>NC_071997.2:87110619-87770897 GCF_028885655.2 Pongo abelii | reverse complement strand
TCAGTTCTTGGGAAAGTGGATTAGAAAGTAAAGGCTGAATTAGCTTTATGTTCCCCAGCGGAAAAGGGGAAGTGGGCTCATGACTCCTGTCCTTAATAGTGACAGCATGTCCATGTCATGGTTTGGGAATATGATTTAGAAGGAAAATGCACTTCGAAAACATTCAAGTTAACAAGCCCCACAGGGACCAACCTGGGAGAGTGTGATGTTGAGGCCATTCATTTTGCTTTAGGGTGGGTGGGGTGGGTGGTGTTTGACTAATTTAAACAATAAAGGAATTGACTCCATGTATAATTTAAAGAAATATTTATTTTTCATTCTTATAATCTAAAAAGGGAGTAACAATTGGCTCATAAATTCCAACTTCAAAAATATTAATTTTGTCTTTATAAATAGCAAATTTTTATTTGCTAGAATAAATATAAATATAACTTTAAAACTATTCCAGTTGAATGAAGAAAAAGTGTACTTTATATGTGAGAAACCTAACGATTTTAAAATCTTATCACAGAAAGATCCTCAGAACTTCCCTGCGCAGTATGGACAGGAATGTCGCTAGTCTAATTGTTGGAGTATGTTCTCCTCCTCAGAGAAAAAAAGAATTTGAGTGACTTATTATTAATGTTAAAACCCCTAAGAAGCACCTGGAGAGCCTTTGCAGTGTCTTGGGCCCCACAAGCCTTTTCCTGTGCCCAGATGTTGCCACAGACTCCAAGCAGTGATCTGAAATGCCCGCCTGCCTGAATAGTGTGGCATTGCTCAGAGGCAGAGGGTACAGAGAGCAGAAACTTCTATGTCAAATGGCCAGTCAGGTGATGATGAATGAGCCCCAGCTCTGCCTTCGGTCAAATGCCTCACAGTTTATAGAGGTCAAAGTGCAGTTTGGGTATTTATGAAAAAAACCCTACCCACCCCTACCAAAAACAATCCCCATGTTAATGTATAGAATTGTCACATTAGTGCCACTGAGAACTACTTTGAGTTGCTTTTCTGTGATTTATTTTTCCAGAACTATATATTTTGGTGTAAAAGTCATCATGATACTCAACATTAATATTGACTGGTAAAGATCCCTAATTGGAGTCCCCTTACCTTTTTCTTTCTATTATTGTTTTCAGTTGAAAAAGGAAAACCCGGACATATATGAAGAAAACCTTCATTACCCGCTTCTGCTTATTTTAACCAAACATGGATAGAAGATTAAGCTTCTCAAAGATGAAGAAAAATATCAAGTGCACAGGGAATATTTTTACAAAAACAGAAATCTGTAAGGGGTATAATCGCCTGCCTGCCCCCTTTGCAGCATTTCACGTGTGGGCTATGGACTCCACCTGTCCTCACCCACGTTATTCCCCAGCTGCCCTCTCCAGCTCCCTCCCCGCCTCTTTTTACACTCTGCTTGTTGCTCTTCCTGCCCTAAACCTTCGTCTTTAAATATGTATAAGCTGCCTGTCTGTGACTTGAATTTGACTGGTGAACAAACTAAATATTTTTCCCTCTAATTGAGACAGAATTTCTTTTGATGATACCCATCCCTCCTTCTTTTTTTTTTTTTTTTTTTTTTTTTTTGGTCTTTGTTCTGTTTTGGTGGTGGTAGTTTTTAATCAGTAAACCCGGCAAATATCATGATTCTTTCCTGGTTAAAAAGATAAATAAAGCATATGTTTTAATCTCCCTCCAATTAATTGTATTAAATCCGCCATCCCTTTCTCTGTCCCTCTCTCTCCTTCTTTTTTTCCTTTTAAACAGTATGTTTTTTTTCCCTATAGATGTATAAGAAATGACTACATCAGCCCAAAGCCGCATAAACTGACCGTTTGTCCTCTGGACACAATAGCGTGGCCAGCCCTCTGCTCCTCCTCCCCAATTATGTGTGATTAGTCTCAGTGTGCTGTGTCAAGGAGGGGGAGTGTGCTGAGTGCTTATTATCTGTTTAGGTACAAGAAGAGCACATTTAGGCTCTGACTATGAATGAAAAGTGAGCCTTTATCAGGGCTTAAATCTAACTGCTGCTGTTCTCCAAGCCTCTTTCAAAATAGGTCCTTCCCAGAGAAATTTTGAGTAAATGGTTGATAAACCAGATTGCAACCAGGGGGAGTTTTTTAAAAACTCAATCACACAATTATCTTATTTAAAATAAGTATATATTGTTATATGCTGTGATTCAAGTGTATGGTAAACATTTAATAGGTGCTACCTAGGATTAAGAGAGAATGACTTTTCTGCAGGGAACCCAAGCTTATCCTTGCCTAGTGCATCCATGAGATGCTCTAATGCCTTTTGTGGAAATTCAGATGTTTATCTGTAAGGAATCATCTGTGCCCACTTTAGCAGTAATGTCATTAGTAGGTTAGCTATATATCCTCATATCTTTAGTAGAGGCAAAAACATGTATTCAGTGTGATACAATTAAAGTGATAGGTGAGAGACTGGGGGTGCATCCTTTTGCACGTTAAACAAACTTAGCTGTCATAAAAGCAGCGACTCTCAAATGTCTTCTCTGCTCACTTCTATCATTAAACAAATTTTTCACCATCAGTTTTCATGTCCTTGTATTCACCACTTTTTCTGCTCCATTAGAGCACCTAGATGGATCTCAGAAGGCATAGGTCAAGTCGCAGTTAGATCATACATTTCTTTCTCACAAAAACTTGAATTGCAATGCCAAGTGATGGGCTAACATCACAATAACAGCAATTTATTCCTCTTTGGATAAAACAGCAGTCTATTCTCAGTGCTAGATAAAGACCAGGGCAATGCAAACCAGCCATTTAGCTGAGTAGTTCAGCTAGTGGCACCTCTCCTTTGGCGACTGTATAGGTTGCACACTGGCTTCATATTTTCTTGTTTAAAAATTAGAATTTGGCATGTTTTAAAAGGCAACACAAGCCATTCCATTTATACTGGTGAAAATACAGCAAAATTATTTCCTCTGTAAAACCTGCAACTGACTCTGCCAGACAAAGAAAACGCATCCCTGTAGTAGCACCTAAGATGGTCTATTCTTTTTTCTTTTTAAATATGGAACAGCAGGACTATGAGAATATTTTCTTTTTTCTCTCAAGAAAATACGTGAATTGGCAAGAATTCAATTTGCATTTGCTTGTTGTGGGTGGAGAAATCCAGTATTTATGTCTCTGGGAGATACTATATTTTAAAAAGTAAACTAGGAATGTATTTTTTTAAATATCTGAGAACAGTGTTTCAGAATAGAACTGTTGCTACCAAGAGATACCTAGTAAGGAAATTCACTTATTATGTAATTAAAACCTAGAGAATCTCCTATACAATGTTAAAGGGTTTCATAGATCTGCTCTTCATGGGATCCTCACCTGGAAATATCTCTAGTCCAGGTTCTTTGAAAGTTTTTAAGAAATGTTCTATATTATTGAATAATTTTACAGTTTTTATTTTCCCAAAGTTTAATGGAATGCCGATATTGAAAAGTGAAATAGAGCAGCTTTGAAAGTTTGTCCATTTACATTTCTTTTGAACTTTATGATTATTTCTGTGCGTCAATTGCAACTGAAATGGCCCATTCCATAATTGCCTATGTAATTATGCGTGTGTTTATTTCAGAAAGGAAGCCTGTCTGCTTAGGAAATCCTAAGAATAATATTTCTTTTCTTTGTGTACCTTTATCTTCTGATAAAACTCATGTTTTTCCTTTGTCATACTAAGTAGATTTGGTTGGATGAAAGAATGTTTCTAATATTGCCCATGGTCAGTTCTAATGCTGTGAGATGAATAGCTACATACAAGTTGGTTATAAGAAATATATTTTACTTTATAGCAAGACATATGCCGTGAATTGGGATAAAAGTGCTAGAAAAGACTACCTAAGAGGTTGATGCTATTTTGTATAAATTGTGTATTTTGTTGGCTTTTTGACTGAGCATGAAAATGTAACTTCCATTAGGGAAGGGTAATTTAGGTGCTCAGTATTCAGCAGAAAACTTGTCAGGGCCATAAAAGCTTTTCTGGCTAGTTCCTCGGGTGTTTTCAGAGAAGAGCTGCCCGCCCCTTGCTGATTTTCCCTTTGGCTTCAGTACGAGCTGAATTTACCACTGCATACCTGTTGAATCAATTTGGGGGATCCAGCAGTTAACTGAGTGAATGGAAGGATTAGTTGCCCTCCGGAGCCCTATTTCAACAGCCAGGTGTCTGTCCTAAACTAGTTAACTGCTTTTGACAGCTGAAGAACCTGGTTTTAATACCAGAGGCAGGAGGTAGTGGTGTTTTTTTCCATCTCTCTGCCACCAAAGTGGGGCAACCTTCTCAGGAGGGTTAGGTGGTTTTTGTTTTTTATTAGGAACCCAGCTTCCATGGATTTTGTCTTTGTGCTTAGTCAGCATTTGACTTGTTTCCAGTCTATGCCAGACAATTCATTAGCATTGTCTGGCAAGAACCTTTCATTGGACTCTGGGGGTGGGGCAGAATGCCCACATACGGGAGAGAGTCAAAGTATATGTACAAGCATATACACACACACACTCACAAGACAGATTAAGCTATTTAGACCCGAGATCTGGGCTCCAGCCGCCAGATTCCAGGTACATCCGCACCCTAGATCAAAATCCCCTGAGTTCAGGCTGTATGAAACATCGTAATTATGTTGATTGTATACCATAAAGAAAAAATGGATTTGAAAGTCAGGCTGATTTTAGGCAGGGTAGATATGTTTTCCTGAGTGGACTATTTCCAAATTAGGAAGGATCCTGTTAGTGTTTATCAAACCATTAAGCCTGAAATGCCACTTTTAATTCTCACATTTCATTTTACCCAGAGAGCTTACCTTCCAGGCTGTGGCTAAATGCTCACAGTGTTCTCTGCCCTGGAAGTCTGTGCATTTGGAGTCTGTATTTTGCCTTTTTTGTCCCCCTGACTTTTCAATTAATACATTTTTTAATAGATAAAACAGATCATACCGTGACTTTTAAAATGTCAACAAGCTTGTAAACAGAAATGTAATAAAATGGCTAATAGGAGATTCAATAGTTAATAGAGGGCCTGAAGTGTGAGCAAATACAGTAGCTGTATATTGGAAACTGTGCAAGTGAAGATGGCTTTAGTATTGCAAACTGAGGAAGAAAATTGTTTTTAATTAGCACCTTCATAAGAACTGCTGATTAATACTGTTTTGTTTGGTGAAAAGCTTTCAGCTGAGTAATTTGTACAGCCATTACAACAGTTTTGTTAGAGCGGGACTCCTGTTGTTAAACACAAACAGCAGATGATAATGGTGGAAGATGAGTTTGTCATGTAACAATTTACCTTATTGAAAAAAGCTTTATATAAAACCCAATACAGTAGGTACCAGCAGAAATCACATATTTTAAATCCTTCCAAAATTGCAGTGTGCCATGCTTATGTTTTTTTTTTTCTCAGGGCTAGAAGCAGATTTTATATCATTTATAAAATTATATACACAATTTAAAGGTGGTATAGCATGGACAGACCACTTTCTTAGCAGCAGTTTACATTGGAGCAGTAAAGTGGCGTGTATTCAAACATTTCCTAACTACACAAAGAAGGTGGAAAAATGGAAGCCTAATTAAATAATGTTACTCAAATGTAAATCTGCATTGCGACTGGATACGGGGAAATAAGAATTGGTGTTTCTGCCTTAGGTGGGTTTATCATGTATAGGATCTTAAAAAAAAAAAAAATCTCAACAGAAGTTTAAGTAACCTTTTTTTTTTTTTTTTTTCTGGTGATGTTTTAACTGACCAGAGGAAACAGTGCTCAATCAGTGAGACCTGACCAGAGAATAAGAGGCCGATTTCAGTGAACTCCCATAAAATGGATATTTTGCTAGCCAGAAGCATGGGAAATTGTGTGTGTGTGTGTGTGTGTGTGTGTGTGCTTAAAATAAAATCCAATGGTAAAGCATATTTGCATTAAAATATTACGCTAACCAAGGCTGGTAAGAACTGTAAATTATTGGAGTGGCGTAATAGAGCATGAGATTTTTTTTTTTTTAGACAGGCCTTCGGGGTAATAACAAGGGTTGAGGCTCACGACAGTGCCAAATAAGCTTTAGACAGCATAATAGTCTGCAAAGAAAGCCACAGAGCACTAATGTGAAGGAAGAGCTGTCCACCACATGCAGCAAAAATCACCAAAGGTCATTTTATGGTAGCAATTGTGACATAAAATTGGTGGTCATGCTACATGTCTAATACTCAGCACAGCTTTATAAATGATGGGCCCCTAGCGATGGCTGTCATTAAGTGCTTTCATCATAATAAACTTTAAACTGTTGGCTTTATGAATCGCCAGCTAGCTTCAGCTGTTCGTTGGATGGAGCTTGCAGTGCCTTAAGTGTGACAAGACCTATTAGGAATTGCAACCATGTTTCAAGCGTACTTGGCTTCCCCACTCCTGGGGTGATTGCTGCCTATTAAACGGCGTCTGGGAAGATTTTCCTCCAGCAATCTCTGATCAAGAGCTTTTTTGGGCTTTGACCTGCATTTCCTTCAAGACTTTCTCTGAGGAGTTTTATAAGAGCAAAACTCCAGAGGATTTATAGCCACTTCTGATTAATACCTTTCCAGTTTTTCTAGCAACTCTCCCACTGCTGCATAGAGAAAAGCTTTCATTGTTCCTGAGGTGCTTATTTGTGACCTTTTTTCTGCTTCCTGATTCCCTCTAACGTGTTCTCTCAGTGAAATCCTCGGGGTGGAACCCAGACAGTTGGTGAAGTTGTTACAGCTGGAGAGACAGAGAAGGAAAGAGAGAGGCTGTTATATTTTTAAAGGATTACATGCAGAGCAGCCTGGCCCCGCCCATTTAAATACTAATGTGACGTCACCTGCCGCCCGCTGTACCAAACGCATCCTTAATGAGCCCTCGGTGTAAATTGAGCCGACACATAAAGATTTCATGATTCAAATTACACTTTCATTAACCTTTAGCATGGGAAGTCTTTTAGTTTCTATAAATCTTACAGTGGCTTACCGTCTGTCCTACTGATGTGAATAATAGATGTTCAGAGAATCACTCTTTAAAAACCCAGGGTTATTTAATTTACAAGGGCTAAATACATATTTCAGACTCACTTAGCAAGAACTTTAATTACTTCTTGTTGCTTGTTCTGACTTTGAGGCCACCCCTCATCCTCCCACCCCGTTTTCTTCTGCTTGACTCAGATGTTTTGGAGATGGTAAAAGCTTTCAATGTCTAAGTCCCTGTCTTAATACTCTTATTTGTCTTTCTTTTAGGCTAAGTAGTGTCCTAAAGATAGTTCAGGGAATGTCTCAGGTGTGGACCATTACACAATTAAATTAGCAAACCTCAGAGGGCTTGGATTAGAACCCGGCAGGGAACACTTGGGGATTCGAGGGCAGAGCCAAGCTTTCTGAATGGCAGTGGCTCTCCCAGGAACAGCGAGGGTCGGCCCGCTTGGTAGTCTCAGTCACAGACTTGTCTTACCAGATAAAGTATTGCAGGCACTCTTTTTTTTTCCCTGGGAGTGAACAGGAAATACATTAGTGAATGTGTCAAGCCGAAGGGAAAACAGGAGTTGGAGGGCTCGTGGCTTTTCACATACAAAGGCATCAGCCATCCCACCACGGGAGCCGGCCAAGGGTGGACAAGTGCATTTTGAGGCTGCTGCCCAGGTGCAAGGGGAGGGGGCGGGGCGAGCCGCAGAATGCCCCCGAACAAAGGCGCCTCCAGGGGCCTGTGCAGAGGTCACCTGCTGCCTCCAGGGCAGATTAAGGAGGACTGCAGAGGGCATTTGGAGGAAATGGTGCTGTGCTTCTTTGGGAAATCAATTCGTCCCACCCTTAATAGGGCATTTTGCCCTCCCACTTTGGGAGTCCCAGGCAAACGTGCTTCCAGGTCTCTCAAAATCAGTTATAACAGACCCACGTTTGAAGAGGCGGCACCTTTCCCTGCCTGCGTTCCTTCAATAGCCTGTGCCCCCTGAGAATCTCTTTCTGCTCTCTGCAACATCTCACTTCCCTTTTCTCTCTTCTTTGGGCTCCCCCGCCTCTCTCTACCGAGGCCTCTTTCATAATTAGGCTGAAAGTGGAACTTTCCCCCACTCCCTTACTTTGAGATTTCTTTTTTCCCAGTGACCTGGGCTGCACTTTGCCCCCACTCCCTGCCTGCCAGTCTCTTCAGGGTTAGGGCCTCTCTCTTTCCATTCTTGCCGCTCCCCCTCCTTGAGAACTCCAGGAGGCCCAGCCTCCCTGAATCCGATCGGCTTCCAACACAGCAGCCCCCCTGTGGAGGAAGGAAGAGGCCTCCTCAGAATGAATGGCCGGTAAGGAGGTTTTTAATTTGTCTGGAGCTACAAGAAAAAGGCCTCAGAGCAGCGTTCCCTCCCTCACCTCTGCCGCCCACGCTGGGCCACTCTGCCTTCCCGGTGGGGACCGAGGCCGCACCATCCCAGGCCAGGTCCACGGTGAAAGCTGGGCGGTGGGATCTGAAAATGTTGGCTTGTTGTCTGGGCATCACCTGTGCAATCTAGAATAAGGACTCAGCTTGGTATATGAAATTCTACTTTTTGATGATTTGCAGCCTACCAATGTGAGAAAGGTGGAAGCCGAGCACGATGTGACTGTCAGGCTAGGTCGGAAAGTGAGCTCAGGCCGTCACTGTCTTGATATGCAGTCTGCCTTCTGATGGCCGAGCTCTCCTTGAGCTTGAGGGAATGTCACCATGCTGTTCCCAACCCAGAAGGCAGTACATTTAAAAGCTTTGCCCACCTGACCTATGGTTCCACCTCCAGGTACATTAGCCTTCATTTTCCTCCACAGGCTTTATTTTTAGGAGCAGAGGCCACATCCCTGATCCAGCCTACATTTTTAGTGGATCTCTCGCTTTCCCTCTGTCTCTTTCTCAAGCAGCATCTCATGATGCCAAGGGAGAGCAAGTATGAAGCAGCTCGGAGGAGAATGAAGCCGCTCACAGCTCCTGAGTGTCCGGAGATCTTTCCTCTCTCCAGGGGTACTCCTGGTTGGCCCATCTCCTACCCCATAAGATGAGAACCTCAGCTCTGGGCTGGGTGACAAAGGTTTTGAGTCTCCAGCTTGCATTTCTGCCAGCTGTTAGTGGTTTTCCCTCACCTCACAGCCGGGTGCTGCTTCTGGGTCCTCTCACACACACCCTCACCCCCAAGAGACTAGATAAACCATCAATGGTTACAATAATCTCAATATGAATATGATACTGCAGGTATTTATCCAGCTCTACCCTTGTGGTAGATTGGCGGGGTGGGGGAATAGCAACAGTGCTTTCCAGCTCCTTCCATCATGGAGTGGAATCTTTCTTCACTCCTTGATTGTGAACTTGGCTTGGCTTGCTTTGGCCAAGGAGACAACAGTAAACATGAGTACAAGCGGAGGTTTGGAAATCACTTGTGCATTGAGGTTTGTCCTATCTTGATGTTTTTGGAACCCAGCTACCATGTGAAAAAGCCCAGGCTGTGCTGCTAGACAGTGGAGACATGTGGCCCAGTCACCCCCATTATTCAGCCATGAGCCACTGAATGGCAGTGGCTCTCCCAGGAACAGCGAGGGTTGGCCTGCTTGGTAGTCTCAGTCACAGACTTGTCTTACCAGATAAAGTATTGCAGGCTAAGCTCTTTTTTCCTGGGAGTAACAGAAAACCAGGACCAAACAGCCCCTGGGAGATGCAGCTCTGGCTGCAGCTGTGTGAGAGGGCCAGGTGAGCCAGCAGAAGAACTGCCCAGCTGAGCTCAGCCCAAATTGCCTGCTCACAGAACATGAGCTAAAAATGGTGGTGTCTTAAAGCAACTACATTTGGGGCAGTCTGTTAACTAAGTGATGAGCAACTGATAACTCATGCAGTTCTAGATCTATTCTCTGGGGGTACTTTTCTGCGTCCTTACGTGTAACTTTTGATATAATGTCTTGCCTAAAATGTGGTGAGTTACATAGTGACTGACATTTCAAAAACACAAAAATAGGATGCAAGTACCACGGGCCTCATTTACCCTTCAGAAATTCAACCTATTACAGAGGCACATCACTCTCAGGCTACTGAGAGAGGACACCAGAGAAAGTGGGCTACAGGAGAAAGAACAATGAACCTTGAATCAGAATACCTAGTTCAGCCTGGACTCTACCAGTACCAAGCTGGTGATTGTAGGCAAGCTGCTTAATCTCTCTGGACATCAGTTTCCTCTTCTGTAACATAGGAGAGCAGAACGACATAATTTGATTTCCCAGTTCATGCTAACTTCTGAAGTATTTGAGATAAAAAACATTCTATTATGAGGACCAGAGATATTGGCCACCTCAGGGAGTTAGAATTCTCTGGTACTGTCAGAGAGTTGTCAGACATTAGCTTGGCCCTAGAGAATATGTAATACATCGCAGGGGACTTTCTCCCATGAGGTTCTGGGGTGGATCCCAATGTTTCACCTTCCTCTGCCCCAGGCTGAACATTGCGGGGCTACCTCAGTTACCACTGCAGGGGAAGGGAGGAGCGGTGGGGGCCCAAACCCCTCCATTTTTATTCACTGATCTAATCAATACAGACATACTTCGTTTTATCTCACTTAGGAGATAATTGCATTTTTTTTTTCCTTCCAAATTGAAGGTCTGTGACAATTCTTTGAGCAACTCTATTGGCTCCATTTTTCCAACAGCATGTGCTCACTTCATGTCTCTGTCACATTTTTGTAATTCTCACAATATTTACTTTTTCACTATTAAATTGTTATGGTGACCTGTGATCCGTAATCTTTGATGATACTATTATAATTGTTTTGGGGCACCTCAAACTGTAGCCAGATAAGATGGTGAACTTAATAAATGTTCTGGGTGCTCTGACTGCTCCAGTGAAAGGCTGTTCCCTGTCTCCCTCCCTCTTCTGAGCCTCCCTATTCTCTGAGACACAACAATATCGAAATTAGGCCAGTTAATAACCCTGCAATGGCGTTTAACTGTTCAAGTGAAAGGAAGAGTTGCATGTCTCTCACTTTAAATCAAAAGCTGGAAATGGTTAAGCTTCATGAGGAAGATGTGTCAAATGCTGAGACAGGCTGAAAGCTAGGCCTCTTGTACCAGTTAGCCAAGATGTGAATGCAAAGGAAAAGTTCTTGAAGGAAATTAAAAGTGATACTCCAGTGAACACAGGAATGATAAGAAAACAAAACAGCCTTATTGCTGATAGGGAGAAAGTTTGAGTGGTCTGGATAGAATATCAAACCAGCCACAACATTCCCTTAAGCCAAAGCCTAATCCTGAGAAAGGCCCCAACTCTCTTCAGTTCTATGAAGGCCGAGAGCCGTGGAATCTTCAGAAGAAATGTTTGAAGCTAGTGGAGATTGATTCATGAGGTTTAAGTAAAGAAGTCATTTCCAGAACATAAAAGTAAGGCAAAGCAGCAAGTTATCTAGAAGATCTAGCTAAGATCACT
Organism: Pongo abelii; assembly: GCF_028885655.2. Lineage (NCBI taxonomy): Eukaryota > Metazoa > Chordata > Mammalia > Primates > Hominidae > Pongo > Pongo abelii. Next base: position 87,759,500 of record NC_071997.2, on the reverse strand, counting down.
GATGAAGGTGGCTACACTAAACAACAGACTTTCCATGTAGATGAAACAGCCTTGTATTGAAAGAAAATACCATCTAGGATTTTCATAGCTAGAGAGAAGAAGCCAATGCCTGGCTTCAAAGGACAATCTGACTCTTTTTTTAGGGGCTAATGCAGCTTTTGGTGACTTTAAGCCAAAGCCAGTGCTCATTTACCATTCTGCAAACCCTATGGCCCTTAGGAATTATGCTATATCTACTCCACCTGTGTTCTGTCAATGGAACAATAAAGCCTGGATGGCAGCACATCTGTTTACAGCATGGTTTACTAAATATTTTAAGCCCACTGTTAAGACCTACTCCTCAAAATAAAGATCCCTTTCAAAATACACATTGACAAAATATTCATTGACAATGCACCTGGTCACCTGAGGGCTCTGATGGAGATTAATGTTGTTTTCATGCCTGCTAACACAACATCCATTTGGTAGCCCATGGATCAAGGAGTAATTTTGACTTTCAAGTCTTATTTCAGAAATACCTTAAGTAAGGCTATAGCTGCCATAGATAGTGATTCCTCTTATGGATCTGGGCAAAGTCAATTGATAACTTTTTAGAAAGGATTCATCATTCTAGATGCCATTAAGAACATTTTTGAGTCACGAGAGGAGGTAAAAATATAAACATTAACAGGAATTTGGAACAAATTGATCTTAGCGTTTATGGATGATTTTGAGGGGTGCAAGACTTCAGTGGAGGAAGTTACTGCAGATGTAGTGGAAATAGCAAGAAAACTAGAATTAGAAGTGGAGCCTGGGCCGGGTGCAGTGGCTCATGCCTGTAATCCCAGCACTTTGGGAGGCCGAGGCGGGCAAATCATGAGGTCAGGAGATTGAAACCATCCTGGCTAACATGGTGAAACTCCATCTCTACTAAAAAATACAAAAAATTAGCCGGGTGTTTTGGTGGGCGCCTGTAGTCCCAGCTACTCTGGAGGCTAAGGCAGGAGAATGGCATGAACCCGGGAGGCGGAGCTTGCAGTGAGCCGAGATCGTGCCACTGCACTCCAGCCTGGGTGACAGAGTGAGACTCTGTCTCAAAAAATAAATAAATTAACTAATTAATTAAATAAATTTTTTTAAAAAGTGGATCCTGAAGATGTGACTGAATTGCTACAATCACATGATGAAACTTGGGTGGATGAGGAGTCACTTCTTAGAGATGAACAAAAGTCATTTCTTGAAATGGAATCTACTTCGGGGTGAAGATGCTGTTGAAATAATGACAAAGAATGAAGAATATTGCATAAACTGAGTGGATAAAGCAGGGGTAAGGTTTCAAAGGATTGTCTCCAATTTTGAAAGAAATTTTACCGTGGGTAAAATGCTATCAGTCAGCATTGCATGCTACAGAGAAATCTTTCCTGAAAGTAAGAGTCAACTGATACAGCAAGCTTTATTGTCTTATTTTAAGAAGTTGCCACAACCTCCCCAGCCTTCAGCAACCACCACCCTGATCCATCAGCAGCCATCGACATCAAGGCAAGACCCTCCACCAGCAAAAAGACTGTGACTCACTGAAGTCTCAGATGAATGTTAGCATTTTTAAGCAATAAACTATTTTTAATTACAGATGTACATTTTGAAGACAATACTATTGTAAACTTAATAGACTACAGTATAGTGTAAACGTAAGTTTTATGTGTACTGGGAAACCAAAACATTCACGTGACTCACTTTATTGTGACATTGGCTTTACTGTGGTGATCTGGAATCAAGCTCACAATATCTCTGAGGTATGCCTCTATCTCTTGTGTGCTAGGCACCTGGGGAATCTAATACTGAACACGAAAAACCCTATTACATGTTGGAGCCAAGTGAGAAAGACAAAATGACCGCCCACACATAGCTTGCATTTGAAATGTGCCAGTGCATTTATAAAATAATTATAAATTATCAGCCAGGTGTGGTGGCTCATGCCTATAATCCCAGCACTTTTGGAGGCCAAGACAGGTGGATCACTTGAGCCCAGGCATTTGAGACCAGCCTGCGCAACATGGCAAAACCCTGTATTTATGAAGAGTAAAAAAATTTTCTGGTTGTGGTGGCGCGCGCCTGTAGTCCTAGCTACTCCAGAGGCTGAACTGGGAGAATCGCTTGAACCCAGGAGGCAGAGATTGCAGTGAGCCGAGATTGAGCTACTGTACTCCAGCCTGAGCGACAGAGTGAGACTCTATCTCAAAAATAATAATTATTACTAAATTATATGAAAAATTCTATGAAAAACAGATAAGGTCCTATTGGTAGAGAATAATAGTGGGGCCCTACTTCAGACAGGATGGTCAGAGAAAGCCTCCCTGAGGAGGGTCTCAACTGGTGAGAAGGAGCCAGTCCCATGAAGAGATGGTGGTGGGGTGAGGAGCCCAGACAGAGGGAGTGGGTGGTGGAGGCCCTGGGGGAGCTGAGTCTGCTGCCTCTGAGGCATGGGAAGCCGGCCAAGGTGGTGTGGGCCCCATGCGGAGGGACTTGAGCTGGGCAAGGGCCAGAATGTGCAGGATTTGTGAGTTTAGATTTTATTTGGAGGCCGAGCAGCCATTGAAGGGTTCATAGTCATAAGAATGACGTAACGAGGTGCACATTTTTTAGAGGTCGCTCTGAATGCTGGACGGAAAGTGGGCTAGAAGTAGAGAGTCCAGTTAGGAGACTCCTATAATGTAGTCTTGGTGAGAGAAAATAGCAACTTGGACTGGCGACGTGAGTAACAATGGGGAAAGGGGAGCAAACCACTTCCAAGTGTGTTTGACCCCAAAGAAACAGGAGTTGCTGGCAGTTCCTCATAAAGTTTCAGGTGAACATAAGGTTGGTCAGCCTTATCTGCACCTAATGCTGTAGGAATTCAAGTCCCTTTGCCTGTGATCTGCCTCAGCTGACCCCACCCCACCTTAAGGCCTGGGATAGGCAGAAACGTGAGAGGACGGGCCCTGGAGAGGGGATGGACCCTCCACAGGCTTCCACTTTCTGCTGCACAAGCTGCAAGTTCATAGCACTTGGGAACATGGAGGGTGGGGGGGTCTTTGTATCCCATTGCCTTCTTGGCCCCCGAGACGGGCCCTGTCTAACATCCTCTTATACTCTCGGAGAGGGAGGTGGCAGTGGCTAAATAGGTTGGGGCCACAGGATAAGAAGTCCATTTCTGCTCTTTCCATAGATAGAAACCCTAGGCTTTGATTCACATTGTTTTTCTGGGCATCCAGCACTGCAGTGGAAATGTCTGCTCTTGGGGTTTCTCAAGGAAAGACCCCTGGAGGTCAGAGCTGGCTTCTGTCCAGGTCGTGGCACCCCACATTGCTGGAGAGATGCAGAGCAAGTACTTGCTGATGTGGCACGATTTCAGGAGCACAGGAAAGCTCTTGGGTGGGAAAAATGTGTCATTGATGTGAAAATTCCACCAAGAGAACATCTGCCCCTTAGCTGTAGTGAAGGGTTGCTGTGAACTAGGCTGTCCTCAGGAGAGGTAATACTCTCATGGTCCTTGGTGTACACAAGCTGAGAATAGGCCTCACTTTGGGGAGGGGAGCAGAGGACACTGGGAACCCAGATGAAGTAAAGGGACCCCAAGAACTGGCAAAGGAACAGAAATGGGACAATCTTAGTGTGAAGAAACCACTCCTGGCCGAGCATGTGACTCATACCTGTAATCCCAGCACTATGGGAGGCCGAGGCAGGTGGATTACCTAAGGTTGGGAGTTCAAGACCAGCCTGACCAACATGGAGAAACCCTGTCTCTACTAAAAATACAAAATTAGCCAGGCGTGGTGGTGCATGCCTGTAATCCCAGCGACTTGGGAGGGCTGAGGCAGGAGAAGTGCTTGAACCCAGAAGGCTGAGGTTGCAGTGACCCAAGACTGTGCCATTGTACTCCAGCCTGGGCAACAAGAGTGAAACTATCTTAAAAACAAAACAAAACAAAACAAACATTCCTCAGCTTCACAGAGTGATCTGGGGCCAGGAGGACTGTCCTCATTCAACCTGGCACACACCTTCTGCAAGTCCTTCCTGCACACAGGAATGTGAGAACGAAGCAGGTAGAAGGCCCTGCCCATGTGGTGCTTATAATCTAGTAGGGGAGACAGAGCATGTCCTCAAATATGCCAGATCAATGGAAGAGGAGGGGACTGGTTGTTAGAGATCAGAAGAAGGAGCAATTACCTTATGGGAGAGGAGGCAGAATTGGTATTAGCCTTCGAAAGTTGTGGAAGTGGAAAGAAAGGGCGTACCAGGGGCATGAAGCCCATGAGCTGAGGCCCACAGGAAGATTTCAGGAAATGTTTGACTTGGCAGGAATGTGGAGTTCAATGGGGTAAAGATTAATCCATTCACTCATCTCACAGATACTCCCTGAATGCCTAAGAGGTGTCAGACAGTCAGGGGAGAGCAGCGAACAAGATGGACAAAGTCCCTGATCTCAAGGAGCCAACACTTCGGTAGGGGGAGAAAGGCAACAGAAATGTAAACAAATAAGACTGGTTCAAATTGGGATAGAGGCAGTGAGGACAATAAAATGAGGTGATGTTTTAGAAAGCGACTGGGCTTCCTTTGGATCCGAGGTCAAGGAAGCTGTCTCTAAGGCAGCAGCATTTTAGTTGAAACCTAAATGACAATGAAGTCAACCTTTCAAGATTGAGGGGAAGGCCATTCCAGGCAGAGGCAGTGGCAAGTGCAAAGGCCCTGAGGCAGAAGCAAACCTGCAGACACGCAGGGAGCAGAGCAAGGCATCCGCCAGGGAGTGTGCAGGCCCAGTTGTGCAGCGCAGGACCTTGTAGGCCATGGAGGGGAAGCTGGATTTCATTTCAACGGGAAGCTACTGGAGGATCATAAGAAGGGGAGTGGCATGGTCTGACTCTTACGTTTATTTTTTATTTTATTTTATATTTTGAGATGGAGTCTTGCTCTGTCACCCAGGCTAGAGTGCAGTGGCATGATCTCGGTACACTGCAACCTCTGCCTCCTGGGTTCAAGTGATTCTCCTGCCTCAGCCTTCCAAGTAGCTGGGATTACAGGTGCCCGCCACTGCGCCTGGCTAATTTTTGTATTTTTGGTAGAGACAGGGTTTCGCCATCTTGGCCAGGCTGGTCTCGAACTCCTGACCTCGTGATCCACCCACCTCGGCCTCCCAAAGTGCTAGGATTACAGGCATGAGCCACCACGCCTGGACTATTTTTTATTTTTTTGAGACAGAGTCTCACTCTGTTGCCCAGGCTACAGTGCAGTGGTGCGATCTTGGCTCATTGCACCCTCTACCTCTTGGTTCAAGTGATTCTCCTGCCTCAGCCTCCTGAGTAGCTGAGATTACAGGCACATGCCACCATGCCTGGCTAATTTTGTATTTTTAGTAGAGATGGGATTTCACCATATTGCCCAGGCTGGTCTCTAACTCCTGAGCTCGGGCAATCCACCCGCCTTGACCACCCAAAGCGCTGGGATTATAGGCCTGAGCCACCACGCCCAGCCTGATTCTTAGAAGCTCACTCTGGCTGCTGTGAGGAGAATGGGTGAGGAAGAAGGCCCAGTGAGAGGCTGTTCCAGCCATTCTGGCAGGTAGTGGCGGGGACAGGAGGACACACACAGCCAGCTGAGGGCTGGGGAGTGAGAAAGGAGAGTGAGAACGCTGGAATTTATTTGGGAGCAGTGGGGGCCTTAGGGGCTGCTAACCTGATGTGACCCATCCAAGGACCTGGAGCGATGATGCTCCTGTACTGGTGGGTGCAGATGTGGAAGCACAGTCCTAGGTCTGTCTTTGGTGTGTGTGCCGAGTGCAGGAGTGCAGGACTTTCCTAGGGCTCTCTGTTGGACCTTGAGAGCCCAGGGCCGATGTGCTGCCCCTGAGGGGGGTCAGTGCCTCACTCGCTGAGGTGTGGCAGCAACTGGCACCTGGTGAGCAGTCGGTACAGCATGGCTGATTGACGGGAAGGCCAGAGGGAGGAGGCTGGACAAGTGCCCACTCAAGACATATCTCTGGCTCCATCTCTACCCTCTTTTCTGAGCTGTATTCCAGAGTTGGTGAAATGTCACAAGCCTCCTAAGAGTAACTCTAAAAATTGTCTTCGGAGGTCACATTTTTTATAATCATGGGACTATTTAAAGGACAGAAAACACTGGCTGAGGATTGGAAGGACCCCAAGGGAAATAGGAGCTCAGATTCATTGGGCACCTAACTGTATTAAATCAGGAAAATGAGGCTCAGAGAGGTGAGGCAACCTCCCCAAGGAGAGGCCAGTTGGCTGCCTGGCCACCTCTGCCCAGGTGAATCCTGGCCACTCTGCCTGTGACCTTCTTGCCCAGAGGAAAGGCTCACCTAAAAAGAAGGCTTCCAGGTGAATTCAAATGCAAAGGAAAAGAAGGGTGGCATCACCCATGCTTGGTTCTCAGCCTGGTAGTGCTGTTAAAGCAAACGAAGAGTTGAAAACTGTTTCTGAGCAATGAGCCCTTAGAGCTGGGGCTGTGATGTGTATGAGTTGGGCAGATGTGAGACAGTCTATCCCACCAGATGCAGGCACATCTGGTTCTCAGCCACCATCTAAAGTGGCGTGCCAAGCCTTCATTCCCTGCCTCACACATGGTGTTCATGCACACACCCACACCCACAGCCTGCCTGAAAAGGAGCTTTCCCTGGGCTGTAGGCTCTAGCCTCTCAAGACCCCAAGCAGTAGCCAATGGCTGGGTGATCCTGGTGGCCGTCTCTAAAATCACCTTAAATGTCACCTTTGCCTTGAGACTTGATTGCCAGCCCCTGAAATAGGTGTTGGGAGCATGGTTAGAATTTCTCCTGTGACATCAGCACTGCCCCAGCAGCTGCACCCACCCACGTCATGGGGTCACTTGCAGCCTGCACAGTAGGACCAAAGCGAGGCTCTAGAATCTCCAGGACAGCAATGCCAAAAGATATTTCTTTCCCATATTCCCTTCCATTCTTCATTGGCAAGGTAGAAACCAAATTTTTGACAGAGAAATTAGATGTGTCAGTGATTCACCCCCTTACAGTGTGATTAAGCTGCTTTTGATCATCTGCACTAGATGTAAAGACTATGAAAATTCAGGAAAATATAAGTGTTAAGGAAATAGAGCCAGTACATCAACATGTTAGGACTGATTTCCATCTTCGGGAGGACAGAACAAAAGATGGGTCTTCACCAGGAAGCAAGGGACAAAAAGAAGCCCAACAATCAGCTGATGTGCTGTGAGTAGGGACAAAACTGCACAGAGAATCTGTGGATAAATTATTCCTGGGTAATTCTGACTCTTCATGCAGAGGAGCCCACACAGAACTCTGTCTCACAGGTGCCGGTTGCCTGGCTGCCTGGTTGCCAAGTAGAGAAGGAAGATACAAAAAATTCTGTTCCCTTACAGTGCACTTGACGTCACTACAGTAATTTTTTTTTAAATCAAGCACATTTAGACATTTCTTCCTTTTAGACATTCTCTTTGAAGAAGCAAAGAGGGAGGAATTTGGGTGCGGTGTGAGGCAGCATACAATTCTCAGAGGACCTCTGGGCTGCTCATGCATCGTGAGCAGTGGGCTGGGGGAGAGAGCTCCCATCCTAAAGGCTTTGTAGCTTGCAAGGCTCAGAACAAACAGATTTTAGTTCATTGCTTATCTCATCAGTATTCACTTCCTAGATTTTTTTTTTCAGTTAGGACTAACATTCTTTATTGTCAATTGAATATTAATGATTTGGAATTTTCCACTTTTGATACTGGCAGCAACAGGTGCTAACCTGACATCAACAACCCAGGACTCTTCCCTTGAGTTTGCTGCAAGGGGTCTCCAGAAAGGGGCTGATGGGAGTGAGGTGTTTACCCAGCTCCTTCCATCCCAAATTAAATATTCAAATTGGGTTTGTTCTGGGGCATTGTTAAGGCTTAAGCTTTAATTTAATGGAAATGGCATTGTCCCTGGAAGAAAGGTTTCATTAGGCCAGCCCGCAAACTTTTCCCATTATCCTCTGGAGGAAACAATCTGGGTGACAGCCTGACCGTCATAATCCCCGCTCCAGATTTATGGTGACAAAAGACTCTTAATACTGAAAATGTTCAGGGGGAGGAGAAACACTTCCCAAACAAGAAGTCTCTCCCTTCCAGGCCAGGTAACAAAGGGTCAGGAGGAATTTGGTGGGGGCCTCCTGGCCACCTGCCGGTTAAGCCCATGGTCAGTAGATTAACTGCAGCTCTGACTGAGTGTTTAGAAAGGCAAGTTACATGGCAGAGCAAACAAAATTCAGACTGTGCTTTACACATGGTAATCCCAAATTTAATAAGGCTTCACCACTGGGAAGCCAGAGCCCAAAAGGTAGCTGAGGTGTGGGGCTCTATTGTTCCCAGCCAGGGATGTCGCCATTGGTTGTCTGAGCAGCCTCTGGGCCCACCCCCTGGGGGTCTGTGGCCTCAGCTAAGAAAATTCCTCCTGGCCGTTTGCGGGGAGTCTGTTGTTTTCCTTCCTGCCAGGCTTCACCAGCCTTGTCCAGAGTCAAGTCACAACTTTGCCTGAACAAAGTCCCTGCAGATGGCTTGGGTGGTCAGAAGGCCATATGAGCTTCCAGCCCTGTGGGCTGCACCAGAATCCGCCTCCCTGACCTGTGGGCTCATCATGGATGGAGCTGAGGCTTCAGGAAAGAGTCCTGGGAAGTCTGTGATCCAGCCCTTGGTCAAAGCTGCTGAGGGCCCAGATGTTTGTGCCCTGTTGAATTTCAGGCCTCCAAGGTGGGGGGTATGTGGGGTAGGTGTGAGTTATTTCTGAAATTATAATGAGCTGAAGGAATGTTTCTCTGTGGCCATCTTCCTGATTGTATTTGTCCATTTTCACACTGCCAGTGAAAACATACCCAAGACTGGGTAATTTATAAAGAAAAAGAGGTTTTAATAGACTCACAATCCCATGTGGCCGAGGAGGCCTCACAATCATGATGGAAGGCAAAAGGCACTTCTTACATGGCGGTGAGCAAGAGAGAATGGGAGCCAAGCAAAAGTGAAACCCCTTATAAAACCATCAGATCTCATGAGACTTATTAACTACCACGAGAATAGCATGGGGGAAACTGCCCCCATGATTCAATTGTCTCCCACTGGGTCCCTTCCACAACACATGGGAATTATGGGAGCTACAATTCAAGATGAGATTTGGGTGGGGACACAGCCAAACCATATCAATGATCATTCTTCATTGAGCAGCTGTTTATAAAGTACCTGCTATGTGCCAGGCACTGTGTTCAAATGCTCAGGACATTAAGATAAAACAGAAAATAGACATGATCTTGCTTCACAAGGACCATAAACTGAGCTAAGTGCTGCAAAGGAGAGAATAATTGTCCCATGAGCCCATACAATAGACGGACTTCACTGAATCAAGGGGAACAGGGAGGACTTTTCTAAGGAAATGAGCCGCAGCAGAGATCTGAAGGGTACCAAAGGGCTAAGCCAGGCTGATGATGGGAGCACAAGGGAATGCAGGGTGAAGGGAAGCCCACCAGTGTGGCAGAGTGTCTCAACAAGATGTGTACAAGTTGTATACAAGGAAGCTGGCCTCCTTCATTCTGACTCCTGGGGATCACAAGCCTGCACAAGAAGAAATGTGGGAAAAGCAGGGAATCTGGGAAAAACTAAAAATACAAAAATTAGGTGGGCATGATGGCATGTGCCTGTAATCCCATCTATTCAGGAGGCTGAGGCAGGAGAATCGCTTGAACCCGGGAAGTGTTCCTAGTTTATGTGTACAATTTGTAAGAGGGCCACGGGATGCCGAGAATCTGTAAACAGTTCCTGGGGAAACCCTAAACCTCAGGTGAACCTCCTGGACCTGGGCACCAAGCTGCTGAAAGATGAAGCAATTAAAAATGAAAAAAACAATGTTCAAAAAGATAGTTTTCTGAATCTCCTTATTGTTCAAGATGGAAACCCAGTACACACATTTGCCTCCCATCTTTCCAGAAATCTTGCTGAAATAGTTTTAGAATTCCAAAAAGACATAAACCCATAATACTAAGGAGAGGAGGAGGAGGTCACCCACAGATAAGAGATGTAAGCAGATTTCTGGAATATGTGAAGCATATGGGAGACATTATTAGAGGAAACAGCTGATGACGGCCACATAAAATGCTCTATGGAGGGGCAACAGAGAAGATGGAAGCCGGTTCACCCAGGAAACCTCAGAAAGATTCAGGAAAGGTATGTACACAATTGCACAGTAAATCCACACCATCTATAGTGTTTTATATTCCAAAATTTGGGTTTACTGTGATGACTGAGGAGGCATAAATGGAGAAATGAGGAGAACCATTTGCATGAATGAAATATATGAAAGTAAACAAGCAGTTACCCAGTGCAGTGGCATGTACCTGTAGTCCTAGCTATTCTGGAGGCTGAGGCAGGAGAATCACTTGAGCCTGGAAGTTTGAGGACAGTTTGGTCAATGTAGCAAGACCCTATCTCTTAAAAAAAATAAAAAGCAGAAAAATATCACTTCTGGGCAAACAGAACTTAAAGAACAGATTACTCAAAATTTTTTTTAGAATTCTCAGAATTGGGAAGATAATACATTCTAAAAATGGGATCTTGAGAACAAAATGAGCTCTTGGAAATTAAAAATGCAATTGGTGAAATAAAATAGTAGAAGGACTAAAAAGTTGAAATATCACAGGCATAGAGCAGAAAGACAAAATGAGAAATTATGAGGGGGAAAATAATAAAAGACATATGGAATAATCCAAGATCTAAAAGGCATCCTAGAAAGAAAAATAAAAGAAGTAAAGGGGAGAGAATTCTCAAAGCACAGAAGAACATTTCCTAGGGCTGAATAAGAATAGTCCTATGCAAAAGATCCACAACTAGACATAATCCAGGTAAAATTTCAAAACATGAAGTAAAAAGAATAGATTGTAAAAGTCTTCAAAGCAGAAGAGCAGAACACCTACAAATAAGCAGCAGTCAAAATGGCATCAGACTTCTCCTCAGCAACACTAGATGCTGGAAAATAATGGGTGCTGAGGGAAAATGGTTTTCAGTCTAGAATCCTATATACAAACTATTCACCAAGTAGAGGACAACAGAAGAGTTTTCAAACAAACAGGTACAGAAAGTTTACCTCCAACAGGCCCTTTCTTAGGAAGTTGCTGGAGCAAGTTACTCCAGCAAAAGCAGGACATAAGATGGGGGAGAGAAGAAAATCTGAGATTGAACTTAGGAAAGCCATAAAGAGTCTCAAGGAGACAGCTGTGCAGCACCTTGGAGAGCAGCCAGCCATACTGCAGTGGGATCACAGAAGACTTAGAGGAAGAGGGGAAAGGCAATTATCAGTATATTAGAGAACACAATTCATTTAAAATTCAGATTTAAAATAACACAGAGCCAAGCATGGTGGTATGTGCCTGTAGTTTCAGCTACTCAGGAGGCTAAGGTGGGATGATAGTTTGAGCCCAGGAGTTCATGCTCAGCCTGGGCAACATAGCAAGACCCTGCCTCTAAAAAAAAAAAAAAAAAAAATTAACATAATAGCAAATAATGCAAGCAAGAATAAAGGCATCTGGAAACCCTATGGAGAAAAATTGGGTTAAAAAAAAGTCAAGCTCTGAATATGAAGCAAACTAGGAGACATGATATGAAGCAACTGACAAAGTGTAAGGAATGAGAATCCTTTTGACTTGGTGCTGGAAATACACTCTTTTTAGAGGTCCAGGGATCATGACACTGAACTTGAAGAGCAGGAAGTATAATCCTAACATTACTATTAGTAAATAAGAATTACATAATAATACAATGAAGCCAATGTGATCAGTTTCCCATTTTAAGACTCAACCTTTAAACAAAGCTTAGAAAACTAGGGTGTATGCATCTGACAAAGGGCTAATATCCAGAATCTACCAAGAACTTAAACAAATTTACAAGAAAAAATCAACCCCATCAAAAAGTGGGCAAAGGATATGAACAGACACTTCTCAAAAGAAGACATTTATGCAGCCAAATAGACACATGAAAAAATGCTCATCATCACTGGCCATCAGAGAAATGCAAATTAAAACCACAATGAGACACTATCTCACACCAGTTAGAATGACGATCATTAAAAAGTCAGGAAACAACAGGTGCTGGAGAGGATGTGGAGAAATAGGTACGCTTTTACCCTGTTGGTGGGACTATAAACTAGTTCAACCATTGTGGAAGACAGTGTGGCAACTCCTCAAGGATCTAGAACTAGAAATATCATTTGACCCAGCCATCCCATTACTGGGCATGTAACCAAAGGATTATAAATCATGCTGCTATAAAGACACATGCACACGTATGTTTATTGCAGCACTATTCACAATAGCAGAGACTTGGAACCAACCCAAATGTCCATCAATGATAGACTGGATTAAGAAATTGTGGCACGTATACACCATGGAATACTATGCAGCCATAAAAAAGGATGAGTTCATGTCCTTTGTAGGGACATGGATGAAGCTGGAATCCATCATTCTGAGCAAACTGTCACAAGGACAGAAAACCAAACACCACATGTTCTCACTCATAGTGGGAATTGAACAATGAGAACACTTGGACACAGGAAGGGGAACATCACACACCGGGGCCTGTCGTGGGGTGGGGGCACGGGGGAGGGATAGCATTAGGAGATATACCTAATGTAAATGACGAGTTAACAGGTGCAGCACACCAACATGGCCCATGTATACATATGTAACAAACCTGCACGTTGTGCACATGTACCATAGAACTTAAAGTATAATAAAAAAAATTTTAAAAACTAGGGTGTGTGGCAGGATAGAATAGAAACTTTAACCTTAATAATGTAAAAGTACAACTATAGTGGCAGAAGGTGAGATGTAGAAAGGAAAAGAAAGGTTAGAGGAGAGGATATTTGTAATAATATCCTCAACTTGCAAAGCAGATAGTCAAGAGGCACTGGGGAAAGTTGATGGATCCATAAATATAGGTTTAAACATTTTATTAAAGTTACAAAGGCAAACCATAGAAGACGGGAATATCTAAATATTGAACTTTGAAATTCACACTCAGAATTCCACAGATACCTGAAAAATTGGTAAATGAAGAAGTAGAGATAAAAGTATATTACAAGTATAATGTGTATAACTCTATATGTTATATGGGGAAATCCACCTAGGGCCAGATAAAATATATAATATTATGCAGTATTTGGGATGTATCTATTCATGGCTTATCTAACATTTGAATTTGACAGGGCATCCTGTATTTTTTTTTTTCTCCTAAGTCTGGCAACCCTAGATCCACTAGAGGAACTAAAAATCAAAAGTATGCAGGCTGGGCACGGTGGCTCATGCCTGTAATCCCAGCTACTGGGGAGGCTGAGGCAGGAGAATCGCTTGAACCTGGGAGGCGGAGGTTGCGGTGAGCCAAGATCACGCCATTGCACTCCAGCCTGGGCAACAAGAGCAAAACTCCATCTCAAAAAAAAAAAAAAAAAAACTACATGCTACTTGATCTGTAACTGTAGGTTTGCATTATTTTGATAAGAATAAAAAATTTCAGATGTGTTCCGTGCATGTAGGAAATAAATCCCTTATTTTGAATATATAGGAAGAGGCATATTTATTAAATCAGCCTTGCCCTGTCCCACTTAATACATTTTAAGCAAGTATTTAAAGAATATTAGTTTGCAAGGATTCCATTTGTAAGCCTGTCAGGCACCAAACAGGACTTAGGTGCTTTGGGCAAGTATGTGCCAGATGCTGTGGGAGGTTGCTGAGTCTAGGAACTTGAAATTTAGATGAAGAGGCAAGATATATATTGTGTACAGGACAGCTAACTCTTTAAGGGAGGTTGGCTTCTATTACTTGAAGTCAGATGATTGCGGGAAAATGGTGGTAAAGGTGGTGACTGCTAAGTGCTACAGGGGCTGAGCTGAGGGAGCAGGTGAAAAGCAGAACAAGGTTGGTGATGAAGATGAGACTTAGAGGAAGAGGAGGAGGGTTTGGAAAAGGAAGAGGCAGCGATTCCAGTGCCTGCTTTTAAAGACCCTGATTTAAACCACACCTTTGGGCTGGGCGTGGTGGCTCATGCCGGTAATCCCAGCACTCTGGGAGGCGGGTGGATTGCCTGAGCTCAGGAGTTCAAGACCACCGTGGACAACATGGTGAAACCCTGTCTCTACTAAAATACAAAAAATTAGCCAGACATGGTGACGCTCACCTGTAATCCCAGCTACCTGGGAGGCTAAGGCAGGAGAATCGCTTGAGGCCAGGAGGCGGAGGTTGCAGTGAGTCAAGATCGTGCCACTGAACTCCAGACTGGGTGACAGAGTGAGACTCCATCTCAAAAAATAAAAAAAAAAATAAACCACACCTTAGCAAAGGATTAGCTGTCTGCCTGCCCCCAACCTCTCCCAAATGCACCCCAACAAGCACCCACTTTTTGTGGGTCTCCAAACCTTCAAAAGGCTACTCAAACAGTGGATTAATGTCCAAGAGCCCTTCCAAAGTGATGAATCAATGGTCAAGAGGTGATGGGGAACCACTGCTTTGGCTAGGTCTAAGCAAACCCCGGCTAGAGGTCTCCCAGGCCTGGTGGGCCGAGAGGACAAGCCTAACCCCTAGGGAAAAGTCCCTTCCCTGATCAACTCAATGCAAGGTGTTAACCTTGTTTGAATCCTGATTTGAAATACCATCTGCCAAAGTTCATTTCTAAGCCAAATGAGGAAATTTGAACATTGCCTCAATATTGGTGGGATTGAGAAACTACCGTCAATTTTTTAAAGTAATGAACTATGGTTGTGCTTTTAAAGGAGACTTTAAATATTCGGAAATACTTATACCTAAATATTTGAGAATTAATTTAGTATAATCCAATGTGGTCTTGTTGCAGGGGTTGTGTGTTAAAACTATTGGCTATAAATTCTTGTACTTTAGTATGTGTTTAAAATTGTCAATAATAAAATTCCTCACTTAATATTCCTTGCTCTCTCTATAGATAACAGTCCCTTAGACTTGCTTAGCATGTATGGCTTACATTTACATCAAATTACCCTTGTGATCCCTGGAATATCCCAGTTGGGCAGTTAGGAGATTTTTGCTGATGAGGAAACAGAAAGACAAAGGCACACGAAGGGCCTGACTTGGAGAGAGGTTCTCCCTCCTCTCTCAGGACACCTAAAGGTGGCAGGAAATACCTTCATGGCTTACAAAATATTTTACCTTTCTGAGTGCTCAATAATAAGTACTCCTGGCACCACTTTGTTTCTTTATTCAACATATAGCTGTTGAGCATCTGCTGTTTGTCACACTTTCCAGGGTGGCAGAGATAGAGATACCAGACTTTTTCCTACTTCCAGTTCTTCAGATATTTTTCCAAAATCAGATGGGATATTTTGCCCCAAATCTAAAGACCCTTTAACTAGAAACTCCCTAGAGAGGTAGAAACCACAGCCCTAGCCCCTGCCCATACCCAAGAGCCTTAGCTCATTCCTAGATACCAAATCACAGGGCAGGCCCCCTTGATTCTGACTCCTGCAATTCCTGTCCTTCCCTCTGGGGAAAGACTCAGCAGGGCAGGGAACCTATGCCTGGGACAAGAACATCTTGCCCATGACCTTCACTGGAGGCCCCCAAAGCAGAACCTGAGCACCCCCTTGGTCTGCCGCTGTCTTCCATCTGGCAGTACCCAATTGCCCAAGGGCAACAAGCACTCTAGGACCTGGCCCCTAGGCACCTGACAGGCAGCCACCTCACCACTGCAATGGCCCCAGCCCCCACTTCCCTGGGTTGCTGGAGGGTTTCTTACCTCAGCTAGGTTGCCCCTCCTCCACCCCATAAACACAGGCCTCTCCAGCTGTCTCTCTTCCTTGGACAGCCTCCTGTCAGCCAAGCATTTTGTGGTTCCTCCTCAGCACTCAGCACTGTGCCACCCTCCTCCTCCTCCCCATGGGGCTGAAACAGCCATGGCTGACGTCTCCAGGGAGCACCTCATGAAGAGACCCCATGATGGGTGGTGCTTAGACGGCCATTGTTCCTCCTCTGGCTTCCCTAGCCTGCTTTCCTCCAGCCCCGCATACTGTTCCCCTTCCCTTCCCTCTGTCTTCCTCAGTCAGTACCTACCTTCTGTCCCTCAGGCTGGCCAATGACTTCACTGTCCCATCTCCTCTGGGCTCACTCTGGAAGACCCTCTCATAGCTGAGGGGGCTGGCCTCCGAGTCCTCCACAAGTGGTGGGCTCTGGCCCTCTTCCTGCCATGTGCCAGCTTGTTGGCCTGTCCTTTGTCTCTTCCTTCAACTTAGCTTGAGCCAGCTCACTGAGTAGGGACAGTCACATCCAATTCAAGACCTTCCCACTGTTCGTGTTTCTTTTCCTGGAGCCAGGATTTTAAATTTGAGGTGGATTTATTGGGCATTTACTATATGCTAGGAAATGTGCTAAATACTTTTGTACATTATTTCGTGTAATCTGCCAAACAATGAGGTTTTTAAATTAAATTTCCTTTAAGACATCTGAAGATACTATTATCTTAGGCTTAGAGAGGGTAAGGAGCTTGCAGAACCAAGGTTTAAACCCAGGTGGTTCATCTCCAGAGAGGGCTTGAAGGCTGAAAAAAGTGAGTAGCAATTACATCATAAATAGAACCACCCATGGACATAAGGAGATCCAAACTCTACTCTCACCTCTGCCATGAAACAGATGTGGGCAAATCATTTAATCATTCTGAGCATCATTTTTTTCATCTTCAAAATGTGCATTGGAGAAGCAGGGATAACAGACACTCTCTCGTGGGATGCAGTGTAACACAATGATTAAGCATGTGGATTCCAGTGCTAGATTGTCTGGGTTCAAATGGTAGTTCTCCTATTCATGAATCATGTGACCAAATTGCCTTGTGTCTCAGTGTCCTCATCTGTGAAATGGCTATGATGATAACAGTACCTATGGCATAGCATGATGGTGAGAACTAATTGGTGCATATCTGGTAGAGCAGTGCCTGGCATATAGCCACCATTAATATCATTATTATTATTATAATGAATGGTCTCTTCCATCAAAATTCTATTATTTTAGGATGTATTCGAATTTTTTTTTTTTTTGAGATGGAGTCCTGCTGTGTCACCCAGGCTAGAGTGCAGTGGTGTTATCTCAGCTCACTGCAACCTCCTCCTCCTGGGTTCAAGCGATTCTCCTGCCTCAGCCTCCCAACTAGCTGGGATTACAGACACTTGCCACCATGCCCAGCTAATTTTTGTATTTTTAATAGAGATGGGGTTTCACTGTGTTGGTCAGGCTGGTCTCAAACTCCTGACCTCGGTGATCTGCCCACCTCGACCTCCCAAAGTGCTGGGATTACAAGCATGAGCCACCACACCCGGCCTGCATTCAAACTTTTAGCACCATTCTTAATGTAGCCAGAGTTTTCATGTTTAGAAATCAGAAGTTAAAGGCTCATCTTTAATAAGAAATATCCTCACACTTATACAGTAAGTCACTCCCTTCAAAACACATGCACATATAATCTTACATTAGGACCTCATAATTCTGGTAAGTCAGCAATAAAACTGTACATTTGTGCAGCTCTTCACAGTGACCGATGCATTTGAACCCACTTCCATTCACTTTGGCCCCACCCCACACTATGAGGCGGCCGGGATAGGCAATGTGCCCACTCAGGGACAAGGAAGCCTTCAGTCAGATGTAGTCGGTGACTTGCTCGAGGTCACACGTTAATGGGCAGCTGAACCAGCTTTGATGCTGAAAGATCCTAATTTCCAGTCTAGAAATCTCTCCAGAAAGAAATCTCTCTCTGTTCTGCAAGGTACTTTGTGCTTATGTGTGCTGGGTCCCCATAGACCTGAACCCGAACGTGGGTAGAATTCACCCATGGCAAAAAGAGCTCCTCTCCTGTAACCACGGACTTAGCCAGTCTTTATCTAGAATGGAATCCCCTTTTCTACAGATTGTAGGTACCTAGGGTCACTGTTACCTCACAAAGGGTGGAAAAAAGAGGGGAAAAGGCCCTGGGCTCAGAGACACCCCTGTTCTCATCCCTGCGCTGGCCCTTGATGAGCTTTGTGGCCTTGGACAAATCATGAGAGCTGTCTAAACTCTCTGAGAAATGTGGACGGGCACAACCACTTTGTCGGGAAGCTGAAAGAATTAGCAATAACACATCGTAGGCATCAAGGAGGCGTTCAATAAATGGTAGTTCAAAAACAAAACAAAACAACAACAAAACTCCTTTCTCCAGAAGGCCAGTATGGCTGACAGACCAGCCTCTGGCCTCACTTCTGCCCTTGGAGATGCTGGCGCCCAGAAAGGCAGCAGGCAAAGCAGACAGGTGACTTTCAGTCCTGAAACATATATTCTCACCTTGGGTACCTGCTGTTTTTAATGACTAATTTTTTTCCCTTGATACAGCCATCATTTAGCAAATACCAGGGCTAGTTATTAATTTAAAAACATCTTCAGCCTGTGCTTACAGAAACTGCCATTTCCCCCCTCGGGAATGAGTTTTTCGTTATGTTTTTAAAATTAGCTGGCGCTTGAATTTCATTTTCCATCCAAGCTTCCCTGTTATCTGTAAGGTCACAGAAACACATAGGCTGCGGACAGTCCAATCCCAGATATTAGGCTCCCGGAATTAAAAGCTGAAATAAGTAAATAAAGAGAGAACGCCCAGGGATTTTTTCAGAGCAGAAAGCCGGTCCCCAGCGTGACGCGGAAGCCAGGTTCCCTCCTCAAGTGGCTCTTCCCTTACATTTGGAGGTGAAGGCTGAGGAAGAGGAGGAGACAGAGAAGGAAAAAGGCCTGTGCCCTATATCGCCAAGATCTGTTTCTCCTCCGCTCAGCAACGTGAAAGAATGAGAATGCATTCTGGAGGAAGAAGCAAAAAAAAAAAAAAAAAAAAAAAACAAGCGCTGATTGTCCCTTTAAGCCATTTCAATCACAGGCTCGCAGTTAAAATAATGCTCACCTACTGCGCTTCCAACTGGGCCATCTACCTTTTCCGCCGGGTCAGGCCCAGTCAAGCCTGAGGAGGCGGCCGCGGCCCTCGTGAGCCCGCTCTAGGCCCGGCTACACCTGTTTATCACCAAGTCGCTTCATTTCCCTTCCCCTCCTGCCTGCTTGAAAAGGAGCATTAATTAAACCGGTAAACAAGCCGGCTCCCATTCTAAATCAGAGCTGCAGGCAAAGGAGAGATAACTTAGGCTCCAGAGAAGAGGGATTTTCAGTTAATTTATGGAATCCACCGTCACACTTTCTCCGAGCAGCCAGCTCCCCGTTTAACGGGGAAATTGAAGCAGACAGCCTTTGTCTAAACACTTCTTTTGCCCAGAATATCTTAATTTTTCTATTTGAATGTTTAATAAGGTTTGGGGTGCAGCAGCTTCCTTTTAATTGTGACGGTGCGGCCGCTTGGGCGTGATCCCTTGGCTGGGGTTGCAGGGGGCCCGTCCTCCTGGGGCGCGGAGGGAACGACCAGCGTTTCCAAGCCGGGCTCTGGCCGTCGGCGCGAGAGCGAGGCCAAGGTCTGGGGGCAGTTTAGGGGGACCCCGAAGTCGGGGCGGCCCAGAAACCCTTTGCCCACAGCCACCGCCCTTTCCTTTGTAAGTTTCCCCATAGCCGTCGGTGCGACCCGGCGCCGACTCTCCTCCTCTTCTCCCTGCGAGGGCCCGCGCCGCCCCGGCCCAGTCCTGGGGGATAGATCCCTCGGGGCCCAAGGGCTGGGCCACAGCCCGTCTCCGGCCACTGCTGCGAGGACAGGCGCTGCCTAATTTCTCCTCTAAGGGGGCTGTGTGTGCGTCTCCTTCCCAACTGATGTCTGGAATTTCACAGTGTAAGTGGGACTCCCACTGAAATTGTAGTTTTCCTAAGATTACAGACAGTCCAAGAAAAACAGCTCGGTACGTCTTTGTCATTTCCTCTGTAAACCTTCAGGAAACAACACAGGAACGTCTTACATAGACTTCAAGTCAGCCTGCTTTTCCGGGTGGCGTATCCAGTAATCATGTTGACAAATTAATGGTAGAGAATTAGTTGTACATTAAAGATTTAAATTATATTATGCAGCACATTGTCATAAACTGATATAAAACAATAGGAAAATAAATGTAAATGAATTCAAGTTACTGACATGTAAAACGCCAGACTGACATCTGTACACTTAGCTACTCGCTCAGCCGCGGTGGCGGGGCCCGCTCGGTCCCTCCGCAGACTCGCGGGCCGGGGCCGGGGGAGGCCCTGCTGCGGCGCCGCGGCGTACCAAGGGTTAAGCGGCGCGGCTCGCGGCCCTCCTGGCTCCCCTCCCCTGCGTGCTGATTTTCAGGCCCACCGAGCCGCCCGAGAAAGTTTTCAATTCGATGGGGCTGCAGCGTCTCAGGGGCTGAGCTCCTTAGAGAGCTTCGGGGGCCCCCGAGGGCCGCCTTGCGGGGAGGGGGCGGCTGCCCGGTCCGGGACCCGCTAATTACAGGGATTCGGTTTCCCCGCTCTGAAGGAATGCATTACCTGCAGCAAAGGAGGCGCGGCCTCTCAGGAAGGCCCCGAGAGGAAGCTGAATGCCCCAGTGCATTCCAGCCCCATCCCTAGGTTTATACCCGCAACCTCAACCCATGCTGAGAGACTAATCGCTGGGCCATTGTCAGGGCTGTTGTCCAATCAGCCCCTGAATAGCAAAACTTCACAATGCCGAGTATGAATTAGAGGGGAACAAATGTGGATGCAGACTTTTTTTGCAACAATACCTAACTGAGCCTTTCAGACAGGACAACGGATGCACAAAAGCTCGACGGAAATTGGAGTAACTTTTGGAGGCCCTTGTAGCTGCCGTCAATAAGCGTCAGCCCCATAATGGCGGCTGGGCCTCCGCCACCAATTCCCCCCCCCCAACACTTTTTGTGTGTGTGTGTGTGTGAGATGGACCAATTGTTCATGGGGTGGGGGGAAACTGTTGTAAAAATTGGGCATTTTTGTTGTCCTTGTCTTGGAAACGGTGGCTCTCTGTTGAACGCAGCCAAATGGATTGTCTCTTCCTGACGTGGATTGTAGATTTGGTCATTATCTAGCCCACATAAAGTACTGACAATGTCCCCTCCCTCCGTCTGCCCACCCCCAAAAGAACAGAATAGCTTCTTGAGCTATACAAATGTCAGGTCTCTGTTTTAAAATTTAGCTTTGTTTACCCAACAGAATGGAATTCATTACTGTGTAAAAGTGGCTCCATTTTCTGATCTTTTTATTCAAAATGTTGAGAGTATCAAAAAGCTCATTTGAAGGTCACAGGTTTATGTATCTATTCTCTTAAGTGTTTTAGAAATTCATAGGCAGGACACAAAAGGTGGAAAATGTGAAAACATACTGTTCATTGTTTATCCTAACCTTGCCATGGTTATTAGATAAATGAGTGTAGGGGAAAAAATGGCATTAAAAGCCATTGTGAACTGGGAATTTTTTTTCCCCTGAAGACTGTTAATTTTAGCCCTTGATCTGTAAAGGTCAATTTCTAATTCTTTTTACTGTGCAGTTTATATAACTTCTGCATTTCAAGTCTATAAAAAGCTTTTGCAGACTTTTCATAATGTAAGTAGCAATTTATTTCATTACGGTCTGAATTTTTTATGTAATTCCTATGGACACTCTGATGAAATTGTCAGGCTTAAAAGCTGTAGTGCTTTTCATTTGGGGATATGTGGATTTTTTTTTTTTTTTTTTTTTGCTCCGGTCCATTCTTGCTGAATAATTTAAAATTAGAAAGATTAATCAGTTCAGTGATTTAAAAGACCACACTTTGGTTGGGACAAGGTCTGAGGCAAAATCATTTTTTTATTAGTAAATGATTTAAAAGGTCTTTACAGCTAGTTATCTGAAGCTGATATTTAACTGTTACTTATTCCACTAATTTCTATCTTTTGTTAAAAGAACTTTCCAGCCTAAATCTCCTCGCTCTGTCCCATGCTAATTGCGGCTTACATTATATAAATGGCTTTGTAAAGAAAACTATAACTCCAAACCTTGAAAGTTGCGTGTTTCTATTTGCTCAAACTTGATGCACTTGTTTGAAGAGGGTCATTGCAGGGAGAGCTGTGTAGCCTGTAAGAATGTCCTGGATAACAAGCTTAAACAGAACCTTTTGTTGTGCCTAGTATTCTCAGGACTCCAAAATGAGGCCTCCTTTTTCTGACTGTGGGCTGAAGTGGTTCATTACTGCTGTTTCCTCCGCCAGGCCAGGGCTCAGCCATTCCCACTACTGAAGGTCTGTAACTTCCTTAAAAAGGAAGAAGGAAAACATGGCCCAGAAAGGTCTTGTTAGCACTTCCTATGTGAAATTAGCAGCTTTCTAAAAGGTACAACTCCAATTACCTCACATTGTGGAGGCGAGCACAAACTCAACAATATGCACAGCCTAGCAAGTGACATTCTGTCTTTCTAGAGTTACTTCCCTAATTAGGAATGAAGAAGCTCTATTCTGCTGAGTGCATCTATTTACAGTGGCCACAATGCTTTAACTTGAGCATCCTTCTCAAAGACCAGTGTTAAAAAACACAAGTGCTCTTTTCGCCGAGCAGGCTATGGTGAGGCGACACATTCCTAACGGTTACGCCCTCGGGGGGGAGAAAAAAAGTGTAGCTGCTTTGGCAGGATTGTTAACACTTCAGGATTCATTTTCCACAATAACGCCCTGCCCAGAGAGCTCTGGGAATTACAGTGGACAATGGGGAGGCATTCTTAGGAGGGTCTAATGATGGAATAAAAAGAAAAATATTTATTGCTTTTGACAGTTCCACAAGGGGCAAAAATCCTTGTCGTGGCTAAAGTTTCCCTAGCTGTTGGAGGAAGGCGGCTCACTGGGACTCAAACAGTTCCACTTCCTTTGTTAGGAGGCTGAGTACCAGGGCCAAGCTGGGAAATTAAAGATTAAGTTCATTAAGGTAAGATAATTGTGCAGAGGTATTGTTGTTGATACAGGTGGAGTGATAGGGGCTGGGGTAGGAAGCCCATTTACATGTAGGGACGACCCATTAAACAGGCTTAACAGACGTGCAAGGCAAATATGTTTATTATTTGCCTGATGGCTGACCTATGCTTTCACTGTTGCATTAGTCAACGCCCCCCCCGCCCCCCACCGCCAAAGGAGGGCCAGGACTCCCTGCCGGGAACCAGGTGGAAGAGAAGGCAAAACAGTCTCCAGCGAGCAAAGATACAGTCCTGTGGGCCCTTGGGGAAGACTGGCCTTTCTCCTCCCTCCAACACCCTGTTACCCTGCCACCCGAGAGGACCAACGCCCCTCCAGCTAAGGAGAGGAGACAGTGCTCTCCCACCTGAGGGATGTCTTTAAATCTTTCTGGATGCTGACAGGAAACATTTGCGCAGAAGCGCCCTTTGGATGCCCTTCTTAAAGAAGACCTCACGCTCTCTTTTCTCCTTCTGATAGGAGGGAGATACCCTGATTTTCCATCAGGGAGCTTCTCAAACGCTTCCTTCCCCAGTGTTACTGACCGCCTCAGAATCTGACTTCCATTTCATTCTTCTAAGAAAAACAAACCAAACATCATTCCCTGTCCCTGCCCTATCTGTCCACACGCACAGATCCACCCTGCTTTGTTATTGAAAACTGGAGTTTGGCTTTGTTGGGAAGAGCTCCACCCTGCCCCCTTCCCAACTTGGAGACCTATAAATACTGAGAACTTTAGAAAAACAAACAAAAAAAAGTATGGGATGGATGGTGGAATTTTGGGGAGCATGGGGGTCCGTCCTTGCGATCCGTCCGAAGGGAGGGAGAAGGTGGAGAGAGAGGTGCCCAGATTGTGCCCAAGTGGCTGAGAATGTGCCCGGTGCAGTGTTCAAGAAAATTATTTCTTCACAAGCACCCTTATTTTTGCTGTGTCTTGGGCAGGAGGAGAAAGATCTGCATTTACTTTTGTTGGGGCCACTAGTTCATCATCTCTGGTGGCTCCACTTATTTTTCCTATTTCTGGTGAGGAACTGAGAAACAGTTAAGGGTTGGAGATGTCTTTGGTAATAGATATCCTGAAAGAAATTCACTTGTTTATTTGCGTGATATGGTCACCTCTTACACAAAAACTCACCTGCCGTCCTCTCTTTCCCCTCCTGCCCTCCCTGCAGTCCCCCAGTGAGGAAAATAAACAGTGGCATAATGATTTTGGTAAATAGAATTCTTTTTAAAGCCATCTGATCACAGGGAGACATTCTGAGAAGACCCTAGGATTTAGTCAGTGCTGATGTGTAAAAAAAAAGACTTAATTTCAGAGAGGTTTTTAAAAAATATATGTAGATACAATCACATGGTGAGAAGAGTTTCAGGAGTTAAGAATAAACGTATTTTAATTCATTCAGGGTCTATGATCTCTCCCTACTTGTTGCTGCTGTTATTTTCTCTGAATGGAAAGATTGTTGATTTCCTTTAGCTCACCAGGCATCCATATTGTAGAGTGATGCGGAGACTCCTTTGGTTATTTTCATAGATTATGTCAGAGAAGTTTTTGAATGAAACATTTTCAGTAGTATGTATCTGTGGGTTTGAGTAGAACTTGAAGTAATTCTCAAGCAAGCAAGCAACATTTACCAATGTTTTTCTCCTCTTGTGTTGATGTCAGGAGTTCTTTTTATTTATTTCTATAAAGCGTCCTTTGTCCTTGAGAATGTTGAATAGACTTCTTACAAAAGTTATCAGAGGCCAGTCTGATAAATCAGATGAGAAATTAGGAACATCTGAGTTATTTTCTAAGATGGGTTAATGAAGAGATGAGGATTTGCATTTTCTTTTAAAGACCTAAGGAGGGAGGCAGGCTCCTCGGCTGTGACATTGTGATTTATCAGAAAGCAGAAAGGAAAATTTCATACAGACCAGATTCCAGGCTGCAGGTTACTTGGAATGTATTAACTTTTTGAGAACAAGTGTGTAATCACTGGCCTTTAACGACTAAAAATGAAGTTTGAAAACCTCGTACAATGTCCTCAGAATGTTTGTGTGCAAGGAAACATTTATCTCCATAAACAGCCCTTTAACGGAAAAGAAAAACTGTTTTGCCAATAATCAGAAACGAAAAGATTGCTCTCTAAACTGGAAGAAACAATATTTATATTTTCAACCCTACTGAACTACTGAATTGAGATTGTTAAGAGGCTTTTTCTTTACTGCATTAAAAAAAAATAGCCTGTCATCACATTGTCATAAAAGGAGGGAAGTCTCGTTTTGGAAATTATTTACAAGTTTGATGTCTTTAGAAATACCACCTTGAATCTGGAACTGTGATTAAAGTTGGTGAAAGGATGGGAGTGGAGGGACTGCACGTCTGTCTTCTGGCACTTGGAACATTTCTTGGATGGGGAAGAAACCCGGAGACTTCTTTCTCTTCCTTCCCTTTACAGTGTGATGGGGACATGGTGGGGGGGCGCAAACTGGAGCAGCCAGGGAGGGGTCTGCAAAGCCCTGTAAACACCTCTCACTAAGCCATGAGTGCTTTACATATTTCAGGCTATTACTTGCATCACAATTTCTGGAAATTCTGTTGTAACTTTTAAATTTTATCTATTAAATACTGATTTTTGTTTTTAAATAAAAAACTTCCTACTTTATGTTTTTTAAATCTTTTAAATAAAAAACATAAAAATGTTTATGGGCTCTTTTGTACTTTACAGTGAGTATGAAAAAATGAAAACATACTTCGTTGAATTTAATGAAAGATTGCTATTTCCTAGTCTGTGCAGTTCTTTTAAAAATGGAGGTGAAATTTACATAACATCAAATTAAACATTTTAAAATGTACGATTCATGTTATTTAGTACATTCACAATGTTTATCTGTAGCTTACTTTCTAGTTATAATTTTAGTTACAGAATTACCAACAAGTATTTGTAGAATTGTTATTAAATATTAATATTCATTCAACATTTATTGAGCAAATTGTTACAAGAGTGGCACTAGGCTAAGCCCTGTGGGGTTTATAAAAATGAAAAAGGACTATCACATCCTCAATTTTTTTTTTTAATCTACGAGAGGTTGTGCTAAAGGCATCAACAACTTTAGTCTGGAAATCTTTATTGAATTTATTAATAAACAGTATTCGGCCCCACAGAGTCTTATCATTCTAAAACATCACAATATTGCTAAACATTTCTCAGCAACAATAGCCGATATAATTAAACTACCTACAAAGAGTTGAGAATATTTACTGTACTATATTTCTCAGAGTGATTTTATTTTCTCTGACACATTCCAGAGTTTTCAAAACTTATAATACGTAAGTTGGACTTGGTTCAGTATGTTTGCTTTGATGGGCATTGACTTTGTTTGGGTAGGTCTATTATTTCAAAGTGAAAATTTCTGTGTAGTTTTTTGTCAAACTCCAGCTTATATGGCTGAAAGAGGGTAGCAGGAGGCTCCAAGAGGATAGAAGTCACTTTGCTGGAAAAGCCACGCATGCTTCTCAAGGGACTCTAAGGCAAATGGTTCAGCACACTAGAAGAGTAGCAATATAGGTAACGAACCCAAGAATGTTTTTAGCCGCAACTAGTTTTTAAAGATTGAAATTGTTTAATGTTAAAAAAAATGCTCTATCTGTTAAAGCATTTATCTTTTCCTTGAAAATATCTGTCCTTCAAGTAGCATCTGAATTTTGATGATGATGATGATGATGATGATGATGATGATGATGATGATGATGATGATGGTGGTGGTGCTGGTCCTGAGGTAACGGAGTTGGCACAAAGGAAACGTGACAAAGCCCTCGTCTCATTAAGGCTAGTTGATACAACTTTGTGTGATCAGTTAGTGAAGGGTCTTCTTTGGCCTCCAATATAGGAAGAAAATAACAAATGGACAAATATTAATTGAGTCGCCTTTCAGGAAAGGCTGTGCATAGCCTCCTTTGGGGGAATAAATGCAGTAGTGAAAAGAGCTCGATGGTTGGGAGTTCCAGTCCTAGTTCTGCCACTTTCTAGTTGGGTAGTTTTTGGCAAATTACTTGTTTGCTCTGAGCCTCGATTTCTTCATCTGGAGGGACAGTAATAGGTGCCTTGCATGGTCCCCTGTGAGGATCAGCAGTAGTATGATGCTAAGTACATCCTCCATTCTCAATAAATCAGTAATTGCTGAGACAAATACACATACCAGGTGTGCTTGCCATGCCTTTCAATGACAGAACGAA
Source organism: Pongo abelii (assembly GCF_028885655.2). Taxonomy (NCBI): domain Eukaryota; kingdom Metazoa; phylum Chordata; class Mammalia; order Primates; family Hominidae; genus Pongo; species Pongo abelii. Next base: position 87,732,358 of record NC_071997.2, on the reverse strand, counting down.
GTAGGACATTCTACCAGGACAAGCAAAGTACCTTTTGGTGTGAGTTTTGCAAATCATAAAACATCAAATTAATTTCTCATAGTGTGTATGACTATGAATGGAGGCATGGAGGCTTCAGAATTAGTATTTTGAATGGGAATGTTAGAATCGATACCTCTGTTGAATACCATCTCTTGCCTCCACTGAAAGCTTACAAATACCACCTGAAAAATTACATCAATTTGCCATAAGACTGGAACCATCAATTTATACCTGAAATGTGTCAAAATGTTGGGTATTTCTATAATGATAAAAATGATTGGAATTGCCATGTTTAATTAAAATGTTAATCCACTGTCATCTTAAATGATCTCTATTTACAGAGAATTTTCTGTTTGCTGTTAAGGTGTTTTATTATTAAACGTAAACCTTGCTGTTTAGCCAATGCCTGACACTAACTTAAGGAAGAGGTGACAATCTTCCAGGAGTGGGAGGAAGAGGTGACAATCTTCCAGGAGGGGGAGAGGTGACCCCTTCATCAGGAGAGTGTCTCTTATAGGTTGGAGGAGGAGTGACTGCTGCATGGGAGCCGGAAAGACCACCCTGGCTCTCAAATCCTCCACAGCCTGCTCCCTTATGTTCAAAATCTTTTAATAATAGAGTTGACTGAAATGCAAATATTTTTGGAAAAAGGAACACCAAAGTTTGAATTTGCAAAAGGATGTAAGATGCCCAATACCAACCCCTTTTCTGGGAATGAGGTTGAGAGGTTTGAGGGTTACAAAATGGGAAGAAGTCTATCTGCAGAATTTATAATTGGCTGCAATTGACCTGAATGCGAGGAAAACTAGATTTCCTCTGTGTGTGTTGGTGGGTAGGTGTGTGAATGAGGAGCAAGGGGCACTGAAACTTTGCCCCCCCCCTTTTTTTTTTGAGACGGAGTTTCGCTCTTGTTGCTCAGGCTGGAATGCAATGGTGAGATCTTGCCTCACCACAACCTTCGCCTTCCAGGTTCAAGCGATTCTCCTGCCTCAGCCACCCGAGTAGCTGGGATTACAGGCGTGCACCACCACGCCCAGCTAATTTTGTATTTTTAGTAGAGACGTGGTTTCTCCATGTTGGTCAGGCTGGTCTTGAATTCCCGACCTCAGGTTATCCACCTGCCTCGGCCTCCCAAAGTGCTGGGATTACAGGCGTGAGCCACCGAACCCAGCCGAAATTTTGCCCTTAGGGAACTGATATTATCTCTGCTTTCTGGCCTAGGGGATGGCTGGGTACAGGAGCAGTCTCCCTTGAGGTACAAGAAGAGATACGGAAAGAGATGTGGGAAGAGATTTGTAATAATTACAAGGGTCTCTGCTTGGTGTGGCCGCCATCTTAGATTGGATGCAGTCCGTTCTGCCTGGTTACTCTGTACAAGTACCCTTCCCGTGTGACTCTTCCAGAACTTGGAGGATGTCTCCACTACACTGTGCCATCCCTCCCTCTCCAGTTGGCCACACTCCCTCCACACCTTGGTTGATGCAGCGCCCTTCCCGCCTCCAGGTGGGCTGCTCCTCTGACTCCACTGGACTGACTTTCTCCTGTGATTTGCAGTTCCCCTCCCAGCCCATTGCTTCTTGGGGTGGTGGCTCCGTGATGGGACACCCGCCACCCACTTCCCACTCAAGCCTTTGTCCCATGCTACTCTGTGCAGCGTGGGCACTTTCTTCCTGGCCTGCAGCACAGCTCCACAGCAGGTGGTGGTGCAGCCGGTCAGCCTCAGGCCCACAGGTCCCCTGCGTCCCCTGCGGAGCTACTGTGCCTGTGAGGCTCCTGGAGCCCTGCCCTTCCCGCTCTTAGCCTGTTCTGCTTAAAGTTCTTCCTCCATCTCCCCCAGCCAAATCCTACTCAAGTCATACCTCTTCCGTGATGCCTTACTTGACCTTTCTAGCCTTCTCTGGATAAGAATCATTTTTCCGAAATTGCGGTAAAAATACATGACACAAAATTTACCATTCAGAAACCCTGTTCCCATTAAACACTTACGTCCACTCCCCCAAGCCCCTAGTCCCCTCTAATCTGCTCTCTGTCTCTATAAATTTGCCTATTCTAGGGATCTTATATAAGTGGAATCAAAACATTTGTCCTTTTGTGTCTAGCATATTCTTTTTTAAAAAATTGAAATAGGGTCACTCTATTGCACAGGCTGGAGTATGGTGGTGTGCTAATGGCTCACTGCAGCCCCGACCTTCCAGGCTCAAGTGAGCCTCCCATCTCAGCCTCCTGAGTGGCTGAGACTGCAGGCTCGCACCATCATGCCCAGCTAATTTTTAAATATTTTGTAGAGATGGGGCCTCACTGTGTTGCCTGGGCTTGTCTCAAACTCCTGGGCTCAAGCAATCCTTCCACCTTGGCCTCCCTAAGTGCTGGAATTACAGATGTAAGCCACAACATCTGGCCATGTATTTCACTTAGCATAATGTCTTCAAGGTTTATCATGTAGCATATGTCAGAGTTTCATTCTTTTTTAAGGCTGAATCATATTCCTTTGTATGTATGTATTACATATTGTATATTCATTCATATGTGCTGGACATTTGGGTGGTTTCCACCTTTTGGCTGTTGTGAGTAATGCTACTATTAACATTGGTATACAAATTTGAATCCCTGTTTTCTGTTCTTTTGGGTATATACCTAGGAGTGGAATTGCTCCATCATGTGGTAATTCTATATTTAACTTTTTGAGGAGCTTCCAAACAATAATCATTTTGAGAGTGAACGATAGTTCACATTCAAATGGCACCTTATGGTTTACCAAGTGCTGGCTGGTCCATTGGCTTCTCAGAACAAGCCTGTTTGACAAGTACTGTCATTAACATCACCTTTACTCAGGTGAAGAAAGTGAGGCTCAGAGAGGTTCAGTGACTTTATGAGTCACAGAACACATTGATGGGGACTTTACCTCAAAGTAAAATTGTGTGACTGTGCTACCATAAGTTTTCCAAGGCTGCATGCTACCGTATAGTGTTCCCTCATTGCTTTATCCCAATGCTAGAGTAACCCTTAAGTCACCATGATTATGAATGTGTCTTGACTCCCTCGTCAGGCTGCCAACCTCAAGGACAGGGGCTGTGTCATGATTGTCTCTCCCATACTGTGCAAGGGCTGATACATAATAGGCTTACAATAAATGTCAGTTGAATGAATAAGTGAATGAGTGGGTTCTTGATGGAGAGGGAGGTGAAAAGAGGGAGGAATGCCCCAGAGGGCTTCATGGCACCTTTCTGTTCTGCCCCAGACACAGAGGTGGAGCTGATGTCTTTGCATTGGCATTGACCTCCACCATCAGTGGGAAGGTTGTCAGAGAGAATACAGGACTCCCAGTTAAACTTGAATTTCAGATAACTGATGAATAATTTTCTTTAGTATAATACATGCTTATATGAAAAACTTATTCATTGTTTATCTGAAATTCAAATTTAACTGGGCATCCTGTATTTTTATTTGCTGAACTGGCAGCCCTAATCACTAGGTACTTATTACTTACTGTCACGTCACCAAAATCCTCAGAACTGCTGAAGAGGAATAGGAAACTGGCTTTCCAAAGCTGAATTGCTAACTACTTTTTAATTTACAAAATGCAAATGGGGAGGCATTTTCTCCTAAATGGAAAATAATCCTACACCTGCAGTGATTTAACTCCCATTTGAAATTGCAGTTTCTGCTGCCTCCCAGATAGCTCTGCTCTGGTGTCAAAATAGTGTCTGCCATGCCTTTGGCTAATTCTGGCACCCAAGCCATTCATGCTGGGAAGGTGCCTGCTTGTGGCTATTTGGGACATTCCCTGAAGGCTGACACACAGGGATCCCCCTCCACTCACTACTATTCTGACGTATGGAATTTATTACACTCCAATTTCTGCAAGATCTTTTGGGCTTGTCTGTTCTATAATCCAGAACTTCCTGACCAAGACTTAATTAGAATCCTGACTCGGTTCCCCCATAAGCCTGTTTTAAATTGTGGCACTGGCTAGAGATGCTGCCTAATCTTCCTGAGGGTCCTCTCAAGTTCACCCGAGACCCCTGGGATCAGTTCTTCTCACCGGATATGTCTCAGACATCTGGGAAGGAAGGAGGTGAAGGAATCTAGGTGAGGTGTACAGTCACTGTTGCTTTGACCAGGTTGGTGTCTTTGGGGGCTGGGGATCTAGGGGGCTGAGACTCAGGGTGGTGGCAGAAAGGGTTGTCAGGATGACCCAAGGGAGGATATAAGACTCTTGTATTGGTGTTTACTCAGGGAGTATCCTCCTAAGTAGTGAATGATCACCCTTCCCTGCTGCTTTTCTAACTCGTCTAATTTAATATTGCCAGGATGCAATTACTTATGTGTCTGCTGACTTGGGGACTTTATTTTTTAAACATTAGCTTTTTAGACTTAGAAGCAGCTGGGCTAGTGAAAAGTCACACATTTGGGGTCAGGGAGTGGTGGAAAGAAGGTGGCGGTGGCTCACCCAGGGCCTTGTGAACAGCAGCCAGGTGAATGGAGTGGCCAAGAGCATGGATCCAGCAGATACTGCAGCTGCTCTGCAACTCAGAGCACTTTCAGAAGTTTGGGGTTCCACCCAGAGAATGGTGGGGTGGGGAAAGGGCAGAGAGATCACACAACCTGGGGATGTCCCTGTTATTTAACATCCAAACTTGGTATCTTGATCTTAGGAAGTTCCTGGGCTAAGGGATTGAGAAGTCTGCATTCTTCCAGGGCCTCAGTTTCCCTTGTGCTCCAAGTGTAGAGGACAATCTCCCACTGTCATCTGGCCAGGGTGAGGGGGCACGGCAGGAGCTGCAAGAGGGTCTGGCATTTTGCATATTTAGGAAGACAGGTATCATCTAAAGTAGGGTTGGAATAGGTCCAAAGTGAACAAGGTAGAGAATGCCCTTCCAGAGCCATGCATGGGGTGGGGGAAGGCCAGAATGTACAGTGGTGCCGTGAAGGTTGAGTTACTCTGTGAGAGCTCCGCTCCCCTCTGGAACCAGGAAATGGAATTTACCTTATAACTTAAAATCCCAGCTATACGTGGGCTGTCACTCATTTGAGGGGACCTGGTGGGACCTGGCTGATGTGGGGCAAGGCAGTCCAGACAAATCAGCCTGCCCTGTGGGACTTGTCACAAAATCCCTAAATGTCCCAAACACCAGGGCTGAGGCTGAAACAGAGCACTCCATGGGGAACTCATCACCCGATGTCCCATTCCATCCCATCTCTGGAGGGGAGAGTCATCTGGGGTAAAGTAGCCCTAGGTTGGGTTTTAGAATCTATGACCAAAAAAACTAATTTTGCTATCAAGAGAGACCCAAAAAGGACATCCATGGAGATTTCACCCCCCAATTACAACCACTTATTGGATTATATAGAAGACCTGACATGTGAGCTGCCTCCTGGTTACCCAGTCAACAAGGAAGGGGCAGAGAGGAAAAGGGAAGCTCAATAAGAGGGCAGAAGGCAGGGTAAGTTCTGTGGGGACTGTTAAGCCCCACAGCCCTTGCCCCATTAGGAGGGGCCTCCTGGTAGACACACAGGAATCATCGAGAGACTTCTGAACCCTCAGGAAGGGCGAAAGAATGGACCAAGTCTCAGTCCTCCAGAAGCCTGAATCCAAAAGACAACCCCTGTCCTCTTCCTGGACTTCAGGGTCCCTTCCCAGCCAGGACCCTCTCTGACCAGATCAACAAAATGTGATTATTTTGCAAAGGTCTAAGAAATCAGATGATGAGGTTTTATAATCCCAACTTCTCCATTCTCTTCCCTTTGTGGAACGTGATGTTCATTCCAAATTAGTATCAGGAGTGGCTTTGCTGGTGGCCTATGGGACAGAAGGTCTGGCTGGTATGGAGGGGGGCTGTGAACAAGCCACGTCTGTAGCTGGGGGGCCACCTGGGTGAGGTGGAGTGTGGCCCCTCAGGATGCTGCTGTGAGTGGAACTGGAGAGGAGGCAGGGGGCTGAGGAAGGGAGCAGATCACTCCCTGAAGTCTCCACTCCTCATTCCCCTCAGCCCAGGCCTCTCTCCCAGGTCCCCTTATTCCTTGCCACTTGTGCGTTGATGATGTGAGGATGGCCAGAGGGGAGCCAGTGTGCTGGCCTCTTGTATAATCCGATAATTGGCCATAATCTGTGTACGAAATATTTGGAGATCTGCCTCCCCATTAACTCCTACTTGAAGAATAATCACATCTCCACATACAGGCCTTTGGGCCAAGTTCTCCCTCACATCTCTGAAGCTCCTATCACAGCTTCAATGCTACCCAGGATTTTTGTAATTGCCCACACCCTGTTCATTTTTAAATTTTACCACATATTTTTAAAGAAATAATCTTTAAAGAGAAGGCCCTCCATGGATGTCTTTGAGTAAATATGGGAGTATTAATAAAATTCTTTTTTTTTTTTTTTTTTTTTTTGAGATGGAGTCGCGTTCTGTCACCCAGGCTGGAGTGCAGTGGCATGATCTTGGCTCACTGCAACCTCTGCCTCCCGGGGTTCCAGGGTTCCAGTGATTCTCCTGCTTCAGCCTCCTGAGTAGCTGAGATTACAGGTGTGCACCACCATGCCCAGCTAATTTTTTATTATTAGTAGAGATGGGGTTTCACCATGTTGGCCAGGCTGGTCTCAAACTCCTGACCTCAGGTGATCCACCCACCTTAGCCTCCCTAGGTGATGGGATCACAGGTGTGAGCCACCACTCCTGGCAATAAAATTCTTAGAAGCTGACAGGAAGGGGGTCTGTTAGGCAGAGCGTGCATATGCTCCACGGGACCATAAGAGGGTCTTAGTGAGAATCCTGGGTGTGGGGATAAAACATTGTGTGTGGGGATTTGTGTTATAGATGTGGAAGGACAGCGATGCCTTCGGTTGTCGTGGAAACAGCACATGGAGGTTGTTGAGATGTGGGACAGTTGGGTGGCCGGCCTGACACTCTGGGGTAGCCACAGCAAGCCAAGGACAGGGGTAAATGTGGAGATGCTGGTCTGGAGCCCCATTCTCTGGGAGCTGGCTTTTGAGTCTGCTCTCAGTGTGGGAAACCACTCAAGGACAGGAGGAGAACAGAAGTGAGAACAAGAGGGGCTAGGGACCCTCTCAGGTGTTCAGTGCTGGTGATGTCTGTACAAAGAGAGCTTTTCAGCCCTTCAAGAGCCCCCCAGGGCAGGAGGAAGCAGCCCGAAGCAGGACAACCCCAGTAGGTTTGAATCAGGCTGGAATAGCGTGTTGAGTTGATGCTACATCATTGTGTTGATTTATTGATTCATTCAGGCAGGGCTGGCATTATAGGGCAGATGGACTCTAGGTGGTTCATAGTTGATATTTGAGGGGAGGGGGGTACCAAAAGAACCCTTCTGTTCCCAATTTCCCTCCAGCACTCATCAATGTTACTATCTGAGTTTTATGCCTTTGGCTGAAACATATCCCTCCTGGGGCTCTTCCTCTCCGTTGCAGGCTCTCCAGGAGGAGCCCCACATTGAATCACTGCAACCTCTTGTGGACTAGTTTATCAAATACTTTGGCAGGACCAGAGTAGCCTGGACTCTCAGGGAACCTGGCTTGGAGAGTGCATGCTGGAAGAAGGGAGAAGGATGAAGAAATAGGAAGTGAAACTTTCCAAAGGAGAACTTTTCCATTCTCCCAGTTTGTCCATCTGTCCCTCAAGGCCCTGGTGGGCAGTAGAGATGCTGTGTGCATGGCATTGCCTACAATTTCCAGACACTTCTCTTTTCTGCCATGCTTGGCTTGTTCGTTCAGGAGGTTGAGAGGAGGCTGCTCTGAAAGGAGGCAGTTGCTACCCAGGATGTGTGAGCTGTGAGCGGTGACATCCAAGCATTAGGAAGGATCTGCTCTGGTGCCTCATTCCAGATGCTGCTGCTCGTCTCTTCCTGCGCTTGGCCTGGGATGCCCTGTGAGTAGGTTCGCCAGATTAAATGCAGGATGCGCCATTAAACTTGAATCTCAGATCAACAGCAAGTGAGTTTCTAGTATAAGTATGTCCCACATATTGCATAGAACATAATTATTATTGTTTATCAAAAATTTGCATTTAAGCGGGTATCCTGTATTGTCATTTGCTGAATTTGGCAACTCTAGCTGTGAGCAACTTGGAATTCCAGGGCCCTGCTTGGCCTTCCTTTCCTTCAACATGAGGCTTCCGTAAAGATAAGCAATAGTTTCTATCCTTGCCCCTCACCCCCACCATCTCCTGCTCCTTTCCCTGCCTCTTGTCTTTTTCTTCCTTTCTTTCCCTTCCCCCAATCTCTCTCTCCAAGAACAGAAGTTTTAGAGTCTGACACACCCAGACACAATCTTTGCTTCCCTACTTACTGCCTGCATGATCCTAGAAAAGTAACTTTACTTATTTAAGCTTCATGTCCCTTAAGTAATATGGAAATGATAGTAAGGCCTCGTGAGGCCATTGCTAGGATTAAGTGAAGTAATAGAAAAAGAAAACGCCAATTATGGGGTTGATGTCATTAAAGCAGCAAACAGTTTTTGAGCTGACAGCTCTCCTCTCCAACTCAGGGATTTATGTGCACAGGTGCTGTCTGTTTTCATCCCAACCCGAGTGCACACCCTGGCACCTCTCATAGTCCCCAAAGAGGCTTTTCCTAGCACCATTTGTGAGTAGTGGAGACTGCATTACAAGAAACAGTGATACCACTTACTTTGCAACCAACCTCAAAACTCTAGGAGACTTATGTCTCCTCCAATGTCACTCTGAGGTTTTTTTATTGCTTTTTCTCTCTTTGTTAACTCTTCCCCCTTCTGCATGTGGTGGGCAGCCTCTCTCTCCTGCTCCCTTGCAGTGGTGATACAAATCTGGCACTTCACGCACTGCAGCCAGTTAGCAGCCAGCTTTTGCTCTTGAGTTTTCCTTTCCTGCTCACCCTCCTCTTGATGTCATCCAGCCTTTTGATGTCATCTAGCAGATTTCCTCCAAGCAGGCATGAGGCTCTCACCAAGAGGAATTCTGTGGAACTTGATTTTCTGCTTATCCTTACTCTGTGTGATAGGGCCCAAAACACTTGCATGTAGGATACTCATTTACATTAATCCTTACAGCAACTCTGTGATGCAAGGATTGTTAGTACTCCCATTAATAGATGAGGAAACTGCGGCTTAAAAGAACCCCTACAAATCCACAAGGAAATGATCAATCCACAAAGAAATGATCTACAATCCAATAGAAAAGGAATTTTCAAAAGGATCTATAAAATATGGTACCCATCATATAAAACTTTAAGCCTGTGAAAGCAGCATATATTTTTATACAGAGGTTCCCCCAACCTATTTGGCACCAGGGACTGGTTTTGTGGAAGACAATTTTTCCATGGACCAGGGGGTGGGGGGATGATTCAAGCACATTACATTTATTGTGCACTTTATTTCTATTATTATGACATTGTAGTATATAATGAAATAATTATACAACTCACCATGATGTAGAATCAGTGGGAGCCCTGAGCTTGTTTTCCTGCAACTAGACGGTCCCATCTGGGGGTGGTGGGAGATAGTGACAGATCATCAGGCATTAGATTCTCATAAGGAGTGTGCAACCTAGATCTCTCAAATGCACAGTTCACAATAGGGTTTGAGCTCCTATGAGAATTTAATGCCGACACTGATTTGACAGGAGGCAGAGCTCAGGTGGTAAGGTGGGCAATGGGGAGTGGCTATAAATACAGATGAAGCCTCACTTACTCACCCACCACTTACCTCTTGCATGTATGATACTCATGTATGAACTGTGCACTCCAGTTCCTAACAGGCCATGGACTGGTACTGGTCCGTGGCCTGGGAGTTGGGGACCCCTGGTTTTATTATAGATACTCACATATGCAGTAAATGTTTTTCAAAATGCACTGGAATAATAAACACCAACTTCAAGAAACTGGTTACCTTTGGAGAGGAAGGAAGGGGAAAAGAAGAAGATTGTTTTAGCTAATTGTTAACCTTTCATTTCTTCTTTCAAAAAAGGGTGATAGGAAGTAACTATAATGCAATGTTTATGTCTTTAATGCTAGTGGAAAATACATGAGTACCTCATATATAAATGTAAAGATTATATATAAATACTTGTTATATAGTTCTCTGAAATATTTTGTCAATAAACTGAGACATTTTAAGAAAAAAGAGATTAAATAACCTCTTAAGGTCACCCAGCTGGGAAGAGGCAGATTTCAAGGGTTAGATTTGAACTCAAGTCCATCAGACCCCGGAGATAAACTCATAACCACACACCTTATGTCTCCCTTAATTTATTGACATAAGTATTCAATTAATGGTCTTTCTCTTTGTGTCTCATCTGAGAGTTTATAAACAAGAGGAGAAGTGAGTCTGTGGGATCCAGTGTTCCCCACAGGCCCTGCTGGTGTCAAGCAGTTTTGCTCAGCCAGTCCTCAGCAGTTTCCTGGGTTCTGTCCATTCATGTACAGAAGAGGACTCAGGCCTGCCCCCAGTGTTCGCTGACACCATAGGGTCCATCAGAAGACAATGCAACAGCCAGGTGCAGTGGCTCACGCCTGTAATTCCAGCACTTTCGGAGGCCGAGGCAAGTGGATCACTTGAGGTCAGGAGTTCAAGACCAGCCTGGCCAACATGGTGAAACCCCATCTCTACTAAAAATACAAAAATTAGCTGGGCGTGGTGGTGGGCGCCTGTTATCCCAGCTACTTGGGAGGCTGAAGCAGGAGAATTGCTTGAATCCAGGAGGTGGAGGTTGCAGTGAGCCGAGACTGTGCCACTGTGTTTCAGTCTGGGCGACAAGAGTGAAATTCTGTCTTGAAAAAAAAAAAAAAAAGGCAACATAAGATGCCTGGCAAACAGAATATGACAAGATGCCTAAACGTAACCTTGACATCTCAACAGGCCTGGTGTGAAGACAATGGCCTAGGGTCATGCAGAGGCATGGGCTCCATATGGGTCCTTTTAGACTTTGTGGAGCCACCCAAGAAGTTTCCAGAAATTTTGTTTTCTGAGTCCTCGTTGAAAGAGTATTTCCTCCTCCTTGTCTTCCCCTCAAAATAGCACCCACCAACCATTCCTATCATCCTTGTCCTCTTAGAAGAGTGGGGAACCAAATGGGAAAGGGGGCTCCTGCCAGTGCACACAGACCCTGGGCATGGTGTGCGTACAAAGCCCTCCTCCCATCACACCCCACCTCGAAGGCCATGACAGCGAGGCCCAGGGCAGATGGGAGTCAGCATTCCTGCCCCTAAGCCCTTACTCTCCCCGGCACCCATGTGCCTCTCACTTCCAGAAATGCCTTCTGTTTTCTCTCCTTTGTCTGTTCTATCCATCTTTTAAGGCCTATTTAAAAGCCCACCTCCTCTAGGAAGCCTGCCCCGATTCTCAGCCCACAGTGGCCTCTCACCTCAGAACTCCCATAGTATTTGTTATTCGGAGCTCTCAAAAGCTCCTGATGCATTGCTGGGTTCCGTACTCTTTCCCCTCTGCCAGTTTGACCTGTGCGTGACTGCAGCTCAAGGCCTGAGCTTCATTTGTTCTTTCCCATGGTACTTGGCACAGTGCCGGGCACACCGTAAGCATTCAATAAGTCTTGCAAATAAACCGATGAAGGAAGAAACGAATAAGGCATATTTGAAGAAGCTCTGAGAAGTTATTCCTAATGAAGGAGACAGACCCAAACCAGGTCAGGTGAAAGTCAGCCCATCCCAGTCTGGCTTCCAGGAAGACCTTGGACACCCTCTGCCTGGGGCAGGAGCTGCTGGCCTTGGAGGGGCAGGAGAGAGAGAGAGGGAGGCGCAGTGACCAGACTGGATGCGGATGTAGTAGGTGCAGGGGTCACTTGGGGGGGTTGAGGGGAGATCTTGGCCTTGACATCCCCTCATTATATTTTTGTTTATTTTTCTGTTTTTGCCCAATTACCTCAGACAATGCCCCCACACTGGCTAAGAAATGTGAAAACAGCTGAAGAAGAAATAAAGCAAAAGAGAAAAACAAGGAAAAGAGGGTAAACAAAGAGAGAATTCACCTTTCACTGGCCTGCAAAGTCCTCGGTTGGAGAATGAAGTTAAGACACAAAAGCTTAGCAACAACAACATTGTGGGGGAAGGCACGAGAGGGAAGCCGAACAGCCATTAAAGCAATTAAGAAAAGATTAAGGTCGCTGGTGGTGGAGAGAGAGAGAGACCCATTAATCAATAGGCCAGAAATCGCAGCAGGCTACAAAATTATAAAACTAGGCAAACTGGAGAACCACAGAGGCTCACCTCAACCAAGATGCCTGAGTAACTCAAAAACAGAAACATTATATTCATTTCTCAAGCTTGGGGGAAAAAACAGGTCTTAGAAGAACCCTTTCCTTTTAATCAGCTAATGGAGACTTCCTGAGGTGGGGGTGAGATCCTTGTTGATTTCAAGGCAAATTCTAAAGCGTCAAGGTCAAAAGAAAAATTTGTAATAATGAGTGATAAACAACGTTACTGGGCTGAGGGGATATCATAGCAGAAAGCTGTGCGATAATCTTAGGCAGGGTCCTAAAACGCCCTAGGGTAGGTTACATTATTGTTCACAAATATTTGCTGCCCCTGCCTGGGGAAGACATACATCCCAGCCCCACTGACAGCCTGCTTGGCTCTCTGACTTGCTTTGGCCAATGCAGTACGTGTCCCTTCCAGGCGGAAGCTTTAAGAGCCAGGGGCACATGGTTTGCCATATGCTTTTTGTCCCTTTGCAGTAATAGCACAGCAATATTCTAGATCCAACTTGTCCAACCCATGGCTGGCTGGCCGCCTGTGACCAGCTTTGAATGCAGCCCAACACAAATTCATAAACTTTCTTAACACATTATGAGATTTTTTTTTTTTTTTTGCGATTTTTTTCTTTTCACTCATCAGCTATCGTTAGTGTATTTCGTGTGGCCCAAGACAATTCTTCTTCCAATGTGACCCAGGGAAGCCAAAAGTTTGGACAACGCTGTTCTAGATGGATTCCCCAGACTGAAACTAAATGGGGCAAAGGCTCAGCCGACAGGCAGAGGACCTGTAACTTGAGCAAGAAATAAATTTTGTTGGCTTAGTACTGAGAAATGGGGGAGGAGTGTTTGTTCCACAACCTATCCTGATTAATACATTTCTTTGTGACATGTCACTGCCGCACAGAACCTTCATTGGCTCCCTATTTCTTACAGGATAAATCCTGAACTCTTGGTCTTGTTATCAAGCCCTACTCCCTGCACCCATTCATCTTAGATTCTGCAGTTCTCTTTGTGTCTTGATTGAGACTTGTTTCCTCACTGTGCCCTACACATAACTTTTTGGGCAAGTGTTGGTGAAGTTCTCCTCTGCCAAGAGATCCAAATTGTGCAGGCCTTTGATCATGCTCTCTCTGACACCTGCTCTGTAAAGCCATTTCTAATCATCTCCAGCTCAAAGCTATTTCTAGATCATTCCAGCTTATGATATCTGCCATTCAAATAACACTTATTTTTACTTAAAAGACACGTCATGTAGTGCTTACCAAGTGTGAGACATTGTATTCATAGCTTTATATATATTAGTACATTTAATTTTCACATAACCTTGTATTCCCATTTTATGGATGAAGAAATAGAGGCCCAAAGTAAACTTATAAAGCTGGGAAGTGCAAAGTAAAGATTCAAACCTGGGCAACTGCGATCTGTGCCCTTAACTTCTCGAGCACATTGCCCACCTGCTTCTGCACTGTCTTACCTATGATCAGCCTTATCTCCCTAACAACATGGTAGAGCCCCAGAAGGCCCCTTCTAGGCCACTTTTATCTTCCCCAGCATTTAGTCTCATAGCTGGTCTTTCAGCTCCAGGCCAGTATTTGTTCTTTGATTTAAAATCTAATGAATCAGTTGACTTCATGCATTCACTTGACTCCAGGTAAAATAGAAGCAAAGCCATCCATTATAGGGGAGGCTTCCTGAAATCTAGCTCAAGTCTCTACTGCTGCAACATTGACTTGTTTTTGTTTGTTTTAGGCTTTCATGAAGATGGATAGCAGATGAATAGCTCTTTCTTATGACAACTATCACATCCAAAAACTATTATTTTATTAATTCCTTTTGAACTCTGCCTTGTTCCAAAAAGGATATAGGGTGGCTAATAAGAAACCATAGGCCGGGCATGGTGGCTCGTGCCTGTAATCCCAGCACTTTGGGAGGCTGACGTGCGTGGATCACCTGAGGTCAGGGGTTTGGGACAAGCCTGGCCAACATGGTAAAACCCCCATCTCTACTAAAAATGCAAAAATTAGCCGGGTGTGGTGGCACATGCCTGTAATCCCAGCTACTTGGAAGGCTGAGGCAGGAGAATTCCTTGAACTTGGGAGGTGGAGAGGTGGAGGTTGCAGAGAGCCAAGATCGTGCCATTGCACTCCAGCCTGAGCAACAAGAGTGGTACTCTGTCTCAAAAAAAAAAAAAAAAAAAAAAAGAAACCACAAAATACAACAGAGAATACATATAAAGAGCGGGAAAGAAACAAAACAAAACATATTGTTACATTATTAATAAAAAGCACATTGCAAAATAATGCATACTGTGTGATCATGTATACAGCTCATAGAAAAAATCTAACCACAGATGTCTATAAGCACATATAAATATTTGTTATTTTAAAAAGAAATATTAGAAGCAAACTTAATAGTGGTTGCTGCTGGGGTGGTAGGGGTGTGGTGGAATAGTTTTAGAGGGAGACAGATGGAGTTCAACTTCATGTAATGTTTTATGGGTTTGAAGCAAATAAAATAGTAATAGTTGTCCATTTTCTATGGCAGGGATCAAGTATAGTATTATTTTGTATATTGGAATTTGAAAAGTTTCTCCAGTTTGAAAAAAAAAGGGAAAGAAATAGAAAAAGATTTGAACAAATATCTCAAAGCTGTATTTATCTGCTCTAGGGAGCCACTCATTTGTCTCTAAGCTGTTTTTTTGTTTGTTTGTTTGTTTTGCTTTTTTGAGACAGAGTCTCACTCTGTCGCCCAGGCTGGAGTGCCATGGTGCAATGTCGCCTCACTTCAGTCTCCACCTCCTGGGCTCAAGCTATCCTCCTGCCTCGGCCTCCTGAGTAGCTGGAACTACAGTCACATGCCACCATGCCTGGCTAATTTTTTGTATTTTTGGTAGAGACAGGGTTTTGCCATGCTGCCCAGGCTAGTCTTGAACTCCTGGGCTCAAGTGATCTGCCCGCTTCAGCCTCCCAAAGTGCTAGGATTACAGACATGAGCTACTGTGCCTGGCCCTGTCTCTAAGCTTTCTAATAGCCAATATAAAGGAAGGAACCAGGTCAGCTGTATAATTCCCAAGGTCAGGTCATGAGTGTCTTCAGTGTGGAAACAGATCCAGGCTTTGGGAGCCCACCTACCCTAGTACTAAGAACCCTAGAAACAGTGGTAGCTCTAGAATGTCCACATAAGAGGGTGTGTAAGCCAACCGCTGGGCATTCAGGAGTATGTGTGCATGGAGGACGGGGCTGTTTGTTAGGAATCTGCATTTGTATATCTCTTCACCTAAACTTGTTTGTAAGAAAGGCTCAGGTGGGGACCACCTTTGGTTGCTGTGTGATGTCATGAACAGCCTCCCCTTGACAGCCTTGCCACTGACCAGTGACCAGTTTAGTTAAATGGTATCCGGCAAGGCTCAATCCCTAAAGCCTGACTCCTGTAGGGCAGACCCCCAGCTCTCTGCTGAGCTAGCCTGGCCCAGGGGTGGACTTTTGAGCCCCTGAAAGAGTAAAGAGGACATGCATCCTTAAAGCAAATACAAACAATATGTCCCTCCTTTTGGCTGAGCCTGCCACAAAGGCAGAGGAGTGATAAGCTGAGGGATGTGCTGCCTGGCAGGCACCTGGGAGGTCACCAATATCTTTTTCCCCTTGTAAGATAAGACAGTCAAGTTGGGAGCAGGCTTGGCTGCACCCTGATGGAAGCTCAGGAGACTGGGGACTTGCCTCTCTAGACTGCCATCCCACCTCTTCTCAAGAGGAGCCCAGGGGGTCTCATGGCTCCACCAGATTTGTCTTTGGGAAGCGTGTGGAGTTGGCTCTGTCCCACAAACACACGGTGATGGAGGCATCTGGGGTCTACTCCAGGACAGTCTAGCCTGAAAAATGTTTAAGGCAGGCGTAACCAGATATCCCCCCCTGCCCCCACCAATTCTGCCAAAAAAGAATTTGAGAATGTTTGCCCAGATGCCCCACTCTTCCTGGTGTGTCCCCTGGGTGCACTGCTTGGGAAATGAACTCCACTGTGACAGCATGAGGTGTGAAGCTGATGTATGACAAATCGGTTTATGTGGCTTTCAGAAGAGTTGCTCTATTTCCTTTCCCTGTGGCAATAATTAACAAAGAGAACCAACTGCCTATTGAGGCCTCGCCCAGAACACTTATTCTCTAAATAGCTGCTCTGCAGAGCGAGGGTTCTGGAGCCAGAATCCCACCCCACCACTTCTTAGGTGGCAAATTACTTCAACTTGCTGAGTTTCAGCATCCTTATCTGTAAAGGGGAGATAATCATGTACTTGCTTCCCTAGGTTGTTGTGGGAAGTGCGTGAGTGGGCTTGTGCTAATCATAAACATTTACTGTTATTATTATTTATGTGGGTGGTAGCATTTCTACCATCGAGTTCTTCCTTCTACCTTCTGCCCTCCAGACAAATCTCAATTCCTCTGTGACTCGACCCTCCAGGCCTTGAAATGCTTTCCTTGATTTGATACTAGCAGCAAGTCATTCCACCTCTTCATGGCAACACCAGCTCAGACAAACCATGCTTCAGTCTGGGCCTTAAGACAGTTTCCTGGGTCAGATGGTTTCTGGGGTTCTGGGGTTTGTGTCATTGAGCGGAGGTGGAGTGGGGGTTGGCAGCGCCAGGCCCCTCAGCCCAGTGGCAGCTTTCTGAGAAGGGCATCCCCTTTTCCCTCCCTCTTTCTCTCCCACTCTCCCGACCATCCCCAAGGGAGAGTGAAAATTGGGATTCAGTTAATCCTGAAGAAAACTTCCCTCAACTCTTTCTTTGGGAAAAGGGTCTGTGAGCTGAGAAGTCCTGGTTGCTGGATTGGCCACGTTGTGTGGAATGAGACAAGTAATTTCTGAGGTGATAAGAGAGACTCATGGGCCTCTACAAAGAAGAAATAGGAAAGGCCTGCTGGATGTTGCAGGTAGGATGCCCAGGGACCCTCGCTAAGCTCCCTTCTGCACACAGCTGGTCTGCCCGCATTAGCATGCTGGTGCTGAGGGCCGCTGGGAGCCACACTTTATGGATTATCTGGAGCTAAGAGTAATCCCAAAATTCACAAACACAGGCCCCAGGAATAACAGAGAGATGAAAATTGAGTGGGCAGGGTGATGGGGCACTGACTCCTGGCAAGCAAATAATATTATGTTCCCATGAAAAGATTCTCAAACTTTTAGGTTTCAGAACACATTTTCATTCTTAAAAATTATTGAGAACTCAATAAAATAAAATAAAGAACTTTGTTTTTATGGGCTATATCTGTTGATATTTACTGCATTAGAGAGTAAAACTAAGAATATTTAAAATATGTATTTATTTACACTAAGAATAGCCAAATAAGCCCATTACGTGTTAGCACAAATAGCATATATTTATGAAAAATGACTATATTTTCCATAGCAAAAAAAAAAAAAAAATCAGTGAGAAGAGTGGCATTGTTTTGCACTTTTGCAAATCTCTTCAGTGTCTGGCTTAATAGAAGACAGCTGGATTCTTCTACCTGCTTCTGTAGTCGGTCTTTTGTCATATTGCACATTGCGTAGCTTCTGGAAAACACCGGTGTATACTCCTGAGAGAATGAAAATGAAAAAAACAAATAATATCTTAGTATTATTATGAAAATAATTTTGATCTCAGGCCCCCACCCCCACCCAGGGGTCTCCAAACCACACTTTGAGAACTGCTGTTCTAGTGAACTCTGGAAATAACTCTTCCATCCTTGTAAGATTTCAAAAGTTTCTTCTAACTTTGTAGCTTCCTTCCATTTTATTCTTTCTCTAACCCTGGTCTGCATCCTAGACCGCTGGGCCATTGGAGAATCTCAAACGGGGAGGCTGAAGGCTGAGAAACAGGAGATTTGAACCACTGTCCAGGTGCCAGCTCCGTGTAGCCTGAGAAGTACCAGTGGTGGCTGGGATTCTGTAGCACCTCCAGTGAAGCACAGAGATGACCTTGTTGGGACCCTCCCCATATACTATGATGGGAGAAGACTCAGGACAGCACCAGACTGGAAGATGTGTGTTTTGCCTGAGTTCCTGGGCCAATCGGTAGCAGGACCAATATGAGAACTGACATTGGCTGGTCCTAGCACCTCATCCGCCAACCCGCATTACTCAGTTTCCTCACCTATAAAATGGAGATGATCGTGCTGTCCATTCCTAGAATTTGATTTTGCCTTTTTTTTGCCTGGGTCGTTGATCATCTGTTTTAGTACCATTATTTTATAGATACTGAAATTGAGACTAGAGATCAAGTGACCCATCTAAACTCACATGGCCAGTACTCAAGCTCCTGGTTTCTGCACTAAGGCCAAATTTTTTTTTTTTTTGAGATGGAGTCTTGCTTTTTCACCCAGGCTGGAGTGCAGTAATGGCACAAGCTTGGCTCACTGCAACCTCCGCCTCCTGGGTTTAAGTGATTCTCCTGCCTCAGCCTCCTGAGTAGCTGGGATTACAGATGTGTGCCACCACACCCAGCTAGTTTTTTGTATTTTTAGTAGAGACGGGGTTTCTCCATGTTGGCCAGGCTGGTCTTGAACTCCTGACCTTAAAGGATCCGTCAGCCCCAGCCTCCCAAAGTGCTAGGATTACAGGCGTGAACCAACATGCCTGACCTTAAGGCCAGTATTTTTTTCACTGCATGGCTCATGCCTGTAATCCCAGCACTTTGGGTGGCCAAGGTGGGCAGGTCGCTTGAGCTCAGCAGTTGGAGACAAGCCTGGGCAACATAGTGAAACCCTATGTCTACAAAAAATACAAACATTAGCTGGGCATGGTGGCACATGTCTGTGGTCAGAAGGCTGAGGTGGGAGGATCGCTTGAGTCTGGGAGGCAGAGGTTGCAGTGAGCAGAGATCACATCACTGCACTTCAGCCTGGGTGACCGAGTGAGACTCTGTCTCAAAGAAAAAAAAAAGGGGGGGAGAAAGAAAAGGAGGAATGGAGGAAGGGAGGGAGGGAATATAAAATGAGACAGTTGGACAAGAATAATCTTCAAGTCCTTTCCAGCTCTGGAGTTTAGCAAATCTCATTTAACTTGTGCTGAATGCTGGCCCAGTTTTCTGGAATAATTCTTGGTCATCGTGTCCTAAGTGAAGTGTTTGCTGCATGTTCTGTAGACAAAGCAGCTTCCCTCTGCGGATTTTCCACTGCATGATCCTAACAGAAGAACAGAGACCCCACAGATACTGCTAACAGTTACAGCGCTTTCCGAAGATATGGCTGGGGGAAGCTTGAAAACTTCTCTGTAATGAAAAAAGAGCTAGAAAACGAGATGCTTCCTTACCCCGGTGAAACCGTATGCCTCTCCACCACTGTTGTTTCTCTTTCTGCTGCTTCATACCTGCATCCCCGAGAGTCAGGCAAGACCCCAGGAGTGGAGAAGGCTCCATAGCGGCCCCTTCACATCTCCTGGTACAAGGTACAGGAGCACCTATGATCAAATGAGTAGTCAGTGGTACATAAAGGAGCAAAATAATACATTATATCCAAGAATAATCGGATCAAGCAAGTGGAGGGGGGAGATTAATGAATTAGGAACCAAATGAGAGTGGATGGAAAGCCTCAGAAGGCTGGAATGAGGCTGATTGAAAATCCATTTCCCATAAATCAACTGCCTTCTCTGCAGAGGCTCAAGGCTGTGTGGACAATAATATGTAGATTGGCGGGAAAGCTATCCTCCTTGCAAGCTGGAGAAAGACAGTGTTTTTTTGTGGCACTAGATAAGAAAGAGTGGCATGAAGAGAGAAACAGATCAACGGAACAGTAGGGGCCATTTGCTTTTCCACATCGTTCCGTCTGCTCTAGGTTCTGGGGTCTCTGATTAGCTCTGTGTCTTGCTGGGTGATTTAACAGATTTTTTTTTTCTGACTTACTGACAAGGAAGCTCCAAACTTTCAATAAACCTCCCATGGAAGCCAGCTGAGACCCAAGGAGAGAGCCACAAGGGTGTTTTAAAAGTGCCTGGCTCTCTGGGGAAGCTGCTGAGATGCAGGTGTTAGTAATTCTCGCTCCGACTGCTTCTTGCTGCAGGCTGGCCAGCCTCGGCTTACCCCAGAGGGCGACAGGGACTTTGGCCAGAAGAGTCAGGGAAGGAGACGGGGTGCAACCTGGGTGAGACCAACCTTGATCATTGTAGGATCCCAAGCCCTCAGAGTGGGACCAGGCCTCTGGGGTAGGCCCACGGTCATGGGCCCAAGTTGCAGGAAGACTCACTTGTTATAGGACGCATCTGATTCTTCTGCAAGGGAGATTCATGCCCAGAGGAGAGCCATAACTTGCTAGGGCTGGAGTCGATTCCCCGTCCACACCCACCTCCTCTTATATGTGTGTGATTCTTCAGCCACTGTTACATGGAAGCAGAGATGAAACATTGCCTCTGGTATGAGAATACAGGCCTTCTTACACTGCTGTAAAAGTATGAATTGGTAAACTCTGGTGGGGGTTAATTTGGCAATACATGACAAAAGCCTTAAACAGGCAATGCTTTCCCCCAACAACTGCATTTCCAAAAATATATTCGCAGTAAATAATCAAACAGCATTTGAAAGTGAATGTACAAGGGTGCTTTTGTATTGTTGATTATAACAGCATCAGAACCCCGGGAAAGCTCTCAACATACACCAATAGTGTTGGTTAGTAACTGAGGGTATAACCATGCCTTGGAGTAGTAGATAACCATTCAGAATGATGCTGTGGTGCCATATGTGTCAATACGGATGCATATTTACAACATGTTGGATTTTAAACAGCCGATTACAAAACAGCATTGCATGATGTAATTCCTCTTGTTTTAAACAAATAAATATCACATATATGCACGAAAACAGTCTGAAGGATACATATGACATGTTGACAGTGGCCATTCAACATGCTACGGTTTCAGATGGTTGTTTTTCTTTTTGCATACCCATTCTATATAATAAGTATATATTTACTTGTGCAGTGTTTAAAGGATAAGGTGGGGAAAACCTGGGTCTATTGCTGGTCCGCTCCTAGCTCTGCTGTTCCTCATTGTTGAGCACAGGAAGGCAGGGCTTAATCCACCTTCCCGAAAGACCATCAGGAGACACAGTCTCATTACACAGTGCAGGCAGCTCTGGTAGAGGGACCAACCCAATTCCAGAAAATCCTCAGGGGCTCAGAACCATCCTCCCCTTTCCTCTAGAGATGGAAAAAGTCCACCAGGCAGGGACCCTGAATCACTTGTCCCCCTGCCTTCAGAGGAAGCCCGGAAGCCCTCCCAGGCTCTCACCATGCTGCCCAGGTCATGGGTAGGGGAAATGTGGGAACAGCAGGAGGGAAATAGAGAATAAATAGCATAAACTAAATTTGTCTGATGTTCCAGCAGATAAAATCTTGTGATGAAGCCAACAAGCATTAAAAAAATTTTTTGCATACAACAACAAAACATTTTGATCCCAGTGCCTGTTAACCTTTTCTTTCATCCACCAAGGAATAACCCAAGACAGAAGTCTTTAAGGCATCTCACCTTTTCACTTGTGATAATTTAGGGGACGTGCAAGATAAAATCATTGGTGAACAAATGTATAGTTCCTTTCCACATATATTGCATCTTTAGATTCTGAGCCTCCCAAGCATATTAGAGTAAATGCCTCCTTTCTGAGGTTCTGATGGACCAAAGAGCAGCCCAAGGACTAGTGACCAATTGTGAAACAAAGTGTGGCTTTAAGAGTCACTGGGCTGGGCCGGGTGCGGTGGCTCATGCCTGTAGTCTCAGAACTTTGGGAGGCCAAGGCAGGAAGATCACGACGTCAGGAGTTTGAGACGAGCCTGGCCGACGTCATGAAACCCCATCTCTACAAAAAAATACAAAAGTTAGCCAGGCATGGTGGCCTGTGCAGAAGCATCGCTTGAACCCAGGAGGTGGAGGTTGCAGTGAGCCAAGATTGTCAGCCTGGGCAATAGAGCGAGACTCCATCTCAAAAAAATAAAAAATAAAAAAATAAAAAATAAAAGAAGAAGAGACTCTGGGCCAATACTGGCTTCCCCCAAAACAGGGCTCCGATAAAAGCAGGGCTGGAGAACATGGCCTTAGACTTCCCATCAAAGTGGCAGCTGCTATTCCTTTTCCCCAAATCTCTGCCTATTCTTTCCGCAGAACCCAAGGATATGGTGCTAGGAAAGGCCAATTTGAAGCACATTTGCTAGAGAAAAAAAGAGCAAGCCAAGACAGTAAACATGTCTATGCCTCCAAAGTGGAGCAGATAAGCCAGCTGGGCTACCCAAACCCCATGGTCAGGCAGAGGCAAGGCAGGGAGTGAAACAGGAAGGAGCAAAGTGGTCATGAATCTCTCATGTAGAGTGACAGTTCATCTCTGGCAGCCTTTCCTCCCCCTGTAGGGAGAGAGCCCGGACATGGGAGCATGAATGGTTTCCCAACACTCACCCCAGGGGGGAAGAGGGCTGAGAGAAGTTCTGTCCCCCATACAGACAGAGGCAGAAACATGGGGAGGAGAGGGACAAGTTTCCTCTCTCAACAGCAGTGCCACAGGTGATGGAAAGAAAAGGACTGAAGGTCAGCCTTGAGACACCCTCATTCATCCCACCTTGTGTCCTGACCAGCCCTAATCTCTGGTTTTCTGATTGACCTGCCTTGACTTGGAGAGAACTTCCCAACATCTTCTTCCTGCCTGTAGACCTGCTCAGCCTTGTCTCTCCAGCTCCCTAGTTGACCTGTCTGTGCAGCAGGGACTCTGTAGCCACTCCCTGGGAAACCCTCAACTTGCTCAAGGAGACAATCGTCCTTGGTTGCCAATCTTGTCACACTTCCTGAAGTGCTGATGAAAGACAGTGAGGGCCTAGGCGTGGTGGCTCACGCTTGTAATCCCAGCACTTTGGGAGGCCAAGGCAGGCGGGCAACTTGAGACCAGGAGCTCAAGACCAGCCTGGCCAACATGGCAAAACCTTGTCAATAATAATAATAATAATAATAATAATAATAATAATAATAATAAAATTAGTCAGGCTTGCTGGCATGTGCCTGTAATCCCAGCTACTCAGGAGGCTGAGGCACAAGAATTGCCTGAACCTAGGAGGCAGAGGTTGCAGTGAGCCAAGATCACATCACTGCACTCTAGCCTGGGCAACAGAGCCAAACTCCATCTCAAAAAAAAAAAAAAAAAAAAAAAAGAAGAGAGAGAGAAAGAGAAGATCAGACAGGAGAGGAGAGGACGGGTTGGGCCAGAGGGATGAAATTTTGTCCCCAGGACACAGAACTAATCCCAAAGTCAAGTTTCATAAATGACCTGCCCACTCTCTCCTTTAGACAATAAGCAATATAGATGATTTAATAAGGATCCCTAATAACCAACCAGAGGACTCCCTCCTATTTCAGAAAATGGCCTTAGTTATGAAATAGCCATAGATAACATATTTGGAGGCCTGGCCCCCTTTTCTGGGAACTAAATTCTGCCCACAGTCCCTCTGCAGGGGCAGGTTTAGATGGCCATGACTTGTCTTAGGTTATTTTCCCCTCCCCTCCAGCTGCAGTTGATTGGACCAGGGGTGATCATCTGACTTCAGAGAAGCTTATGTAAGTTGGTGAGTTCAGCCAATCAGATTCTCCCTTGCATATGCAAAATGAGAGTATTTGGTGGTGGGCATTTGAGAAAAGCCTCACAGAATGGGAGTTAGAGTTAATGCCAGGGAAAACCCAAGCCACATGCAAGACAAAATTGGAGGGGAGAGGGTGGCTAGAGGAAGTGGAACAAGATGCTTTGCAAAGAGAATAAAGCAGACCAGGCGAGAAAAGCCAAGGATGAGGAAAAATGGGAAGCAGGGAGAAGCAGGAAAGAGGATGGAAAGAAGGAAAGAGAAATGCAAAGAGACAGAGACATGGGAGGTGGTGGAGGAGGGAAAGAAATCTTTTTGGCTTCTTGTGGCTTCTCCATTACCAGCTTTAGTTTCTGAAAGGCGTGTCTTTATTTCTATTTCTGTAACCTGATTCCATGTCCTTTTAGTAATCATCTGTTTCTTTAAGTTTCTGTTTCTCACAACCATTGAGCTCTGACTCAAACTATGATCTTAGCCATTGTAGCAGGATGGGGCAACTTGAGAGAGTTGGAATCTGCCACCGGACATGCTCCGTCAAGTGGAACAGGCACTGGAGGGACACAGCCAGTTGCAGGGACTAAACAAAATCAGGGGCAGGTTCCACATGGAAATCTGGGCAGATGAGCAATTGGCATCTGAAAAGAGATTGGCAGAGAACTGGGTCCTGGGCTGAGAGACAAGAAAGGGCAGGAAGTCAAAGCTGGGTTCTAGTTCTGGACATACTGGGTAGGGATTCACCCAAATGGATCCCATAACCAGAACCAGGGGCCAAGAGCTTGGGCGTTATCTTTTAAAGACCTTTATAGGAAAAAAAACTCTTAAAAAAACAATAAATACCATTTTTGTAAGTGTCTCCAAAGGCACCACAGAGTCGGTGTCTTTATTGAAAGTGGTAGCTAATGACAAGTCATTTCCTGCAAGCTTTGGAGGACTTGAACTCTAACTCCAAAGTGCCTGGGGCCTCTATATCACTCCACAAATACTTTATCCTCTTTAGTTTATTGTTGTTATTTGCAGTAGTTATGTTCTATAAAGTTGCCTCCAATGCTGAATTAGCAAACACTAAGCCATTGCTACCGGGGGAAATATAGGGTTAGGTTCCTGCAAGCCTCTGGTCACATTTTCACCAACAGGTCAATACATAACCTTATTTTGTGTGTGTTTTGCTTCAAGATGCCATATTATTATATATTGTTGCCTCATTAACAGTGAATTCACAGCCAACAGTGCAATAACTCATACCTGAACAGTTCATCTAATAAATGTATTTTCTTTAGAAGACCCCACTAGAGAGCCCAACCGAACATTGAGGACCCCTGCCAATTTCTTGTACTCTCCTATGCTTCTGGGCCTTGCTACATGTTATTGGTGCTTCTCTAAGTATCTTTTCCAATCCTCCCTCCCCACGGACTCTTTCTACAACTTGCCCGGCCCCCTAATATCCTGACAGCTGGTGAACATCTACTCATTTTTCAGCCTTGGCTCCAGCACTACCTCCTCAGTGAAACTTTTGCTGAAAATCCAGAGTGTCAGAGGTTCTCCCTCACAATCTGTTTCTGTATTAGCACTAGAACGCTTACCATGCTAGTGGTATAATTCTTTACAAATGTGTTCCCCAAAAGAACTCTGATTCTTTTGGGGAAGAGAGCATTATTAATTATTAATTCTTGTAGCCACAGTGCGTAGCACAGTACCTGGTTCCTAAGAGTCGCGCAATAAATATCTGACGAAAGAATCATCCAGGCAGGAAGGAAGCCCAGAGTCTGTGCTGGGCTACTAGCAATGGGGACTGTATCTGATTCTCAGCGAGCTTACCTGCTGATCAGACTTGGTCCTATCAGTCGCTGAGCTTGCAGGAAGGGAACCAGCTGAGAAAAGAGGGGTTGACACCAGGTAGGGCCTGGGAGCATTCATCATTGCAGACAGGTGAGTACAGGCCACCATTAACTTTCAGTTGGAGGAGCGCTCGTGTGCACTCACAATATGGGCAGCCAAGTTCTAGGCCTCGGAGGATCAGGCTGAATTGGTGGAGGGATCAAGGAGATGTTGCAACTGGAAATAAAAAGAGATACATGTATTATGCAATTGCACTTATTTACATAAAAGTACTGAGAAATAATTTGCTTCATTACCGTGCTACTAAAA
The DNA here is from genome assembly GCF_028885655.2 of Pongo abelii. Taxonomy (NCBI): domain Eukaryota; kingdom Metazoa; phylum Chordata; class Mammalia; order Primates; family Hominidae; genus Pongo; species Pongo abelii. Next base: position 87,706,425 of record NC_071997.2, on the reverse strand, counting down.
CTGCTAGTTGTAATGTTGGGTCAAATAAATAAGTTATACAAAAAGCCATATGTACAGATCATTGCTTTCCTAACTTTTTGTCTCCCTCCTTTTATTAGTTTACCCCCTGACCTCTATATTTTAAAAGATACTGTCATCCATCAGAGAAGTGGCATTTTTAGTAACTCTTTTTCCATTATTATTAGAGATACAGAACTGCCAATCAAGCTTCTGACCACCAAGAAATGCCACTTGGAGTTGCTCTATTCCAGCCAAAAGTAAAGAAGCTTGCTATTTACTCTCCTTAAGGTGGTTAAATATATTATTTCTACCTGGCTTTTAAAATATTGAGATACACTTCGGGAGGTCGAGGCTGGCAAATCGCTTGAGCCCAGGAGTTTGAGACCAGCCTGAGTAATGTGGTGAAACCTCATCCGTACAAAAAAATAAAAAAAAAGTTTAGTCTGGAGTGGCAGCATGCACCTGTAGTTTCAGCTACTCGGGAGGCTGAGGTGGGAGGATTGCTTGAGCCCAGGTGATAGAGGCTGCAGTGAGCTGAGATGGCACCACTGCACTCCAGCCTGGGCAACAGAGTGAGACCCTGTCTCAAAAAAAAAATTGAAATAACTTCCCTGTTACTCATTACTAAGAGTGTCATGGGCCTCTTCAGAAACCTTGGGTTGAGAAAAACTGAAATCGATGTCTGAATTCGCCAGTGGTTCATGATGGTGGAGGAGATATGTGAAGATGCTACTTGGGGTTTTGCCCATGACTCACCTAGCCCAGGTTGAGGAAAACTGAAATCAACGTCTGAATTTGCCAGTGGTTCATGACAGCAGTGTAGATAAGTGAAGATGCGACTTAGGTTTTTGCCCATGACTCACCCAGCCCGGGTAAGGTGACTTTCAGCCTCTCTCCAGTGCTTTGTTCTCAGTAGATCCAGACGATCCTCCTCAGCTGTCCCTACCCTTGGCATGGTGGGCTGTGAACTTTGGTTTTTCCTGTATTTTGCACAGCCCCCTGTACAGTGGCAATCAATGTTGATTGAATGATCACATCTTCAATGGTGGCCGCACAGCTCCCTGTGGTAAAGTGTAAAATTCTCTTGTCTAAGGTCCCTCTTGTGATGTTCCTAGGGTCTCTGGGCCCTTTTTGCCGAGAAGATGTACAAGAAATGGCCAACCCTGTGCTAGAGAGTTCAGAAAAAGAATTCCAGGAAAGCTGTGGGGCACAGCGGAGATGGAGCAGGCTGCCATCTCATCGTCTCTGCACCAGTTTGAAGAAGTAAATTACATAATTATATGTTTGAAAGCTTTCATAGGCACATAAGATGAAATTCCTTGGCAAATCACTGTTCCTATCCACAGGGAGAAGTTCCTGAGGTCCTTCTGCTTTGTGGTTGACACTTGCCAGTTGGACATTGTTCCCTGAACTCCTTCTCTGTCACCTCCTGGTCACCTCCTCCCTGCTGCCCAGAGTAGCCTGTCAGCTCACCCAGGCTGGGCCTCTGAAGATCATGGAAACACCTTTGGCTGAGGTGCCAGTGAGGCCTGGGTGCTGATTCTAGACGGACAGAAAGCAGTGAATTGGGAGGCAGGGCCCCAGGCTCTGCTTCAGCTCTGAAATTTACTTATCTGTGGGGCCTCAGTTTCTCCACTAAGGGTTGTCTGCTCTGGAGAAATGCAGTCCCCTCTTCCATGGTCCTGTGAATCTGGTTGGAGACTCATGGTGAGACTCCTCACCATGAGTCTCAGGTGGGCGCTCAGCACTGTCTAGAAGTTCTCACACATTTCTCCACTGGAGTTCCTCTCCCTTCTTCCAAACGAGTGCCCCCTACCTTCTCTGCTCTCCTCAAACCTTAGATCTTTTCCCCTTGCTCATTAGTCTCAGCTAATATGATATGGTTTATTTCACTGAAAAAAGTAGAAGCATCAAAAGGGAACCACCTTTCCTCCTGTGACTGGTCGGCCAACCCACCGACATCTGCATCGTCTGCTCGGCCTCCCCTGTCCCTGCAGCCCGGGTCTCTAAGGCTGAGCCTCCACTAGGGTGACCAATCGTCTCAGTTTGCTTGGGTCTGAGGGGCTGTCTGGGAGGTGGGACTTTCAGTACAAAGAATGGGCAAGTCCTGGACAAATGGGGATGAGTTGGTCACCCTACCTTCCCCTGTGCACTAGATTCCACCTATCATGTAATCAGGGGTTCTGCTCCTGTAATTGTGTCTTCTCTTTCCTGCACTACCATTTTTTCTTTCTTGTCTGAATGAGTCTCATTAGCACATAGACATGCCATGAATTTGCCCATCTTTGGAAATCTTGGGAGAATCACTTGAGTCCAGGAGTTCGAGACCAGCCTGGGCAAAAAAGGGAGACCCTGACTCTACAAAAAGTACAAAAGTGAGTTGGGCATGGTGGTGTGCACCTGTAGTCCCAGCTACTCGGGAGGATGAGGTGGGAGGATTGCCTGAGCCTGGGAGGTCAAGGCTGCAGTAAGCCATGATCAAGCCACTGGACTCCAGCCTGGGCAACAGAGTGAGGTGCCACTCTCAAAAACGAAAATAAAAATCCTTCCTAGGCCCCACTTTCCCCTCAGCTCCTGCTCCATCTCTCTGCTTGCCTTTAGAGCTAAACTAGCAGTTGGCCAGGTCCTACTTTCTCCACATACTGGCTTCTGGGCCTCCAGGGTCAGCACTGCGAGCTGGATGTCATGGGCCTTAACGCTGACTCATAATGTGAGCCAGTGCTTCCCATATTACAGCTAGGGGTGCCAAGGGCCTGATGAATTGGGGTCGTTTGGTTATGTGTCAGTCCTTTTCACCTCCGGCTATGAACTCCTTGCCCGGGGCCTTGCTCTACTCATCTCTGCATGTCCATTATCTGGTACGTTGCCAGAGACATAGTAGGAGCACACTCAGTATCTGCTGAGTACACGACCAAACACATGGATGAATTTCAGGCCCAGTTCAAAGTGTCTGACCACTTCGGCCACTTAGGCCTTGCCCTCCTCTGAACTTCTGGAGCACTTCTTGCCCTGGCTAGGTAGGTGACACTTAACCACACTTCCGTGTCACATTTTCCCTATTCCTATGTGGCCGTTTATCTCCAATGGTGTACTAACTCGCAGGCGCCAGGCTTAGCCTTCCTGCATAAAGCTCACTAGTGCCTTGTAGGCAGCCTGTGCCTTCCACGGCATCGACAGCAGTCAATAAATATATGTGGAATGGCAGAATGCATCCGTCCACTGATATAAATTGTGAAGTATTCTAATTGGTACACTCTTGTAGGTACTGTGGGCCATTCCAACAAAAGACAGGACTATTTCTTGTAGGAGTTTGCACAATAAAAGAATGAGAGGTTGGATAAAGAATGACAGAGGCCTATTGTTGCCACATAGGAGCCCACCTTTTTTTTTTTTTAATTTTTATTTTACTTGAAGTTCTGGGATACACGTGCAGAACGTGCAGGTTTGTTACATAGGTATACGTGTGCCATGGTGGTTTGCTGCACCTGTCAACTTGTCTTCTAGGTTTTAAGCCTCACATACATTAGCTATTTGTCCTGATGCTCTCCCTCTCCTTCCCCTGACCTGACAGGTCCCAGTGTGTGATGTTCCCCTCCCTGTGTCCATGTGTTCTTATTGTTCAGCTCCCACTTATGAGCGAGAACATGCGGTATTTGATTTTCTGTTCCTGTGGTAGTTTGCTGAGGATGGTGAGGAGCCCACCTTTTGACCTATCCCAGGGCTCAGGAAAAACAGATATCTGGGACTCTGGGGAGAGCCAGCAGCCTGCAGTGAAAAATCACTGAACAATGCTTGGGAGATGGGCTCATCAGGCTGCCTGGTATATCTTGGAAATATAATAAATCTGACCCCAGAATACATCACCTGGATGGGCCTGCTTTTAGCGCATTCCCCTAAAATGTCTTTTCCTCTTGTGATTGGAATGTTTGGTTGTGGTTATAACAGCAGATTTCCCACCAAAGAAACATTTCAGTCCCTGCCGGATGAGGTTGGTTGTCTCTAATTTCCTCTCTTAAAATGCTACCCTCTCCACCTGCGACTGCCCTCCTCCCCCCAGTCTCCAAAGGAATACCCACTGAGGCGCTTGGGTACCAGCCTCTGGCAGCCTTTTAGCTCTTCTGTTCCACGCCCTCCATTTTCTCCTCCCCTGGAAAGGCACCTGCAGCCCTAGCAGAAACGTGGAAGTCAATTTGTGCGGCTGGTGCAAGCGTTTTAGCATATTGAGTGGTCCAAATATTTAAATATCTATGATATAGGAAGCGCGGAGAACATTAAAAACCATTTTCTCCCTGCTGATTGCAATAGAGGAAATACACACAGTCCTGCTCTCCTGCACAGTTGCAAAACTGCTGGCCTAATCATATTGCCTATGTAAAGAACCTCTCCCACCTCCACGAGTCTGGCTTTAGGTTGCATTTACTGTAAACAAAGATGTATTTGGCGGGGAGGGGGGGGGCAGTTGGATTGAGTTTATTGTTTATGTAAATCTCTCAGAATGTGACATAGCAAGATAGCTTCCTATGTTGTGTTGATCCACATTTTAGGCCAACAGCCAGAGTATTTTATCTTTTCCTTCATTATAGTGATCTTCCAATTAGCCGTGGTCTGTAATACCCTGATTTTGGTGGCAGTGGTTTGGACAGGATTGTTTGATAGTTCTGCTCGAGAGGCAAAATAAGGGGCCTTATTATAGAGGTGCAGAGGTTGTACAGGAGCTGAGTTCTGTTGCAAAGTTTGCCGATAAGGGGAAAACCGGCCCTTAAGCGTCCATTCTGTTCTGTATATTAACACTTCTAATCTGCACTGCTGATAAAACTGCAAGCCATTTGCCTTTGGAGGAATTAGTTCTGCCTCACTTGTGTAACCAGGCGATGGTGATTAACCTTTAAACTGTCCAATATTCCCAGCAGCCTCCTGCTCCAGATTAGAAACTATTTAGTTATGACCAACTAAATTAACAACACTCCCTCCTCTGAAGAATGAGATTTGGAAGTTGGATGCATTTTAAGGTGGAATTGTGTTTTGAATTGGTGATCCATCCTTCTAAGGTGTTTATTTCCTCATCCTTAAAGTTCAGGCTGCCACACTGGGCATGGAAGGCTCAGCTGGGGAGTGGGGAGGTAAGTAGAACAGGAGGGAGACCAGTTGTCCTGGTTGGATTTGTAGACACAAGGTTTTATGGGCACAAAAGAAACCAGTCTTGGGTTCAGATTTCCTTCCTTGTTATCATCCCAGGTGAAAAGGGGACGTTAGCTCTTCTGCAAGACCCAAACCATGCTCACAGTGGGACTGAGCAGTTGTTGCTAATAGGGAGATTAAGGAATAAATAAAGTAGCTCCCTTACTCCCAATTTCTTCCTGGAGTTAAATGTCAGGAAAAGAGACGCTAACTAACTTTCATGTTCCAGACATAGGGATATGCCCACCGCAGGTGGGTCTACCCAGTTGAGCTGCAGCCGTGCTAACAATCGTGGTTCAGCCCTCTCCTATCTGCCCATTTCAAATGTGTAATTTATCAGTTGAAACATACCCTCGGTGGTGAGGGCCAGGCAATTATGTAATCGTGTCATGCCTTAAATCCCCAGATTGTTGGTCCTCCCTGTATAACAAATAAAATGGAGCAGCAATCCTCACCACCACTACCCCACCACCACCCAATGCTGGTAGCCACCTTTTCTGTTTTACCAGTTTCATATTAGCTACCTCCTTAAGAACTGCTAATCTAGATACTGCATTAGCAGGATGTCAGTCAAGCCGTAGTCCACAGCAAAGCCTTCTTCATATACCAATTTAAATCATTCATGGTCTTTTCTTTGGCATTATTCAAAAGATCATAATAATTTTCTTGTGCCCACAGCACAAAAAAATCAATTATTTCCCCACAAAGACTTGAAAGTACTTAGCGAGTGCGGCAAGAAAAGCTGAGGGTGATATCAAATTGAAATTGCACTCATTACATACAACACAATTAGTTGCCACTAGCCTGGCCGGGCTTTAATTCTGAATGGCATATCTTTATTATTACGGAAACAAGCATGCAAATGGCATTGTTCAGGATTTGCCGAAATCAATAGGATATAGTGCTGTGTGTTTGGTGGCCACTGTCACTCACGCTGCTGTGGATGCGAGATAATGTGTGTGTTTGAATTAATGAAGGGAGCAGGCAACATCATAAGTGACACCCAAATAAAAGAAATGGGTACATGATATTTGTAATTATTCTACTTGTGTTTTTGTTGTAAATACTTGTGCTTTTTGTTTTTTAATCAAAGGATTAATTGCATTTTAATAAGGCATTATGATTTGCAGAGCTTTAGTTAATTAAAACTTGTAGTATATAATTATGAAGTGATGCTGAGATTTCCTAAAGATCACCCATATGTTTAGAATATGTATAATTTTTCTGTTAAGCAGTGGCAACCTCCCCTCCACCCCTTTTTCCTTGGTCCCTCCCCCAGCAACGGAAGACATAGATGACTTATGTGAAATGTTGGTGAACTGACAATTCTAGATGGATCTCTCTAAGTGACAAATAGAACCCAGTTTAGGTTATTGCACAAACTAAAATGATTCTGAAGCAGCACTTATATGATAAACTGTAGCAGAAAACTTTCTCCTTGACACTTGCCTTGTCGTTAATCTTCCTGAGATGTAGCACTATAGAGGCTTGGGGAGTTGATGTGAGTTTTAGAGTGCAAACATTGAGATTTTAGACCTGGGTGAGGTGATCTCACTGAGTTGGAATCTAGTTGGTTCTCTGCAGCTAGGCCAAAACCCCGGTGGAGTCACTGAACCCCAGCTTGTCCTCTGTGACACGCAAGAGCTTATTTGGGAGGAATGGGATGGGGAGAGGGGATGCTGAAAGTCAAGGGAACTTGGAATTCCCTAGTGTTAACACATTAGTAATTCACAATGGAATCCAGCCCAGAGATGTGTAATTGCGTTTCCTGTAGGTGTGTATTATGTGAAGACTGATGGATTAATTGCTAGATAGATGGAATAGAGCTAAGGTAAAACATTATTAAAAAGTTTTAAAATCTTAATGTAACATTTTGAAGTTTGCTTTGGGGATTATTTTTCAACTCAGTCTCCTACTTTCCATTCTCTTTGGGATCAGGAGTCTTAGTTGTCTTTGCAGAAGGAGGGGTCCATTTGTTGGGAGCTTAGTATGTCCTTTGTGAAGGTCAGGTGGCCCTGTGAGGGCAGGTGGATGTAGGAGCTAGGAGCTGGATCTCGTGCGGCCAGTGATGTGATGGTATGAGCTGACTGCAAAAGCCTGGACTCCAGTTACCCTTTGGGGTATTGCCTGGACACCAAGGGCTAATTATTCCCTCCCTGTAAACACCCAGATGCTGCAATGAGTAGTATCAAGAATCCCCCCCGCAACCCCCTGCAAGGCAAAGTGAAAGATGAAGTTGAAGGGAATATCCCACGATGTTCATGTCCCAAGCCTGGTTCCCTGGGATGCCCACAATAGTGCTCTAAGTAGGGTGGCCCAAAGCTGATTTAAAATCTAATATTCTCAGGTTGGTCATGGCTTCCTACTTTAACTCTGAAAACCTAGAGCTTGAAAAGGTGGTTCATTCAAAGCTTGCTAAAATATTTGCTCAGCAGCACAATGGTGTGTGATGGAAAATAAACTCTTGTGGCTTGCTTCATCCTATCAGCCGCGGCCTGCAGCAGGGAAAGAATGAGGGGAGGTCAGTCAATTATGTGTGGTAATCACCGTAAGCATATTATCTGAGACACAGATGTCTTCTATGACCCCACACGACATGGCTATTAACCTCGGAGCAATATAAAAATGGAGTGGGCTTGGGGGGAGGTGTGGAGGTAGGCCAGACTTTCAGGCTAGCCTTGTTCACAGGCTCAGAAAAACAAGTTCTGGACACGACTATTTTCAGAAACCCATCCAACAAACTGACCCCGGCTCACTGTGGCCGGATCCTCTCACCCCACCTTGCTGGAGACCTTTCTGTAGGCCTAGTTATGTGCTTAAGGACTTGCCTCATCTGAAAATGAGACTGACAAATTGACTTCGGAGATATCTCGGACACACAATGGCCCTGGAATGCTACTTTCTGTTCACCAGAGAAAAGGAGAGAGAGGAAAGCAATTTGGGTGTTTGTGTGTGCGTTTAAATAAGTCCCCCTCCAGTTGTGGATGTGGGTGTTGAGGGAGGACGATGGGGTCACCCAGGCATGTTGGGGGGACCCAGCGAGGCCACCCAGGGGACACAGAGTCTTGGAAGTCAGGGTTGTTGTGCCTAATGGGCTTTTACTCCATATCTAACCCTGATTCTGTGGTCTTTCCAAAGAAGTTCATTCTAGAGCCTGGCACGGGGCTGGGCACAAGGGGATGTTCCTTGAACGCTGTTGCTCGTTTGGTGACTGGCCCCGGATGCACACATTTAGGTAAATGTTTGCCCTCTGAAACACCCTGGAGCAGGTACTGAGGACTCAAAAATAAATAAACCTGCTTCCAGTGCCCCAGGAGCTTAGAATCTACAGGGGGAGGATGGAGGAAAGCCTTGAACATAAATGAGTGTAAAAGACATGTTTCAGATGGTGGAAGAGGCCTGCCCAAAGGGTCCATGTAGAAAAGAAGAAAGGATTGTTCCAGCCAAGGGGCTTGGAAAATTTCCCTAGAGGAGATGATACTTGAGCTGGGATGCCTGAGTTGATAATAACAACCATCTTTCTGGAGAACTTGCTAGGAGCAGGGGACTGTCCTAGGCACGGCGCGATCTCGGCTCACTGCAAGCTCTGCCTCCCGGGTTCACACCATTCTCCTCCCTCAGCCTCCCGAGTAGATGGGACTACAGCCACCTGCCACCACGCCCGGCTAATTTTTTTTTGTATTTTTAGGAGAGACGGGGTTTCACCGTGTTAGCCAGGATGGTCTCAATCTCCTGAACTTGTGATTCGCCCGCCTCAGCCTCCCAAAGTGCTGGGATTACAGGCATGAGCCACCGTGCCCGGCCCTGATTCTCACAACAACCCCGCAAGCAGCATTGGACCAATCAGGAAGCTGAGGCTCCGGGGGGTGGGGGGTAAAGCTACTTACTCCAGGTGTCATAGCTGGTGAGCAGTGGAGCTAAGATTAGAATTGGATCCAGTTGGACCCAAACTCCACTAAAAAGGACAATGTGTTTGCCTGTTGTGCAAGAGGGACAGCATTTGAGGTGAAGGGAGGAGTGTAGGTAAGAGTTGGAGGCATGTCCTAGGAAGTGCAGGAACCACTGAGGGTTCGAATAGGCAGTTGTGTGACCAGGAAGCCAGCAAGGTAGTCAGAGCCACTCGTAGGGCCATTGGCTTCATTCTGTCAGCAACAGAAGGACAGCATGGTCAGAAGCATGTTTCTAAAAGAGTTGAGAGTTGCAGGGCAAATGAATTGGAGGGGCTGAAGATTGGAGACCAGAAGCCAGTTGGGGAGCAATTGCAGCTATTCCCACTGCAGGTTGTGAGCAGGACGATGATGGAGAGGCAGTGATGGAGGCCCCGTGTGTTAGAGAGGGGCCAGGAGGGCTGGGCAGCTGACGGGATGTGGTGGGGAGGGAAAGGGAGGAGTCCAGGATGACTCAACCCCTTATATGCCACTCAGTGGATGCTACTTTCACCTCTTTTTTTTGTGATAAAGAAATCGAGGTTCAAAAATGTTGAGTCAATTGCTCAAAGTCAAGTAACTTGTCTTTTCTCCAAGTCAGGTTTGTAACGAAGCCTCTGGCTTTGTAGCCAAGGCTGGTTCTTGCCCACTGTGCTCTTCTGTCTATGTGTGTGTGTGTGTGTGTGTGTGTGCGTGTGCGTGTGTGTTTGGGGGCTGGGTGGGGGGCAGCAAATTACTCCTTTAATCCGTGACCTCCTGCCCTTTCACGTGCCGCCTTCTTTCTTCCCTTCCCTAAACTTTCACCACTGAAAAAGAAGTTTGGTGGCATGTTATCAAAACTGCAGTGGCAACCCCAGCTACTTTTATATTTAAAAGCTGTTATGAGAAGGTGATATTGCCAAATGGGCTACAGAAGAGATTGTGTTGTGACATATTAGAAAAGAAACTTAAAATAGCTGAATGTGCCCCTGCCATGGTGAGCTTGACTTGTAAATGACCCTATTGAATTTGCTTTTACAAAGTCATAGCAGACATGCTAGGAGGTCTTTTCAGCATCCTCTCTACTACCCTCCATCTTCCTAACAGAGATGATTTGATTCAGATGTCCACCTGACTCAGCGTGGCCTTCTGCTTCTGGGGAAACTGGCTCTGGTCTTAGCCTCAAAGGGCAAATCTTGATTGGTTCAAGCTAGTCATATGGTCCCCTGGGCCTGGGTGGGTGATGTAATGAAATGGTCAATGAAACATGGATAGATATGCGGGAAGCCTTCTGGGAAATGTTCCCTGTCTCCTGAGGAAATCCCTCTGTCTCAGTCAGTTTGAGATGCTATTAAAAAATACCTTAGACTGGGTAACTTATAAACAATAGAAATGTATGGCTCATATTTCCAGTTCTGGAGGCTGGGAATTCGAAGACCAAGTTACCAGCAGATTCAGCGCATTCCTCATAGGTGGTGCCTTCTATGTGTCCTCACATAGAAGGGCAAAAGGGCACTTATTCTACTCATGAGGAGGCCCCATGACCTAATCACCTCCCCAAGGCCTCCCCTAATACATCACGCTGGGGGTTAGGTTTCTTTCTTTCTTTCCGTCTTTATTTGGAGATGGAGTCTGGAGTGTAGTGGTGCAATCACAGCTCGCTGAAGCCTCGAACTCCCAGGCTCAAGCAATCCTCCTGCCTCAGCCTTCTGAGTAGCTGGAAATACAGATGCATGCCACCATGCCCGGCTAAATAAAAAAAAAAATTTTGGCCAGGCGCAGTGGCCCACACCTGTAATCTCAGCACTTTCGGAGGCCAAGGCCGGCAGATCACCTGAGGTCAAGAGTTTGAGAGCAGCCTGGCCAACATGCCGAAGCCCCGTCCCTATTAAAAATACAAAAAAATTAGCCAGGCATGGTGGTGTGTACCTGTAGTCCCAGCTACTCAGGAGGCCGAGGCAGGAGAGTCGCTTGAACCTGGGAGGCAGAGGTTGCAATAAGCCGAGGTCAGGCCAACTGCACTCCAACATGGGCAATAGAGCGAGACTCCATCTAAAAAAAAAAAAAAAATTTTTTAGAGATAGGGTCTCACTCTGTCGCCTAGGCTGGTCTCAAACTCATGGGCTTAAGTGATCCTCTCAAAGTGTTGGGATCACAGGTGTGAGCCATGGCCTAGGGGGTTAGGTTTCATCATAAGAATGTGGGGGGTGGGGGAATAAAATTCAGACCATAGCATCCTCTTCCCAGGAAAAAAGGGTCTCTTTTATCTCTATAATGTGTCACGTTTGGGTGTGGTGTCTACAAATGCAGTGTCCATCCTATGATCACAAGTAGAGCAAGATACACACTCAGTAAAGGCAGAGCAGAAAGATGCAATGACTCGAGTTGTCGATGATGTAGCCACCAAGCATAAACTATGCAGTTGGCCTACCTGTGGACCTTGTGTGAGGTGTGATGATTTTAAATTTCCTTGGTAAGTCATGTTTTAAAAAAATTGTGGTAAAATATATACATAACATAAATTTTACTATTTAAACCATTTTAAGTGTATAGTTCAGTACTTTAGTAAGTACATTCACATTGTTGTACAACCATTACCACCATCCATCTTCAGAACCTCCACCTTCAAACTGTAATTCTGTACCCATTAAACACTAATTTCCTATTCCCTCTCGCCCCAGCTCCTGGCAACCACCATTCTACTTTCTCACACTGTGAATCTGACTACTCTAGGTCCCCCGGATAAAAGGAATCTTACAGTATTTGTTCCTTTGACTGGCTTATTTCATTTAGCATCATGTCTTCCAGCTTCATCTATATTGTAGGATGTGTAAGTCACTTTGAGATGGGTTTTCTGATACTTGCAATTGAAGGCATCACAAGTCATAAACCCATCAAATTAAGGTTTAAATTTGGTCTTGCTGTCACTGACTCTCAAGTGTAATGGTTAAGAGCATGGACTCTGGAGCCCAAGCCCCTAGGCTTACATCCTCACTCTACCACTTACTAGCTGTGTGAACTCAGATGATGTGCTTACCTATCTGTGCTTCAGCTTTTCTAACTGTAAAATGTGAAAAATAAGATTTATTCTGGCATAGGGTTGCTGGAGAACTGAGTTATTACATATAAAGAACCAAGGGGCTGGTGGCTGGCACACAGTTCCTCCTCTCCTTTTTTTTTCTCCTCCTCCTTTTTCCTCGTCATCTTCCTTCTTCCTCCTCTTTCTTCTTCTTCCCCTTCCCCTTCTTCTTTGGCTTCTTCTTCCCCTCCCTCCTCCTTCTTCTTCCTCCTTCTCCTTCCTGTTCTCCTTCTTCTTCCCCTTCTCCTTTTCCCCCTTCTTCTTTGTCGTCTCTCTTCTTCTTTGCTATGAGCAGGCAGCCACTTTAGCAGCGTTCCCTGAATGTCCTGCATGAGTTTGTCCTACACCCAGCCTACCTTTAGCAGATGGAGGGTCTGGAATGGCTCACCCCCGCTGCCATCCATTGTTGCTCTGCCTAGAATGAAGATTCTGGGCCTTCTCAGTCTTTCTCTTACTTAAGTCTTTCTGCTCCCATCTGAGCAACATGTCCAGCTTCCTCCTGTTCCCCATTCAATTCTGGAAGGACCAACCCAAAGGTCTCAGGTCCCAGAAGCCTAGAGGTGGCTGGTGCTGGGGACAGAAAGCTGGGTGGATTCAAGGAGGGAGGTACTGGAGTCATGGTGTTGGACCTGGGCGCATGGATGGGAAAGAGCAGAGTGAGCCTGGCCCCTTGCCCCTCTGTCTGGGAATCTGAGGAGATGAGATGCAGCAAGAATCTGGTGGGTGAACTGAGGGAGGATCAGCAGGCAGAGAAAGCTCCAGAGACTCAGATGTAGACCCAGACACACTTGCTTTGCCTCCAGCAGCTCTGGTAAAGGGTCTAAACAGCCCACTGTTGTCACAGTGGCGCTAGAGATGTAACTAAGGAAGGAGGAGAGAATAAGGAAATTGCCTTAAAGAGTAGAGGGTAGGAGTCAAAGAAGCAACTCTAGAGGTAGAGATAGGGGTGTGTGTGGGGGGGCGGGGGGTGGAGAGAGAGACAGAGAGAGAAATGTGTCTCAATTTCCCCATCTGCATAAAGGGAATAAAAAAAATGGCTGCCTTTCTTCTATTAGGAGGATTTTGCCAAGAACAAATTAATGCATTAGAAAGTGCGTTGCAGGCCAGGTGCAGTGGCTCACACCTGTAATTCCAGCAGTTTGGGAGGTCGAGGTGGGAGGATCACTTCAATCTAGAAATTTGAGACCAGCCTGGGCAATATAATGAGACCTCATCTCTACTAAAAATAAAACAAAATTACCCCAGTGTGGTGATGCATGCCTGTGGTCCCAGCTACTTGGGAGGCTGAGGCAGGAGGATTGCTTGAACCCAGGAGGTCGAGGCTGCAGTGAGCTGAGATTGCACCACTGTACTCCAGCCTGGGTGACAGAGCAAGGCCCTGTATCAGAAAGGAAAAAGGTGCTTTGCAAAGAACAAAGCCTTTAAAAGATGTCTTTTGGACCTAACCTCACGGTGATAGAAGGAAATCTGCACTTTGGTGTGGTGAGGACACCACCTTGTTTGTGCCACATTTAGCTGCCAGTGGAGGGAGGCACAAAAAGGCATCTTAGGAGACCTACATGCTGATTTTTCACTATCTCCTCTACAGAAACACTCTTGTCTGCAGGGTAGGCTCTGGAGGGCCAGGTTGGGCTGTAACTCTTGGGAAACTCAGTTGTACAGAAGGGAAAACAAACTCAGATTTTATTAGTAAGAGGGAGGCCAAGAGGGGCAAGTGCCACTAGATGCAGGGTGGTTGCCTGATAAACTGTATATTTGGTGGAGGGACAAGAAGGAGATAAAAGATTAAAAAATGTAATAGAAGATTTGCTTACACTTCTTGGAATGGTAATTAAATTTATTTATAGTTATGGAAACTTTGGGGAAGGGAGGAAAAGCAATTTAAATGCCGAGTTTTCACAGGGCAGCTGCAAATGGCTTGCTTTAACGGTGCCTCGGAAGGTTAACAGAATGGCAGGGAGGTCAGACTGAAGTGCATATGATAAGTGACAAGTGTTAACATGGCAAATCATGTATTTAAAATTACTCTGAGCTTTATCAAATGTTTCCTCTCGAAAATAAACTATCCTGGAAGGAAAGGTTAACAGAGGAAAAAGTATTACTCTAATGTTCTCCTGATGACCTGGGGGAGGGGCTGGAGATTCTGTAATGTGGGAGAAGTGATGATAAATATAAATAGGTTGTTATGTTATTAACAGCAAAGAAATAAAAATATTCAACTTACAGTGCACTATGAGGAAAGGCAAGTGAATGTTCCTTCCTCTCTTATTCTTCCCTGTCTCCATTAGCTTCCCAGCCAACCCTTCTAGTGGAAAGGAGACACATAGCCAATGAGATACTAAAGAAAGAGTAATAGCCAGTGCCTCTGCAGCTGGAACTGTCCATGGGCAGCTTTGGCCATTAAGAGGAAGTCATCAGATTCTCTGAAGTCCTCCATCCACTGCTCCTCTCACCTGGTCTCCATCTGTCCCAGGATTCTCTCTGCCCCTGTCTGGAGGAAGGGCTAAGAAGGGCAACAGAGCAAAGCAGAGGCATGCCTGCAACCCAGCCTGGTCAATGGGATAAAGTTATAGAGTGTTAATGAGGGTCATGGACTTTGCCACCATCTTTTCCTCTTAGCCTCAGTTTCCTCCAACTTATTGGAGCAAAACCTCAAGTGGTTGGATGAAGCAGTAGGAGGAACCTCATCAAAGTCAAAAACGAATCAGGGGCCAGTTGTGACGGCTCATGCCTGTAATCCCAGCACTTTGGGAGGCCAAGGAGGGCAGATCACTTGAGGTCAGGAGTTTGAGACCAGCCTGGTCAACATGGTGAAATCCTGTCTCTACTAAAAATACAAAAATTAACTGGGCATGGTGGTGCACACCTGTAGTCCCAGCTACTTGCAAGGCTGAGTCAGGAGAATTGCTTGAACCTGGCAGGTGGATGTTGCAATGAGCCGAGATGGTGCCACTGCACTCCAGCCTGGGCAACAGTGTGAGACCTCTGTCACAAACAAACAAACAAACACAAATCAGGGATGGTCTTTTTGATTGCTATTAGTTAATACTGTCCTGGAAGAACCATCCAGCACAATGAGACAAGAAATAAATGAAATTATCATTTGTTTTACTTATGATGTTATTTTTTTTTACAAGAGGGAATAAACCAATAAGAGAATCAACTAAAAAACTGCTACAATTCAGTAACATGCCCGGGTATAAAGTTAATGTAAAGAAATTTATGGCATTTCTAAATAAAAGTTAGAGATAATGCAAGAAATGATACTATGAACAAACCAAGGAAGGTTCAAGAGGTGGATCATTTAAAATGTTAATGAACGGCAACATAAATCAAAAAAGATGTGAACAGACAAACCCCATATTCTTGTAAGGAAAGATTCAACATCATAAAGATGTTAATATTCCCTAAATTAATCTCTAAATCCCAATGAGTTTTTTTTTTTTTTTTTTTTGGTTAGGGCAAGGAGAGTATCAGACAAGCAGACACTAAATTTCACATGGAAAAATAATCAAGTAAAAATAGCCAGAAAAAATTATAAAAGTGATGAGGGGAACTGGCCCAGCCAGATATTAAAATATATTATAGAGCTGCAAAATTAAAGCAGTCAGGTACTGGCACATAGACAGACCAATGAAACTATGTATAAAAATTAATTTGTACTCCTGTCTTAGATCTTATGCTTAAAGATCCAGATATCCAGATAGGTCAAAGATCTTACAAATGAAATTTAAAGGAGCAAGAAGGAAACAAGAAAAGTTTTTTAATGACCCTGGAGTGAGAAAAGCATCTCTAGGTATGCCATAAGACCCAGACACTATAAAAAGATAAAAATCGATAAATGTAATTGTATAAAAATTGAAGTTTATGTATGGGAAGAAATACCATAAACAATGTCAAAAACAAACAGAAAACTGGAAAAAAAAGATTTGCAATTCATATCTTCTAAAGAAAGGACAAATTACCTTTTTTGTTCTTACTGTTATTTGCTTTTAGAGATGGGGTCTTGCTATGTTGCCCAGTCTGGTCTTGCACTCCTGGCTTCAAGTGATCCTCCCACCTTGGCCTTTCAAAGTGCTGGGATAACAGGCATGTGCCACCAGGTTCCACCAACTAATTACCTTAATATGAAAAGTTTCCATAAGTCAGAGAGCAGTAGACCAACTAACAAAAAATAAAACATAAATAATTTTTTTAAAGTGAAAAGAGGCCTAATGGCTCTCATAATAGAAGAGATATGAAATAAAATGACCACAAATTACCATTTTTCACTTATCAAATAGGAAAAAAGTTGAAAATGTATTGGAAAAAGTTTAGGGAAATAGAAACTCTGCTGATGGGAGTAAAAATTAATATAATCCTTATGAAGAGCAAGTTGGAAATGTCTATAAAGAGTAAAAATTGAACATTCTCTTTGACTCAGGAATTTAGTATCTAGGAATTTATTCTATTGATTTCTTTGCACAAGTACATATAAGAATATTTATTGAAGCATATTTGTAATAGCCAAAATGGGAAATAACCTAAATTCTCATCCCTGACATTGATTGAATAAATTATTGTTCTTTCATGCAGTGCTATGAAACAATCTCCAAACTATATTTGTAAGTGAAAAAGAGTGAAGTGTATTCTACTCAACATAAATGAATCCTAAAAATATAATATTCTGCAAAAATTAAAAAAGTAAGACCAAAAAGAATACATAAATATGATTCCATTAATATAAGCTTCTAAAACAGATATGGCTAAACTTTATTGTTTAGAGATACATTCAGAGGAGGCAAAACTGTAGAGAAAAGCAAGGAAATTAATATCACAAAAGTCAAGATAAGGCTGTCTCTGCAAGGAAGGAACCAATGATGAAGAAGGGCAAACAGGAAGCTTGTGGAGTGCTGACAATGTTCTGCTTCTTGATCTGGGTGCTAGCCACATAGGTGTATACTTTTTAGTTATTAACTAAACTCCACATATTTTTTTTTGCATTTTATATGTGCATTATTTTCCCCAATAACTTTTGTCACAAAAAGTAGGTGCAGAACTATGTATATTATATCATTCATTTTCTAAAATAAGATATACATATTTGCTTGCCTATGCATAAAGTAACTCCGAAAGACACACACACAACTGATAGCAGAATTTGCTTCTGGGGAACTGAGCTACTTGAGGACAGAGATCTTTCTATAGAAAGCAGGGACATCTACTTTCCATTGTGTACCTTTTAGTGCCTTTTGAATGCTTAACAGGTGCATCTATTACCTTTTCAAAAACAATTTTAAAAGCACTGAATAAACTTTAAGATGATCCATACTAAAGATAGGTAAACATTTTTAAGTGGACTTTTACAGAAAGGAAACTGAAAACATAATGCACCTTGATTCTAGGGAAATAGCCATAAAAACAATTTCATCTATTGGTTAGGGCATTGTAGGGAACGGAATTCACTGTAGCAAGTTCAATAGAAAGGAATTTCTTGGAGGGTATTAAATAGCTCACAGAATCATTGCACTAAAGAAACAGACTTGAGGTTGAGAAACAGTCCCCAAAGTCAGAAACAGTCCCCAAAGTCACCCTAAAGTGGGCCACCAAGATAGCTGCTGCCTCTTACATGATCTGAAGCCATCATGATCAGAAAGCTGCCCCTTTGGTTTACACCAGCCAAATGGATGCCCTGTACCCTGAAGACAAGGGACCAGACCCTGGGACCCCTGATAATGCTGCTGCAGAAAACAAATGCCTCCAAAACTGTGCTGGCTAGCAGGTGCAACAGACCCATGGCCTCTGCCTTACTTCCCCTTCCAGATTTCACATAAGTGCATCTTATTGGCAGAATCAGATCATATCTGGAACCCTAGATGCAAGAAAACCTGAAAAATACACCAAATATATGTAAGTTGTACCACCACTAGGTATACCAATTTTGTAATATCTAATAAAGTTGAAATTGTGCCTACCTTAAGACAAAGAAATACTACTTCAAAGCAAATACTCTTTTTTTTTTTTTTTTTTTTTTTTTTTGAGATAGGGTTTCACTCCCATCAGCCAGGTTGGGGAACAAGGGCACAATCTTGGTTCACTGCAACCTCCACCTCCCAGTCTCAAGCGATTTTCCTTCCTTAGCCTCCTGAGTAGCTGGGACTACAGGTGCATGCCACCACACCTGACTAACTTTTTGTGTTTTTCGTAGAGATGAGGTTTCACCACGTTGGCCAGGCTGGTCTCAAACTCCTGAGCTCAAGCAATCTGCCCGCCTTGACTTCCTAAAGTGCTAGGATCACTGGTGTGAGCCACTGTGCCCAGCCAAAGTAAATATACTAAAGAAGTTCATGCACATTTGCCCAAGGATCTACATATAAGAAAGTGTTTTCCAATGGTATTTGTGACAGTAAAATATTGGAAACAACCAAATATCCATCAACAAGAGAATGGATTGTGACACATTTACTCAATGGATACTATACAGCAATTAAAGATAGGATTTAGAGCCATACAGGCTAAAATAAATAAATCTCAACATAATGATATTGAAAACAATGTTGTAGAATTACACATATATCATTTACATAAAAGTTTTAAAACCACAAACCAACATTATATATGAGTCATGGCGACATACATATGTCACATGGATGGAAATGATAAATGCCAGATTCAGATTAGTGGTTGCCTCTGGAGAGAAAGAGGGAGGTGGGACCAGAGTTGGGTACATAGAGTTTGTAGCCACTCAGTAATACTTTATTTCATTATAAAATATCTGAGGCAAACATGGCCAAATGTTACATTCAATAAAGCTAAATAATTACATTGATGAGTGTATTATTGAGTGTATGTACAACTGTCCATGTATTTTAAATATTTTAAATATTTCATAATAAAAAATTTAAATTTATGAGTAATCATTACAATACTGAAAACATGTCATTTCCAGATTAGCAGAGAAAACAAAAATAGTTGGGATGAAGACAATGTCATCAATCAAATAGTGGACAGAAAAGGAATAGAAAAATAACCCAAGGGAAAACATGGAAAAAAGGAAAATAAAAAGAACATAGAAACAATTCCACATGTCAGTAATAATCATAAATATAAACAGTCTAAACTCGAACTATAAAAAACATGAGACTGTTACATTTTAAAAATCCAAATATGTGCCCCCTACAAGTACAACCCAAACCAAAATGATAGAAATATTGAAACCAAATGGACGGCAAAAGGTATACAAGACAAATACTAATCAAAATAACCATATCAGACAAAATATTAATTTAAGGCAAGAAGCATAAATATGATGGAGTGGAACACTGCATAATGGAAAGAACAATTCACAAATAAGATACCATTATCATAGAATTGTATGTGCATAATAAGATAGCCTCACATAAATATGTAAATTATTATATACCAATAAAAGAGAAAAAAGCCTCAAAACATATAAAGTAAAAAAAGTCAGACATAATTACAACGAAAAATAAATCCAAAATTGCAGTGGGAAATTTTAGTACGCCTCTATCAGAGGAATAGATTAAGCAGAAAATAGAGTATTTAAATAATAATATTGGGTGGTAAAAGAGGATGTAACTACAGATGCAGTGGAAATGTTAAAATCATAATCTATTGGCAATTTATGCCATTACATTTGAAAACTTAGATAAATAAAAAATTATCAAAACTGGATTAAGCATGGTGGCTCACGCCTGTAATCCCAGCACTTTGGGAGGCTGAGGTGGGTGGGTCATCTGAGGTCAGGAGTTCGAGACCAGCCTGGCCAGCACGGTAAAACCCCGTCTCTACTAAAAACACAAAAAAATTAGCCGGGCATGGTGGCACTTGCCTGTAGTCCCAGCTACTCAGGAGCTGAGGTAGGAGAATTGCTTGAACCCAGGAGGTGGAGGTTGCAGTGAGCCGAGATGGCACCATTGCACCGCAGCCTGGGTGACAGAGCAAGACTCTGTCTTAAAAAAAAAAAAAACATTATCAAAACTGACTTAGGAAAAATTGATCATTTTCAGGGCCCTGTAATCATAATCATTGTTAAATAAATTAAAGCAGTACGTAAGTCCATTATCAAAATGAACTGTACGAGAAAACAGAAAATTAGGAAAAGCTAACTCATTGAATAAAATTAGTTTCACCTTGGCGCTAAACCTGGACAAGGGTAGTAGGTTAATAGAAAAATTATATGATACTGTTACTTATGAACATAGATGTAAAACACTAAATTACATTAAGCTCAGAATTGTTTAAAGCTAATAATACGTCCTGACCAAGTAGAATTCTTCCCAGGAATCTAAGTATCACTCATTAGCAGAAAATAAATCAATGTAATTGACCACTTTCAGATTAAAGAAGAAAAAACATATGCTCATCTCAGTAGATGCAGAAAATATTTGACAAAATACACTACTCTTTCATAACTAAAAGAAAAGAAAGAAAAATGCTTATTTAACTAGAAGTAGAATGGACTTCTTTTGATTTGATAGAGTAGGATCTAAAAATCTACAATAATGTCTTTCTTAATGATTTTTTTTTTTTTTTTTGAAACAGAGTCTTACTCTGTCACCCAGGCTAGAGTACAGTGGTGCAATCTTGGCTCATTGCACCCTCCGCCTCCCAAGTTCAAGCAATTCTTCTGTTTCAGCCTCCCGAGCAGCTTGGATTACAGGCGCCCACCACCACGCATGCCCAGCTGATTTTTTGTATTTTTAGTGAAACGGGGTTTCACCATATTGGCCAGCATGGTCTGGAGCTCCTGACCTCAAGTGATCTGCCCACCTTGGCCTCCCAAAGTGCTGAGATTACAAGCGTGAGCCACCGTGCCTGGCCATTAATGTTTAAATTTTAGCAAGATTTCCTTTGAAGTCAAGAACAAGATATGAATGCCCATTATTACTCCTCTTACACAAGATTATACTGGAGGTCCTGGAGTATGCAATAATGCAAGGAAAAAGTAGATAGAAGGAAGGAAAGAAAAAAATATTATTTGCAGAAAACACAATTATCTGCATAGAAAATCCAAAAACATAGCCGGGCATGGTGGCATGTGCCTGTAATACCAGCTACTCAGGAGGCTGAGGCAGGAGAATCGCTTGAACCTGGGTGGCAGAGGTTGCAGTGAGCCAAGATCATGCCACTGCACTCCAACCTGGGCAATAGAGTGAGACTCCATCTCAAAAAAAAAAAAGAAGGTGGCATCCAGCAGGGCACAGGGTGTATACAGCTGAGAACCCATGACAAACTGGAAAGCAGAGTTTGGAGCCCAAGCCACCCAGAAGCACACACCACACTGAGGGCTTTTCCCAGGCATCGCATACAGCCTTCCGTGTGAATAAAGACCCCTTTCGCACCCCCCCCCTCAAAAAAAAAAGAAAATCCAAAAACCAAACTCTTAAAACTAATCAGAGCATTTGGCAAGGCTGCTGGCTACAGCACCAATATACAAAAATTCTAGACACAAATAATAACCTATTAGCCAATACTTGATATTCAATGTAATTTCAAACAAAGTTCAAGAGGATTTTTTACAGAACTTAATCTGATTAAAACATAAAAGTATAAGGGCATAAGTAAACAAGATAAATCTGAAAAAGAGGAAAGATAAACAATTTAATCTATAAACTATCAAGACATATCATGAAGTTGACCAATTTATCAAACACCAATTTGTCAAATGGCCAATTCAATGAATGGCCAGTTTGACAAAGGCTAATTTCCCAAAAGTCAGTTTGCTAATGAATTAACTTCACAAATGACTGATTCACAGAATTTACAAGATGTACTGAATAGCTACAAATGTGTTTTAAGAAATATTGACTTCTAGTTATTCTTTAGTTAAAATTCTAAGAAAGAATATATTCAACATAATAGATAGTCAAGGATCTATTCAAGACTATATACTTCAAAATATATTCTTCATGAATATAGTAATGTGCCATGTAATGACGTTTCAGTCAATGATGGACCACATAAAATCACAATACCATATTTTTACTGTACCTTTTATTGTTTAGATATGTTAGATATAGAAATACTTAGCATTGTGTTACAATTGCTTACAGTATGCAGAGCAGTAGCATGCTGTACTGGTTTGTAGCCTAGGAACAGTTTGCTATTGCCCATAGCCCAGGTATGTAGTAGGCTATACCACCTAGGTTCGGGTACGTACACTCTATGGGTTTGCGCAAGGATGAAATTGACTAATGATTCATTTCTCAGAACTTATCCTCATCATTAAGCAACAAATGACTGTATAACCAATGACTTCATAATAAGACAGTCTTTATTAACATATTCTTATAAGCAATATACATGAGAAAAGATCAAATATATACATGAATATATGCAAGACTACATTAAATATATTCTGAAAGATACTCTTCACAACTCAATCTCTGATAAATGATTTGTTCAGTGCTGCTAAGAAAAATGCAAGTTAGAATATATATAACCTATTTGTGAATATAGGCTTAAGAATATTGTCATATTTCTAATATATTCGAGAAGGCTGTGTCTTAAAATTTTTGATATGTTAGTAAATTTAATAACTTTAGCAAATTGAACATTAGATAGAGTGACTTAAAACTGGCTTTTACAGATGCAAAAGACCACACAGTGTGCGATTCCATTTATACGATTTGTCTAAAAAAGGTCAATTTATAGAGATGAAAAGCAGATCAGTTGTTGCTTAGGGCTGGGGGAGGGGTGAGAGGAGTGGAGATTAACTGCAAAACGGCATGGAGGAACTTTATGGGGTGATGGAAATGCTCTAAAACTGAATTGTAGCAATTGCAAAACTCTATAAAGTTACTAAAATCATTGAATTGCACATGTGCAATGGATGAATTTTATGGTGTGTAAATTATAACTCAATAAAGCTGTTCAGAAAGGAAAAATTGGCTTTCAGTAAATTGATTGCCAGCATATTAACCTAGGACTATTATTACAAAAATATAGTAATTAAGACGGTGTGATGTTTGTACAGGAGTAGATGAAAAGAACAATAGGGTAGAATAGAAAGCTCAGAAACAGACTCAAGTGTGTGTAGGATCTTGATCTATTAACAAGATAGCATTAAACAATAAGTGGGGAAAGAATAGACTAGTCAATAATTGGTATTGTACCACTTGGCTAACCATATAAAAATAAAATTTTATATCTTTATTACATTAGACACAAAATTAAGCTCTAGATTTATTAAAAAGCTAAATGTTAAAAATAAAACTAGACTTCCAGTTTATAGCCTAGTATATAAAGAGGCTAGAAGTCTTTACTTTATCCTAACATAAAGTAAAAACTTAATGAAATATCAACAACACTTTTTAGATCTGTCAGAGAAGTGAGGTAACAGGGCAACCACTGCTCCCAAAATTGGAAAGACAGACAGGTGGATACAGAAAATCACAACTTACTTGAGCCAAAATTTATGAGTGGGAACTTCTGTGGGAACCAGTACTGGGATAGAAACATATTAATTGTAATTGACAAATTGCTAGAGGCTCAGTGTGGACAAGCTTAAGAGAGAAAAACTCCAGGTGGACCCAGTCACAGGGGGAGCTGCACACTATTGAGTTTTGCTTGCAAGAGCTCTCCCAGCTCCTCATAGTAAATAGAGAAAAATCTCTTTGTGCTTCTGGCAGGGGGGAGAGGAAAAGGAATCATTCTGAAATATGCCAGTATATTCTGTTCTTTGTGACAAGACCTGCCCTCAAGAGAAATTATTTTAACAGAGCCTAACCTGCTGGGAAAGGAAGATATTCAAATCCAGGTGACTCTAGCCTTCCACATGGTGCAAGAGAAAGCCCCAACTCTAGCTCCCTCTAGACTTCCAAGTAGGGGAGGAGAGTACACAATTCTAGTCCCCTTCTGCTATCTGTCCCAGCTAAGTAGGGAGTACTGAGGAGAACTAGTGAAGTTGGCAGTCCAGGGGCATAGGCTCACCAAAAGACTGGGACCTAATTATATGCATATAAAACACTTTTTCTTCCCTAACACCTTACCATTTCATTACTAAAAGCCTGCTTACTAATGTTCTTTCTCCTAGTACATCCTGTCTGCCTTTCAAGAAAAGATTACAAAGCATATTAAAAGGCAAAAACACAGCTTGAAGAGACTTAACAAGCATCAGAGTCAGATATGGCAGCAATGTTGGATTTTTCAGACCAGGAATTATAACAATTTGTGATTACTATGTTAAGGGCTCTACTGGAAAAAAATAGGCAACATGCAAAGACAGATGGATAATGTAAGCAGAGAAATGGAAATTCTAAGAAAGATTAAAGAGAAATGCTAGAAATCCCAAACACTGTAACAGAAATGAAGAAAGCCTTTGATGGGCTTATTAGTCAATTGGATAGAGTTGATAGTATGACAATAGAAACTCCCAAAACTGAAAAGCTAAGAGAACGATGACTGAATGAAAACAGAAAAGGCTATCCAAGAACTGTGGGAAAACTACAAAAGGTATAATGTATGCATGATGAGAATCTCAGAAGAAGGAGAAAGAGAGAAAGGAACAGAAGCAATATTCTAAGCAATAATGATTGACAGTTTCTCCAACTACTGTCAGACATCAAACCACAAATTCAGGAAGCTCAGAGAACACCAAGTAGAGTAAATGCAAAGAAACCAACAAACAAAACCAAAAACTACACATAGGCATATCATATTTCATATGGTTTGGATATGTGTTCCCTCTAAATCTCAGGTTGAATTGTAATCCCCAATGTTGGAGGTGGGGCCTGGTGGGGGGTGATTAGATCAAGGGGTGGATTTCTCATGAATGATTTACCATGATCCCCTTGGTGCTGTCCTCATGACAGTGAGTGAATTCTTGCGAGATCTGGTTGTTGTAAAGTGTGGCTCCTCCTTTCCCACTCTCTTTCTTGCTCCCATTCTTACCATGTGAGATACCTGCCCTCCCTTTGCCTTCCACCATGATTATAAGCTTCCTGAAGCCTCCCCAGAAGACAAGCAGATGCCAACACCATACTTCCTGTAAAGCCTGCAGAACCATGAGCCAATTAAACCTCTTTTCTTTATAAATTACCCAGTCTCAGGTATTTCTTTATAGCAATGCAAGGCAATATTCAAACTTAAGAAAATCAAAGATAAACAATCTTGAAAGAAGTAAAAAAGCACCTTACTTATAGAAGAGAAAATAATTAAATCCAACTTCTCCTCAGAAACCAGGTCAACAAGAACAGAGCAAGGTGAAATAGTTAAAGTATTGAGATTTAAAAAACCACCAGCCTAGAATTCTGTACCCAGCAAAATCATCCTTTAAAAGTGAAGGAAAAATAAAAGACTTTCTCATACAAGCAAAAGTTGAGGAAATTTGTTGCCAGTAGACCTGCCTTGCAAGAAATGTTAAAGTAAGTTCTTCAGAGAGAAGGAACATGA
Source organism: Pongo abelii (assembly GCF_028885655.2). Lineage (NCBI taxonomy): Eukaryota > Metazoa > Chordata > Mammalia > Primates > Hominidae > Pongo > Pongo abelii. The sequence continues at coordinate 87,680,868 of NC_071997.2, read as the reverse complement.
TATAGGTCAGAAACTCAGATCTACATAAAGAAAGGAAGAGCATCAGAGAATGAATAAGTGAAGGTATAATAAAAATATTTTGTCATTCTTAATTAATCTAACAGATAACAGTTTGTTCAAAATAATGATAACAGTGTCTTTGATTATACTCATGTATACATATATACTTATGTATGCTTATGTATAAGTGAAATGAATGACGGCAATGATAACAAAAGAGGGGAGGAATTACAATTATTTCGTTATTATAAGGTACTTGCACTACCTGAAAACAGTGTAGTGTTATTTGAAAGTGAACTTAGTTGTAAATGTATGTTGCAAACTCTAAGACAATGAATTAGAAAGTGAAAAAGGAAATACAATTGATATGCTAAGAAAGGAGATAAAAAGGAATCATATAAAATGCTCAATTAAAACCACAAAAGGCAGAAAAAGTGTAAAAGACAAAAATAAGAACAAGGAGAACCAATACAAAACAGTAACAAATCTGGTAGATATTAATTCAACTATATTAACAACCCCCTTAAATGTCAAGGGTCTAAATATACCAATTAAAAGGCAGAGATTGTCAGTGGATCAAAATCAAGACCCAACTGTATGTTGTCTACAAGAAATCCACTTTAAATATAAAGACACATATAGATTAAAAATAAATGAATGGAGAAAGATATACCAGGCTAGCATCAATGAAAAGAAAGTAGGTGTAGGTATATTAATTTCGGACAGAGAGGATTTCAGAGCAAGGAAATTTATCAGGGATAAAGAGGAACAATATGTAATAATAAAGGAGTCAGTACTCCATGAAGACATAATAATCCTTAATGTGTATACACCTAACAACAGAGCACCAAAATACATGAGGCAAAAACTTGACAGAATTGCAAGAAGTAAATGAATTCACTATTATAACTGGAGACTTAAAACATTCCTCTATCAGAAATAGACAGATCTAGCCGACAGATCATCAGTAAGGACATAATTGAACTCAACACCACTGCCAATCAACTGGATATAATTGACATCTATTGATTACTTTATCCAATAATAGCAGAACACACATTCTTCTTAAGTTCACCTGGAACATTTACCCAGATAAACCACATTTTGGGTGATAAAACATCTTAACACGTTTGAAATAATAGAAATCATACAATGTCTGCTCTTAGAACACAATGGAATTCAACTAGAAATCAATAACAGAAAGAAAGCTGGAAAATCACCATATACTTGGAGATAAAATAGCACACTTCTAATCAACATATGGGTCAAAGAAGAAATCCCAAGAGAAATTTTAAAATATTTGAACTAAATAGAAATGAAAAGAAAACTTAACAAAGTTTGTGAGATGCAGTGAAAGAAGTGCATAGAGGGAAATTTATGGCATTGAAAACATGTATTAGAAAAGAAGAAAGATCTAAAATCAATGATCTAAACTTCTACCATAGGAAACTAGAAAAAGAATTAAATGCAAAGTGAGCAGAAGAAAAATAATAATTAGATTAGAAATTTATACAATTGGAAAGAGCAAATCAATAGAGAAAATCAACAAAACCAAAAGCTGTTTCTTCAAAAAGATCAATGAAACTGGTAAGACTATAGCAGCATAAGAAAAAAAATCGAAGGACGCCACTGCACTCCAGCATGGATGACAGAGTGAGATCCTGTCTCCAAAAATAAAGAAAAAAAGGACATGAATTATTCCTATCAGAAATGAAAGAGGGGACATCACTATAGATCCCATGGACATTAAAAGGATAATAAAGGAATATTATGAACAACTCTATACCCACAAATTTCATAACTTAATAAAATGGAACAATTCCTTAAAACACACAGTCTGCCAAAAATGCACACAAGAGGACATAGACAATCTGAATAGGCCTATTTCTATTAAATAAATTGAATCAATAACTAATAACTTTGTAAAACAGAAAGCATCATGCCTACATGTGTTCACTGGTATATTCTACCAAAAATTTAAAGGAGAAATTATACCAGTTCTCTACAATCACTTCCAGAAGACAGAATCAGAGGGAGTACTCCCTAACTCATTCTGTGAGTCGAAGACATTATAAGAAGGGAAAACTGCAGACCAATATCTCTCATGAACATAAATGTAAAAATCCTGAATAAAATATTAGCAAACTGAATCCAGTGACATATAAAAAGAATTATATACCACAACCAATTGGGATTTATCCCAGGTGTGCAGGGCTGGTTCAACATTCAAAAATCAATTAATGTAATTCACCACATTAGCAGATAAAAGAAGAAAAGTCTCATGATCATATCAATAGATACATAAAAAGCATTTGACAAAAATCCAACACCCATAGGTGATTTTTAAAACTCTCAGAAAACTAAGAACTTTCTCAATTTTATGAAGAACATGTACAAAAACCCTACAGTTAAAATCATACTTAATAGTGAGAAACTTGAAGCTTTCCTGCTAAGATCAGGAACAAGAAAAGGATGTTCCCTCTCACCACTACTTTTCAACATTATACTAGAAGTTCTAGCTAATGCAACAAGACAAAAAAGAAGGAAATAGAAGGTATACAGATTGGGAACAGATGGTATGATTGTCTGTGTAGAAAATCTGAAAGAATCAATTTTTAAAAACTACAACTAATAAGAGATTAGCAAGGTTTCAGGGTGCAAAATTAATATATGAAAGTCAATCACTTTCCTATACACCAGCAATAAACAAGTGGAATTTGAAATTAAAAATGCATTATGATTTATATTAGTATCCCTCAAAATGACATACTTATGTATAAATCTAATAAAATATGAACAAGATCTATATGAGGAAAACTACAAAACTCTAATGAAAGATATCAAAGAACAACAGAATACATGGGAGAGATATTCCATGATCATGGATAGGAAGACTCAATATTGTTAAAATTTCAGTTTTTCCCAATTTGATCTATAGATTCAGCACAACCCCAATCAAAATCCCAGCAAGTTATTTTGTAGATATTGATGAACTGATTCTGAAGTTTATATAGAGAGGGAAAAGACCCAGAACAGCCAACACAATATTGAAGGAAAAGAATGAAGTTGGAGGACTGACACTACTTGACTTCAGGACTTACTATAAAGCTACAGTAATCAAGACAGTGTGGTGAAAAAAAATAGACTAATAGATTAATGGGGCCTAATAGCCCAGAAATAGACCCATGTGAACATAGTCTACTGATCTTTGACAAAAGAGCAAAGGGAATACAATGGAAAAAAGACTGTCTTTTTCAACCAATGATACTGGAATAACAGAACATCCACAGGCAAAATTAATAATAATAATAATAATAATAATAATAATGAAGAATCTAGACACAGACCTTACAAAATTTATCTCAAAAATTATCTCAAAATGAATCACAGACCTAAATGTAAAATACAAAACTATAAAACTTTTAGAAGCTAATATAAGAGAAAATCTAGATGACCTTGGGTATGGTGGTGACTTTTTGGATATAACACCAAAAGCACAATCCATGAAAGAAATTATCCTGAACTTCATTAAATAAGCTGAACTTCATTAAAATTAAAACTTTCTGCTCTGTGAATGGCAATGTCAAGAGAATAAGACAAGGCACAGAATGGGAGAAAATAATTGTAAAAAATATCTGATATAGAACTGTTATTCAAAATGTACCAAGAACTATTAAAACTCAAAAATAGGAAAATAAATAACCCAATTAAAAAATGAGCAAATACCTAAACAGATACCTCAGCAAAAAAGATATACAGATGTTGAGTATATTAAAAGATATTCAGCATTATTTGTCATTAGGGAATTAAAAATTCAAACAGCAACAATATACCACTACACACCTATTAGAATGGCCAAAATCCAAAACACTGACAATACCAAATGCAGGTGAGGATGTGGAGCAATGGGAACTCTCATTCATTGCTGATGGGAATGCCAGATGGAATAGCCATTTTGGAAGACAGCTTGGCTGTCTTACATAACTAACATACTCTTAGCATATAATCCAGCAATCATACTTTTTGGTGTTTACCCAAATGAACTGAAAACTTATGTCCACACAAAAACTTGCATGTAGATGTTTATAGCAGCTTTATTCATAATTGTCAAAACTTGGAAGCAATCAAGATGTCCTTCAGCAGGTGAATGGATAAATTGTAATATGTCCAGACTATGAAATATTACTCAGCACTAAAAAGAAATGAGCTATCAAGCCATGAAAAGACATTGAAGAAACTAAATGCATATTACTAAGTGAAATAAGCCAGCTTGAAAAGGCTACACACTGTATGAGTCCAATAACATGACATTCCAAAAAAGGCAGAACTATGGAGACTGTAAAAAAGATCAGTGGTTTCCAAGAGATAGGAGGAGGGAGGGATGAATAGACAGAACATAGAGGATTTTTAGAGCAGTGAAACTATTCTATATGAAACTACAATGGTGGGTATGTGCCACACATTTGTCATAACCCATAGAATGCACAACAACAGTGAACCCTAATGTAGTCTATGGACACTGGGTGTTAATAATGTGTCAATATAGGTTTGATTGCAATATATGTACCATTCTGGTGCAGGATGTTAATCCTAAATGAGGTCGTGGGTGTGTGGGGACAAGGGAGTTATGAGAACTTCGTACATTTTGTTCAATTTTGCCATAGACCTAAAGCTGATCTAAAAAATTGTTTATTAATAAAAAATAAAATAGAACACATTTTTAATTATTTAAAGAAAATATAGAAAAATACATTTATTATTCCCAAATAAGGAGTGATTATTTTCAGACAAGATCTGGTGCGTTCAGGGTGGTATGAAGGTAGGCAGGAGTGATTTTTTTCAAAGACACACACACACACACACACACACACACACACACACATACACACACACACCATGAATGGAGAAATCATAAAAGAAATCATAAAAGAGAGATTGCAAAAAAAACCCATCAAAATTGAAAGCTCTGTGGAATAAAAGACACCATAAACAAAATTAATAGCCAAGCGGTAGACTGGGAGAAGGTATTTACATCATATGTAACAATCAAAAGATTACCATTCAGAATGAAGCATTACTAACAACCAAATAGGAAAATGTGTGATTCATGTAAGAAGAAACCTGGATAGCCTAAAACACATTTTAAAAAGCTTGGTTTCCCTAGAATCAAGGCAGCACTAATTAAATTCACAATGAGAGATCATTTCACACACATAAGATTTGCAGAAAATAAATTCTGATTGTTGAAAAGGATATTGGGAAACAAGTCTTGCACAATGCTGGTGGGAATGCAAATTGGCATAACCACTTTGGAGATCAACTAGGCAATATCTAGCAAAATGCATAATATGCATATCTTATGCCCTAGCAGATCTATCTCTAGTCAAAAACCCTAGAAAAACACTCGCACATGCATTCAAGAAGATGTAACAAGCACATGTGTTCAAGATGTTATAAGAATGTTCATTTCAGCATTGTTTGTAATAGTAAAAAACCAGAAACAATCCAAATGTCCATTAATAGAAAAAGGAATAAATAAATTGTACTATGTTTAAACTACTATGCATAATGGGGCCAAAATTCACTGACTGTATTTAAAGGTATCAACATGGATAGAAAAAAATATAGAGGAAAAAAGAATCTTGCAGAACACTACAAACCATATGCTTTCATTTAAGTAAATTTTTAAAAATATAAATCAATATGATACTGGTTATGACTTTACATGTGTGTAACAAAACATACAATTATTGTGGATATCCTGTCAGTTAGGATCTTTTAAATACAAGTAAAAGAATCCCCAGCTCAAGATGGCTTCAATAATCAAGAGATTTATTATCTTGACATAACAAGAGATCCAGAAGTAGGACAGTTCCAAGGTATTTAATCCAGCAGTTTAAACATCTTACCAAGGACTTAGGATTGTCCATATTTTCATTCAGCAATTTAAAATGTGTTCTCCTCAGCCTAACCCCTCTTTTGGACACCATATGGCTACCATAATCCCAGGCACCACATGCGGAAACAACAACATCCAATGAAAGAGAAAAGAGCATGTCTTTGCTGTACATCTCTATCATAAAGCGAAGATCTCTTAACCAGACCACCCAGTAGACTTCCCCTCTAGACATCTCCATTGGCCAGAATTGTGTCTCCCAAACCAATTACAAGGGAAATAGGATCACCAGGATTGGCTTAGATCATTGGGTTACACTGGGGAAAGGTCAGCAAAACAAAATTGGGGCTCCTCATAGAAGAAGGGGGAAATTTGGATGTGTAGGCAATGATATCAGCCAAGGATTAGGAAACAAAATCTATTGTAGAGAAATAGGTGCTTATGAAATCTCTGGAGGGTTGAGGGAGCAGGCTATGGGTTGAGCCTCTAATGACTTCTAGAACATCATAGTCCAGTTGCTACTACCTCTGGCATAAAAAGAAAAGCAGGGCATCAGGCAGCCACCGGAGAGCTCTTGATTCAAGAATACACAGCCATAGCTATGATCCAGGAATTGGGAAGCTTGTATCCAGAAACGCTGCCATAGTCACAACTGTCAGCTGTCCCCCCCCAACTTTGCAAATATCTTTCAGTACTGCCCCCCCCACCACACACACAGACACACACACACACACACATTGGATACTGGACCTTGGGATCTCTACAACCTTGCTTGCCATGAGAAAAGAGCCAAAACAGCTTGGAAAATGGGTGCTGTTGCAGGATTATTTTCTAAATATCGCGTTAAGTGCATGTAATTGGTAGAACTTAATTTTCATGCAGAACCCTAACTGCAAAACAGTCCTGGAAATTTAGTCTTAACTTTCCAGGCTTTGCAGTAGAGGATGGCATGTGGGAAGGGGTGAGGATGGATGCTGTGTATCAATTGATTAGTCCTTCACGGCAAGAAATAATGTCTACTACAGTCCATCCCTTTGCCTACCCCCACATTCAGCATAAAAAACGCTCATACCTACATAAAATACATTAATCCCCCTCACAAGAAAGAGATGACTCAAAATCTCCTTCAGTTACAGCATCCAGATCCAGGTCCAGGATCTCTGAGTAGGGTAAATTCTTGTTCATCAAGTCCCAATATGGTGGGACCAGATGGTACTGGGGGAGAGGAGATTGGAAAACATTTGCAAAGTAGGTTGCATCTGAATTCTATCTACCTTCCAAACAGTTGTGACTATGGTCCAGTGATATCCATGTTAAAAATACCCAAAATAGAATAAAATCTCCCAACCAGAAAAGGAGGGGGAAAGGTAGACACACATACACACACACAGTAATCACTGATCCATGGTCCACAGCATATATCATCATGGTCTGCTGGGCTCCACGTGCTGTAAATGTTGTAAGATCCTTTGTCAGCTAGTCTGGCAGCCCTCAGTTCTGCTCCCTTGGAGAATCTCTCTTGTTCTTCATCCTTATGGCCACATCTGAGATGGGCATTAGGGAGAGTAACTCTTTATTGGGGCTGCACAGTTTTAAGAACACATTACTTTTGGTGCCAGATCAGGAGCTGAGAGATTGCCTTAGAGGCTGAACTGTCATGGGTTGCCGTGAGTAGTCTTGGCATTTCTTTGGCAATACAGTTCTTTTAGCAGGTTTCTCATGTTTTTGCTTCAGGGAGTTACATGGGCCAATAATCTTAAGTCAAAATCTTGTCTGGATACAATCTTTGGTCCTGATAATACCTTTTCCTAGCCATGTCCAACCCCTGTCCTTCGATCTATTGGCCTCTGTCTTAATTGTCTTAAGGCAATTCTAAACAGTCCTGAGTGCCAAGACCCAGTGTGTCAGGAGAGGACTGGGAGCTTTCTGACACTTGCTGAGTCTTCCTCTTTTCTCTGCTATAGGGATGCCCGTGGCCATCTATATCCTGGAGGACTTTACCAAAAGCAGTAAGCAGTAGCAACACACATACCACGATTCTGAATTTTTTCCTAATACTACAGCCCCTATACGTATGTGGCCTAAATCCCAAGGAACAAGGAGGGACACTTGTTACGAGTCAAGGGTCCCCAACTTCCCAGCTTCCTCTTTCCTACCACCTCCACTCAGCCAGTTTCACGTTTTAGAGTCTGATACTTGCAACACCCACTTCCTAATAAAAAAAAAGGGGAAATTATTTTGGCATAGACCAATAAAACACACACACATACACACACACAAATTATAAAAACATTAACTGGATACAAACCAAATTCATTATAGTAGTTGCCTATAGGGAGGACGAAACTGGAGAGGGACATAGGAGAATCAATGTTATCTGTAAAAAATTCATCTTATTAAAAAAGATCTAATATGGAAAAAATACAAAATATTTTACTGTTTGGGGTGACGTGTACCATCATTGCAATGAATGACAGAGCATTTGTTATATTATCCTCTATGCTTTGCTGTGTATTTTATGGGCAAGTTGGACAGAGTCTATGACCCATGGGAAAAAATTCAGCAAAGTGATTAGTCTGGCACAGCAAGCAAGCAGCTGGCAGCCAAGAAGTTGTGCCCTCTGCTCTGCCTATCTAAATCCTGGTTATCTTTTCAGGCCCTGCTGAAGTCCCACTCCTCAAGGAAGCCTACCCAGACTATTCCAGCTCACAGTCACCTCTCCCTCTACTGAACTATCAGAACCCCTCGAGCCACTACTCCCCTAGTGTGTCACTAATTCTTCATTTCATGAGTTTTAGGATGGGGACTGCATGGTAAATGCATAGTCTTACTTAGCTGGGGAACACTGAGGAGAGTTACTATTTCTGATTGGGCCTGACTTTTTCCTGTTCCCCACCGGTGAGTATGTCCAGGGCCTCCCTCTTTCTCCCCAAACCACAAACCATTACTGGCAGGCAGCCTCAGACGTCACCTGGCTGAGAACGTGCAGCTGGCAGAAACAGGCCCATTTGTCACAATTCATCAGGTCCAGCTCTCGGCTCAGAGGAGCCCCGATCCCCTCAGAACGCATTTTCCTTTTGTGTGATGTATGTAAAACACTCCTAATGTGAGGATCCTCAGAGAGAGCTCACACTGCCCGGCTAAGTGTTTTTTAAAGAATCGAGCTCTTACTTTTTAAAATTACACCAGGGTGGTATTGTTCAAATATGTAAGACTGACTACTCCAGAAAGCGGCAACAACAGGATACAATGCACTAATTTTACCCCACTTTGACTTAGAAAATACAATCGGTACTTAGAAAAATTGTAAATACTAAAGAATCAAGGGAATAGGATTATTCTAAAATAGGGCGCTAATACAGCAAGCAAAATAGCTTTCGCTAGTCTTAACTGAGGGCCATTATCTATCAGAGAAGATATACCTCTGGCCTATAATGTAAAGAAACACAAATGACTAAAGAAGCTTGCCAATATTTCTAGGAGGAGGAAGAGAGGAAAGAGTCTGTAACAAGACAGAAACTTGGAAAAGCCAAGAGATGCAACAGGGTAGGCAAACAGCCTCCAGTGTGCCTGAGAGGGGGAAATCCCTGGCCTGGTTCAATTCCCATCATTTCCACGGAGTCTTTTTCCTTCTCCTCTCTGAACTGCTGTGGCTTTCACACAATCCAGGACTTCCTTATCCTTGGTGGGGGTGTCCAATCATTGCATGTATCTCCCCAACTAAAATACAGCCCCTCAGTATAGAAACTGTACCCTAAATTTCTGTCCTATATCAGCTCATATCATCCTACTTTCCGAACAGCAAACCTAGCACAGATTGGCCATCCAGTAGCCTTCAGCCTCAGGGCATAGCCTACTTTCTTCCTCTCCCCGCCTCCCTTTCTGTGATAAATGGAGAGGATTTTGAGACAATCCTCCCTACAGCCCTGGTAGCCAATTTGGTAGCCACATTGTCTCCCTGCAGGTACGCAGAGATTAGTAGGAGGCATTTAGCTGGAACAAAATTCCAAGATAGAAAGGTGGGATATTCTAAATAGAAAAGATTTCAGCTGCCAAGCACTACTGAGGTACAGTGAAGATTTTGTGTTTAGAAGATACTAGTTTGATTACAGTGGGGATCAAAATTGTTGGAGAGTTGATGGACAAGTGTGGGGAGAAGAGAGCCCAATCTCCTTGTTGGAAACTAGAGGCTCATTGGTAATGACAAAGCAATGCACAGCGTGTCCATTTTTATTAGTATCCTTACTCGTATGGGCACTACCCAATCTCCTCAGTGGCCACAAAATCCATCCCCTTGATGCTACACCTAAACTTAGTTCCAAGAACATGAGGTGGAGCAAATCAGTACCCATCATACTTTTTGTGCTTCTAACTTTTTGTGTGATTCTCAGTGGAGGAATAAAAAATGAGTAGAGGAAGCTTTCATTTCATATTGCATATGTATTGTATGTGTGTGTGTGTCTCTCTGTCTCTCTCTCTCTCTCTCTGTGTGTGTGTGTGTGTGTGTGTGTGTGTATGTGTATGAGTATATGAGAGCCTTCCTCTTATTTTTGTTCTCTATACCAAATCCAGGTCATTTTTATCCATGCGCATCTGGATAGGTCTACATGTTTTCTTTTCAACAATCAGATGCAAAACATACTTATTGGCTCTTGATTCTAAAAGAACACCAAAGCCACATGTGGTGGGCTCATGCCTGTAATCCCAGCACTTTCGGAAGCTGAGGTGGGAGGATTATTTGAGCCCAGGAGTTTAAGACCAGCCTGGGCAATACAGTGAAACCCCATCTCTACGAAAAAAATTTTAAAAAATTAGCTGGGCCTGGGGGCACCCACCTTTTGTCCCAGCTACTTGGGAGGCTAAGGCTGAGGATCCCTTGAGCCCAGGAAGTTGAGTCTGCAGTGAGCTGTGATTGTACCACTGCACTCCAGCCTGGGTGACAGAATAAGACCCTGTCTCAAAAAAAAAAAAGAGAGAGAAAGAAAAAACCCCCACAAAATCAAAATAAATATTTGCTAGATTAAATATCTATGTCATATTTCTTATTTGTCATTGTTAAATTTGCTATTCATAAAATATTATATTTGAAAATAATTCATAAAATAGATTTGCCCCTTTCCAGAATTCCTGAGTAGATACCATATTGCCAGACATAATTGACATATTAATTGTCAATTATGACTTAATTGAGTTATTCTTAGCCAGATAATTTTGAAGGCAAAAGTTTAAAAGTATAAAAAAAGTTTTGTGAAAAATGTTTCATACACAAAACACACGTGTAATGTGAGTAAAACTGCATTTTAATATGCTGGATATGATGTGTGGTGGGACTCCAAATTAAAATTGTCTTTTGTCTATGATGGTTTTAGGGTGACTGATGGTGCCAGCTTGGTCTCTATGAAAAATTGCTGTCTTGGTTCCAATGAAAGACTTAATGTTTCCATTTACTTTGTGTGTGTGTGTGTGTGTGTGTGTAAAACATATATACGATAAAATGTGTAATTTTAGCCATTTCATTTACTTTTTAAATAAATACAAAATAGTATTTATGTTGCCTGTATCATTCTTTTGGGCATTTGATCATTCCTGTTCTAGGTTGTTCTGTAACGGGTGTTTCTAGTCTTTCCTCTAAGATGGTAAGCTTTTCAAGATAGAGTAAGTGGCTTCTTTCTTTCATGAGTTATAGGGTTAAGAACAGAACTGAGTACTTAAATGGAATTCAAAAAATACCAACTGAGTGAATGAATATGTGAATAAACGACAGAAATTTGATGACACACTTGATTCAAGGCTGTGTGGTCCCACACTGGTTTTCAAACTCTGTTTCGTAAGGGAAAAGCCAATGTGTCTAACTGATTACAATGGAGAAGCTCTGAACCAGGATGATCCAGGATGGAGAAACTGATACCACTTCTGCCTCTAAGTTTCTGGAAGCCTCCCTAAAGCATTCCAGACTGGAGCATGTCTTCTAGGATCCAAACCCCCCTAAGAAATTCACAGGACTCTCCCTGGCTACCGGGAACTTTTGCTTGTCTAACTTCTATCTATGTCCCTATAGTAAAGAGATGACCACAAATCATAAGACACTCCCTTTCCTAGGACAAGTGATTCCCATCCATTTACCTTTCCTGTTGATGTTCATCTTAAAACCATTAATAGACATTGTCCCTCTCCTAACTCCTTCCCTGGTTCTCACCATCTGTTTACATTCTGGGACCTGCATAAATGCACAGATAAAGACTGCAACTGAACTCATGACTCAGCATCAAGTACCTAGAGTCAAAATTCTAGCTCAGGCACTAGCTGTGTGACCTTGGACAAGTTACTTAACTTCTCTGACCTTGACCTTCAGTTTCCTCCTTTGCCAACTGGGATTGGTAATGTAACTCACAATTTGTGGATTAAGTGAGATAATGTGCTTGAAATCACTTGGCACACAGTAGATGCTCAATCATGGTTGTATCTCTTTTTTTTTTTTTTTTTTTTGAGACGGAGTTTCACTCTTGTTGCCCAGGCTGGAGTGCAATGGCGCGATCTCGGCTCACCGCAACCTCTGCCTCCCAGGTTCAAGTGATTCTCCTGCCTCAGCCTTCCTGAGTAGCTGGGATTACGGGCATGCACCACCATGCCCAGCTAATTTTGTATGTTTAGTAGAGACAGGGTTTCTCCATGTTGGTCAGGCTGGTCTCAAACTCCCGACCTCAGATGATCCACCCGCCTCGGCCTCCCAAAGTGCTGGGATTACAGGTGTGAGCCACCGCGCCCTGCCCACGGTTGTATCTCTTAATGTAACTTAGTTATTGCTTCTGTTTCTTGTTCTTCTGCTTTCGTCGGTCCCTTCTGGTTCCGCATGATTCTTGCTGAACACACTGGTAGTCCCTGGTCATTTCATTAACTGCTGCACATAGTTTTGAAATATTTATTTATCTATTTGTTGCCTCTTTAGTGATAGAATTAGAGGTGGTATTTAGATTTATGCCATCTTCCAAAGAACTCCTTATGAGCAAGCTGTAAAATTAACTTGTCTGACTCGGGAACATGTTGTTTTTGCCTCGTCAATTGCTCTCAATGGAGTCCTCCCTTTCTTCTCTGTGTCAGAAGTAACATAATGGCAGATATGCATGAGTTCTCTGGAGAACAAAGAGGGACTTCACAGAGCTCAATTTGGGAGACTACACAAGTGTTGTCATAGAGTGATAGTCTCATCATACTTGCAAGTGGAAAACGAACTGGATACCAGATGAAGTGAGGGAATTTGAGGGGAGAGAAACTTTCCTCCAAAGTGAACAAAATGAAAAGGCCTGCAGCCAGGCAGAACTGGGCAGAGAATTCTATAGATGGGATGTGCAAGTTAATTAACCATCCACCCCCAACTTCTGCCACTGACACCTTGGCAACCACTGTAGATGATTACTCGGAACTCCTGAGGGCAAGGTTAGTTTACTGGGAACTTATTTTCTTTTCCTTGTCTTTTTTACTTCTTTTTCTTTCTCTCTTTTTTGGTTTAATTTAGGGGTGGGAGTCATAAGTACCTCAGTCCTTGAGATCTCTAATAGCTTTCTAGGGATCAATAATTCTTCATTCAACAAACATGTATTGAGTAACTGTATGAAATAGACAGATCCTGATTAACCCAAGTAGTCAGGCTTGAGGGTGACAAACTGATTCCCTGATGGGTTGCAGGGAAACTCTTTTCTTCTACTTTTAACCTTATCCACTTTTTTTTTCTTCAGGTACTATGGTGAATACATCAGTTCCAAATTCCAAGTCGGTCCAATTCAATTCCAAATCTTGTGTGAGTGTATCTAGTTAGGCAGAACCTAATTCAAATCCAGAAATGGGCCAGGCACAGTGGCTCATCCTGTAATCCTAACACTTTGGGAGGCCAAGGTGGGCAGATTACTTGAGCCCAGGAGTTTGAGACTAGCCTGGGCAACATAGTGAAACCCCATCCCTACAAAAAAAAAAAAATACAAAAAATTAGCCAGGCATGAAGGCATACACCTATAGTCCCAGCTACTGGGGAGGCTGAGGTGGGAGGATTACCTGAACCCAGGAATTTGAAGGCTGCAGTGAGCCATGATGGTACCACTGCATTCCAGCTTGGGCAACAGAGTAAGACCCTGTCTCAAAACAAAAACAAAAACAAATCCAGAACTCTACTTGCAAGAAAATTCAGAAATCAATTTTTAGCTTTTGAGTCTCTCAAACTACAAGGAGGCTAGAGGGAAGGCTGAGTGAGCCACTCCAGAGTGTATGGCACATTAGTGTACCCCAGTCATATGAAGAAGATGGGCTTTGAAATAGGCCTCTGAAATGTGTAGGATTTGTTTTAAGAGGGACTCTTTTAGGGAAGAGAATTCCTGGTGGGTAGAGAGGAAAATTAAATAGGGATAATAAGAATAGCTTAGCTGAACGGGACTGGAGTGGGCATGCTGGGAAGGCATGAGGTGGTTGGGAACTGAGAGGACTCTTTAGGGGAGACTGAACTTGATCTTCTAGGCAGGGGAGTGGAGGAGACATTGAAGTTCATTAAGCATGGGAGTTTGAAGACTGTAAGTTAATGCTACCATTCCTATTATCTTAATCAGTCTATACCTATTAAGTGGTGATCTCTACCGTTCAACTTTTCTCTAGTTCTTTAAATCTATCAGTAAGTTACTACTATGATAATCACTGATATGAGTTTCCTGGATGAATATGTTGAGTTTACTGGTTTAATATATTTAGAATTAGTATGCAATCCTGAGAAATAGAGAAATGCTTGAAAAAGCTAGAGGATAATGATTTCTACCCTAGAATTCTATACCTAGCTAAACTATCAATCAAGTATATAGGCAGAATAATGACATTTTCATTCATATGAGAGCTCAAAAAAAAATTCACCTCCCCCTTATCTTACATATATTTTTACCATGATGCTTCTGAAAAAATAAACCAAGAAAAAAGAAGACATTGGTTGCCAAAAACAGGGAATCTAATACAAGAGAAAAGCTGATAGAATCACCAGAATAATCCCAGGAACAATTCCAGGACAATAACTCTACAATAGCCTAGGAAATAACCTGTCCAGATTGAAGCAGGAGCAGAGAGAGCTATGAGATGCAAGTCTCTAGGAAAAAAAAAATAAAATGGATAAAATATTTTGAACATACTGAGAGAAGATTTACAACATTTAGGGTTGAATCAGGGTTAAGTATATCAGAAAACTGAGCAAAAGGGGGAGAATTATTAACTCTACTGGAAACAAAGGAAATATGAGAAAGGAAATATAATCATAGACTACACACAGCTCCACAGGAAATGATATTTTCATAATCATAGCAATATAAATGATAAATATTGACTCTATGGGAAATTAGAATACAACTATGTTGTAAGCACCAGGCCAGAGAGGGTGTCGGTAGAGAGGGAGCAGAGGTGAATGGGGTGGTAAGGGGATGTAAGAAAGCCAGCTCCTCATCTTCCTGAGTAGGAAGCTAGCAGACAGTGTCTAAAATAGGAAATTCTAGAAATAACAGCACAAGCATGTCATTTAGCTATATGGAAGTAAATAATAGAAGAAGCTGCTAAAAATGTGAGATGGTGGCCTCTGGAAAATGTGAAAAGGGAGTTGGGTAAATCCTTCTAGAATCACATTTTTAAAAAACTTTTTAAACTATGTACTGTTTAACTTTGATAAAAAATAATGTTTTGCAAAGGTTTACAGTAAATGCTCAAGCTTAATTCTCCAATCACAGTTTTCCTGTCACCAATCCCTGCGAGTCCCTAAACCCATCTATCTACTAGCTACCAGCTACTTGCTAGCCATTTCTATCAAACCACAGCCTCCCGCTGGCAAATGGGTAGCTCAAACTTTGTTGAATTCTGTATTTGCTGCAAAATCAGAAGCTTCAGGAATCTCTTAAAACATGACTATTACCAGTGACCTCAGCTTGTCGCGTGCAGCCAAGGGACAACAAAAAATGGCATGAAGAAAGCAAGCCCACAGTAGTAACAGATGTTTTTCTTTTAAAGAGCTGCTTGGGTCATTATATACCTTAGCTGGGGACAAAGCATCTTAAGAACATTGTAAATGTGGGAGGAACAAAGATATAACACATTCTATAAATTAATTTTAGTCTGTGGCATAAAATTATGCATCCTATCCCTTCAAAACAGGCTGCAAAAATAATGGGTAATTGCTCAAGGAAACCAATAAATAGCTGCTCCTGGGCGAAAAATCAGGAAAACTGTGTCATATTGTCAAACCTTCCTCTAGCTGTGTTCTACCTTTCTGTAGTTCCCTTGGATGGCGTGGCTTTGGGAAGAGGGGGAGATAATCATTGTTGTTCAGGAGGGAGGGAAAGCTATTTGTTCAATATCAGAAATTTAGAAAGTGTTTCATTTTCTGAGCTCCTAGTTGCTAATGTATTAAATTCTCTGAAAAATTCCCTTCATCATTTTCTGCGATTTTTAAAATGCAGCATAAAGCTCCAGTAGAAGGCAAAGATGTTTCCTTGTCTGAATTACTGCCACCGTGAAATAGATTGAAAAAAATATATCATTTTGTATCAACCAGTAGCATCCCTGTCCACGGAGGGGTGTCTCCTAAAGCCATCAAGATAGTATCAGGGTATTAATCATTTCTGGGACAGTGAGAGCCCCAACACCAGCCAGCACCCACAAAGACTGCAACCCCAGGGCCAGCTGCAGCCATCCCTGACAATCTCAGAGCTCTGTGACCATGAGCACGTGCTGACTGGCTCCTGATATTTGACTAAAAGGCTGCTGCCAGGCACTGTGGCTGAGTGGGCCCCAACTCCTCAAAGCTGGAGACTCACAAAACCCTGGTCATTGCTAACTGTCAGGAAGGCTGGAAATGGCCAGAGTGGGACAGACATGAGGGATTGCTGCAAAGATACCCATATACCATACCAGTGTGCACTAAATCTGCATAATCAAATACCTCTTTTGTGGATACACATTTTGTGCAGGCTGGCCTCACGTGAAGCTGTAAGGCACAGTGCTTAAGAGCGCAGCTTTAGGGTGAGAGTGGTTTCAACAGTCAGCTGACAGTTCCTTAACTTCTCGAAGCCCGTTTTCTCATCAGTAAAATAGGGATAATAATACTGCTCACCTCTGAGGGTCTTGTAAAGATTAAATGAAGACCTGATGCCCCGAATAAAAGTGTTTCAAGGAGGGGAGTATCTGACTGGGTTGTTTCATTTCCATGGGGAAAACCTTCAGTGTTCCACTCTCCCTGCCTCCTGCTAGCCCTAGGGAAGATTCTGGAAGAATCCTCCCAATTCGTTCAGAGCCCAACCATGGTTCCCTGAGGTAGTGCTCTCTTGCCTGCCTGCAGCTCACTGTGTGACCAGAGCTCAGGGGCCAGTGGTGTAGGGTGAGAGATTTTCTTTTTTGTGCCAGCCAACGAAACAGACTTTAGAATCCAGCAGCCCCTGGGAGGAGGTAGTGGTTTACCATCAAGCCGGAAGTCTTTCTCATCCCTTGTTACCACTGAATCCCTACATCCCACACTTTGCGGGTAGGGGTTATTGGCCTCATTTTACATAGGAGGTTAGGGTTACGGGATATAAGGTGACACAAACTAGTTAAGGTTATGCAATCTCTCAGCTTCTTGGCTAGGGGTTTTCCCACCACTTGGACCAAGATATGCATCCAGACCCTTTCCCATCACAGGCAGTCTGGGCTGGGATTGTAAAATGAATTCACATGTAGTTCCTGCTATCAGGCAGTTTGCAGTCCCCAGGTGAAATAAAACACACATATGTTAAAAGGTAACTGACCAATTATTACTCAGTAAATTATTGGAGTCTCACATGAATGACGTGTCGCTGGGGATACAACAAGGTGCCACTCCTCTGCCCTCAGGAGCTTATGTTCTAAATTATCCAAAGAAGGCACCGCAGGCAAGTGTGAAACGAGGGTTAGATGGTGGACAGGACAGGGCACAGACAGGGCTTGCAGGGGCTGGGGGAGTCAGGAGACAGCACAGTTTGAACTGGGCTTGGACTAACAGCTGAGTGGAAAGAGGCCTTCTGGGGTTCTAGACGGGAAGAAGATAAGCGGGTGTGGTGAGCCACGGGTCCACCTTCTGGGACCAGGAGGGTCCTGTGAGGAAGAAGTGGATGATGAGTGAGGAAAGGTAGTTGGGGCCAGACTATGGAGGTAACAGACAGGGTCTTGATGTTTGCTAACACGAGAGTGGAGTAGGAGGAGGACTCAGAAGCTGATGGCAGCACAGAGGCCAGGTGTGAAATGATGTCAGAGGAAGGAGTTGACGAGGCGCTGGCCAAGCAAGGGCCGTGGTACAGTGGAAGGAAAGGAGAGGTGAGTTTATGCTTGGTAATCAAGAAATAGACCCGAGTGGCAACCCCAGGTGTGATCCTGGGCAAGTTACTTTACCCCAGGCGTGATCCCAGGCAAGTTACACTCTGAACCAGATAAATACCTGCCTCAGAGGGCTGCTGTGACACTTACATGGGATAAACCATACTGAATGCTTAGGACAGTGCCTGGCCTGTTGCAGCTGTTATGACTATTGCCAGTACCACTGCTATTGTTATTATTATTTTTGTTAATGTGAGGACAGACAGAGGTTAATGACATGAGACTAAGGATCTGTGAGCCTGAGAAATAGGAGATTCATAGACAGGATGGTGGCTGGGGCAGAGATGGACAGCCTCAGTGTGCCCTGTGGGGAGGTGTGGTGGGGTTGAATATTCCCCAGGCCAGAGCCCTTGGGGGCTTCTCTGCAGAGCAGAAGCCCCTCCCTGGTCTCAAGCCCTCCTTTCCCCGCTCCCACATCCCACCTGCCTCCTGCTTTTAGAAATCAGGCTTCGTTCCCTGTGGGATGAGCATGTGTCTTCCTGGGGAAATAGAATTCTACCCAGAAAGGCTTCACCCTTTCTAACTCCTTCTCCCCACTCGAGACTAGGGGTAGGCAGGGAGGGAGAGGATCGATGAAACAACCTGCATACTCAGAACCAAGGCAGCCCCTCGCTCAGCAGCGCCGCGCTCAGAGAAGGCTGGAGCGCCAGGCCGAGGGCTTTCCCTGTGAGAATCAGTTTCAAATATGAGGTTGATTTTATTTTCCCCGGTTGCAATTAACTGAAAAAAATATTTCAAAGCTGTATAATTAAAGGCCGGCATTTTATTAGGGTTTAAAATAGTCGCTGTGAAATTTGCTCCTGCCATTGGTAATTACAACGTACATCTTAATATCCCCCTGCTTGCCAGCCCCGAGATAACAGCGCTGTGTGTGCCGCATTTGGCTTTGCAGAGAAGGTAAAATCCTTATCTTATCTCCATCTGCACACAACAACCAGCCTCTCTTCCAATTCAACCCTAATCTTCTTAGTAAATAATACTGATATTTTTCACCATAACAAAATGGAGCTGGTGCCAGATTCTCACTGATAACACCTCTCGTTTACACACCATTCTCTGTCAAAATCGGCCTGATTTTTCTTAATCTCTTTAACTTATCAAAAAAGAATACTTTTTACATTTGGCCATAGTAAGTTCTTTTCTACCAAATAATAATATTATAAATAAATCCCTTTGCCTACAGCTGACTCATTGAAAAGATACTCGGTCTCCTCATTTTCTTCATGAATGGAAATTGTTCTGCTCTTCAATTTTCCTCCCAAGTTTGGGGTCCACACCAAGGGAATTGTTCCCAGGCAGGCCCTGAGCCATCTTTGTATCTTGCAGGGGGTCATCTTGGTCCAGGATGTGCATGCTTCTCTTTATTTTCATTGTCCTGGACATGGTGAGCTTCCTATAACCCCCACCTACATCCATCTCCAACTCTTGCTGCCCAGGGAAAATGCAGAGATTTAAGGCAAATCCTGGCAGGCTCTTCCCCCACCCTGTAGACCCCCCCCACACACACACTGGGACAGGCTTTTGCTCATTGTAGACACCCCCCGACACAGAGACAGGCTTTTGCTCGGCGCCCCATCTTGGCAGAAACCAGGAGCAACTGCCTTCTCCTGCCGCCTTTCAACGTGAATTGCAGAATTGTCACACAACCAGGGCAGGGAAAGCTGAGAAGTGTTCAGCACACAGCACATATTTATTTGACCAGCCTTAGCCTGGTAGGGATTCCAGAGATGGAAAGCACAGTTGTGGCTGGCCAGGACAGCATCACATATAGGTTCTCTCCAGGCATGAAGAGAACTTCCAATGGAGGAGCACTGAGGTTTAAGGAATTTAAGATGTTATAGGAAGAATAGGATTGGGACAAGGAGATTGACAATGAACCCTTGGAAGCCTTTTGAATATTTGTGTAATCACTAAGACAAAGCAGAAAGAAGACAGTAACAAAGACACTATCAATAACATTTTACACAGTTCAGATTAATAATCATCAGCACTGTACTGGGAGATTCCAATTTCCATTTCCAATTTCCTTGTTCACTAGAAACTTTCTATGATTTCCTTCTCCTGCAGTTTCCATAATACGCTTGTAAATTTACTTGACTTTGTTGCAGATAATGCACACCTAGGAGGGGTTTTATTTTCTGCATCTGTCCTCCTTCCAAATGTCCAGCGCTTTCCTATTTGAGGACTCTCCAGTCCTTGGCAGCTGCCTCCTATCTCCGGGGCCTTGAATCCCCTGAGGCAGGAGTTCTCCCTCCCCCCAAGACCCCGGTGGATCCAGATGCTTGAAACAGGAAAGGCAGGGAGTGGGGGGTGTACCCTGTGTTTAAGCATTTCTTAACTCCGCTTGGCTCCTAAATACTCCGAATTATCAAATGTGGACTCTTCATGGTACCGTCTGGCCAAAGCACATGGCACCAGCTCCTTTGACGCGTGTGCCCCCTGCCCTTGCCTTACAAGCTAAGGATGTGCGTTTCTGCAGCTGTGTTTATTCCCCTTATCTTCCTTTATCTTTCCCAAGGTACCAGTAAAAACCCTCCCATTCTTTCCTTATCCATCTGACTTATATGCCTTTTTCATTCCCAGTACCCAATTGCCTCATTATCTAGGGGGCAGGAGGGCGTAGTATTAAGAATCAGAATCAGACAAACCTGAATTTTAGTCCTAACTCTGCCACTTGACTGCTGTGTGACTTTGATCAAGTTACTTAACCTCTCTGAGTCTGTTTCCTTATCTGCAAAAATGGACATAATAATGGGATCTATTTCATTGGACCAATGTAAAGTATTTTATGAGATGATTTAATAATCTGTCTATATACTTGATCACAGTAAAGGCTCAATAAATGATAGCTATGTTAACAAAGCTGTTAATTGAAACTCAGAGAAGAGAGATATCAGTGTGAATATCCTTGGTTGGGAATCTATCCGTAGTCAAAGAGCATCTGTGAGAGCTGATCATAGAAGACTAGGCTAGTTCTTTAAAGAGGCCTCTTGGCATTTTGGTTTGGGAACATCTTCAGAAGCTTGGTGTTTTCTGGACCCACACACCTCTTGGGAACAGCATGAAGAACACAGACAGTTTAATAAACAACTTTGTGCCTCAGTTGATAATAATAAAGACAAAAAAGGTACAAAATTTGTTTTTTGAAATGAATTTCTTCCTAAGCATTCCAGGAAGTTAGTTCAACCCAAAGCTTATCTACAAAACTCTCCAGGGTCTTGAAGCTGCTGCTTACACGCACCTCTCAAGCAGTTGTGCAAAAACAACTAAATAGAGATAAATCATAGTGCCAGACCTGCCCCCTTCCTCATCTTCCTGGGACACTCATCCTTCAGACCAGTTACTCTCGTGTTTCCACTTCCAAAGCCCTTTCCAGCTGCTCCTCTGAGATTCCTTCCTCCTCTCCTTCCACCAACAATGTTTAAACAGGAGATAATCCCATGTGTCAGCCACTCACTAGCAGTCCTGTTGGGATGTGTAATAACTGCTTTCTCTATCCCAGGCACTATGCTAGACTCTTCACATATGCTAGACTGTTCACCTCATTCAATCATCCAACAACCCTGTTAGGCAGGTACCGTTATATTATCCCATTTTACAGATAAGAAAACTGAGACTTAGGAAGGTTAAGTAATTTGCCCAAGGTTATGGGGCTAGTATTGACAAGCAAGTTCAAAACCAGTTTACTGCAGCAAAGACGGAGCTTCTATGTGAGGGGTAAAAAGGGAAAAAGATTAAAGAAAACAAACAGGAAAACTTAAAGAGATAACATTATATACTTTCAAGGTGACACCTTACCAGAACACTGCACTCAAAGATGCAAAAGCTTGCTTAATGAATTAATTTTCAAGGGAAATGTTCTCAGGTCACCCAGGCCATGAGAAAGTCCCACAAGGAAGACCTTAGCAGCATTGTGGGAACCTCTTAGGGGTGCCGTCTGTCAAGGGGGAAGCCGCCCTCCTCATGGCAGCCCTGTCTCCATGCTGCTGCCAGGCTGGGACTCATCTTGTCTCCCCCTTCGATGGGAACATACACGGTTCCTTTGCTGCCCTTTAAAAGTCTCACTCCTCAGCCTGGCTTGGTGCCTCTCTATGTGACATCTCACTCCTCCCCCAGTATCTGCTGGCCTCACTGCCCCGCTGTCCTCACCATGCCCCCAACCCTCATCGAGCATGTCCATCTTGACTCAGCCTTCCACTGGTCTTCTGTGTAGATTTTTCTCCATCTTTGAAGGCCCCACCATGTCTCATGGACTGGAGAAAAGCATTTCAGACCCTCTCCAATCACTATGGTGTCTCCCTCCCTGACCTCAGGTCACTGTGACATTGTTATTTCATTGAGAGGTATGTGTTGTGCTTTTGTTCCTGCAAGATTTTGAGGCCCCCTTGAGCACAGATCAACTGTGAAATCATAGACCACTAGGGCTAGCAGTCTTGTTAGGCATGATTCATCCAACACCTCATTTTGTAGATGAGGACACCAAAGGCAGTCCAGGTGGAATATGTTTTCTTTTGTATCCCCTGTGACTTCCTGCGAAGGATGGTAGGATGGGTACTTAGTAAATGCTCAATGAATACCGAGCCCATCTGTTTGGATCCAGCCCTGCTCCATCATTTACTATGAAATCTGTGATACAAGCTTTTGTCAAGAACTCATTTTAATTGACCATATTAACAATAAACACAACATAAGAGAAATTCCAGTTTAAGAACCTCTAATATGCCAGCTTCCTAAACCAGATGAACTAACATGAATTATTCATTTTAAAAGCTGAGCTCCTTTAAATAGCTCCTATAGTTATGATAAGATTGGATTTGAGCACTTTGAATATAAATTGAACTTTTCGGCCACATTATGAAACTGTAGAGAATAGGGTGCTCTTGTACCTCACTTGCCTTGCAAACAAAATGGATCCTTTTAGGAGCTCAGAGGCCAACAGATTTGTCTCTGAATCTGAACTGTACTTGAAGAGTCATCATCAAACCCAGGCTGGCCAAAAGCATGGGCAGCTAGAGGTAGGGATGTGGACCAAAACGATGGGGAGCTGGGTCTCCAGATAAAAAGGTGGGAGGCAGCTGGGTCAGAATGGGGCCCTACTCAGCTGGGGTACCACTCACACACTTGCTCAAGCATTGCAGCAACATGATTGCCTCCTCAAGGGAGGCTCCGGCTGAACACGCTCCTCTCTGCTTTTCTTGCCTGTCTCTTTTGCCCATCCCGGTCTTTTCCGGTGTCCTCCTCTCTCTATTCCCAGGCTCTGTTCTCTTTTCTTTTCCCTCTCCCTTCTACCCTCCTCTCCATCACCCTCTCTCTGTGACTATGTATGGGAGATGGGAAATAGCCATGTAACAGTGTTTAACATAGATTTTCTATTAGTTGGGTGGTTTTTAAATGTTCATATATGTATTTTAAAGGCCCTGGCTCCTTTAAGAAGTCAGTAGGTAAATATTGGAAGCTCTTGCAAGCACAGATAGGACAATTCTGAGAAGATTAATAAGAAGTAAACTGCTGACACAGGGATATTCAGTGCCTCTGTGAATTTCCTACCCTTCTCAATCATCCACCCTGGGAGAAAGCCTATTCTATTGGGCCAAAGTTACCATAAATAGTCTCCACCGTTGACCTGATTGTTGGAGCCACAGGGAATAAATCTGCCCCAGAGGCCTCCCAACCTTTGCCAGTGCCTGGAAATGACCAGCACCCTTTAGGATCTGAAACAGAGAAATTCTTATGTGAAATCTGCCTCTTCCAGGCAGCGTTTGTTGCTCAGCCCCACTTTCTCTCTGTGAACCTCCTCGCATACGAATGTTTTAATGCCGTGCATTTAATCCGCACCTGACTGTTTTGCATTTGCTGCCATGTTGTTCTGTGATTATTCCCTCCTCTTTCATGTGGTTATATTTCATTTACTTACCCAACTAGACAATGAGCTTAAGAATAAGAAGAACAAACATTTATTAAGTGACTCTTACGAACCATCCACTGTGCTTAGCACTTGGCAAATATAATATTATTTAATTCTCAGACAATTCAGAAGGTAAAGATGATGCTCTCATTTTACAGACGAGGAAACGGAAGTTTAGAGAAGGTAAATAAATTTCTGAGCCTGACACTACACCTTTGTCCCAGCTGTCTTCACTTGGCTTTGACCCTGGACTGTGCACATCACACTCATTTTGCAAGTGCTACCAACTGGGAGTCAGGGTCCCCATCCCCAGCTTCCAGTCCTGGGGTCTCCAAGCCCAAGTTCATGAATATTGAGATGCGTCTTTCATGGCCATGTTGGGGAACTCGGCACCTGGGCATCCCTCCCCTCTACTCCTTGCTTACTTGCCTGCTGCAAGTTCTGGGGTAGTTAGGCTTATTGAACGATAAAGTGGCAGCCCAAACATGCCTGGAAAGTGATGTCTGCTCACGCGGAAGAAGCAGTTTCCAAAATATGAGACTGAAAAATGGCTGGAGTTGTGGCTGTTGTCTCGGTGGCAGAAGCAGCTGTAGCAGCCCCGGCCTGGGAATGCTGGTGAGGGTGCTGGGGACGCTCTCCAAGTCAAGGGCAAAACCTTCTCAGCGTGGCTTTCCCTGCCAAGTACGGACCCGCCCTGCATGTGGCAGCCTTAATTGGACCCTCGTTTATTATTGTAATGAGGATCCCTTTTCTAATGTGTTTTCGTAGCCCTCATGTGGCTGAACTGTTATTTTTCTCACTTGACTTTTTTTGCCTATGAAATGTTTTGGATAAATATGCAGCTGAAATGGCTTGTTACTAACTGTGTACATTTTCGGTTGAATGAAAAGTAAAGAAATACAGCATTTCGCATATAAAATATTCTGTTAATGTTATACAATTTGGCTGCAGAGTATCATTTTGCTTTTATGAAAGGGTCTGGTGAAACCCTCAGGAATAGCAGATGGCTAACATGTAGTAATTATCGGTTACTAAATATCACTTATATCACACTGATCTATTCATACAAGTTTAACCACATTAAATGTATATTTTTTGAAAAGACAATATGTAATATGAGTGCTTGAAACAATGGTGGGACCTAAGTAAAATGGAGGAACTAGTCTAAGGTGTAAGTGATTTTAGGAGCCTTGTTTCAGCGACAGTGCCCTCCTTTCCCCCAACCCTCGCCCCATCTCACTTTGCCCTCTGTTCTGGGTTTTCACAGGGAGCTGGTCTCTGCCTGCTGACAGACAGCTGGGCAGGGCGGGAATATGAGGAATGCAGTGTGGAGGTCAGCACTTGAGCAGATGTTTTGAATTCTCTGCCTGGAAGCTGATGTTTAGGACTGGCCATGACTGCCGTTCTTGGCATCATTTCTATTTGGCTGTGAGTCGTCCGCTTGATGCATGGTCCTCAGCTGATTTTCATTCCCCAAACAATCCCCATCAAAGGTCACACAATGTCCAGTTCTCCTTCCCTTCTCTGTCACTCCGTTCCCAGAAAATGAAGACCCAGTCTAGATAAGTCACTACCATGTTGGGAAAGCCACACTGCTCCATACGCTAAGTGCCTGATCAGTGGTTGCTGCCTCATTGTCACAGGGAAGGGACTTCAAAGCTACATCAAAGGGGTTTTAGGTTGCCTGCTGATTTCAGATGAGCAAATCCCAGGATGGCAAGTAGGTTTTAAATCTGGGACCAAATTGGATCAATCAGGAGGGACTTCTTGGAGTTCTCTTCTTGAGGAATCTGAAGTTGAGTCCTGATCGGAGAAAAGGGGTGCCGTAATCAGTTAGGGATTTCTGCTATGGACATGGGCATGAGGGAACAGCAATATATTGAGAATGCAGCTCTGCTTATCCTTAAATCTCACTTCAATGGTCATCTGCTCAGGAAAGCCTTCCCTGCCTTCTCAGCAACATAGCCTGGGTTTTGAGAGCACAGGCTCAGGGTCCACCATCAAGGCTTGAATTTTGACCCTGCTACTCACTGGCTTTCTGACCTTGAGGAAAACATTTCACTTCTTTGTGCAGCAGTTTCCTTATCTGTAAAATGGGACCAAAAATAGCACCACTTCATGGGACTATTGTGATTATTAAGCACGCTGAGGCATTGATTAATGTCACCTACAATAGTCAGACACAGAGGTAGGCCTCCTTAAGATGTACCTAGCTAGTATTACTTCCAGGCTAGCCCAGGGGCCACTATTGTCCTGTTGGCAGAGTTCTCTCTCCTTGATTGTACTAACCCAATGGTATTTTTACATTTGTAGTGTGAGTATTGGTTAATGTCTGCTTCTAGTCATCATTGTATGACCAGTGCCTGGCATCAAGCAGTGTCCAGTAAATATGTGTTGAATGAATGGATGATCTCCTGGGCTGGTTGACTCATCCAGCGAGGGAGAAAGAACTGATGGCTTCTGGGGGCACCCTAAGCCCTCCTCAACATGATTCTCTATTCTAACTTAAGATCGTGCCAACATTGCTGCAAGAGAAAGATTTCAAGATCTTTCCCCACAAGATGGTAGGGAAAGAAATGAGGTAGTGGGGAGGAGGAGGAGGAGGAGGGGGAACAATCCGTAGAAGTGAGAAAAGAAAGCTAGAGACAGAGAGGAAGGAAAGGAAGAAAAAGAGTGGACCACCTTTTAAAATACGGGAAACAAGAAGGATGAGAAAATTAAATAAATGAGGAGAAGAGGGGAAAGGAATAGAAGGAAAATTACCAAATGCCTAAGGCAGGCAAATCTGTTGATGAAGGTGACATATCAGCCCAGGGAACAGGCAACCAGAAGCTTCCAGCAGACTGAGAATCTCCTTGGCCTTGGGACCAGTTCTCTCTGGAGGGACCTGCTTAGAGGGTCTGGACTTACATACCTGAGTTTGAATCCTGACACCCCCACATACTGCCTGAGTAATGCTGGTCAAGCCACTTATCTGAGCCTTGGTTTTCCCTCCTATCAAACTCTGATGAAAATTGCCTATTTCATAAAATCATTGTATTATTGAGATAATCCATGTCAAAATTCTAAAGTTATTGGCACACAGTAAGCTCACAAAGAATAATAATAATTGTTATTATTGGAAAACGCCAGATGGGCATGAGGGCCTCTAGTCAATCCTCTCTGCTTTATGGTTTGACCTCCTAGCCATGCTTTGGCTAGGATCTCTGGAACACTAAGCTTGCAGCAACGGAGGCTAGCTCATATCAGCACCTTTTATTGAGGACCCTCTGGTGTCAAGTTCCATCATGGGCCCTGGGGATACAGGAAAGGCACCAGGGACAACTTTGGACCCTTGACAGATCCTGAAGCCCATTCTTAACTTCCATCTCCCTGGTGACATTGGGCCTTCTCATTCTCAGGATAAGTCTTCACCTCCAAAGTGGAAGGTGAGGGTCAGAAGCTGCGAACTGACTGTCAGACAGAGGAGAGCCGAGGAGAAGGAGGGAAACAGGCTCACAATCAGAACGCCCCGATTCCAGCCCCAGCACCTCCCTGATACTACCATGAGACCTTGAGAGAATCTGCTAACCTCTCTGAGCCTCAGTTGGTTTGCACTTTTGTAAATGGAGGAAATAATGCCTGCTGTAGCCTAGTTCATAGGATCACAAAGATTTTGAAAATAGCAGGATTCACTCAATGCCCAAGATTTTTATTATTGTAATAATGAGCTCTTCTCAAAAAGATGCTAAAATTTCGAGCCAGAATAGAACAATCTTTTTGAAGAGCTTTTTTTGGGGGTGGGTAGATGGGGGATAGAGGCCTTGACTGTCATGGAAAAACACTACAAAGAGGGCTCAGGTGGGTGGAGGGAATGAACTCTCAGGGGAGACGTACTTGGGGCACAAGGGGGTGGCCGGATGGTCTGTAAATGTTGAGACTGGATTGAACCTTTGCCCCTCTCTGAACTTCCTCCTTTAGGGACTGGACAGGAAGACAAGATCCTGAAATACCATAAGAATGGTGTTTCTCATTCCTCTCCCGTCCAAACAAGGAAGCCGGGAAATCTTGCAAGGGCATGCTTTAGTTCAAAGGCCTCAAGTCCAAAGAGCAGAGTAAGTTCAGCTGGAGTCAGGAGCCAAGGCCTCGAATGCTTGAATGGTCTAGCCCTAGGCCTCTGGGTCTTCCCAGACACCTTAGCTTCTGAGAAGACTGACTGGATCTCACTGTTTAATCTGAACCACTAATATTTTGATTGACTCAAGTGTCAATCAAAGTAGTGGCTGGTCAGCAAATGACTTGTCTCACTATAAAGTTATATGAATAATTAAAAAGAATTCATTCATTCATTTGTTCTTTCAACAACTATCTGCCAATAAAGGTCACAGAATTTTAGAGGCTAATGATTGAATGGATATTAATAAGAATACTGGGCTTCTCTCACAGCCTATGCTCATGTGGCTACAGTGAAATCTTTCTTTAAATATGGAACCACAGAACTAGAGGGACTGTTTGGCTACTTTAAACTTATTCCATTTCCAAATTACTTTTCAGAAAGGCAATCATATTTATAATTCAGTCCCACAAAAGCTTCCCTCATGTACCCTTCCAATTGATACTACCCCTCACCACCAAAAGGTGACCTCTATCACCAAGAACTCATTTTTTCTGTTCTTGAGGTTCACATAAATAGAATTGTACAGTATGTACTCTTTTTGTGTCTGCTTTCTTTCACTTAACAGTTTGTCATTGGATATATCAGTAGTTCTTTTTTACTGCTGTGTAATACTCCATTGTGTGAATACATCACCTTTTATTTACCCTTTCTACTGTTGATGGACATGTGGGTTGTTTCCAATTTGAGAACATTACGAATACAGTTGCTATAAATATTCTCATACGTGTCTTCTTGTTCGCATAAGAACTCATTTATGTCAAGTGTATACTCACTCAATGTTAACTTTATCAACCTGAAATGGGCCTTTGTGGTCACTTAATTCAAGCAATGCCTATATTCCCAGGTGAAGGCAAATACCTTTGGATTCCACAAGTTTTACAATCTAGCACCTGAGCAGCCATTCTGCTCAAAGACTTCCCATGTTTCTTCTATTCTATTCTATTCTATACATCCGAAACCACAACCAATTTTTCTTAGGCATAATAGTGCCCAGCATATACTCAGGAAATGTATAGTCTGCCTCACACAGTCACATTCAGAATTCTGAGTCTCTGTGCTGTATCAGACTCAGAGCCATTTAAAAATCAGGGCAGAAAGTCATTTTTCACACTGAGATTTAACTGACCTGCTAAAACCAACTTTTGAATGTGACCCACAAAATCCTGAGTGGATAAAAAGAGGTCAAAGCTGAACAAACCCTCACTAAGTTGATGCAGGTGGAGAGCGAGGTGAAAGCGGTGGTCGACCTTCTACCCCCTGGAGCAAGGCCCTCTTTTATGTTTTATCATTATTAGTGAACTCATTGTGGTCACTGTCCTAAGCAATTTTCCAAGGGCAGAGGCCTCATGAACAGCCTAATGCTCCTGTATTATCTGGTCTGTAGTACCTAACATGACTTGATATGAAAAATCTTTAATTATTAATTATAGACATGTCATTGTCATTTTTCTTCTCTGCTAGTGAGAAGAGGGAATTTGGACCAGAGTTTGAGAGATGAGTAACAGTAATAATGGAAGCACCATCCTTTACTAAGCACGGTCACTATGTAAAGCATCTCGCATTGCTTACCTGCAGTCTTGTAGCTCCATTTTCACAAATATGGAAACTCAGGCTCAGAAAGGCTAAGTAACTTGCCAAGAGCCAAACTGTTAGTGTGTTAGTCCGTTCTCACACTGCTATAAGGACATACTTGAGACTGGGTAATTTATAAAGGAAAGAGGGTTTAACTGACTCACAGTTCCACATGGCTGAGGAGGCATCAGATCTCATGAGAGCTCACTCACTATCATGAGAAGAGCATAGGGTAACTGCCCCCATGATTCAATTACCTCCCACCAGGTCCTTCCCATGACACGTGAGGATTGTTGGAACTACAATTTGAGATGAGATTTGGGTGGGGACACAGCCAAACCATATAATTCTGTCCCTGGCCTCTCCCGAATCTCATGTCCTCACATTTCAAAACACAGTCATGCCTTCCCAACAGTCCCCCAAAGTCTTAACTCATTCCAGCATTAACCCAAAAATCCAAGTCCAAAGTCTCATCTGAGATAAGGCAAGTCCCTCCCACCTATGAGCCTGTAAAATCAAAAGCAAGTTAATTACTTCCTAGGTATAATGGAGGTACAGGCATTGGGTAAATACACCCATTCCAAATGGGAGAAATTGGCCAAAACAAAGGGGTCTAAAGGGCCCATGCAAGTCCAAAATCCAATAGGGCAGCCATTAAACCTTAAAGTTACAAAATGATCTCCTTTGACTCCATGTCTCACATCCAGGTCACACTGATGCAAGAGATGGGTTCCCATGGCCTTGAGCAGCTCCACCCCTGTGGCTTTGCAGGGTACAGCCCCCTCCCTGCCCCAGCTGCTTTCATGGGGTGGTGTTGAGTGTCTGTGGCTTTTCCAGGCACACAGTGCAAGCTATCAATGGATCTACCATTCTGGGATCTGGAGGATAGTGACCCTCTTCTCACAGCTCCACTGTGTTGAGGCTCCAACACCACATTTCCCTTCTGTACTGCCCTAGCAGAGGTTCTCCATGAGGGCTCTGCCCTGCAGTAAACTTCTGCCTGGACATCCAGGCATTTCCATACATCCTCTGAAAATCTAGGTGGAGGTTCCCCAACCTCAATTCTTGACTTCTATGCATCCTCAGGCCCAACACCATGTGTAAGCCACTAAGGCTTGGGGCTTGCACCCTCTGAAGCGATGGCCTGAACTGTACATTGACCCTGAGCTGTATGTTGCTCCTTTTAGTCATGGCTGGGACACAGGGCACCAAGTTCCAAGACTGCACAAAGCTGTAAGTCCCTGGGCCTGGCCCACAAAACCATTTTTTCCTTCTAGGCCTCCATGCTTATGATGGGAGGAGCTGCCATGAAGGTCTATGACATGCCCTGGAGACATCTTCCACATAGTCTTGGTGATTAATATTTGGCTCCTCATTACTTATGCAAATTTCTGTAGCTGGCTTGAATTTCTCCTCAGAAAATGGGTTTTTATTTTCTATCGCATTGTCAGGCTGCAAATTTTTCCAACTTTTATGCTCTGCTTTCCTTTTAAACATAAGTTCCAATTCCAAACTATATTTCGTGAATGCATAAAACTGAAAGCCTTTAATAGCACTCAAGTCATTGTGGTCACTGTCCTAAGCAGTTTTCTAAGGGCAGAATGCTTTGCTGCTTAGAAATTTCTTCTGCCAGATACCCTATATCATCTTTCTCAAGTTCAAAGTTCCACAGATCTCTAGGGCAGGGGCAAAATGTTGCAACTTTTTGCTAAAATATAGCAAGCTTCACCTTTATTCCAGTTCCCAGGAAGTTCCTCATCTCTATCTGAGACCACTTCAGTCTGGACTTCATTGTCCATATCACCATCAGCATTTTGGTCAAAGCCATTCAACAAGTCTCTAGGAAGTTCCAAATTGTCCCACATCTTCTCTTCTTCTGAGCACTCCAAACTATTCCAACCTCTGCCTGCTACCCAGTTCCAAAGTTGCTTCCACATTTTTGGGTATCTTTATAGCTACGCCCCACTCTCTGTGGTACTAATTTACTGTATTAGTCCATTCTTGTGAGGCCATAAGGACATAACCGAGACTGGGTAACTTATGAAGGAAAGAGGTTTAATTGACTCACAGTTCTGCATGGCTGGGGAGGCCTCAGGAAACTTACAATCATGACAGAAGGGGAAGCAAACACATCCTTCTTCACATGGCAGCAGGAGAGAGAAGTGACAAGCAAAGGGGGAAAAGCCCCTTATAAAACCATCAGCTCTCATGAGAACTCACTCACTATCATGAGAAAAGCATGGGGGTAACCACTCCCATGATTCAGTTACCTCCCACTGGGTCCCTGCCACAACATGTGGAGAGCATGGGAACTACAATTCAAGATGAGATTTGGGTGGGGACACAACCAAACCATATCAGTTAGTAATCTGTCACCCCAGGATTCAGGCTCAAAGTGCCTCCTGAAAAACCCAAGCTCTCTCTACCTCAAGCTGCATTTATGTGTTACTTTCCAATTTGCCAAGCACTTTTTTAGACTTTTGTGTCATTTAATTTTCATTACAAAAGATATTTGTGTCATTTAATTTTCATTACAAACATTTAATAGTGTCACACAGCTGGTAGGTGGCAGAGTCAAGATTTGAACCCAGGTTGCCTGGCACCAAATCCCGCTCCTTTTCTACTATACCACAACTACCTTCCAAAAAAAAACCTTCTTCCAAAGTTCCTAAAACAAGTATTGTTTCAACACACTGCATTTGATGACAATCCAAGTTACCTAGAAAGTAAGGACAGAAATTTCTTGCTCTAAGAGTATGGTGCCTTAAGAAAATTTTAGGCTCGCAGCTGTGTTGAGGGTTCATGGGTGAATATCTCCACTGAGGTCAAGGAAAACAGAGTACTGGCATAATCAAAAGGACCAGGCCTGGAAGTAAATGAGGTGATCAACAGAATAGATTTCCCTTCCTCAAGAGAGATGTTGAACTGGTAAGAAAGAAAGCCCAGGATGCAAGTATTGCTACCCAGTCTCCTTACCCCAATCAAAAATTATTCCTCTGACACACTGTTCTGTTCTCATTCTTTGAAAGATATTATGTGTTGCTCATTGAAAGGTGCTTGCTCTTTGAAAAGTACAATGTTCCATATAAATGCAGGGCTGTGGTGTCTTTATTGTTATCATGATTATTTCTGCAGGGGAAGAAGAGGAGGAACCAGGGGAGCTGAGGTTCATTCCCCAGAGCCCTCCCTCCTGCTGCGTCTGCTGACTGATCGGCAGGATGCCTCTGCTAGGTGTCGATAGAAGAGTCAGACTGAAAGTATTGTCTGAGGACATCACGAATAACGCAGGCAGAATGAATCAAAAAGAAATCAATGGTCCTAAAAATAGCAAAGAGACGTTCCCAGAATAAAGTCTTAATGGGAAAAAAAGGGGGTTGAATGATGTGTTATATTGTAAAAAGTCAAATGTTTTAAAAATGTCTGTATAGAAAGATGAGTGATCGGCTTATAACAGAGTGACATCCAGGCTGAGAAGGTCCTGGAATCCAGCCTGGGAACAGCCCACTGGGAGAGTACTTGCCCTTCTGTTAGATGCAACTTCTTTCTAGTACCTTGGGGGAAAAAATCCATGGGGAAGGTGGTCATCTTCTGATAATAAAAATCACCTAGGGCCCGGGCTCAGTGGCTCACACCTGTAATCCTAGCACTTTGGGAGGCCGAGGTGGGTGGATCACTTGAGGTCAGGAGTTTGAGGCCAGCCCGGCCAACATGGTGAAACCCCATCACTACTTAAAAAAAAAAAAAAAAAAAAAAAAGAATTAGCCAGGCATGGTGGCAGGCACCTGTAATCCCAGATACTCAGGAGGCTGAAGCAGGAGAATTGCTTGAACCTGGGAGGTGGAGGTTGCAGTGAGCCGAGATCACGCCACTTCACTCCAGCCTGGGTGACAAGAGCTAAACTTCATCAAAAAGAAAAAAAAATCACCTAGGTAATAAGGAGCATGCAGCCATGACAAGGTTTATTTGTGCGCACACACACACATACACGCTCACCTGCTCTAGTTTTTATTGTTGGGTCCATTGTATTGTATTACACTGTGTTGCATTGAATTGTGTGGGTTTGATCAGATTTCATTGAACTGTGCTGAATTTGAGATTGTCCTCTATGCGGGTGTAAAGCGGGTGGATATTCCCATTTTCAACCAAAGAGGGTGAATCTTTAGATAAGAATCTTGAAATTTGAAGAAGAGCCAGTTTGCCAGGGTTCTTTAGAATTCTTTCTGGCCTTGTTCTCTTGGGTAATGACTCAGAAGCTTAGAGAAAACATTAGCAAGAAAGTTATCTTACTCCTAAAGATAATATTATTGTTGCCAAGCTTGCTAAAGTAATGGACCTTTACTGGCATTAGTAAGCTAATGACCAAACATGGTTGGCAGGTTTTACTGGCAATGTACAGGGTATGTGGAGGCCCATATGGAGAGTTTTTAAGGTGTAACATGGGAGACCTTCATATCCATTAGTAAGCTTTCAACTTCAAGTAACAGAAGATCTAGCAGTAGTTGAATGATAACAATGTTTATTGTTTATTTAAAATAAGTCCAGAGGTTGGTGGTCTAGCGGTTGGTTTAACAACCCGGTACTGTCATCAGGGACCAGGCTTTTGGCATCCTTTATTTCATTGTCTTGAATATCTTGGTTTTTGTCCTCAAGTTATTGTCTCATGGTTACAAGATGGCTGCCACTGCTTCTTAAGACATGCAAGGAAAGGAAAGAAGGGGACAAAAAGGTTTCTTCCTTTTGCTGCTCTTTTGCCAGGGAGGAAATATTTTCCCAGAAGCCCCAGTAGATTTTCCTCCACATCTAGAGACAGGGGAGAGGACAGAAGTTCTGAGGTCAGACTCATATCCAGATTCTTACACTTATCATCTGTGTGAACCTGGGCAAGTTCTCTGCACCCAAAAAAATCATCAAAATAATAGTGCCTATCTCTAAGGTTGCCATGAGAATTAAAGGGTCAATATACATAAAGGTCTTAGAACAGTGCCTGGTATATAGCAAATATACAGTACATGTCAGCTATTATTTTTAGTAATGTTTTCACCATTCTCATTTTATTGGCTAGATCTGGTTTGTAGGTACAAGAGTGTCCCTCAACTCAGAGGCTATGAGGGTAGATATATCAACAAGGATTCAAATCTTTCAAGCAAAAATCACAGGCAAAGAACACCTTAAATATTTGACTTCTGATAGTTTATTTTATTTTTTTCTGAGATGGAGTCTCGCTCTGTCACCCAGGCTGGAGTGCAGTGGTGCTATCTCAACTCACTGCAAGCTCCGCCTCCTGGGTTCACACCATTCTCCTGCCTCAGCCTCCCGAGTAGCTGGGACTACAGGTGCCCACCACCATGCCCAACTAATTTTTGTATTTTTAGTAGAGACGGGTTTGCACCATGTTAGCCAGGGTGGTCTCAATCTCCTGACCTCGTGATCCACCCGCCTCGGCCTCCCAAAGTGCTGGGATTACAGGAGTGAGCCACTGTGCCCAGCAACTTCTGATACTTTAGTCCAAGAATTTGATGCTCAAATAATTTTCCCAGGTAGCAGCTCACTGGGAACTAGGCTGGAGGAAAAGGGATAAAAGAGAAGCCCCCAGGAGGCAGAGATCTGAGGGCAGGGGATCTCAAACAAAAGCCATGTGGTCAAACTTGGCCAGCTTTACAGTTCTGTCCAGTGTGAAGGAAGTATTCAAAGGATATACTGTTATCGACTTCACGTATGACTATCCTCTGCAGAGTTACAAGGACAGTACAATTCTAACCCTGACATTGACCCAGAAGATTATGGAGGCCAGGGAAACCCAAAGACAGGATTCCCTGGAGCCTCACTGGCATAAATCTTATTATGCCAGCCAAGCTGAGTTCCTTCAAAGCAAAGACCATTGATTTCTCATTCTTCTGCCATCCCTACAGCACCTTAAATAGTACTAGGCACAGATATAATAGTGTTCAATATTTACCAGTTGCTCAGTGTCCAATATTTACCATATTTCTCCAAATAAGAGCAGGTGTCCTGTATTTCTAAGGGAGGGTAACTGGTGAGTTAAAGGCAGCCAAATAATGTCAACTAGGTTGGCACCCATCTTGATCCCTTGGAGAGTTGAGGAGGAGAGATGGTTAAGAAACACCGAATATGCCAGACACTGTTCCGGGTCATCTGTGACCATTATTTGTTTATTTCTCACAGCAATCTTATGAGCTAGGTACCATGATACCCCTTTGTAGATAAGGAAACTGAGGCTTAGGTAACTTGTTATTTTGTAATTAGGCTATAAAGGTAGATACATCAACAAGGATTCAAGTCTTAAGTGGCTGTGTCACTTAAGAGACTGAAGATTTAACCTCAGTCTACCTTGCTGCAAACACATACCTTCTCTATGCTGTTTCTTGCAGGTGATCCTGGGTGAAAAGGGAAAGAATCTCAAGTTCAACGTTGGGGTGCCACACATAAACCGAAACCTGTGCTCCTGTGCCCTGATGTCGTATGTGTTTCTGGCAGATGGCGGCCAGGAGACAAACTGTCTAGGAACCCCATGAACTTAACTTTTAACTCTGCCTCCCAAAACCAGCCTTATCCATGAACAGTAGATAGCAGTCCTGCCCCTGACGCCCATGCACATCTCTGTAGTTGTTCATGTTAGGCTCAATGTGCAGTTAATGTGCAGCTTGGTTCCCAGGCCTGCAAGATTAAACCCAGCCATTGTCCCTGCAAGTGCAATGCACTGAGTTGCATTCACATCCAAATTCCACCCCTCCCCAGTGGGTAGCAGACAAACAGATTGGGTGAAGTTGACTCCATCTGCAGCACAAGGAGTTCAGAGGACAGCAGGCCTAGGTCAGACCTCAACAGTTGGTTAGGAAGTGATTCAATCAAAGAGAAATTCAGAACCTTTGAGTGGTAAAAGCTACCCTTTCCTTTCCCTGGAGCCAATGAAGAGTATATTGCCTTCATTGTTTCTGCAGACATCTTATGGCTATCAGGGTAGCCAGCCTATATACCACACCCACGCACAGAGAAGGATAAAGCCCAGAGAAATGCAGAGAAATGGGATTGAAGCCCTAATCAAAGAATATCTAGGCCGGCCGCAGTGGCTCACACCTGTAATCCCAGCACTTTGGGAGGCCAAGGTAGCGGATCACCTGAGGTCAGGAGTTTGAGACCAGCCTGGCCAACATGGAGGAACCCCATCTCTACTAAAAATACAAAAAGAATTAGCCAGACTTGGTGGCAGGTGCCTGTAATCCCAGCTTCTTGGGAGGCTGAGGCAGGAGAATCACTTGAACCTGGGAGGCAGACGTTGCAGTGAGCCGAGATCACGCCACTGCACTCCGGCCTAGGTGACAGAGCTAGATTCCATCTCAAAACAAATAAACAAACAAACAAAAAACCAAAAAACAAACAAACATAAAAATCAAAGAACATCTAAAGCTTACCTGCTCTAAGCTTTACATTGGACAATATATCCAAGTCATTTTTAAGCTAGTTCTATTGGCTTATTTTTTCCACTTGCAACCAAAAGCATCCTAGCTGATATACCCCAGCTTCCTATGCGCTTACTTCTGGGTCTCATCTGAAGGATGGGTCATTTCTGGTGGGCAACACCTGAGGAAGAAGCATAGCTATCCTGTGGAAAAATGAAGAGATGGGCCCTACTTGGAAATGTGAACGAGAAAGCTATGTTGGCTGTTTAGCACTTTGGGAGGCTGAGGCGGGTGGATCATGAGGTCAAGAGATCAAGACCATCCTGGCCAACATGGTGAAACCCCATCTCTACTAAAAATGTAAAAATTAGCTGGGCATGGTGACATGCACC
The DNA here is from genome assembly GCF_028885655.2 of Pongo abelii. Taxonomy (NCBI): domain Eukaryota; kingdom Metazoa; phylum Chordata; class Mammalia; order Primates; family Hominidae; genus Pongo; species Pongo abelii. The sequence goes on along the minus strand of NC_071997.2, from coordinate 87,643,136 downwards.
TATAGTCCCAGCTACTTGGGAGGCTGAGGCAGGAGAGTCCCTTTAACCCAGGAGGCATAGATTGCAATGAGCCAAGATTGTGCCACTGCACTCCAGCCTGGTGACAGAGAGAGACTCTGTCTCAAAAAAAAAAAAAAAGAAAGAAAGAAAGAAAGAAAGCTATGTTGGCTGTTTTAATTCCTTACATTTTCTATGTTAATTTTCATTTTGTCCTCTTCAAATTTACTAAAGTCTTTAGGGTGCTTCCCCGACTCAGATATGCTGAGGCATAGAACATGAAGATGTATGGTGAATTGCACAGCATCCATTCCTATTTCTTTCTTCACAAACTGGAGAGGCTGGAAAACCAAAAACAATAGATTTATTTGCACTTGGGGTTCTGGGTGTCAATTCCTTTCTGCCAGTTATGTGCACTGTCGTGAGACACAGAAGATGAAGTGTCAGAGGGGCATCTTCCCTCCTCCTGGCACTAGCAGGAGAATGAGAGGCAGCTGGGTTGGAGGGTGCTCCCTGATTCCTGGATCACACCTTGGTGACATGTTCTTGTGCTGATTCTGGTGCTGGCTGCCAGATCCTTCCCCTTCCTGATGTGCAGAAGCAGCAGCTCCTTAGTGGATCAGTTCTGTAATGGTATTCTGGGAATTGATCTTGGAGTCCAGGGTAGTGCCAGCTTCTGCAGCCCTTCTCATGGTTTCACAAGTGCTTTGTGTCAAGTACTCTGCTTAAAATATATAAAATGTCTTATTTCTCGTGTAACTCAACTCTGCCTGATAGAGGAAGTAAAGGTGAACATAATGTTTCTGCTGAAGACAGCATCAAAGGACAGAAGCATTCCTCAGAGCCTACAACGAATTCAGAGGGAGAGAATTCGTGTTGTGAGATCAGCTGGCAGATTTTCCTTCCTAGACCACATCCATGGAAGGTCTGGACTTGTTTACTAAAATCAGCATCCCCTTACAGACAATAGTGACATGATTTTATGCACTTTACCACTTGTGTGGCATTTCATCTGCATGTCCTCAGTCAATCATCATATTCTGTAACTCTGACAGAAGTTAAGACACAAGCCTGATGTTACAATCCCCATTTTACCAATTAAGACACCTATCTTCAGAGAGTATGATCCAAGAGAACCTGACAAATATCTCACCAGAGTCCAAAACGTCAGATCTTTCAGTGTCTACCAATTCCACCATTAGAGGCTCATTCCTCTGGCTTAAGCACTGATCTCTACAGGTTCTTCTTCTAAAACCAATTTTCTAGGTTCAAGGGCCATACATTGAGTTACTAATAGGCCACTATAAATGAGTTTATGATCTTGTCATTGATAAAAGGGATGTGGCATCATAGAAGCACTCAATGCCTACAGAGTAGGGGTGGGGTGAGTTTGAGAAGACTCTTGCTGAGAAATTTCTATGCCATATTTCTTGGACACTCTTCATAACTTTTCTAAGGGCAAATCCTGCTGTCATTCATCTCCCTTCTTTAGGATGGAGAATGTCATGGATCTGCTGGAGGGACAGTTATGGCAGCTGGGGTAGAGGACTCAGGGGTGGATGTGAGAGTGTGAACTGGCATAGGAGCCTGGCTCCTTCCTTTGCCAGGAAGCTTGGCAGAATTAGGCCCCTAGAAAAACCTGTGTGGTCGAGGACTTGCCAGGGACCCTGGAACTAGAAACAGCAAAATTACCAGACTAGGTAAAGAGGCAACGGCTGGGGAGGATTGACTTGTCAGCAGTTTGTTGGACGATTTCCCCATCCTCAGACCGGGTATCCTTGGAGCAGCCTTGTCCATCTCCAGCAGGCCTCTCCTTTCTGGCAACCTGCAAAGCAGCAGTGCCTGTGGTCACCTCCTACTATCCTGGCTGACAAAGAGAACTCACGGGGGCCAGCCCAGTGCCAACCGGTAGATGCTGCCTCAGGAAGATGTAACTGCAGAGAACACTGCCTGAGTGAAGCCAGCTAAAACTTCATTTCCCCCTTTATTAACGTTTTCCAAAGAAGGCTCCTGACTCAGGGTGGCTCACAGAGGAATTTGATAGGAAGATGTGACACCTCATCTTAAATTTCTTCACCACATTTCTGAAGTTGACAGGAGTGTCGGGAAGTGAGGCTGATAAAGTCCGCTGTCCCCTCCAAGTAGACTAATCAGACATGAAGTCTTGGCAAGAGATAACCAGATTATAAGAGAGCCAAAATGACATCGCATCAACTCCATTTCAGATCCTGTACACACCAGTGACTATCACCGCTCCAGGTGGCTGGCGTCTTTGATGCACAAGAGGTATTTTCAGACCAGGACGTCTGTCCCCCATTACCCTGTAGCTGTCACTCACCGGTATGCTGGGAACCTGTTTTGTCACTATGTGTAAAGCCACACACTTTAAGGAGTGGCCACTCTGTAGGTGAAGCCTGCTTTGTACTGCCCTCCTCCCCTGCCCAGGCATTTGTGACAGAAGGACCTTGCCCTGGGCATCCAAGACAGAGACCAGGGGTTGTGCCTTCCTGAGTCCACACACCCAGATAATAGGACGGGCTTTCTCTCTGAAGAGTTATTCATATCAATAATGAATTTTGAATAATTTATTCATGTCACGAGTAAGTGGTTGGCATACAATCCTTGCCACTGGTTTGTAGAGATAATTGATTTCATGTAGTTTAAAGATAGGGAAAAGAAACAAATGACAACTGGAACGGGTTTGGAGGCAATTGTGAATGCCATATCAGCTTAATTATAGCTCCATCTTTAGCTGACATGGGTTCTTTCCTCTTCGAATTAAAATATCCAAGCAACTTGAAATGTAACAGTGATGAATTTTTCATGTTCTGCTCCCTACCTTGCATCCTGGCTCAGAGCACTGTTACAAGCACACTTCGAGCTTTTTTCAATAGATAGTTAACGTGACATGGAAGAGTCGTCTGCGTGACACAGATAACTCAGGGGAACAGCACAAAGTAAATGAGATGCATTAGTGTCTGGATGGGAACTGAAGATAGAAGTTCTCAGAACTTCTTGTTTAATTTATAGAAACGGATTTTCCTCCTGTGCTTAAGATTTCAAAATAGTAATCATATTCTGAAGAGGAGATGTTCCCACTCCAGGTACTAATATCAATATGTAAAAGAAAATCATTAACTGGATGTACCTCTCAGCAGCACCTATTATATGTCAACAAGCTAACTGAGGTGATAAAACAAACTGTTAGTGGAAATTTAATTACTAGCCATTGAGATTTGGGCAAGGAATGGGGATTCTAGATTCATTACTCTGGCACCAGAGGCTGCTGGAAGCAACCATCCGCCCGGAACGAACATTTTTAATAGGTGTTTTCCTTCCCTCTCAAAAATCAGAGCACCAAAGGCCAATCAGGAACTTTTCAGATTCGGTTTCTTGGGGAAGGCAAGGGCAATGTGGAAATGGAGGCTTATGTAAAAAATAAAACAAAATGAAACTGCTTCCAACCACAAATCTTGTCAACTTTGGGGATGCTTGGGGGCCTTTGAGTTCATTTTGTAAGTGATTTCTGCACATTTAATTATGTCAGATTCCTGGCCAATAGCCACTTTTCAAGCTGGCATTATTTATGATTTATAATGTGATATAAAATGGGGTCCTGCCCTCTGTGAAGCTAGCTAAGCCTGTTTCCCTTCTCTGGATGCCCAATCTGTGCAAGCCTAGCAACCACCAGTCCTGCCCCTACCCCAGTGAAGCGCTTAAGAGTACCTTCTCTGCAGTAACTTTGTACTCTCCACCACCTCCACAATCTTCACCCCCATAGGAAATGAGGGTGCGCACAAAGTCTGACAAATAGCGGGTGTCCAATAAAAGGCTGAGTGTGTGATGGATGTCAGTAGTGTTACCGATTGAGGGTAGTTGTGCAGATTCTTGGCATTTTAAACAAAGAATTGGACAAAATGCATAAAACAAAGCAAGACAGTGAAAGCAGACATTTATTTTAAAGGGAAGTGCACTCCACAGGGTGGGAGCAGGCTGGAACAAGCTGCTCAAGAGCCTTGGTTACAGAATTTTCTGGGATTTAAATACCTTCTAGAGGTTTCCCATTGGCCCACGACCAGTTTGATTGATTGTGGGAGGGGACCAATCAGAGGTACTTTCATTTTTCAACTGCCACACAGAAAAAGGAGGGGTTGCAACTGCCAGCCCAACAGCCCTGCAGAAAAAGAAGGTGCTGGAAAGTGGGGAGCCTCTGATATCTAGTCAGCATGAATCAGCCTTAGGTTCCCTGCCTCCAGACCCTTTTCTCCTTCCTCAGTAGGGCTCAGCTGTCACCTGGAGCTGCCTTGCTCCAAGGTCTAAGATAATCATGGCATCAAACCACACCAGTTCCACCAACTCCAAAGCCCTCTTACAAGATATCTGCAAATTTGTGGGGAGCTTATCATCTCAAGGACCCTTCAGCCTCAAGAGATTTGCTGGTATCCCACACTATTTCAACCCTGGAATGAAACTCACCTGTCCAGTTTTCCAAAGGAAAAAAGTTATTCATATCAAGTATTTTTTGAATTAATGGACTTCCGTGAAATTAGGAGAGTCATTAAATTGTACACTTCTATGGAGGGGCCACAGGCCCATCCTTCACTGTTTTGTCTCTTCACTCCCTTAGCTCCTTCCTGTTCTCTCTCCTGAAATGCCTGGAAGCTCATCCGTCCTTCCGTTATGCAGAAGAACTGAGCCAATATGGATGGGCAATAATAGGGTGACCAACCTTCCTTATTTGGCTGGGACTGAGAAGTTTCTTGCAGCATAGGATTTTCCATGCTAAAACTAGGACAACAAACTGGATTGGGGTCACCTGAGAGGTGACTATCCCAGCACAGATAGTGCAAGTTATCAAAGAGATGATGTTGTCTCCCCCATGTAATATCAGCGTCTTCCTCCCTTGCTCACCTGGAAGAGTCCTTTAGAAATCATTGCTCTCAACCTTAGCTGCACCTTAAAACCGTCTGTGAAGATTTAAATCATCTCAATGTCCAGTACTCATCCTGGAACAACTGAATCAGGCTCTGTGGAGGCAGGACCTAGGCAGCAGTGCTTTATAAATTTCTCCAGGTGATTCCAATGTGTTCCTGGGGTTGAGGACCAATGCATTGGAGAAGGGATTTCAAGGAGCTCTTAAGGTTGGGCTCCTTTTGGGTGTGTCTGTTCAGCAGCCTGAGCTATCTTGGATGCTTCAAAAGAAGTCTGTGTTTTGGTAAAATGAATGATGTAAAAATGTGCTGTGTTTCTTTTTTTCTTTTTTCTTTCTTTTTTTTTTTTTTTTGAGATGGAGTCTTGCTCTGTCGCCCAGGCTGGAGTGCAGTGGCACGATCTCAGCTCACCGCAAGCTCTACCTCCTGGGTTCACGCCATTCTTCTGCCTCAGCCTCCCCAGTAGCTGGGCCTACAGGCACCCGCCACCACGCCCGGCTAATTTTTTTTTGTATTTTTAGTAGATACAGGGTTTCACCATGTTAGCCAGGATGATCTCAATCTCGACCTCGTGATCTGCCTGCCTCGGCCTCCCAAAGTGCTGAGATTACAGGTGTGAGCCACCGTGCCTGGCCAAAAATGTGCTGTGTTTCTAACTGAATCTACTGACTGCATTTTTAAGGCCTCATTAAAATAACTAGACTGGTTTTATTGCTCCCTTTTCCCCTCCTTAAAGAAAAAAAAAGTCTTAGGCTTCTAACTTTCTTGGCAGGTGGCTAGAACTGATTGACATCTTAGGCAATCCAAATGCAAATGACATGAAACCCCCGAGGCCCTGACACAGGGGACCTTTTGTAAGGGGTGGTAGGTGATGGCTGCCCTAAAAATAATTACCTAGCTACCTGGATGACCTTGACAAGCCCAGGTAGCTTTCAAACCAAGGCCAAAGTCTTGTCAGTCTCTTCCTGTGCAGAACTTCTGAGGTCTGGGGTCTGTAAATTCTCTTTAGGAAATCCCACTTAGATCCTAAGACTGGAAATCCCTGACTAAGACTTTTTAAGCAGAGAGAAATGTCTACTTTTGTGTCTGTTTCTGAAAATTTGATTGATGCTTCTGCTGCTGCTGTGGATATAGGTACCAAGAGACTTTCCCAATTAAATCAAATGAGTCTGGGTAGAGACTGTAAGTCTGTTATTCTCTGTGCCTCAGTTTTCTCACTTGATATATGTTAGAATGCTAGTAATGAATATGCCCACTTGGAAGTAGAGTTTGAGGAGAAGGGTTGTGATGCAGATAAAGCTGTCTTTCACATGTTAATTCCACAAACATGCATTGCACCTTTAGTATGTAAATAAACATGAGTAAGAAATTGTCCCTGCCTTCAAGAGTCTTACAATCTAGTAAATGTCTAGTAAGAGCCATAAAAGTACTCGGCACAGTGGAATGTGTCATATTAAGTTGAGATAGTGGTGTCCTTGAAAGGAGACCTTAGGAAGCTGATGTAGCAACTAGAACAATTGAGTTTAATCCAAGTGAATAGATTAGATTGGCTTACCCTTTTGCTATCTGGGTAGTGTCATTTAAAATAGGAAATATTTAATATTCACTAAGTGCCTAAAGAATCTGTAACCCCTTGCTGATATGGTTGGACAGCATATCTCTAGCACTTTGCAACTCTTCAGGGGGCCCACAGTCAAAAGTGTCTATAGGCCGGGTAAGGTGGTTCACGCCTGAAATCCGAGCACTTTGGGAGGCTGAGGCGGGTGGATCACCTGAGGTCAGGAGTTCGAGACCAGCCTAACCAACATGGTGAAACCCCATCCCTACTAAAAATACAAAAATTAGCCAGGCATGGTAGTGGGTGCCTGTAGTCCCAGCTACTTGGGAGGCTGAGACAGGAGAATCGCTTGAACCCAGGAGGCGGAGGTTATAGTGAGCTGAGATCGCACTGCTGAACTCCAGTCTGGGCAACAGAGCAAGACTCCATCTCAAAAAAAAAAAAAAATTGTCTGTAACAGTGACTGACAACCATTGTGTCAATTTCATAGATGGGCACACTGAACCAGGAGTAAAGAAAACGTGTTAGCCTGGGAAAAGATCTCCAGAAATAAGTTCTAGCTTTTCAGGCCAATATCTCCGTGCTTCACAAGAGAACATCTTCTTCCTTAGCTCCTTTTTTTCAATCCCCAGAGACCAGAAAGACCCTTGCTGTCATTTTACATTTGCATCTCGCTCTTTCTTCATTCTTCTGCCTCTTCTTGACATTCAAGCAATCTCTTGATATTCAGGTCTTAGCTTAGCTCAGATATCACCTGCTCACCTGTTTCCAGGCTCAAGTAGACTTCCTGGTTTCTCTCTATCAAATCTTTCTGTTTTATTGTTTCCAGAGCACACACTATTGTCTGAAGTTATCTTGTCCATTTACTTGTGTATTGTCTTCTTCTCCTAAGAAAATGGAAACTCATAGCTGGGCATGGTGGCTCACATCCATAATCCCAGCATTTTGGGAGGCAGAGACTGGTGGATCACTTGAGCTCAGGAGTTTGAGACCAGCCTGGGCAACATAGTGAAATCCCGTCTTTAAAAAAAAAATGCAAAGATTAATTGGATGTGGTGGTGCATGCTTGTAGTTCCAGCTACTCAGGAGGCTGAGGTAAGAGGATTGCTTGAGCCCAGGAAGTCACGGCTGCACTGAGCTGAGACTACACCACTGCATTCCAACCTGGGCGACAGAGTGAGACCCTGTCTCAAAAACAAACAAACAAACAAACAAACAACAACAACGAAAGAAAGAAGGAAAGGAGAAAAGAAAAGGAAAAAAAGAAAAGGGAACCACTACAAGATTAGGACTTTGTCTCATTCACTGCTGTATCCACAAATGGCTGGTACATAGTAGATGCCCAATAAAAATTTGTTAAATTATTTAGTATGTTCACACTCTCTGAGATGCCGATGACCGAAAGGTCAGCAAAAAGAGAAGGGAAGTGTGTGTCTCAGCTGCTACAGCGAGGAAGCCTGCAGCCCGTCTGTGCCTCAGCTTTCTTGCCTGTAAAATCAGACCCAGCAGAGGATCTGAGAAAAGAGGTTCTGAGGACCAAATTAGAAAATGGTGGTGAAAGTACTTTGACAAGTAAAAATGCAAGTTAAGTGGGAGATGTTATTATCTTCCACCATCTGCTTTACTTTAATCTTTTTTTCTCTGTAAGCGGACCTATTGATTGTAGCTTGCTGAAGGAAGCTCTCACTGTCTAATTACTGCCCCAGCTCAGCCTGTCACTGTGTCCTCTGCAGTCAGCACGTCCTGATACTGACCCCTGATGCCTCAGCCCTTTGCAGAGCAGCCAGCCCTGGCACTTTGCACCCAGCACAGAGGGGCAGGTCTCCTCGGCGCCGTGAGAGGCTGCTCTCGTCTCCAGGGAGCTGAAGCCCCAGAAAGGCAGACAGCCCAGCTAAGGAGATGCAAGGACACAGGTGCTGCTGCAGCCAGAGACGGCAGGAATGCGATTCTTCCCTGGAGCCAGAGCCTGCGGCCAGACAGGGATGTGTCCTGTGATGACACACAGTTTTGAGCATTCTCAGACCGTGGCTTCCAAGATAATAATCCCTGCACATTTTTTTCTGGCCTGGGATATCGTGAGTGGGGGAGAGGTTGAGAATAAGTCATTTCTTTTTCCTTTCTTTTTGAGACGGAGTTTTCGCTCTTTTGCCTAGGCTGGAGTGCAGGGGTGTGATCTCGGCTCACTGCAGCTTCCGTCTCCTGGATTCAATTGATTCTCCTGCCTCAACCTCCCGAGTAGCTGGGATTACAGGTGTGCACCACCATGCCTGGCTATTTTTTTTTTTTTTTTGTATTTTTAGTAGAGATGGGGTTTCACTATGTTGGCCAGGCTGGTCTCGAACTCCTGACCTCAGGTGAGCTGCCCGCCTCGGCCTCTCAAAGTGCCTGGATTACAGGTGTGAGCCACCATGCCCGGCCGAGAATAAATCATTTCTAATACTGGGCAATAATAATTCCCTGCCCTCAAATTGTAGAAAGTTTCCAAATTTCCACGGTATTCTCATCTGCGTTACCTCACCTGACCCTGACAATACTCCTGTGATTAATATTCCCGCTTTATAGGAATGGGATGTGTGGTCTTTGGAGCTGAGGGGTGTGACTTTCCCAAGTTCAAATATCCAAGTGGAGAGGAGAATTAGAACATAGGTTTCCTAACTGTCAGTCTAGACTGTTTAAAAATGCTAAAGGAACTAAGACTTTTTAACCAGCAAGGGAAATGAGGATGTGCTAGAAAATATATGTTAGTTTTATGTCAATCCTTTAGAAGAAAGAAAAAGGCTGTATAAGCAAACAGCACAAGATTTATTTTTATAAGTTTAAATAAACCATAATTTTGTATTGAATTCAACACCTCTGGAAACAATTGAACCAAGTAACCTCAGGCTAGGGGAGTGTCGCGTAGAAGGTGCTTGGCAAATCCTTGTTGAGAGAATGACTGAATATTGACCTGAATTATAAATCACCTTTGCTGGCTTTTTTCACTCATCTTAATGAAGAAGAAAATATATTGTAACGTGATACAGTTTCACAAAATGCTCTAATATTGGTATACTGCCATACTTTTTAGTTTAAAAGATCTTTCCTTTGGGAGGCCGAGGTGGACAGATGATGAGGTCAGGAGTTCAAGACCAGCCTGACCAACATGGTGAAACCCCGTCTCTACCAAAAATACAAAAATTAGCCAGGCGTGGTGGCAGGCGCTTGTAATCCTAGCTACTCAGGAGGCCGAGGCAGGAGAATCGCTTGAACCCGGTAGTCGGAGGTTGTAGTGAGCCAAGATCACGCCACTGCAATCCAGCCGGGGTGACAAAGAAAGACTCCGTCTCAAAAAAAAAAAAAAAAAAAAAAAAAAATCTTTCATGTGGAGCATCTCAGTTGGTCCTCAAACAACCCTCCAAAATAGACAATTTTATAGGTGAGAAGACTGAGATTTGGAGAGATCAATTGTTTGCCCAGGGTCAGAAACATAGTAGGCGAAAGAACATTTTTAAAAGTACTAATAAATTGGAAAGAAACTAAGAAATACTTAGAATCCAGAAACTAAATGAAAGTGAAAATCCACAGAAATAAGCGGAGCACTAAAGCTTGCTTTGGTCTTGAGGATATTTGCCAAATCAGGTAAACTTTAGTTTTTAGTTTTCACAAGTTCACAAGGCCAGAGGGAAAGCAGAAAAAGCCTAGTACATACCCAGGGTGGGGAGTATAGCTGATATTCCCCATCCATAAAGTTGACACTGGCCAGGCATGGAGGCTCATACCTAGAATCCCAGCACTTTGGGAGGCAGAGGTGGGAGGATAGCTTGAGCTGAGGAGTTTGAGACCAGCCTGGGCAATGTAGGGAGACTACTCTCTCTACAAAAAATACAAAAATTAGACAGACTTGGTGGCATGCACCTGTAGTTCCAGCTACTTGGGAGGCTGAAGTGGGAGGATCACTTGAGCCTGGGAGGTTGAGGCTGCAGTGAGCCATGTTAGTGTCACTGCACTCCAGCATGAGGGATAAGGCAAGACCCTGTCAGCCAGGCACAGTGGTTCATGCCTGTAATCCTAGCACTTTGGGAGGCTGAGGCGGGTGGATCACCTGAGGTCAGGAGTTCGAGACCAGCCTGGCCAACATAGTGAAACCCCATCCCTACTAAAAATGCAAAAAATTAGCTGGCTGTGGTGGCAGGCGCCTGTAATCCCAGCTACTAGGGAGGCTGAGGCAGGAGAATTGCTTGAACCCAGGAGGTGGAGGTTGCAGTGAGCTGAGATTGCACCATTGCACTCCAGCCTGGACAACAAGAGCAAAACTCTGTCTCAAAAAACAAAACAAAACAAAACAAAACCCTGTCTCAAAAAAAAAATAAAATAAAATAAAAATAAATAATAAAAATAAAGCTGACATCCAAAGTTACTGCACCATCAGTGTAAAGATGGAGGAGAAATAAACCAGACTGTACTCTCACAACAGGGACTATAAAGAAAATCATGCCTTTCTGACTTTGACCCTAAATAGAGGAAGAGAATTATTCTGAGAATTTATAACCATAAACCAGCCCTTCCTTGGGTTTGCACTCTATTCATACTCCCTGGGTCTAAGAGGCCTCAAATTAAGAATTTGAGAAAGAATTTCTAAGTTAATAGTAGCCCCAGGCACCTAGGGGATAAGGGGCTATCTCTCTGAAGGAACTTTAATCCAAATCTCAAAGAGTTCCCACAGATAAAATTTCAAAGATATAAACTCATAGTCAAATACCCTAAAGGACTCAAGGAAGCAAAGCACCATGAGCAAGAGCCAGCAGACAGCAGAATTGGATCTGCAATAATGTTAGATATTGAAAGTATCAGGTATAAATATAAAATAATCTGTTTAAAATAAATTTAAAGAAATAAAAGGATTAAAACTATGACTAAGAAAAGTCTATTGAGCTGGGCGCAGTGGCTTATGCCTGTAATCCCAGCTCTTAGGGAGGCAGAGGTGGGAGGATAGCTTGAGCTCAGGAGTTCGAGACCTGCCTGGGCAATATAGCGAGACCCCGTTCTCCACAAAAAGGGGGAAAAAAAGACAAAAAATAGTGATAAGTGTAAGAAGAGCCTATAGAAATGCCCAAGGAGATGGGAAAATGATTCAAATGGAGCTTTCATCAATAAAAAATATATAATCATTGAAATTAAAAATTCAATACATGGCTTCAACAGGAGATTGGACATAACTGAAAGGAGAATGAACTAGAATATAGATCTGAAAAAGAAAATCCAGAATGCAGCTCTCAGAAAGACAAAGAGAGGGAAAATGTGAAAGAAATGTTAAGAAGCATGTAGGATAGAGTGAATGTATCTTACATGCATCTCAAGAAAATTACAGAGGAGAGGAGAGGAAGAATAGGGCAGAGGTAATGTTTTAAAAATAAGAATTTTTCACAGATTCTGAAAGCCTCCAAAATGCCAAGAAGGATAAATGAAAGATAAAATTAGATGGCAGAGTAGGCCCTATAAGTTAGTATGACTTACAGAGATATTTGGGTTCTGACCTTGTTCTAGTTTCACATCACAAGTTTAAGACCAAACTGAGAGTGATGAATAAGAATTGTGTTCATGCACAAGAAGACTATATTATACTGTACTGAACTTTGTGGTCATATTACATATTGTATAGCACCAAGATTGTACACAAAATTGGTCTTGGAAGGGGAAGGTGTTTTTCTAGAAAGTCTGATATGACCTTTGCTCACTTAGAAATTGTCATCTACAACAGTGTACTCCTTTGTGAAAATTTGGTTCCAGAATGTATTAGTCCATTCTCACACTGCTATAAAGAACTACCTGAGACTGCGTAATTTTTGAACAAAAGAGGTTTAATTGACATACAGTTCCACAGGTTTAACAGGAAGCATGATTGGGAGGCCTCAGGAAACTTACAATCATGGTGGAAGGGCAAAGGGGAAGCAAGCAGTGTCTTCACGTGGTGGCAGGAGGGGCAGGGGAAGTGCCACACACTTTTAAACCATCAGATCTTGTGAGAACTCACTCCCTATCATAAGAACAGCATGGGGGAAATCTGCCCACATGATCCAATCACCTCCTACCAGGTCCCTCCCCCAACACAGGGAATTACAATTCAACCTGAGACTTGGGTGGGGACACAGAGCCCAACCACATCACAGAAGCTTACACCTCTGTCTTTCTCTGCTGTGTACTCACTATGCTTACTCCTATCTGTATCATATAGATAAGCAAACCTCATCTGAATTATCTGTGTGATGTTCATGTCTGGTTTTTCTACCAATTTGAACCTACTGCTGATGTTTTCAATTCAGGGGCTATGCACATGCCCATACACATCACAGTGCAATTGCAGAACACAGAAGACAAAGAGAAAATCTCAAAAACAGCCAGAGAAGGCTGGGTGCAGTGGCTCATGCCTGTAATCCTGGCACTTTGGGAGGCCGAGGAGGGCAGATCACCTCAGGTCAAGAGTTTGAGACCAGTCTGGCCAACATGGTGAAACCCTATCTCTACTAAAAATACAAAAATTAGCTGGCCGTGGTGGTGCACACCTGTAATCCCAGCTACTTGGGAGGCTGAAACAGGAGAATTGCTTGAACCCAGGAGGTGGAGTTTGCAGTGAGCCAAGATTGCATCACTGCACTCCAGCCTGGGCAACAAAGCAAGACTCTATCTCAAAAAAAAAAGCAGCCAGAGAGAAAAAAGTATTATTTTCAAAGGAATGATAGAGTAGTGACTGCCTTCTCAGCAGCAACAATGGAAGCTGGAAGATAATGGAAAAAATAGTATCTTCAATGTGCTGAAAGAAAATGCTTGGCAACCTGAAAGTCTATACTTAGAAAAAGTATATTTCAATGCATTTCCAGACAAATTTTTATTTCAACAGACTCTCACTAAGGAAAATTAGAAAATCCTGAAAGATAAACTTCTACATCTTAAAAATTGTGGGACACAGCCAAGGCAGTTCTTAGGAGGAAAATTCTAACCTGAAATGATCATATTAGAAATGAGCTAAGCATCTGACTAAAGGAGGTGGGCAAAGCCAGGGATCTGACCTCAGCCTGAGTCCTTGCCACAGTCTGAGACAACTATGTCTGAGAGTGAATTGCGTCTAAGAGCACTTAGAGGGGTTGGAGCATAAGTAGCGGTGAACTGATGGAAGCCCACACAGTAAGAGACGACACTGTATTTTCATGTTCCCAAACATGGTTCTGGGAATTGGAGTGGCAAGGATGGACATAAGGAGAACCTGAACTTGAAAAATGAGGGCAGAAGTAGAACCCTCTTGCTCTTCCCTCAGAGTGAGGGGCCCTTATATTCTGCCTGTGTCCTGGCCTCTCTGAGCCCAGGTATCCCGCTCTGCAGGAGCCAGCAGAGGCCCATGAGAGTGGAGGCAGAATGATTCAGAACACTCACTAAATGCAAGGTACAAATATAAATGAGGCACAGTTCTTAAAGAGTGAGATTTCCTTTTTGAGGTAAGGACTGCACGTAAGGAAACTAAACATCTCTTCACTACACTCAAGAAAACATCTGTCTCTGGTCCTTTCTAAAGAAGGATGTGACTTTACTGTCTGCCTTTGGAGGGAATCCACAAGTGGGTGGGAATCATCCTGACGTGATTCACAGCGTCTGGTGGCCAGAGTTGATGGAGGCTATTTGTTTAACACCCGTTCCCCTGGGCACCTATATCTTGTGTCTGACACTGATTGGCTATGTGATCTTGAAACAAATTGCAACACTTCCCTGGGACTCCCAGTCTCAATCTGGCTGGTGTTCTAACTATAATTGAGCTGGAAATGTGCTTTGCTGGGAAGGTTTATGAAATACAGGATGCTGGCCAGGCTCCGTGGCTCATGCCTGCAATCTTAGCACTTTGGTAGGCCGAGGCAGGCAGATTGCCTGAGTTCAGGAGTTCGAGACCAGCCTGAGCAACATGCAAAATGCCATCTGTACTAAAAATTCAAAAATATTAGCTGGGCTTGGTGGTGTGCACCCGTAGTCCCCGCTACTTGGGAGGCTGAGACATGAGAATCAATTGAACCCGGGAGGTGGTGGAGGTTGTAGTGAGCCGAGATCACGCCACTGCACTCCAGCCTGGGCAACAAAGAGAGACTCTATCTCAAAACAAAACCAAAACGCAGAAAACAAAAAACAAACAAAAACCAAGATGCTGTTTGTCACCAAAGCCTAGCCTCCTTTGTGAGCCTGGCATAAAGCCCCAGCTCTCTCCTGGCATCCCTCAAACATTCCTTCCTGTCAGACCCAATGGTCGGATCCAACAATTTGAATAAAGAGTGAAGTTAGGAAAATGTAATTCTTTGTGACCTGAAAGAATTCACATCCCTCTGAATCTCTGAGTTGCAGTTGTTTTGCTTATTTGTTTCGTTGTTGTTGTTGTTTATTTTTATCCCCTTTCTCCATAAAAATAAAGCGTTTGGATCAGAGGAATAATTCTTAAATTCCACTTCATTTACAATCACCTGAGAGACATTCAAATGTGCTGTTGCCTGGGACCATTCCATGCTGGTGGAATCAGAATCTCTGGGTGAGGGGCCCTGGCTCTGGTATTTTTTATAAGCTCCCCAGTGGATTCTGATGCATGGCAAGGGCTCGAAGCCCCAGCCTGGGGGATGTCTGCGGTCATTTCCAGTTCTCTGATTCTGTGACCCACGTATCTAGAAGGCTGCAGCCTGTAGCCCATTGGGATGCAGCACAGATGAGTTGTGTGTGTCATACCGCATATGCCCTGAACACAATGCACTCACCTTGGTCAACATTCTGAGAGTCATTATCCCAGACCCCCTCAATCTCTACAAAATTGCCCTCTGGTGCCCCCAGTCAGAGTCAGAATCCTGACTTATAAGGCCACTCTGGTGTTTTAAGGCACAGGAAAACCAGACCTAAACTAATAACTGAACAACTGCTATGTACCAGGCACATACATCTATAATTGCTAATCCTTACAACCACCTTCCAAGACAGGTTATATTATTTTCATTCTACAAAGGAAACGAGGGGCTCAGGAGGGTTAAGCAACTTTAATAAAGCAGTAGCTGGTGAACTAAGGCTGAGATTCAAGCTCAGGTTCTGGATCCAAACCCCACGTTCTTTCCATTATACCCACTTGGCCAAAGCTAGGGCCATGACTTGGGCCAGGAGAAAACAGCGTTACCTAAGGCAAAACCATTGGGTTCAGCTGCGTCGCTGGCTATTAAAGGTCCGAAGCCCCAGAGTCAGGTGTGAGCTGGGTCCCATGGCCTGCTCGGCTCCAGGCCTCCCTGTGTGGGGAGACAGTACCCTTGTCTAATACACATCAGGCTGCCAGCCTCAGTTTGTATTTTTACAGTCCACTAATTAGGCCATTTTAACTAATTTGTTTGCATTTTGTATGAGCAAGTTGGGCTTTTGGATTGACTAATGTAATTGCAGCTGGTTTCTGCCAAATACAAATTACTCAGTCTAGTGTGGGCTAGGGAGAAAAGCAAATATTTAATAGACATCAATACCCTTGTAGCTTTTTAGTGGAGCCTTTTTTTCCCCTATGGAAAGTTGAAGTAATTTCTCCAGCATCTGATTGAACTTTCATGTTGGGGAATTACTTTTTAATCATTTTTTAAAAAAATAATGAGACAAATGCTTTAGTGACTCTGTTGGGTTTTATCTCTGATCCATTTGCCCCTAAGCTTGGGAAACTCACGGGACTTTTATGCGTTCAGCCTGGCTCCCCACAATCCCTTTCTGCGTGGCTACTCCAGCAACTGTGCATCGGTCTGCATCACAAATTGTCACAGCCGAAAGGGGCCTGAGAGATCATCTAGTTCAGTAGTTCTCGAAGTGTATTCCTGGGCCGGAAGCATTGACCACACCTGGGAACTCGTTAGAAGTGCATATTCTCAGGCCTACTGAATCAGAAGCTCTGGGGGTAGGGCCCAGCAAGCTGTGTTTTAACAAACCCTCCAGGTGGTTCTGATGGAGGCTGAACTTGAGAACCACTGATCTAGTTGAAGCATTCCATTTTACAAATGAGGAAACTGGGGCCTGGAAAGAGTCTATGCTTCTGGTCACAGCAGGGACTGTGCCTGTTTCACTCATTGTGCATCCCCCAAGTTCAGCACAGGGCCTGGCTTGTGGTAAGCACTCAGTAAATCTTTGCTGAATAAATGAATAAGGGAATGAATAAGCCAGAACTAGAAACAACATCTCTGAATCCTAACTCACTCCACCAGAGCTTTCTTTTGTCCCAGGGAAGGATGGAGGCATGGGGGAAGAACTGCTTCTTGGTTCTTGTTTGTGAGAGGCTTGAAGCATTGTATCTGTGGCCTGTCCTGTAGGAGGATGGCAACTCTACCCCCACGGTCTTGCTCCCCAGCCATGGGCCAGTCTTGTTCACTGTCCCTGTACCAGTAGTTTGACTAAGCCCATGCCCCACTAGGAATTGTGTCTGTTGCTTTCATAGATCCTGTCACTGTCTGAGGAATAATCAGGCCCCCTGCCTAGGTCTTAGATTCCCTGACCAATAAGCTCAGCTCAGAGAGTGAATGGGGAGAATTAAAGTGAGATCCAATTCATGAAAAAAGAGATTTCTAAGGCAAGGGTCCTAGGAAGGTGGGTCTTCAGGTTCAGTTACTGGGTCCTGTGAAGCCAAGAAGGAGGGGGTGGGGGGAGGGAGGGAGAGAGGGAGAGGAAGAGAGGAGACAGAGACAGAGAGAGAGAGAGAGAAAGAGAGAGAGTCAGTCCTCAAAGTTTTCAGTTGCAGACGTGTAGAGCCATGTTGCCTGGATCTGGGTGACGTACCCCTGGCTGTCTTGGTCTCCCAGCTCTGGCCTGCTGACCCTCTCTGAAATGAGAAGAAGGGGAAGGCAAACAGGGTTCAAGAGTTTTTAAACAAAAAAGGAGATCTCCCAGGGCATGAGTAACAGGCTTCTGAGAAGGTTCCTGGGTCCCTGATTCTGTTACATTCTATGAACTGACTAAGCAACTGAAAGTATCAATCCACATGGATCCAACCACTCAAGGAGCTTATGTTCTTCGAACCTCAAGTTCAAATGGCTCTTATGCCATACAGCTACCCAAGTCCCTTATCTTTGATTGTCTACATGCCTATAGTCCCCACAGAAGAGCAGAGTGATCTTTCCAATGCTGATAGAAAACTCTTTGGATACTCAGTGCCTTCATAGTTATTGCCACACTTCCCTGAGACCTATCCTTAGGAAAGAACTTGATAAACTCATTCACTTACAGGTGGTAGCAACCAGTAAGAGCTGCCATTCCCATCCCCATGGAAGATTTAAGCTGATGATTTCATACCTTAGTGCTAGCTATTAATTCCTAACTTGTGGTTGACTAACCCACACCTTCTTCTCTGGGCCCTTCATATTTTGTATTTTTTCATGCTCTTTGGGGCTCCCAGTAGAGGGATAAAGAGATTCCTAGTTGCAGACAGATTCTTAACTTTATGTGTTCTTGAGTTAAAGAGCTCTATTGTAAAGGGTAACTTTACTAACAGATAATTATTGGGCACCTACTGGGGCAAGGCAATGTTCTAGATGCTAACGGTGAAAAAAGACAGATGAGGTTCCTGCATCCATGGGTTTACATTCTAGATCAAGGAAATGGAAAATAAACAAGTTAACAAATAAGTGAAGAACATAACTTCCAAAGGCAAGAAGTGCTGTGAAAACAATAAAGCGGGATGAAGTAGAGTGACTTTAGGAGCCAAGTTAGATGTGTTCCTCAGGGAAAGCCTCTCTAAGGAGGTGCCATTTGAGCTAACTGAACAGGAAGGAGCCAGCTCTGGAATGTGAGGGAAGAGCATTCCATCCGAGAGAAGGGCCTGGGTAAAGGTCTGGAGTCAGGGGTGAACTTAGTGTGTTCAGAAACAGAGGCCTGTGTGGCTAGATGTGCATGTCCTTGAGAAGAACAATCTTAGGGGAGGGTTGGGGGCAGGTGGCAGACTGTGACAACATCCTTAGTTCTTTGGAATTGTTTTATGATGAAGGGAAGCAGGTAAACAGGCTGGAAACTGGAAGAGGTAATCAAGTTCAAGGGATGAATCTGTTGTGGTGATCTGGTTTGTGTGTCTGTGTGTGTGCTTTGTTTTTTGTTTTTTGTTTTTGAGACGGAGTTTTGCTCTTATTGCCCAGGCTGGAGTGCAAAGGCACGATCTCAGCTCACCACAATTACCGCCTCCCAGGTTCAAGTGATTCTTCTGCCTCAGCATCCCGAGTAGCTGGGATTACAGGCATGCATCACCACACCCGGCTAATTTTGTATTTTTAGTTGAGACAGGGTTTCACCATGTTAGTCAGGCTGGTCTCGAACTCCCGACCTCAGGTGATCCACCTGCCTCAGCCTCCCAAAGTGCTGGAATTACAGGCATGAGCCACCGCAGCTGGCCAGGTTTGTGTGTTTTTATGGAAGAGGGTTGGATGTTGATAGGGATGATCAACACATGTTCCTATGTGAGAACTCCCAACCCTGACCCTCCTACCCTCTGCGGAAGTGCCAGGCAACTGACAAAGACCCCCACCTACTGCTCCTTCATCCCTGCATGCTGCCTACACCGGCAGACACTCAGAGAAGACTCTCAACCCCTAGTTTGTGCTGACTGCACACCATCTTGAGCTGCAGTAGATATTGGGGTCACCTTGGAGCCCCAGTCCTTGCAGAGACTTTCCCAGCTGAATCTTATTATGTCTACATGTCCTTACCAACCTGGTCAATCCCAGGAGCTCAAGCCACCCAGTCCCTTTGCCAGATCTCACCCAACACAGCTATGTACATCCTAACCTGGCTTAGGTTCTACCCATGTCTTCCAACCCTCCAAACCCTTCCACTTAGGCACACTGGAAATCAGCACAGCTCCTATTGCTTCGGTAACTTTCCTGCATGCTTTTCTCCTCTTCTCACATAACTGAAGCCCATTCTCTCTGAGGACTTGCCACCCTGTCAGGTGGAGGTTATTTTATCTCCCATATCTCCTAAACCAGTGGGTCTGGAGGTAAGATGGGGCTGTCTTGTTCCCATTACTACTTCCAGACCAATCTCCCCTCTCCTTCAGAGTCCTTAGCTATTGAGGACCTAGACCTGACTCACTTCCTTTCCACAATATAGACTGTTACAATCTGGGTGGCCTCCCAGTGTCTTAGCTCCCTTGACTCCCTCACTTATCTCAGTCTTCCTCTCCCACGGTCTTACCCCCAGACCCTGCCATTACCAGAAACTGCCCCACCTCTGGAATCTGGACGGCAGGCACCTCACTCTCTGAGCTCCTATCTTTTGAGCTCTCTTATTCTCCAAAAATGCTTTGTTCTCAGCGAGACCTCCAATCCATTCACTGACCCCACTACATTCTCCACTGTCCTTCACCTTCCTCTTTCGTTGTTACCCTTCTCACCAGCTTAGATTCCATGACTCACCATTATAATTAGTCACCCTTTGCCCACTTAAGTCCACTGCCCCTCTGTCCCTTTATCGTACTTGCCTGGCAAAACCCCAACAATGATTAAACCCAACCTCTGACTCACTCTATGCTTGCACCAGAGCCCACAAACATTGATGAAGAATATCACACCATGGTGCTGCTCACTGCGTGCACGTTAAATTCATGATCACAGCACTGCCTAAGCATCCTAACAAAATGTGCTCATTTGCTAATTTCCCCACTCTCTACAATTTCCCCTTGGTCCTTAAACCTCCATTAATCCCTGTCCTAACTTTTAGCTTGTTTCACACTTCATTAAGACAGAGCTAATAGAAACAATGGGTAGGAGGCCAGGCACAGTGGCTCACGTCTGTAATCCCAGCACTTTGGGAGGCTGAGGCGGGCGTATCACCTGAGGTCAGGAGTTCGAGACCACCCTGGCCAACATGGTGAAGCCCCATCTCTACTAAAAGTACAAAAATTAGCTGGGTGTGGTGGCACATGCCTGAATCCCAGCTACTCGGGAGGCTGAGGCAGAAGAATCGCTTGAACCTGGGAAGCAGAGGTTGCAGTGAGCTGAGACGGTGTCATTGCACTCCAGCCTGGGTGACAGAGTGAGACTTAGTCTTAAAAAAAAAAACAGAAACAAAAAGGGTAGGAGGTAGAAATGCCATCCTTTTCCTGCCTGCATTTGTTCTCATTTTCTGCTTTGCTGCTTGTTACAGTGGATGAAGTGTCCTCACTCATGAAGACCCATTCCTTCACTTGTGTTCTGGAACCTGTTGTCTGCTTCCTCCCTGTGGCTTTTACTGCAGTCCTCACCTCGCCCCTCTAGTGCTAGAATCATCAGTTTGTCATCTCTACTGGACCATTCAAACATCCCCTATAATCTAAAACAGGGATTAGCAAACTCTGTAAAGGGCCAGGTAGTAAACATTTCAGGCTTGATGGGCCACATGGTCTCTTTGATTGGCCTTGTGGTTGTAGCAGGAAAGCAGCTACGTATAATGTGTATAAATGAATGGCCATGGTTCTGATCCAATAAGACTTTATTTACAAAACAGGTAGCATGAGAATGAATTTGTTCCATGAGCCATAGTTTGCCTAATCAAGAATAGTATATAGCCTCTTACTGGGTTAAACAACCATGTGCTCTGTCAATAAAATTATGATGGAGGCTAGGTGCAGTGGCTCACGCCTGTAATCCCAGCACTTTGGGAGGCCAAGATGGCAAATTGCTTGAGCCCAGGACTTTGAGACCAACCTGGGCAACATAGTGAGACCATGCCTCCACAGACAATAAAAAAAATTAGCCAGTCGTGGTGGCGTGTGCCTGTGGTCCCAGCTAGTCAGGAGACTGAGGTGGGAGGATCACTTGAGCCCCGGAGGTCAAGACTTCAGTGAGCCAGATAGCCGGCAGGGAGGGAGGTGAGAATGTACAGGGTCCAGGGTGATTTTTGAAGGTAATGGTTATATTTTTATTTTCATGGATGTTTTTGTGCATGTCCATAAGTTATTTTGGATATAAATGGCAAAATATAGGAGATAGACACATCCTATTTTTATTATTGGCTGTTCAATTGGCTGTTTAATTTTTTCCATTATTTCTTTTAGAAAACACTTGAGTAGTTCTTTCCAAAATTGGTGGAGATTCTATCTCTCCAAAATTGGTGGAGATTCTATGATCACGACACCTGGATTAGGAGTTGGACTCCAGATGAGATCTATGACTGCTGGGTTCTCTGGGATAGGGTTGGTTTTGTGTGTGTGTGTTGGTGGGGGAGGTGTGTGTGTGTGTGAGACAGAGAGAGAGAGAATGTGTGTACATGTGCAGGAGATGCTCTGGAAGGGTCTCACCTAACAAATACAACAGCCTTCACTTTTAGCCCACAATTACAGTCTGCATGCAATAGTTATTGCAAGGTTGCCTTTAAAGACATCCTCATATACTCTAGATAGCTCTCTTCTACTTAGCCGTTTCAGAGCACAGATTAGGAAAAGCTTCACTGAAGTCCCATTGGTTGCATATGTTCTCTGCTTGGGGAAACCATGGCCGCTATGAATAGAACCCTGTTTGCTGCCTGTTGTCACTCTCCAATAGTATCTCCAGGGCTAAGACACTATTGTAGAGAGTTGACATGTCTTCTCTTCTTCTGTGATGTCTCGACCTGCTGAGAGCAATTGGTGCAGGTATCCCTGGGCCCGAGCCCAGGATCCGTCTCATCTCTAGGTAGTTAACCTGGGGTCCTCTGCCCTCTGCCCCTGCAGGGGTAGTAAGTGTCAACACTCTTTCTGCCCTACCATGCGTGGCCACTGGGAGTATAACTGATTTCTTTTCTTTATCCTATCCCTTCCGGAATAACTAAAAGATTTCAAAAAGAACTCAAAACTGAGACAGAATAAATACACACACAAATTGTGGCATTTACAATTTTAGATTATTAGATTGTTGAATCTCTGTGTGGCCAAAGACCTGTACAGAGGGCTTTGGAGGGGTCACAGGGGGCCAGGAATCAGAGGGGATGGTTTCTCAACCCAAGAGACAGGAGGTCAAACCTAAAGGAGAAGAAAAGCCAAGGATGATGTTAGAAAAAAAGAACAAAAACAGAAGGGAGCCTGGGAGGGGCCCAAACTAAGGCGTCTAGAACGAGATATCAAAATTAGAGCTTGAGTGGGGCTTAAAGAGCCAGAAGTAAAACTAAAACATCTCAATCTGTAGCATCTCGCAAAAGGTTAACCTGGCTGGCACAGTTTTGGGGAGTACAATGCTTTTCCTTGGCTTCAGGAGACCCCCTTTCCCAACTCCTTTGACCTTCAAACATCGATTGCAGAATCAATGTTCATTGATTATTGTGCTTTCATTGGGACACAGCGCAGACACGCACAAATCAGCCAGCTCTTCCCTGACTATGGTGGTGGCCTAGTCCATTTGGGCTGCTATAACAAAATACCTTAAACTGGGTGGCTCATAAACAACAGAAATGTGTTTCCCACAGTTCTGGAGACTGGGAAGTCCGAGATCAAGGAACCGGCAGATTCGGTGTCTGGTGAGGGCCCATTTCCTGGTTCACAGATGGTGCTTTACATGATGGAGGGGGCAAGGCAGCCTTTTTTATGAGGCTCCCCCTCCATGACCTAATAAAGTTCCAAAGTCCCCACCTTATTACACCATCACATTTGTGATTAAATTTCAACATATTAATTTGGGGAAGACATAAACATTCAGATCATAGCCAGTGGGCAAGGGCTGAATCCCCCTTGGGGCACAGCCCAGGGGATTGAGAACATTTGGAAAGGGAGAACTAGAGTGAACAAGCCATGTTGAAGGGTGAGTGAGTGCCCATAAGCCACAATCCTGGGAGTAGCATGATGGCAGTGGACAGGCACACAGACAGGAAGAAACTGGCAGGTCTTTCCAGTGGTGACGTGAAACTCAAAGCCATTGGAAGGATGGCCATGTGTTCTGAAAATGAATCACCAGGGAGAAAGGAGCCTCTTCCACCCAGACATACCAGATACCTCTCACCTACGCAATTATGGCCAATATTTGGGAGCCAGGATTTATGATTCAGAGTCAGTTTTTTTTTTCTTTTTTGTTTTGCGGGGGAGAAGTCATGGTGATTTTGAACCTTGGAGGAAAAGAAGAAAGCCATTATGGAGAAAGCTGTGTGTATGAGTGGATTATAAGCCTGCATGGTGGCCTGGTTGGGGCTGTCACCCCCTTAATTAGAGTCACAGATTGCTCATACCTCAAATATCCTGAGTAGGAAAGGAAGGAGCAAAAACGGAATGAGAATAATAATAATAATAATAAAGAATTTGCTGATATCAAATGTTTTCTCCTTGGTTTCTGCTTGCCCAGGTCTGACTGGTGCAGCTTATAATTAGTCTCTGCTTGCAGAAGTGTGGTTCCAAAGACTTGTGGATTAAAGACAAACTCTAGAATTTCTCAGTACCTGACAAGTTGTAACGTGAAAAGCTACACTTAGTCCATTAAAGATTTTTCACAGTGACATTTGAGTTCAGCTTCAGAAATATGCCACCTTGCCATTTATCATTTTCAGGGCACGGGTGTCGGAAAGGAGTTTGCTATGAAGAACAAAACAAAATGGATTGCATGTGTAGAGGTGAGCTGGTGAATACTGATAAATGTACTTCACTGAATGTCAGCAAATGTCACTTGAGAAGCCATTTGCAGCTACCATAACAGCCTCCCAAACCCAACAAAGAGTAGCAAAAACGGGCAAAATGAACTGGGCGTCTTGCTTCCGAATGAATAAGCAATCAGCCCTCTCAGAAGTTACACCAGAAAGTTGTTAAACTTGATAGAAGAAGCTTTTCCAACCATACTGATGCATACTATAGATTGCTATAGAGGGCTGGAGACCTTCTGAGGACGTCAGCACTGTGACTCTGGGCAGAACTTCACAACCCCTTCTCTTCCAGATAGGTGCCTTCCTTTTGTATGTGCAGCCACTGGCTGTCTCTGAGACATATTTTCTGGGTTTTCCTACACCAGTTTGCTGCTTTTGCTGTGTCTACAGACCCCTCTACTCCCTACCCACTCCTAATCTACCCTCCCTTGCAGTGTAATCTGGGAGTGGCTGCAGATGTGACGTGGGATGCAGTCCTCACATGCCACATAAAGAAAAGACCCAACAGAAACACCCTTGAGCCAAAATTTCAGTCTCTCACTCAAGAAAAGAATTTTCAATGTGTCTCCTGGTTAATGTGAAAATTGGAGTAATGGACTCAGCTTCTGGTTCATTCTTGGTACCCTGGCCAAAACTTTCCCTCTATGTGATTTAGGATTTCTGGAAGGTGGGGCCAAGTGTTCTTCAGAATTCAGCTTGGGTTGAGATGTTCCCTTCTTCCTCCTCAGCTTGGTGAGTCTCCAGACTTTCCTGCAGAGAAGTAAATGGGAAAGAAGATCATATTCTCAGAAAAGCTCTCCATGGAATGTGAGACTAATTAAAATAAAATTCCAGCCCCTCTTCATTTTCTAATCTCTGGGGGCTCCTCCTCCTCTTTAACACATACGAGGTCATCCAATACTTTTTTCCTCCTTTATACCAAGAGACTTTAACAGAGTAGCCTGAATTTGTCTGGCCTTGTGAAATATACCACACACACACACACACACACACACACACACACACACACACACACACACACACGCACGCACATTGCCCATACAAACTGAGGTCAGTTAGGCTTTCATTGGTGCAATGCTGTGGTATAGGGCTCAGATACAAGAAGCCCTTTGTTGAATGTACATCTCAGACTCTGTCCCTGAATGTGCTAATGGACACACTTCCCTCTTCACACTGTTCTGCCGTATGTTTAGCCGTGTACGTTGGAAATGAACACATTTTACAACCAGGAAAAGACGGGCTCTTGGGAAAGTGAGCTTCCCTCAGATGAACTCGGAGGGATGGTGCAGGAAGGAGGGGTTGGAAGCTAGCTCCTCTTCAGCCAGACTCCTTGCAGACTTCTTAATTCTTTGTGTTTCCTCCTTTTGAATTAGGTGCTTCCCATGGAAGGGCCTTTACTTGGGTCTTGGGAACTCACAAGCCATCTGCTTATTATTGAAATTGAATTGTCCTCAACTTGTTGACTTTCATGTCAACAAGTTTAGTTTAGGAAGAAACAGTGGCACGTTTAGGAGAGAGAAAAGGAGAAGATGAAAGCCAGATCTCTGGATCAGAGGTGGAGGTGAGGAAAATTGGAAGAGATCCTCCAGAGAGAATGAGATGTGAAATGTTCCGCTTGAGGCAGGACCCATAATATAGCCTGGCAGCACTTTACTCAGTTAAGGCACTTTCTGAAGAGCAAATCTCTGCTGTGTCCCAGTGTGGAATGTATGTCCCAGCCCAAAAAGCTACTAAAGCATAAAAACATGTTCTAAAGAAAAGACAATATGGGTGCAGATTTCTCATTGTGCCAGTATTCTTTATTTTCTTAGTTGCTGCAATTTTAAAATCTGTATCTTAAAGCTCAAGCTAATAAGCATCTGTTCCCTGGTGTGAAAAGAAACTGTTCATAATTGATTAATATCACAAGAATCCTGTAATTGCTGAAGGCTAGAGCAATGTAAAAACCTACCTTCCTATTGTTTTGTCTTTAAAGAACAAAAACAAAAACCGTGTCGTATAGACAAGGGTAGCCAATATTGTCTCTTTCAGTGAGAAAAAGCAAAGCTGGTTTGGGTGAGCTACTTTACCCACTAATTAGTGGCAGTAGCAGGTTTCCTTGTTTTTAATCCAGAAGCTGTTTACAGTGGATTCTTCTCTGGTCTATTTAAAAACCTAACAAGCCCCCTTTAACCATTTTGCATTCTGGGATGTTTCAAACAAAATGTTAAATTGCTATAAGAAGAGGAAGATTTGTTAAAAATACAAAACTGCTTAGAATTGCAGTAATCCCCTCATTCTTGCAAGAATGTAAACAGGACATCAGTTTAGGGAACATTTGCCCATGGAAAAGTCTCCTCTGAGCAAGAAACTTCACCCACTGCATGGGAGCAATGGGCATCATTTAATCGGCTCTAGACATTCCCAATCTCCAACTGAGCTCCCCTGTCCTTGAAGGAGTGGAAAGATACATTAAAGTGGGAGATAAATAAGCAAATTTCAGGTTAACACTGCAGGCAGGCCATCCTAAGGAGAAATGTTTAGAGGAATTTATTACCAGACTTCCACATAACTTCACTCACGTATTCATTCATTCAAGTAGGCACTTTTAAATGCCTACCTTATGTCAGACCTGACATAATATCTTACCTGGATAGCAAGTTTGCTTAGAAGTCATACTCTTTGCCATCTAGAATCACACTCTTTATGGCTCAGCTCAAACCCCATCTCTTCCTTCTAAGATTTCTCCCATGCTTCCCTGTGTGCTTCCAACCAGGACACCCATAAAACAGCATTGTTCTGTGCTGTTCTGAACTGGGTACAACTTTCTCCCCAACAAGTGTTAGTTCCTTGAAAAATGGGTCTCTATCTTATCTCTGCATCACTGAGATAGTCTTTCCTAGTCTGCTCTTTAAAATGAGATTTAAGGCACTGAAAACTGGGTTATCTCTCACTCACACAGAGATCTAAACCACTTTGGTGTGAATACATGGGAAGCAGCCTTCTCCTCCTTGGCTACTGATAGTGTCTGGATTCAGCATTCAATGAAGGTTGTACCAACGACGTAGGTTGGGGAGGAAGTGGATGAGTCCATCTGGATAATCTGGGTACCATGCAGGCAACATCAGACTGGTTAATTTGGAGGAATAGGAGCTGAAGTATCCAAACAATTGTGTAGATGCAGCGTTTGCTGGCAGAGCCATTTTCCCCACCTCTGTATCAAATATGCTTTAGAGATTTGGGAGTTGACACCGCATCCAGATATAGTGGGAGAGAAATGGAGAACATTCACATTTTGCTCTACAGTTGCCAGACTTGAGGCATCCAAGCTTCTTTCCTACTACAGTAACTTATACTATTTCCCAGTGGGAAGAGTTTGGTGTAGGAATCATTCTATCTTCCCTCTCTTGTTTCTGCCCAGGTAGTCACAGGGGAGAGAATACCTAGCCCCACCAACCCCACACAGCCAATTTTGCTATTGAAATCTAAGATTTTGCATGAGATCTGCACATGTTAATGACTTTTGATGAAGAGATTTTCTTTTTTAAATCAGGGATTCAGAAATTCCCTTCCTTCCTCGTGATGCCTATTATTTTCATGTGGGCCTTTCAGGGAAGAATCTTTAAAATTTTCAATCTTTTAATGCAAAGAGTCCCCCAAGCAGGCAGAATACATCCCGTCAGAGCCAAATGTCAGGCCAGAAGAACCTGTGCTTCGAGTCACTTGACAAATGCACAGAGTTTAACAAGCTCTATTTTTTCCCTTAAAAATACACAAAACTCACTTAACATAATTAATAGTAACACTTTTATTTCAAATATTTCATTTCAGTTCCTTAAAATGTATTTGTTTCCCTGCCCAATGAGGGGGGAAAATCTGCTTCAATTTTAAGAAGAAAAATATAAAGTTTCTAAAAGTAAGGATAGCTGAAGTTTTTTCTCCTCTTAAATTGACATTCAGAAAAAATAAATTTCTATATTCATTTACTTCTGATGTGAGAGCAGAAATGCCACCTTTGTTCAAAGAAAGTTTTTGAAATGATACAAATCTACATGTGCATGTTTCCAGAATTAATACCCATGTGTTCACTGTAGCGGTGGGATTTTCTGCTAGGGGAATCCGCATTGGGAGAAGTATCCCCGCCTTGGGAGCATTTAAGGAAATTTTAATATCCAAACAAAAGCAGTATTACCATCACTACCCACTCCCTCCCTTCGAGGAAAAACAATTAATAATTTGCATATGCTCATGACACAAATTAAAGACAAAGGGCCCCTCACAGGCTGTGGGCACTACACAGCCCTCCGCAGGCTGCAGAGTCCCAGCGCCGAACGGTTCTAGCTTCCGAATGAATAGCATTAAGCTGCACCACTAAGGCGAGGTGTTCTGGGCCCTCTGGCCCATTCCCACAACAGAATCGAGTTTCCCCAATCAGAAACATCTCCCAATCTTTCCGTAAGCTTTTAGGGGGGAAAAAAAGAACATATAGTTCCAAGGGGGGAAAAATACATATATACTTTGCCCTTTTTATTTTAATAGCCAAACATTGTAATGCTAGCTAAATAGAAATTCTTGTCTGTTAATAGGTTCCTTTAGTTTGTAATAAATAGGAATGCTAATGACTAAAATTTGGTATTTGGTATGCATTAGCTTTTGTGAGCTTTTCTTTACAGTCCTCATTGACATGCAATATGGCAAGCTTCCTTTGAAACATATTTATAAAATAACTACAGTATAATTAAACCAACAAAGCCATCTTTTAAGTAAGCTTAATAGCACAGGTTTTTTTCACCTCGGTAAAATTTACTTTAAAAAGGAAAAATAGTTATGCCTTAATCCCCCTGTATATTTTATTCTGTGCATCTAATATTTCCTTTGCATCTACAATCTATGCATATCTAATTCTTTTTGACAACTATGATTATTAATAAAGTGCTTGTGAAAGATATGCTTCATAGCTTCTTCAACAAGAATGTTTTTTTGTTAATGGAAATTGTAACATATCTTGACAGATACAATATATAAGATGTGCTTTTTTCTTAATTGTTAATATTGTTATGCTGCATACACAAGGAGCAGATCAACAGATGTGGCAGGTAATAATCAGAGTGGATGCCATTTTACACAATGTAACTAAAAATATTTTAATGATATAAAAGCAATAGATAAATAAAAGCAATTATGTTTAATTTTGCTTTTGGTGTGCCGGCAATTTTTGGTTGTTGCTTCCGTTGCCAGTGCGCTTAGCAGAGTAGGAAGCTCGAAGCGCAAAGCAACCGGACCCAGGCGGCTCTGCCTTCTTGCAGCCCAAGGGTCCTGCAAGCCGCCCTTTCTCTCTCCGCAGCTTCAGCGATCCAGGCGCGCAGGGCCCGACTGAATGCTAATTTGGGATACACAGGAGCGCAAGTTCACCGAGTTTTCCGCAGTTTTGCAAATCCTTTTCCCTCTCCCCATGCCTCACGGTTTAAGACCACGCGATTTCCCAAAAAGAAAAACTCAAAAGATGCCAGGCGCCGGGCTGGAGTCACTTAGAGCCAGCTCTGGCTGCTCCTGCGCCTCCCCGACCCCCGGCCGCCGCTCGGCCCTGCCCCTCGCGCCTCGCCCCCTTCTCCCGAAACTCCGTCCTCTCCGCCGAGGGGCTGCCTTGCCCCCAACCCACCCCCCGCGTGGAGAATAAACACAGTTGACATCACTCTTATAATCTTTATTTAAAACTGTTTCCAAGGTTACAAATTGCCGAGCCTCGTATGCAACAGGTTCCTCCGAAGCGGTATCATTACAGATTAACTGTAATGTGTAGGATTAGAATAAAAGCATAAGAGATTAGGTAAAAGGGCGACGCTCCAGACATAACGCCCGAGCGCATCTCGACTGAGTCAGCCTAGGGAGACCGCGAAGGCGCAGGGTGTCGGAGCGCCGCGGGGCCGCAAAGCCGGACTCGGTTCCTCCGCTCCCCGCCCCGGCCCCGGCCCCGGCCCCAGAGCGGTCAGGACGGCGGCGCCGGAAGGGCCAACGCGGCCGAAGGTTTCGGAGCCAGGCTTCCCGGGCGTCAGGGGCTAGGGACGGGTCCCCAGAGCTGGGGAAGATGAGGGGTCGAGAGGCCGTGGAGGCGGAGGACGCGGGCAAGCCACGGCCCGGCTGGGAGCTTCGGAAAGTGCCGCGCCCGGGACGCGGTCTCCGGGCGGGGCAAAGCTCAGGGAAGGCGGCGAGGGGGTCCCCACACCGGCACGGGGCACCGGGTTTGTCCATGTGGCTGGCTGACACTGCCTTCAAGGCCCAGGCCCGATGGGGCCCTTCCTGGCGTCCTCCTCACCCGCACTCCGCCGCGCCTCCCCTGTCCGGCTGGGGCTGGGGACAGCGGCAGGGGCTGGGCAGCCGCGCAGGCCGCCCGCACCCTTCCAAGCCCAGGCCTCTGGCCTTCGCCGCCCGCCCAGGCCGTGCGGCCTATTGGACCACCTTCCCCCCGGCCTTCGCCTGCCCCTCTCGCGCCAGGAAGGCCCTGGAGCTCCCTCTCCCCTCACACCGCTTCCTGCGGGGCCAGGGCTCGCCGTGCTGGCCCCGTTTGGACTCAGGCCTGACCTGGGCCACGGCCTCAGGCCGCTGACGCAGCCCCGAGGGCTGTTTGCGTGTTGGGGTGGAGGGCGCGGGGCTGGAAAAACAAACAGGGCGGGGGCGCGGAGGCTTGGGGTGGGGGCCGCAGGGGGCTGGAAGGAAGTGCGCAGTGTGGCGAGAGCACGAACAAAGCCCTCTCGGGAGCCCCGTCACCCCTCGGTGACCCCAGGCCCGCCCCGCTGAGCGCGGGGCTCGCGGGCCTCGCCTCCGAGCAGGCCGCACCGCTCGGTGGGCGCACGCCAGGCCTCCGCGGCCGCCCGGACCACTGCTCCCCTCGGACCCCGCAGGCCGAGCCCGCGGCCGGCCCCGAAGGCGCGAGGGGCCGCGCGGCCGGCGGTGGAGCCTCACCCAGCGATGGAGCCCACAGAGCGAGGCTGAGGAGGACTCCATGCTGTTGTCCGTCGGGAAACCGGGCTATTCTGGGGCGCGCTGGTGCCACCACTCTGCCAGCAGCCGGGGAGGGGCCGCGAGGGCTCCCAAGTGGACGGAAGTGGGCGACCAACTTCGCCGCGACTCCTGCTTCCTAGAGAAGGGCCTTGGCTGAGGAGGCGGCGGGAGGGGACTGTTGCAAACAGCTGTTCCTCATACATATTTCATTACACAATCAGATAATGCGTCCCACCACCTTCTCAATTATTCACAGATAAACATTTTCAAGACGTTTTGACATCTGTCTTAGTGCCTGCTATTAATTTAGTAATCACTGTAGTTAAAAATGTATGGGATTTTTGCCGTCGGAGCACCTCCTATCCGGCGCGCGGGCCCAGTGTGGGACTGCGGCTGGGGGCCCGGGCCCTCCGGGAGTGAAGATACCTTTGGAGGTGAGACGGCCTCTCTAGCGCGTTGACACTGTTGATGGATGGGATTAAAGGGGTATCAGGTTATTTTAATTTATTGTTGAAGATGATGACTGCTCGCTCCCCCACCCGCATACCGTCCTCACTTTCCCACCCCAGCCCTAGACCCGTTCAGCCCTTTGCCCCGGGCAGCGGAAATGGTTAGCTTCATCTAGGAGTTTCTGCTGAGGAAGGCGCAGGCAACCCTAGTCGGCTTAGAGAGAGAGAGAGAGAACCACACGCAATCACCGAGCACGATTTCTCCCAACAAAAAAACTAACAATAATAGCTATCCACACACTCAAGGGGTCTCAAACCTCCGAAGTTTTGCCCTGAGTCTTGTGGCCCTGGCAGAGGTGACAAGGGCATTTGGGAAAGACAGAGAAAAATAAATTCGCTCCAGTGACTGTACACGGGGCATTTGGGGCTATGAGAAAACGAGTTGCTTTTCTGCTTGAGTGATAAATGTTGCAACGGGCATAGCTATGTAGACGCAAACAGTTTTTTAAACCAGAGAAGCAGAGTTTGAAGAACCTTGTAAGGCTGAAAATAATAGCATACACTCCCAACTTCAAGATGCTGTGATTAATTGTTGGGAAAGCTCTAGATAGATTCCCCAAACGGGGGAAATACTCAAAGATAAACGAGTTTGTTTCTTTGTGTTCTGAATCTCAGCTGCAAGAATGAAAGTTACGCTTTGAGTTTGAGAGTGATGTCTATTTATTTCTCTTCCTTCTGTCGCAGTCTCTTTCTCAGGTGAGTTAGCAGGTGGACTTTGATTTTTAAAACTATCTCATTTGGGAACGAGGGAAAACAAATCTGGTGAAAGAAAATGGCCTTGGAAGAAACTGCCCTTCCAACGAAGATTAAGTGACTCCAAAGTGATTTTCACTCTTTATTGTTCAAAACATCCACAAGAACAAACTCGCTAAAATTTCCAGGAATTAACTGTATCTAGAAAAAGAAAAGGACATAGTGTTTGCCCCCAAAAGAAGACATTCACACCCCCATACTCTTCTGTTTCTAGGGCAACTACATCTGCAGAATACATGTCCTCCTGCGGCGTTTTCCGGGTAGTTCATTTCTTCTTCACAAAATGGGCCCTCCTCTGCCCCTTCCCTTGGAGGGTGGTCATCCGACTTGCTGGCCCAGAAAGTCCTTTTTTTCCACCTTCTTTGTCTAAATGAATCTTCTCGGACTTACACTCCACTTTCAGATGAGAGAGCGAGGTTCAGAAGATGTGCTCAAAAGAGAGAAAGTTGGGAAGGGAGGTGAAGTGGAAGCAAGGGCACCCCTGCTCCCAGGGAGCCTGCCTCTTCTGCAGGAAACCCGGAGGTAGCCACTAGAACTGGTTAGGCAAAGGGAGCTCACACTAAAAACAAGCCTATGTAGAGTAGTTTCTCAGGCCTTGCCCTAGAGCCACTCTGGAAACTCCTCTCTGCAACCCCCCAACTCCGCCCGGACACCGTGCTCAGCCAGAGACAGGGGAGCAGGGGGTGAGGACTTCCCAATATATCACAAAATTTTTTTAAAAATAAACTATGTAATTTGGTTTAGTTTGAAGTGTGTTCTGCAAACGTATTTGACATACAGGGTATTGGGGTGGAGATGGGGGCAGGAGGGTGTGGATCCTTTTGAATGATCAAGTTTAGGATAAGAAGGGTGAAAGGGGCAAAACAAGGGCCCTCCAGCTTCTCAGGCCATGGTTAGAGCTAAATGTTCCTATTAAGAATTATGAATCTCCCAGCAGTGAGTGAGAACTTGCATGCGCTCCACCCAAATCCTTTTTCAGAATGCAAACCCCTAGGTCAAAAATAATAAGAAATAAACAATAAAAACAATCTCGGTCAAAATGAATCTTTCCTGGATTGTCCTTTTCTGGGTATCTCCAACAGAGCTGAGAGGAAGGCTAAAAGGTTGGCTCTGGGTGGTTGAGGCCTTGGTTCTTTCTAGTGGCCAGGACTTGACCTGAAACCTTTCACCCAGTCGGCTCAACAAAGTTTCTCCCTCCGAGCCAACGTCCCTCTAGCAGGAAGCCCCCTTGGCCTTGCGGCCTGCGTCCTCATTCGGCGAACTCTCCCGTTCACGGCTTCCTGTACATCTGCCCTTGTGGTTGGGGTCACTCCTCGCAGGCACTGTGGCTTTTGTCTGCATCTGGACAACAGGGTGTGCACCCGTTTATTCAAATAATTATGCCTGTGGGCAGTTCTTTATTCCTCAAATTCCTGTTAGTGTTCCTTTAATTCTCCCGTGTGTATTCGGTACGATTGCCTGTACGTTCCAGGCATAGTCAGGTGACTCAGCTTGAGTCTGAGCTCAAATGTGCGCGACCCCCTGGGTCTGCATGGGGAGAAGGAGGTGTGCACGTGCAAACGCGGGACTTTGGGTGGAGTGTGAGGTTGATAGGGCTTTCGGCCCCAGGGCCCTCTAGGCCTCTTTTAAATACCTTCATCTGCCCAATTTCTTAACCTTTCAGGACAAGGAGGGAGACCCTCCGCGATCCTGCGCCTTGACACCCTTTGGGAAGGATAGGACCATCATCTAGGACGTCTCCGGTGGACTGTGGCTGGGCCGGGCTGAATGGGCGGGCGGAGGTCCCGAGGTCGTCTCCTGGCTCTCGATTGCTCCCATCACCCAAGCCACCTCGAGGTCAAGTGCGCCCTGGGGCTCTGTCTGGGGAGGTCATGGCGTCTCGGGGCGAGTGATATGCACGTTTTGGGGCAAAACTCTCCTAGGCCTCGCAGGAGCAGCTGTATTTGTAACTTGGAATTGGCCTGGGCCCGCCTCCCTTGGCCCCTCCTCCAGCTCCTACCTCAACACGCAGCGCTCAGCCGGCTGCCAGAGTGCGCTTCCCGGACCACCCCCAAGCACCCTGGGGCCTCACCATCCTTCAGGGTCCCTGGGGCATCCTAAGGGCCTGGATCTGGAAGAATGGGGGCCAACAAGAGTGGCCAGGGCTCTCCTGGGGCGGTTTTGCCATGTATTCCTCCGCTAGAATTAGCCTCTCGGGCCTGCGCGCCTACAGGTTTCAGAGGCCAGCGGGAACGTTGGCCTCGGGTGTGTGGGGGTGAGGGGTGTGGTGTGTGTGCACGTGTTCACGCGCGACTAGAAGCGGTTCCTTGTGCATTTCTAGAATCTTGTAGATGTGTTTTCTCGTGAGAATGATGCGGACTTACTGCTGACTTCAGGTCAGTTTGAAAAGGGAGAACGTCAGCCCGATGGTAGGTGGTTGTGTCTCTCCTGAGCATTCGTACAAAGTGAAGCCACCTCCCCTCCCCCATGCAGTCTCCCAGACCGGGTCAAAGGACCCAGGCTCCAGGTCGCTGAGGCCTGGAGGGCTGAGGCCCTTGCTGTGCGCCCTGGTGCTCTGATCCTAAGGCCCAAGCTGCCCCGGTACCCACCTAGGGTCAGGGTGGAAAGCCTACGTGGGAAAGGGGGACCTGGAGAACTACCCCCACGCCCATGGCAGGGTGGAGTCCCGACTTTGGCATATTGGACCTACCCACTTGGCATCTCCCTGCCCCGACCCCGTCTGGGATCCGTATTGGCAGCGACGAGGAAGGGAGGAATGGTAAGGGAGTTGGGTCGGTACAGGACGGAAGTGAAGATGGAAAGAGAGAAGAAAAATAAACAAAACTGGGTAGGGACATGGAGATGGGTGAGGCTGGGGTAGGGTGGGGTTGGGGCTGCCTCGGAGAGCAGCGGCTTTTCATCCTGCTATAGGGAGGTGCGTTTGGCTGAGCTGTCCCCCCACCAAATAAAGCTAATGATGTAGTAATTTAGGAGGGGGAGAGGGGCTGGGCAAAAGGAGAGAGGGGAGAGGATGGGGAAACGCGCGCCCCAAGAGCAAAAGCAAACAGCTGTGGAGGCGCTGCCCGCGGCTCAGGCTTCCCAACAGGTTAGCTATACTGGGATCCACCCGGCATTTCGCAGGAAGGGGTGGGGGGAAGACAGAGCGAGAGGGGGAGAGAGCCTCACAAGAGGACAGAGGGAGGGAGGGAAAGAGAGATAGGAGCCAGAGAGCGCACCGCGCGGCTTAAAAGGAGAGACTTACTAATGAATATTTATCCGCCGCTGCTCCGTGCTCCCGGCTTCCCTTACCTTTCAGCAGGTAAGATCCTCCCTGTGCCCCAGCCCCGGGGGCCCTCCTAGCTCCCCAGTCGGGGAGCCTGTGGCTGGGCGGGAGGGCTCTCCGTTGGTGGGGGTGGGAGGGCGGCTCTACTCTGCGTTCACTTTGGGTGCCCGGGCATGCGACCCTGCACGACTAGGAACCGCCTGCGTGGGCTCCACGTGTGAAATGAGTGTGAGCATGTAAGAGTGTGTTTGTGTGTGTGCGAGAGAGAGACAGAGAGACTATGAGCCCGCAAGCGCGCGCGCCTGTTTGTGGTGCGCTCTGGAAACATTTTCCGACTTTTCACTCGGGCGCCCTGGATTTCTCGCCTTTGCCTTTCTCTGCTTCCCCTCCCTCTTCTCTTGCCCTCCCCTCCCCCACCCTGGTCTACCCCACCCTACCCCACTCCTACCCCGGCTGCTGAGGAGCTCTTCTGCCGGCTATTGTACGGCTGGCGCGGGCTCCCCCTGGCCACATCCCGGGCCTCTCATACAAGAAGAATAGTTCTGTTTCCGCCGTAAACCCCCACACAAAGGCTGCCCGGCCACCGGGTCCCCTGTCTCCCTTCCTGGGGACTTCGGCTTTTGAGGTGCTGCGGCGCGTTCTTTCTCCCTCCCCCTCTCAGGGCGCCAGGGCCCAGACCAAGGAGCTAAGAGTGATCGGGACTTGGGGGTACCGGGTGGAACTCCTTGGGGGCCGCCCGCCAGTCTTCCTGGGCTGCAACCCGGAGCCCCGAGACCCCCAAGGGAAGGGCGCCTCTTCCCCCACCACCACCCCAGCCGTCGCCTGCGGGAGGAGCACGGGGAACCCGGCCCAGCCAAAGGGGAAAGAGGGAGGGGAAAAGGAAGAAGGTCGGGGAGGGGCTGACCATATAACCAGAATTCTTTAAACGGACTTACCCGGCCACCTGTTGAGAATCCATGTGGGGTCGACTGGCTCCGGAGTTGCGCAAGGTGGACACACAAAACCAAAAGCCGGAGTTGGGAAAAGAAAATTCTTTCTCTGACCATGCCAGACGCGGCCGGTCAGGATCGCAGCTCCGCGCTGGGATCGGGCGGCTGTACAACCAAGATCGACTTTGCCCTGTTCCCCAAAGCCCCCCTCATCCCACGGCTCCACGGCTGGGAGGCTCCGGACTCAGAGCTCGCGGACTCGGCGCTCAGGGCCAGCACCAGCAGCTCGGCTTAACCCGGGGCAGGCTCTGTAAGCCCTGCTCAGAAGTCAAGAGCAGCAGTGCTGCCTCTCCTCGCCGCCTTTCATGCCGCGGCCGCTCCTTATTCTTGTGCCTCGGCCTCTCCCGGCCCCCTCGGACAAAACCCCCAGAGCCCGGCCACTCTCTTCCCGCTAAATCCCCTTCGGGGTCAGTGCTCTACCAGCACCGGGCCGCGCGCCTCTCCTGCCAGCTGTGTGGCTCTTAAAGAGCTGCACCCCTCCTCCGCCCTGCGCGATCCCCCGACCCCCGCCTCCCCTCCCCTCTCCTCCGGATCTAGCCCCCCACGCCGACGCCTGAGGTCCCTGCTGCCCCGACCGATGCCTGCGGACTCCCAGCCCCCTCCCCTCGCCTCCTCCCCTGAGCAGCCGGTGGGCCTGGCCTCCAGGCCACAGGGCTGAGTTCTACCCTCGCCTCAGGTTCCCTTTCTCACCAGCAGCGCCCACCCCTCCCTTCCCCGCCCCTACTTTAGCCCTCTGGGTCGATCAAGGCCCGGGCACCGCCTTTGCCCAGCTCAGAGGTGATGCCTAAAGATTGCCAGTTTAAGGTTAAGTTAGGGGGTTATGTGATGGGAAATGGGGCAGGGCATGCTAGTGGAGCTAGGGAGAAAGGAAGAGAAGCAAACCAGATGGACTTGGAGAGCTCTCTGTGTCCCAGGGCCTACCTGGCCTTTTGGTTCCTTCCCACGACCTCCCAGAGACGCTCACGCAGGCACGGGGTCCTGAGGTTACCAACCTGACCAGGCCCACTGTGTGTCTGAGGGATCCTGGGCATGTTTGTGTTTGTGTGTTGGGGGGTGGGGTCCAGAGTCCTGAGTGTGGATCTGGAGCAGCCTGCTTCCCAAGCCCAGAGCATTAATTCCCCCCAAAAGTAACTCTTAAGGGCCCAAGAGCTGTGGATGCAAGGAGGGAGTGAAGGACCTTGAGCTCCAACTGTCCAGGGAAAAGGGCATCAGAAGAGAGGGGAGACAGAAAGGGAAGGAAGGCTACTCTTCCTGAGGACTGAAGCACAATTTCTAAGAGGGTGTCTTATATTTACTGGCCAGCCATGTCAGCTGCCCCACTAAGAAAAGGTGAAGTAGATGACTGCTTTGGTTTCCCTTCCTTCCAGAGCTCTGGCTCTCTGCCTCTCTGCCAGGCTGCCAGGCCAGTCTTGCAGGGTGGTCTTGCCTATAGCACTTTTTTTTGCCAGGCCTCCCTGGGACTAGAAGCCAAAGAAGGGATACCTCTGTTGAGGGGGAGTGCAGGACAGGCTGTGGTACCCTGCCTTCCCTACTGCCACTTGTCATAACATGTGACTGGGCTCTGTGAATGGTGGAGGCAATGATGGGTTAGGGAGGGGAGCTGCCCACCCTTTCTCAAACCCAAGTCCTAGCACACCAGGTCTGGCTGTTCAGAAGGGGAACCTTGGGAAGAACTGTGTGGCCTCTGGGCAGTGGAAGCTAAGGGAACTTGAGGTGATAGGAGGATGGAAGGCTGACCCTCAGCCACCCCAACATTAGTCCAGATGCATCTTTAAGGAACTGGAGTGACTAATTGATTTGCAATTGGTCCTCTTGGGAGAGGTTGGCAGTGCACTCCCTAGGCTGTTTCCTGAGACAGCAAAAGCCTCTCCCGCCACCCGCCCCCCTCCCTGAACTGCCCCCAACCAGTAAGGCTCACACCTCCCAAGTCTCCAGCCCCTCTCTCTTGGGAATGGGTAACTGCAGGCAGCTAGGCTGGGTTTGTGCCCACCCTCCGGGGCCTGGCAGTGGGAGGTGTCGTGGTTCAAGACAGAGCCAAACTTCCCCTGTTTCAGAATGTGGGGGGTGGAGGGTCCTTTAGAGGGCGGCGGGGCTCATTAGGCAGAGCAGGGTGCCGAGAGGTGCGCGCCGCCGGCCCCTGAGGCCGCCTTTGAGCCGTCGGGGCGGCTTCATTAAGCTGCGCTAACAAGGCGTACAAATGCCGAGCCCAGCAGCTTTCTTGCAATGCCCGGCCTTAGCAGGGCGCCGGACTAATGAGGGTCACTCAAAGGGGCTGATCAAATATTCAAATTTCCCCGCACGCCAGGAACTTTTATGCATGGAGAAAGTTGAGGCAACTGAGCTGTGTTTACTGTCCGGGGCGACAATTGCTTGGAGCGCCAGTCCCCCGAGGCTAAGGCGGGGGGCGGGGGTGCGGGGAGGGAGCAGTTGTTGTTGTTGTTTTTCAAAGGAAAGTAATCGGGGTCCTTGAAGGGCTTCGCGGCCTCCCCGCCTGCGTGCTGCGCTCCCCTGCGCCCTCCCTGGCCGCCCGCGCCAAGCGCCTCAGTTTGCAGCTTGCGGGGAGGCCCAGACTACGGGCCACCCGGCCAGCCTCCGCCTCCTGACATCCTGGGAGCCGGAAGGGGCGTTGCCCCCACAGGGCAAACCTTCCCCCGGCCTCCTGGTCGGCTGTTGAGAGCCGAGCAAGGCCAAGTGGGTGCAGCTGCCCCAACCCTCCGGATCCTCGTCTCCCGGAGGCCTGCAGACCCGTTGGCTTTCCCTGTAACCCAAAACAAGGAGAGAGTGGGAGGTCTCTCGGGCGTTCTCCAGATGTGGTTGAGACTTTCCTAGTGCTGGGGTTGCGGGTGACATTTGTAAATAAATGCCAGTTGGTCGGGTACAAGGAGAACACTCTTTAAACCCCAAAGACATCTTTTCTCCCTGCCCCACCTGAAGGCGATATTTTCGATCCCCGGGGCCAGGATTGAAGCGGGGATGATGGCA
Source organism: Pongo abelii (assembly GCF_028885655.2). Taxonomy (NCBI): domain Eukaryota; kingdom Metazoa; phylum Chordata; class Mammalia; order Primates; family Hominidae; genus Pongo; species Pongo abelii. The sequence continues at coordinate 87,603,609 of NC_071997.2, read as the reverse complement.
GCAAATTTGTTCTGCACAGGTGACCCGGCCTGTACAGGCGCCAAGTCCTAGATCCCGCAATCAGTGCGGCCAGAGAGCAGAGAAGAGACCTAGAGGAACTGCAAGCTGACCTATCCACCCGAGACTCTCCGCTCTGAGCGACCCCAGGGTGCAGGCGCCCTCCGCGCGCCACCTCCTCTAGCGGTCCCCCAGGGTCCCTTCCCAGTCCTCGCATTGCCCTAGGGCTTCCTTGGTTCCCAGACCAGCGTAGAAGGAGGCTGGGCCCTGGAACCCAAGGTCCCTCTGCTTCTGCTCCACTCCCCAGTGCCCAGCGACTGGGAATTTGGGAGGGGAAGCTCTGGCGCTCCACAGCCCTGCTTCCCACCCAAACACACACTCAGAACGCCTAGACTGAGACCCTATGGAGCCTGCGCCCCCAGCCCGGCGGGGAGCCAGTCCGGCCCTCCGCTCTGGGACCAGCCGCCCCGCCTCCCTGCCCTGCTCTCCGGACTCTCAACTTACCCGCTCCAGGCGGCGGGAGTAGTGCTTCAGGCCAGAGCTGAGAGGCGCTGGCGGCGGCTGGACCGCGAGGTGGGCTCGGTGGGCGGCGCCGAGCTCGGCTCTGCTCGGAGGCGCGGACAGCCCGGGGCTGCCAGCCGCCCTACCGGGTCCCGGCGCACAAAGCTACAAGGCTCGCTGCAGCCCTCTGCCCTGCCTCGCGCTCCGGAGCCGCGGTCGCCACCCAAGCAGGCGGGGTGCGGCAGGGCGGCAGGCGCTGGGGCAGAGGCTGGGGGGCGGGGGTGTCGCCAGAGTCTCAGCCCCACTTGCCTCAGTTCTCCCTGAGTGGCGATGGTTTTTTATTTCAGCGGTTTCGGCAGAGCCCGCAGCACCTGCCCAGCCTCCCTCCGGGGCTGGCCCGGCAGTGGCAGGGAGAGGCCAGTTCCCCCCCACCCGGAGGCGGGGGTTTCGGGGACGGGGAGGGGACTGACCGGGTTCACCCGCCCGCCCGGCGCCTGGGTCCCCGGCTCCGGGGGATGCAGTTTCGGGGTCACGAGCTGCTTTCAAAAAGTTGAACACAATATTCGGAAACCCACCCGTAGGAATTCTCCCCCCACACGCGGCACAATACCCACTCCCCTCCCCTTTTTCATTCCTTCCTCCCCCGCTTCCTCCTCCTGCCCCTTCCACCTCCCACCCTTCAGCCTATAATCCTTCCCCTATGAGAGAAAGGGATCGGGAAGAAAACATGAAGTGTCTGTTTTTGTGTCCCAACCTTTGGGCTCTTTCTGGGCCCTCAGTGAACGACCGCCCAGAGCTTCTCAGCTGCGTGGAGAAGGACTCATGGCCGGGAGGAGAGGGAATATATATGGAGTGGAGAGAGCACTGAAATGGGGCTTGGCAGGTCTTCCCTTTGGAGGAATATTTTTCTGCCCCAGTCGTCGTGTTTACGACCTGCTACCCCACGACTGCCTCTGGCTAAGTGAGCCAGTATTGGCACCTCGCCGGACCCAGGGCCTCCCTGCCGCCCGGAATCCTCCAAGGAGGCTTGCACTTGTCGGCTTGCTCTTCTCCCCGGCCCTCAGAGGCCTGGCACTGCGGGAGTCAAGGCCTAAGCAGGGCTTCAGCTCAGGGTTTAGGGGCTGGGACACTCACAGCCCCAGTCACGTTAGGTTTCCCATTTAAATTCTCTCTCAACCTCTCTTTCTCTCTTCCCTCATTGAGATCACCAAAGTGGTGTGGACCCGGCGCCTTGCCCCCAGATCTGCATCGGAATGCAGAAAAGATCTTAAAAAAAAAAAAAAAGTTTTGAATTCCTCAATGATTTTTCTTCTGGAAAGGCAGCTTAGGATAATTATTTCAGCTTTATTGAGGGCAGATTAGTTGAAGTCTGGGCGCTGCGTTTCAATACGCGTTGTACACGGGCCGACAATGTGGTCATTGTTGGCTACTGTGTGTGAATCCATTCAACATATACACTTTTTAACACCAAACCGAGTCCTGTCTAAATATACACAGTGCTCAGGGAAAGACGTCTCTGACCCCGACAAATCTGCGTAAATCACACTTCCATAGTTACAGAAGCCTCACAAAGGGAGGCCCGGCTCAAGATGCTGATTACATCTTCTTAAAAGCAACATACCTAAGAATAAATACCCATGCCTGGCCTAGGGGCTGTGGTGGCCAGAGGCAGAGAGGGCCCTCTGTGTTCTATGGGCCTTTTGGCGTCTGTTTTAGGCTTTCGATGTTACTTTCCCTAGAGAAATTAGACAGTTTTAAAATGATAATGGTAATTATTATTATTTTACAATACGAGCAAACAAGCAATTTTCAGGCCTTATTCACTTCATCCGGGTGGCTGGCCTCCAAAGTTTGAGTGCCCTCTGGGGCTGGCAGGCAGGACCAGAGCTCCTTCTGTTGTGTGGTGAGGAGTGGGCATCTGTGGGACTTTTCTGGGTCCAGAGAGCTCTTGGGCTTCTCAGCTCCCGCAGCTCCTCCGCCACTCCTCAGAGAGGCAGCCGAATTCTGGGAAGAAACAAAGAGTTGGGTTGCTTCTTAAGATGGAAAGAAGTGTACTGTTTGGACTCTTATTTTAAAATACAGGGTGGTGGGGGAAATCGAGGCTCCTTGACCGGGGAGGGAGTAAAGAACAGCCTAATTGATGAAGAGGGAGTTGAGGTGAATGTGGTCCATGGGCACCGATGGGGGAGGCAAGAGTGGCCTCCAGCACCCTGGGAATTGGGCTCAGGCTCCCTGGCGCCAGATACCCTCGGAATGCGGGATCCCTGGCTGGCGCCACGGCCCGCTGGGCCAAGGTCGGTGCTTGGTGGGCCCCATGATCTCATCTCTCCTTTCTTCCTTGCCACTATTAGTGCTCACATAGGCAGAAAGAGGCGGCCCGACGTGCAAACCATGTGCAAACCGCGCCCGCTGAGCTGGTCAGCCGTCTTTCCTTGCCCGCCGACCTGGCCTATGTGGAGCCTGGGGGACCCTCTTGCCTCCCAACAAAATCCCCGCTCTAATTGCACATCCCATTCAACAACTCTGCCCAGGCCTTTTCGAATTTCTGGATCAACTTCTTTAGGGAAAAGGGAAGAAGAAGGCTCAGAGACAGCGGTAGAGAAAAGAGGAGAGAGAGGGAGAAGAGAGAAGAGAGGAGGGGGAAGTAGCGAGATTAAGAGTTGCAAAGATAAAAAAAAATTCTCTTTATCCCCCCACTTCTCCCTCCTTCCCTGCTCTCCCCCTCCCCCCGCCCTCTAGCTAAGTGGTAAAACCGTCCTTACGTTCTCGGTATTGATTGGCAGGGCTGACAGTGATTGGCAGTGGTTGCCGTGGCAACGCCACAACGACACGCCATAGACCAATAGAAAAGCGAAACAAAATGTTTCAATGCTGCACTCACTGTGGATTTAGGGGAGATATTATGAGGCTGTTGTCATTAGGGCGATTGCGGTGGAATCGCTGAATCTTGACTCGGCGGTGGTTGGCTCTCCCTCTCCTCTCTCCCTCTCCCTCTCTGTCTCGGGTTCTCTCTCTGCGCGCGCGCATCGGGCCGCTCTCCTTCCTCCCTCTCTATGTGGCTGCGCGGGTGTGTGTGTGTGTGGATGTGTGTGGGGTGTGGGTGTCCCTTACGCCCTTCCTCCTCCCCCTCCTCCTCCTCCTCCTGCTCCCCCCTCCTTTCCTTCTCCTCCTCCCCCCTCTCCTCTCCCTCCTCCTGGTCCTCATCGCCCCTCTCCTCCTCTTCCTCCCCTCTCTCTTCCTCTCCCTGAATTTTCTCGTCTCCTCTCAGGTCAGTCCATGGTATTCCGCTCCCCCCTAGACCTCTATTCCTCCCACTTCTTGTCGCCAAACTTCGCCGATTCTCACCACCGCTCCATACTTCTGGCGAGTAGCGGCGGCGGGAACGGTGCGGGAGGCGGCGGCGGCGGCGGGAACGGTGCGGGAGGCGGCGGTGCTGGCGGAGCAGGCGGCGGCGGCGGCGGCTCCAGGGCCCCCCCGGAAGAGTTGTCCATGTTCCAGCTGCCCACCCTCAACTTCTCGCCGGAGCAGGTGGCCAGCGTCTGTGAGACGCTGGAGGAGACGGGCGACATCGAGCGGCTGGGCCGCTTCCTCTGGTCGCTGCCCGTGGCCCCCGGGGCGTGCGAGGCCATCAACAAACACGAGTCGATCCTGCGCGCGCGCGCCGTGGTCGCCTTCCACACGGGCAACTTCCGCGACCTCTACCACATCCTTGAGAACCACAAGTTCACCAAGGAGTCTCACGGCAAGCTGCAGGCCATGTGGCTCGAGGCGCACTACCAGGAGGCCGAGAAGCTGCGCGGCCGCCCACTCGGCCCGGTGGACAAGTACCGCGTGCGCAAGAAGTTCCCGCTGCCACGCACCATCTGGGACGGCGAGCAGAAGACGCATTGCTTCAAGGAGCGGACTCGGAGCCTGTTGCGGGAGTGGTACCTGCAGGACCCCTACCCCAACCCCAGCAAGAAACGCGAACTGGCGCAGGCCACCGGCCTCACTCCCACACAAGTAGGCAACTGGTTTAAGAATCGGCGGCAGCGCGACCGCGCCGCGGCGGCCAAGAACAGGTTAGTGGCGGGGCCCGCGGCCTGGCTACAGCCTCGGAGGCCTGGGAAGGGGAGAGGGGTTGAGATGGGGCTAGCGGAGCGGCCGCTGAGAGCCAGGGAAGCCGTGACTCCTGGCCAGTCGGAGAAAGTTTCCGCTTGTCCGGGACGCGCGGAAGAGGGGGCGGGCTGGCTGTGGGTGTATTGATTGCTTTGACCAAGAGGGGCTTTCGTCAGGGCGGAGAGTGTGTGCTTGCGACCCGAGTGCCCGCAGCCCCTGGGAGCCTTAGCCCTGCGCTGCACCCGTGCCTGCCTCCTTAGCCCTGCCGCCAGCTCGGCGATCCTCTGGAGCCTAGAGACAGGGAGGGAATGAAAGCACTCCTTGCCATCTGGTTCTTATTTCTGTGCATTGCAAAACCCCGAGAGAAATCCACTAGCGTCAGAGAGAGGAAAGTGAACCTGGGTCCCTAGCACAAGGGGAAAAGGCCGGAGGCCACTGCGCAGCGGGCCTGTTTCCCGCAATGCTGCACGTTGCCTGACCGGGAGCAGAAGAGCCGGGCTGGGAGTGGAGAGGCCTAGTGTGTGCGTGTGCGTGTGTGTGTGCACGCGCGTGTGCATGTACTCGCCCTCCTGTTTCAGCCGAGGAGAATCCCTTTGGTCCTCTAAGTTGGGAAGCGGACACGAGCAGCCTCGTTGCCGGCAAGTTGGCCACAAAGTCACAAAATTGTATAGGGCTTGACCAACATCACAGGAGCTGGGCCTGGGGGAAGGAGAAAAAGAACCCGAGGGAAAGAAGTGAATAGACGAAAGGAGTGGGGAGAGAAGGGAGAAAGAAGAGAGAAAGTTGGGTGAAAGCCCTGATGTGGAGCCTGTCTCTCTCTATCCAGCCAGGAAGGCCCAGGGCCTGGTGTACCTCAGGGAGCCGGACCCCCAGCTGCTGACAGCTGCCCGTGGGTGGGGGCTGGGTGTGAGTTTCTGGAGGAGTGTTCGAGTTTAGGCGGCCGGGACCTGAGCCCATGGCCCTCTCACCCCTGCCGTGGAGCCCACTTTTCGTCTGATGAGGGGAGGGCCCAGGGTCAAGCCAAGGCCTCCTTGTGGAGAGAATTCCAGACACCAGGTCCAGGCAGAAGGTTCCCGGTGGGGGGAAAGGGCAGCTGGAGACTGCTCTGTGCTCCTCTCTTGCCTTCTCCTTTGCCCCTTTTCTGTCTCCCTGCTCTTTCCCCACTTTTCCACCGCCAGCTTTCCTATTTTCTCTACCCTCGGTCCTGCGCTCTGCGCTGGTATCCAGAGAGCAAAGTATGCGGTTCTACCCGGAGACGGGCCGGGCGGTGAGGAACCCGCAGCTCCCGGTGTGTGTTTGAGGGAGCAGGGACGGGGTTACTCGGGGAACTCGACCGGTCGCGGGGCAGCCGGCTCAGTTTGAAGAGCCCCAGGGACTGCGGAGGGAAGAAGCGCCCGGCTCTTCTCCGACTTCTGCTTCTCCAGGGCTTGGCGTACTTTGCCGCTTGCACCCAGGCCTCCCCAAGCGGCCGGGCTCGGGTTCTGCCTCTCCTCCGAGGCCAGCCTCTATCTGAGAAGACTTGGGACGCTCCCGAAAGCGGAGTAGGGAGCGGCGGCGCGGGGTAGCCGGTTGGCGGGCCTCTGTGTCAGGGCGGGCGCGGCTCTCTTTCTCCCGCAGGCTCCAGCACCAGGCCATTGGACCGAGCGGCATGCGCTCGCTGGCCGAGCCCGGCTGCCCCACGCACGGCTCGGCAGAGTCGCCGTCCACGGCGGCCAGCCCGACCACCAGCGTGTCCAGCCTGACGGAGCGCGCGGACACCGGCACCTCCATCCTCTCGGTAACCTCCAGCGACTCGGAATGTGATGTATGATAGCCAAGGCCGCCCTCCTCCCCCCCTTCCCCTCCTCCCCAACTCCTTCCCCTCCTCCTCCTAGCCCTCCTCCTCTTCCTCCTCTTCCTCCTCCTCCTCCATCCCCAGAACAAACCGAAATCAGGATACCCAACCATACACACATACAAGTCCACACACACTCCCACCCCAGCCAAAAATATATAAAAAACAAGAAAATAGCAAATTAACCGCAAACTGTCAACAACCCCCAACCACCATCTACCACTACGGCCACCCCAAAGGACCCCGACGCCAACAGACAGTCAAACGCTGATGTTGCGGGCAGAAAACATAAAAGAGGTGACAATTGTATACTTTCTAGGACAAGCACGGCTTCTCCTTTCGGTTCCCATGGACCCGGCATCCCACCTGCATGACGATTTATTTGTATCTGGGAAAATATTCTCTCTAGTTAAAAATGATTTAAAGAGTCGACTATACAAAAACCAATCGCCACCACGAGGACAAGAGGACAAAAGCAAAACAGACAAAAAGAAAAAAAAAATCGCCGTCTCCGTTCCGAATTTGTTAAAAAAAAAAAAAAAAAAAAAAAAAAAAGACAGGGGAAAAAAAAAGAACTCCTGGAGAGGGAAATAGCAAATGTTTCTTGCCTTTTGTTGCTCTCTCTCTCTTTTTTTTCTCTCGCTCTCTTTCTTTCTCTTCTTCTTTCTGTTTTTAAGTCAAGTATTGGTCAAAAAATGCAATCTTCTGTTTTTTGTTCAGCAGACAATCATTTTCTTCGTAAGCACCTTTTTCTCTCCACTCTGTCACTGCCTGTGTGGGTACTGGTTATAAATGTGGAAAATGAATAGTTATGACTGTAACAGATTTTTATTTTTATTTCAAAATTTTATATGAATTATGTATATCTTAATGATCGGTCATTTTCCCAGTTTGTAATATATGTGTAGAAATTGCCTGTATATGATATTGCTTTTTCTCCTCTCCCTTTCTCTTTCTCTCCTCTCCCTCTCTCTGTCTTCCTCCCCGCTCACCTGTCTCTTTTCTTTCTGGGGTTCTCCTCTCACTCGGTGCTCCTGGTGTCGACTTGGCAGTCAAGGAGAGGCATGGTGGCCTGGGTTAGGAAGAGGGACCCCGTCGCTAGCAAAAGCGGAGAGTGAGATTGTAGTATTCTTATGCAAAAGCTATTTCCAGTATTTCTTAGCAGCTTCAGAGGTATCTCTCACTCCCTGTAGGGCGCTTTTACTGTTATCTTAAACTGCGTGTTTATCTATATGTAAAAACTTTCTAAAGCAAATACAGTATTCTCCATTTTCTTATCACTCCCAGAGACTGGTGTTTTTGTCTGCCCCTGGCCTGCAGCCGCGGGGTGTTCAGCCTTCACTTCCACTCCTGCTCACCTGAGCCGGGGCAGAATTTCACGGCTGGATCTCAGCATTTCCCCCGCCCCCCCGAGGGCACTGGGAAGACCAGAACAGGCCCTCCAGAAAAGAGCCAAAGCTGGATCCTGAGCAAAAAGGCAAAGAGTGTTCAAGGGTTGGGAGCAGGAGGCTACCGCCAGTTTCTTCAGAGTCAGACGCTAGGCCCACTTCACCACAGTATGCATTCAGCCAGAATTGTAGCCTGCCAAGACCCTGTGGGTCCTTGGGGGAGTGCTGGGCGTCTTTCAGTTGTTGTTGCTTTGTTTTTTAAAAGGAAAAATATACAAGGTCGCCAAACCCCAGCATCCATCCCAAGTAGAGCTGACAGGTTTTGTCTTCTTTTTGGGGGGTGGGGTGGTGGGAGGGACAGTGGCCTGAGTGGGGAAGGCAGGAGGAGTGAGGGAGGAGGTCGCTTGCAGAGTTTAGGGCCTAGAATCAGGATGGACTCCCCTCCTCACCTCCTGAGTGTGTGTCTATGTGACAGTGTAATTTGCCTTACGGCTCTCGATCTGTCCCCCTGAAATTTCTTCCCATCTTTGGGGTTCAGCTGGAGTCTCTCAAGCCCCTAAGACATTTCAGAGTTGGTTTACACTTTAAAATGAAAACCAAAAAATCACCACCTCTTACTAACCATGTTCCCACTGGCCCCAAGGCCAGGATTGGGGATTGGGGGAAACGTGCCTGGAATTTTGCATCCATTTCCAAACTAATTTTGACTTCCGATTTCCTTTTGTCCCCATCCCCAGCAGCGCCAGGGGGTTTAGGAGGGCCAGGCTTGGCAGAGAGGCTGTCTGGCCCAGAGGTGCCCTGAGTGTTCCAGTGGGACCTTGCAAGTCCAGGGCATGCATTTGCCAGGCAGAGAAGTTTCCTGAGTGCGCCCCTACTTAGAACCAGAGCATGCAGCCGACCTCCAGAGCTCCCAAGTTCTGTGGCCTGGCACATGGTGTCAGAATCTCTGTGTGTGTTCACTGCTCGGGAAAATGTTCCTTGTCCTGCCACATTTCAGGCAATATTGACCCAGATGGTAGGAATTTGGGAGAAGGACTGCCTGGATTCTACCCAACTTGAGCCTCTGTTCTGGGATGAGGAGCTCTGTCACCCACCTTTGCTTTTAGATAATCAGTCACATACTTGACACAGAGCTTGGGCCTGGAAGCCCAAAGAAGTGCCTGTCTCAGTGTGGAGAGTCTGGATGGACGCTGCCCAGCCAACTGACCAGAATTGACGGATGAAAGGCAAGAAGTTGCTCTGCTGGAGGGTGACTCCTGGAAGGGCCTGCCTAGATAGAGGACATCAAGGAGCAGGTGCCTTTTGTCTAGGGGACAGGAAACAAACCTGAAAGTTAAAATGATTTCCTATCTCAACACACAGTGCAGAGAAAGCAGATTTGGGGCATCCAGTGCCCACTCCTTCTGTATTGCAGAAAACTGTCCATCAGACTCCACAGCAGCCTTTAGCTTTGGAGGGCCTGGGCCTTACTGGGTGTCAGCAGCCTGTTGTCTATCTGTCTATCCTGCTATCTATCATGTATCACTCTCTCATCTCCTGTGTTTCCATCCAGGTCTGCACGAATACCAGTACTCTATGCTTTGTATTTTCTGACCTTACATATAGGTTCCCTGCAGCAAGGACATGTGTGTTTGTTGTGGGTGTGTAGATGTGTGCAATTCTGGATGCTGGGCTTTCAACCCTCAGTCAAGGTCTGCATACAAAAGGATGTGTGTGTGTGATGTTTGGTATAAATGTGTGTACAGTGCATTGGTGTGTGTCCAGTATGTTTTCATGTATATTGCATAGCACAGGTATTTGTGTATGGCTTAGGCAGTTTCTCTGTCCTTAGTTCTGCAAGGAGTGCATATTGAGGGGCTCCAATACACCTATAAGGTACTTGGGCATGTGTCTTGTGGGTCTTGGGTCTAGTGTAGACATGTGTGGGTTCCCTTGTTCTAGGCACTCCCTAGATATGACTGCCAGGCTGCCCACCTCTAACAGGCCTTCCTGTCCCTTTAAGATATAAGGGATCTCAATGGGTATTCATTGGCTGGACGGCAGAGGGGGATTGGGCTCTTTGGCTATCCCAGTCCATCCTTTATTCTGTTTGATTTTCAGGGGATATTATGGTTGATTTGGCCTCTGCCCCTTTAAACATCGGAGTGAGAGAATAGAGGCCCCTTTCTGGCCAGATCTTGCCTTTTACCAGCTGCTGGCCTAGTCTCTTTCTGGGCCCCTCAAAGCCCTGGCCAAAGCGGTCAACACCCTACGGGCCACTCAGACAGAGCTTGAGGGCAAGGCCAGGCTGAAGTTCCACCTGCAGAAAGGCATCTCAGTCACTGCACAGCCCCCACCTCCTGGGAATGCTGCAGGTTGTGCCTTAGCCAGAAGAATGTGTGCATTGGTGTGTGCTCTGTCGTGGGTCTTGTGAGCCTGGGTCAGGCCCAATATGTAGGCCTAAGTGCTAACCATCTGTCCCCTATGTCTGGGCCATGCAGCAGCCAGTAGGCTGGCTCCTCTGATTCCGGCATTCCAGTGAGTCCGCACACACTACCCTGCATGCAGCACACTTCGCCTGGCATCCCAGCGGAGTGCTCTGGCTCGGAGCCTTCCCTGTATGCTTAGGCCTCCTGTGTACCTGAGTCACTTACCTTAAGTTTCCAGAGGCTTGGGGCATAATAGCCAACTTGGCTATTTTCTCAAAGAAAAATAATGACAATCCAGGATTTGCATTGGAAACCTGAACAGGCAGAATGGGGTGTGAAACTGGGCAAATCTGTGTCAAAGTCTTTGACCCCTAGATGTGCCTGCCTGAGGGAAGAGGCCCGTCTACCCCTTCTGGCCTGCTCACTCTCTCCGCACCCAGCCCTCTTCCGTCCCTGCCCCTAGCCTGAGCCCCCCACCTGGCCTCTCTTCTTGCCCTCCTTGAATCCTGCGGAATCGACTGCCCAGTGCCAGTGCAGTTGATTATCCCCGGCGAGACACACAACTGATTAAAATGAAATGACCCGGAAGCTGCCACGGCGCGGGGTGGAGATGCCGATCAATAGTGGGGCTGGAGGCACATGAGTCTGGCCAGTCCCGGCTGGGAATGGGGTTGAAGACGGAGGGCCCAGCCTGGGGGGTGCCTGAGACTTTGGGCGGGGAGATGGTTCAGTGAGGCAGTGGGAAGGCCCGTGCCTGGGCTTGCCGAGGGGGCTGTGATGGTGGAGTGGCCCCCAGGTTCTTCTGCAAGGAGAATGGGACAGCCTGGTACGTTCTCGACCCAGCGCATCACCCGGGACCCCGGAGCTCGAAGTCTGTTCCCAGGCCTGTGGCGCACTGGATGCACTCGGCCTCTTGGAGCAGTCTCTTCTCCCTCTCTTCTCCCTCTGCTTCTGTGGCCCTGTCAGTCCCGCCTAAGCCTTTGTGTGGCCGTCACCTGGAGCACCGGCTGTGCCTCAGGGACTTTCTCGGGCCTTCCCCTTGTCCTCTCTGTCCTCCAGCGCTGGAGCTGAGATGCCCGGCCCGCGGGACGCTCGAACCCCTGGTACGCGCGCTGAGGCCCCCACGGCTTCCCACCGCTCCGGCCCTTTCCGGCCCCAGCTGAGCTGAAGCTCCCTGGCCCCAGTGTGCGGGCCCCGGTGGCCGTCTGGCCCGAGGGAAGGCGGGGGCAGGCGAGAGGGAGCTATGGAGGAGGGGAGCAGTACTAGCCCGGCTCCGATTTCTCCGGTCAGCTGAGCACAACTTTCCATTCGAGTGTATTCATGCAGCGGCTGATTGAGCTCCACTGTGCCGGGCGGGGCTCGGCGGGAGCGGGCAGGCACAGCCAGTCTGACAGAGGCTACACACACACACACACACACACACACACACACACACACACACGTATGTGCAATTCATCTCATCTACATAAACATGCCCTCTGTGTTATATCATACCTCACCTCCAGCCGTGCCATCATAAACACAGCCGAGCCCCTTCCCTCAGGCACCTACCTGCCCTCAGAGCAGTTTCCCAGCACCCATAGACCTGCTTCTCTCCACAACATAAGGCCTGCCTTTCTGATTTTCCCCTTATGGATTCTACACCGGTCCTCAGATACAAACACAAGAATCCTTCATCTGCATTTCCTGCAGGCACACTCTCCAGGATGCATGCACTCCAAATCTGTACAGACGCACGCACAAAATGCCCAGGCTCACAATCACACCCTCCTACAGAGCTACCCAGATTCACACAATAGAAATACACATCTGCATAAAATGGCATTAGCACCAATAGACATTTAGTGCACAGCCTGTCGTAAGTACATAGTGTGCTGGGGCTAACCAAAAGTTTACACACAAGAAAGGGAGAAAATGAACAATAAATCCAGTCAGAGAACACAGCCACTACACAGTCACCACGACAAACACACAGAGGACACACAGAGGAAAACTTCGGGCACACACACATACTTGTGAGCCAACCCAAAGACATAAGACATGCCACCCAGAGGCATGCCAACCTCCAAACCACAGAGCTTGACTCTAGGGACTCAGAGACCAACCATTCATTGCACACACACACACACACACACACACACACACTAGCCTAGGGCCCCAAAGAAGATAGGTAGGGAACTAGATAAGCATCTTGAGAGAAGCATGCCTGCTGTTGGGAGTGAGCAGGCAAACAGATGCCTCTGTGTTACAATCCACCCCTAAATGCCCATGGTATGCTGTTCTGCAGAGCAAGAAGGGAGAGTGAAGAAGAGGGAGATAAATTATAGAGTGAGGATAAAGGCAAAAGGAAAAGGGAGACAAAGGAGAGGGAGGTGAAAAAAAAAAGTGAGGAGAAGAGAGAACAGGGAAGGGGCGGGAGCTGGAAGGGTCTGAGGGAAGATGGGGAGCAGCTTCCCAGGCTTAAGCAGGAGGGCCAAGGCTGGTTGGGGAGAGGGTGCCATTGCAGCAGGAGAGCAATTCCTTCTCCGAGAAAGCGCCTAGGGGAGCACGTTGACTTGTGGCCGGCTGGACTTGGGAAGTGAGCTGAATACTGGGGGTGCACAGCAGCTTGGGGCCCAAGAGCAGCCATTCCCCTTGTGGGCTGGGGAGGTCATGCAGCTTCCTCTGCCCAGAAGAGGCCCACCCAAGAAAGCACCCACCTTCCCATGCCTCCCTTCCCTGGACTCAGCGGCAGCTTCTCCCCTCACACTACACACTCTTAGAGATGCCCCCAATATGATTCCGTTCATAAGACACACATAGTCACCGCTCTGCATGCACACACACACACACACACACACACACACCCCTCTGCCTTCTACAGTGGGCACAGGCAACCACCCACTTCTGCTCAGGGATGCAGCAAGGGACAGAAGCATATCTCCCCTCCTAGCAACGACTCCCCACTTTTTACAAATAAACCCACGACTCTAACTGGTTTCTACACACACTCTTTTTGGAAAAGAAAAGGGCTTTAACCTCCAGGACTCTAACCCGTCAAGACGTCGAGGACTTTACAGAATGTGCTGGCAAGAAAGGAGAGCACAGGCAAGTCACACACACATGCATGTGCCAGGCTCTGCCTACACTCCAGCCCCGCCAGGCTGCTCACGGCAGGCTCAGTCAGGCTCAGTCAGCCCCTCTCTGCCTGAGGATGGAAATGGCTGTGTGGCTGGAGGAGCTACAGACCAGCCGAGCACTGGCTGTTCTCTACCTTTTATTTTTTATTTTTATTTTTTACTGAAAAGATGAGGCTTGGCAGGAGGGGCGAGTTCCCTGGGGACTTCTCGGATCCCTGAAGGCAGGAAGAGTGTGCGGGGCCCAGGAACCGAAACAGGAGGTCCGAGGGACCGAGGCAGGGTCCAGACGTGAGGGGGAGCGCGGCAGGGCGTGGGGGACGCGGCCCCCGGGGTAGGGGTCCGGGATCTGCGGACGTGGCCCGGTGGGGCGCGCGCCCCTTGGTCCCCGCTCCGCCCTCCGGCCTTCGCGGCGCTCTCTCGCTGGGCCTTTGTCCCCCTCTCGGGCTCAGACTCCGTCTTTCTTCTTTCAGGCCGCTGGGAGGCGCTGTGGCCGAAGCCCCGGCCTCTCCCAGCCTGATGCCCTGGTCCTCCAGCCGCTCAGTCTTTCTCCGAACCCGGTCCCCGCGGGGCTCGGCTGCCTCAGGCGATGGCCCGGACTGTGGCTGGGGGAGGCCTGGAGCCCTTCCAGGCCCGCACTGGCTTTGGTTTGTTGGATTTTGCGATATTTACCATAATAATTAATTTGCGACCATTCAACAGAATATCTTAGCAAGGCCCCTTAACGACTGGAAGCGCTGCTAATTTCCGGCGTGTGCGCCTCTCCCTCTGCAGCCCGGGACAGGCGCAGCCGCCTTATCCCTGCCCCTACCTCGCCCGGGACACCCTCGCCCTGGCCAGGCCCGACTGGGAGGAAGGACGGAGGACCGACGGACACGTGTACACGTGCGGGCGCACGGAACCCAGGCTCTGGCCACCGCTGCCTTTCCCCTGTGTGTCTGAGCTGAAGCGGCTACGCTTATACCGGGAGGTGAAACGGAAGCTCAGAGAGGGCCATAATTTGGCCACTGTCACACAGCCAACCTCCACCTTCACCCGGCTACTCCAACACACTCGATGACCCTCTCTGTCTTCCTCGCCGTGCGCTCCCGATAGCGGGGGAAATACTTTTCTGAGGTGCCTCTCTGGGCGCACAAGATGAGGCAAAAGCGGGAGACGGGAGTGGGATAGGACCGGGAGCGGGCGGCCTTAGGCTCTGCCCTTCTGGGCGCGCCATCGCTCCCGCCACCTGCGCTAGGACTTTGCAGGAACGCGCCTCCTACGCGCTGCCTAGGAGGACCGGACCCGAGACAAGCGCTCAGCAAGCAGCTACGTGCAGGCAGCCCTACCAAGCCCGGAGAAAGAGCGGGGATTTCAGGGGCCTCCCCTCCCACAGCGGACCGGCCTCCACTTAAACCACCAGCACTTCCCAGTGGGCTGGGAATCGAGGATGTGAAGTGTGTGGATACATGTGAACGTTGTTGACTGTGCAGTGAGACTGTTGTGCAGATTCTCATGAATTGCAAGAGAAATATTTACCTTGTGCGGGTGACAAGTCTACCTGCAGATGAGCCCGGGGGCTTGTCCTGTGTTTGTGAGCATGATGCAGAAATATCAACTAAGTTCTCGAAGAATGGAGGGGAGAGGGACAAGCACAATTGAGCCCTGTCCTCAAGTTTCTCACGATCTAGTGGGAGGGACAGTTGAGGTCACCACTTAAAAACAAACCAACCCCGTGGAGTTGCACACGGTGTTTCCCGGAGTGGCAACTTCGCAATTAATTACTACAACTTTGGCGGTGGGGATAGAGAGGGCTTCTCTGAGTTCTCTGAGCAGATGGCACTGACCCAGAAGGATGAATCGGATTGAGTAGAGGAGATTCTAGGCAGGAATGGCAGGCAGGAAGGCATGGAGGAGGTGTCAGGTCCAGTGGGGAGCAGTGCAGTGTGGCTGGCCCGCCGGGAGTACTGTAGTGTGGGGCCCATGGGTTTTTGAGAGGTTGGTAATTGATTCTGAGGGAAGAGGGAGTAGAGATTAATTACAAGATCAGGCAAGTTGTGTGGCCTTGATCCCATGGGTACTGGGGACCCAAATAAAACTATATGAAAGTGGCTGGGCGCGGTGGCTCATGCCTGTAATCCCAGGACTTTAGGAGGCAGAGGCGGGCGGATCACGTGGTCAGGAGATCGAGCCCATCCTGGCCAACATGGTGAAACCCCGTCTCTACTAAAAATACAAAAATTAGCTGGGTGTGGTGGCACATGCCTGTAATCCCAGCTACTCGGGAGGCTGAGGCATAAGAAGCACTTGAATCCAGGAGGCGGAGGTTGCAGTGAGCTGAGATTGCTCCACTGCACTCCAGCCTGGAGACAGAGAGAGACTCCGTCTCAAAACAGTCAAACAAACAAACAGACAAACAGACAAACAAAAAAACTGTATGAAAGCTTAAGTGGGAATATCCAGTGTCTTGCTTAAGGACTGTAGTCGGGGGCAGTGAGGCTGTAGACAGGAAGTCCCTAGGAAACTATTCCAATAGGCAGGACTGAGCTAAGGCGCCAGAACCGGTTAAAGGCATTTCCAAAGAGTAATGGTGAGGACTTGATGACCAGTTGCAGACCTATAGGCTGCCCTCTGACCTCCAGCTTCATGTGCGTTCACAATTCACATGCTCACACGTGCTTCTTAGAGGGGTCTGTCGGTGGACGCCACGAACCAATCAAACCCTTGCACTTTGTTCCAAAACCCATTCCCTACCAGAATGGGAGTCCTGTAGGGCCAGGTCTCCTCCCATACCCACCCATTTCGGCCTTTGTTCTACTGCACAATAACAGCTGGCACTGGGGTGCGGGAGGACGGTGAAAGTTCGAGTCCCAGGCCCCAAGTCCTCCAGGAGTAACTGGGGTGACCCGAGGAGAGCAGCGCACTGGGTGAGTGGAAGCGTGGCCCGTGAAAAGGGTACCGATGGTCAGAGGTGTCGCAAGGGACCCAGGACCCACGCGCCTCCGAACCCCTGAGTCTTCGTCCGAGCGCCGCCGCAGGCTCTGCGAAACTTCAGTGCGCGCAGCCTCCTGCACACCGTTTTCGCGCGACCTCCTTGCCTCGGGCTCCAGGGGTCAAGCCAACCCAGCGCGGGAATGTTCCATTTGCCCTATTGGGACATTCAGGGAGGCTTTTCCGGGCTGCCGCGGCGCTTCCACGCAGAGGAGGCGTCGGCTCCCAGGCAGCTTGGCGATCTTGTTATTGGACACGCGAGAGTTTAGAGACCCAGAGAAATGGAGTGAGTCAAAGTCAAACTCAAGTTTCTCGGCCCCTAGTCCTGAGATTCTTCCATTGCACATTGCACCCCTGGGCCTTTCACATCTGCTCCTCGCGAGCTTGGAGTGTAGGTGCGACCAGGGCGCATCTGTGCCAGTGCGTGTCTGCGTGCGTGGCCTTTGGGTGACTCCACGCCCACAACTGTCTCCGAGTGTGTGGGCGCGTGTGTAGCAGGTACCCAGGAGCAGGACAGGGAGGGAAGCCTCAGCTTCCAGACCCGTTCTCGCGTGCTGGCGGGAGCGGTGGGTAGGAGCAGAAGGAGGTATGTGGGGAAGGATGGAGGCGGACTAGGGCTCTGTGCCCGCAGAAGAGTCCAGGACGCAACCCCGCACGCCGGGCCAGCGGAGAAGCAGGAGAATGGACCCGTTCCCCCGGGGATGGGAGAGCTGAGGAAGGCTGCAGGTCGGGTAGCTAGATTCCATGATGCCCTCAAGAAGTTGCCAGACTCCAGTTGGGGAGCTCTCAAGAGCCAGAGACCCAGGGAAGTCCCCTCTTCGGCCTCCGAGGACCCCGAAGCCTGGCCGCAGTGCTCAGCCTTGGACCCCGCTGTTCCGCGGCCAGACGCCCCCCGGCGCTGGCTGTGCGCACCTAGGCGCAAAGCACTACAGGTTGGAGGCGGAAAGCAGCGCGCTCTGGGGCCATTGGCGGGTTTTTGCTGCCACCTCGCGGCGGTGATGCGTAGCATGCGAACCCTCCGCACCGCGGGCCTTGGTAGTGCACGCGGGTGGTGTGAGGGGCCTTGCCCTGCCGCGCTGTCCTTTTCTGCTCGAGTTTTCGCAACGCCTCTTCCACCGGGATAGCTTGCTTCTCCTCTTGAGGGACTGCGCCCTGTCTTATACCAAAGTCCACCACTTTGCGTGGGTAGGACCCTCCACCCTGGCCTGTGGGATTTGGAGTCACCTTTCTAGCTCCTTTCTCTTGCTTTACTACTTGATCCCGTAGCTGCCCACCTGGACTTGCAAGAGGTCTCATGCTAATATTTCCCTTCTTCTGCACTATTAACTTCTTGTCTTGCAGATAGATGCCTCTAGGTCTCCTACAGCGGGAGTGTGGGGCTGTCTTCCATGGTGATAGGCTGTCTGGTGGGAAGCCATGCCGAGCTAGTACCCTCTCCTCCTCTCCACAACCGCCTGCTGAAGGCCTTCCATATGCCTGACGCTGCCACACCTTGGAGACAGCCAATGGCAGCCTAGACCCTGGCCCTGCGATTATAGTTTAGTGCAAGCAGAGGAACACAATACACAAATTATCATTGAAGCTGCCATATGGAGGTATAGACAAAGTGGGAGCCCGAGGAGGGCCTTTGAAACAGATCTTGATGGATAAGCATGAGTTTTCCAGGCCAGTGAGGAGGGAAGGACAGTCAAGGGACTGGGAAGTGTGTGTCCAAAGACACTTGGGTACAAAAGAGCATTGGGTGCTGAGAGGGACAGCTGTTTCCTGGGATGCTCCACAGTCTGACAGTGAAGACATTGCTTTGCTCTGGACAGCATAGCCAGCCAGCTTGGGCGAATGTATTGATAAGAATATGAAGTGTCAGCGGTGAAAGGAATATTTGGAATTGCTTCTTTTCCCATTTAAATAGACAAGGAAACCGAGATTCTGGCTAAGTCTCTGTCCTTAAGTACAAAGCTAGTTAGGTGGCCGATTGCTCTATAAAGTCCACCGTGGTGCCTAAGGGAGGCTGCGTTCCAATGCCAGGTGGTCTGGAAAGAGGAGGGGGGTGGTGGTGGTGGGGAGGGTTTAAGAGGAGCCATCACAGGCTCTTTTCCTTTTCTCAGCTACAGTTTTGCTTGCCTGCTTCTCTCTTAGGCAGCATAAATACTAACCCTTACTCTCTTCTCTACAGATGCAATCATTCTAAAAGCTTTGGGGTTTTTTGTTTGTTTGGTATGTTTGCTGCCAAAACTATTTGGCAGCAAAACCTGACCTAAACAGTATGAAGCTATTTATAGTTTTTATTTATCCTGCTTGGCATAGATATCAGATGTTTCACTGCAGAAATGCTGATGTGTTGGATTACAGGTACTGCTCTGGACCCACTTGGGTGGTGTTATGTAATACAGAATATACGGACCATTATATGTACCTTTCTGAAATCTCTAAAACTATGAATTTCCCAAGGTTTTTGGAAAGGGATTGTGGTCCTTTAGGATTGAGCCTGGATTGTCTTATGGTAAAGAGGTTCATGGTGGGACAGGAAGTCGGCAGAGAGTGGAATTTAAACAACGTAATGAGATAAACCATGATTGGTAGTTTGCAGGAAGAGTAGGTCAAGTTGGCTGTGGGACAGGGTCACAGGGCCAGCCTAGCAAAGCTGCTGGCATCCTGGAGGGCCTCAGGTGCTAGGGTCTTAAATTTCTTTTTTTCTTTTGAGACAGGGCCTCACTCTGTCACCCAGGCTGCAGTGCAGTTGCATTATCACGGCTCACTGCAGCCCCACCCTTCAGGGCTCAAGCAGTCGTCCCACCTCAGCCTCCTGAGTAGCTGGGACAAAAGGTGCACACTCACCACACCCAGCTAATTTTTGTATTTTTTTTAAGAGATGGGGTTTCACTATGTTGCCCAAGCTGGTCTCAAACACCTGGGCTCAAGCAGTCCTCTCACCTCGGCCTTCCAAAGTGCTGGGGTTACAGACATGAGCCACCGCACCCAGCCCTTAGATTTCTACACAAGCTGGAGAAGGTAAATAAGATCCTGGCTCCAGGCATTTTTTCATGGCCGTTCTCTCCCAGAGTCAGACTCTCCCCTTGATGCCAGAATTCTCCCTTTCTCCAGACCCAGGGAACACCTAACTCCACCTTTCCAGGTCAGTCAGGTGGGGGCAGCCAGATGCTCCCTCTATCCCCTGGATGTCCTGGGGAAAATCCATCTCTATCATAAAGCCATAGGTAAGTGCCTAAAATGTGAAAACTTTACATGAGAGAGACAGCTGCGAAGGAGGAAGAAAGTGAACATTTATGATTGAATGCTTTCTAGGCATCCAGCCATGTCCTAGGTTCTTACACCAGCTTATTTTTTTTTTTTTCATCCTTGCAGCATCCTGGGAGATCAGTATTTTCATCCTCATTTTTATAGTTGAGGGAATTGAGGGCCTGAGAGGTTATAGGATCCTTGCTAATTCTCCTTCTCCCCCTGAAGTCCCCCTGCAATAGGGTAAGAAGTTCTAGTCCAAGCTTTCCTCTCTTCCACCTTCCAGGAAAGTGGAGAGACTGGAGCCCTGGTAGTGTGTGTTGGAGGGGAGAATGTGGGTCCCTTGGAAGGGAGTGGCTGGGGGCCCTGAGCTCTGGGGAATAATCCAGGCTAACCCTGTGGTGCTCCTTTCCCAAAGCTCCATCAGAGACAAATAGAATGGTGACATATCCCCTTGTCCCTGCAGGGAAGGCTGCTCCCTCCCCAGTGGGGCTCACCTCCATCTGCAGCTGTTTAGTTCTTCCTTCTGTGTCAACACTCCCCCCCTTTTCTCTTTTTGAGAACTTCGGCTGTATCGTTGTTGTTCTTGTTGTTGTTTTTGAGATGGAGTCTCCCTCCATCACCCAGGCTGGAGTGCAGTGGCTCCGTCTCAGCTCAGTGCAACCTCTGCCTCCCGGGTTCAAGCGATTCTCCTGCCTCAGCCTCTTCAATAGCTGGGACTACAGGTGCATGCCACCATGTCCAGCTTATTTTTTTTATTTATAGTAGAAACAGGGTTTCACCATATTGGCCAGGCTGGTCTTGAACTCCTGACCTCAAGAGATCTGCCTGCCTTGGCCTCCCAAAGTGCTGGGATTACAGGCATGAGCCACCGTGCCTGGCTGGCTGTATTGTTTTCTATGTTTATTTAAAACTAAAAACTTGCAATGATGCGAGTTTGGAACTGCATGCCCCAGGAACGTCTGGGCTCCTGAGTCACTGGAGAACAGCTTAGAGACAGGGTGGGGACAGTAAGCTAAGCTGGGAAGAGTGACTCAGAGATACCAGAGTCATCATGACCTGTCCAGAAGCAGAGGAAACAGGGACCCTGCAGATGGGCCAGAAGGAGCTGGGATTTTTCAAGTAGTAGGAGAAAGGATGCACCTCAGGTGGTGGGGGAAGTTACAGTGCAGAAAATGGTGCCCTCATGGAGCTATTCTGGCCAGCAGCGAGCCCCAAACCACATTCTGCCTGGCTTTACTGTGATTGCGGTGCATGGCTTCTTTCTCCTGCTAGACTGGGGATGGGGCTGTGTTAAATGCACCTTTTGTGTTGCCCACAGCACCTAACACAAAGCCAGACTCTGTTGATTGGATGGGGAGTGAATGAATAAGTACCATAGGCTTAAAAACCAGGCAGTGCCGGGTGCGGTGGCTCACGCCTGTAATCCCAGCACTTTGGGAGGCCGAGGTGGGCGGATCACGAGGTCAGGAGATGGAGACCATCCTGGCTAAAACGGTGAAACCCTGACTCTCCTAAAAATACAAAAAGATTAGCCGGGCATGATGGCATGTGCCTACAGTCCCAGCTACTTGGGAAGTTGAGGCAGGAGAATCGCTTAAAACTAGGAGGCGGAGGTTGCAGTGAGCCAAGATTGTGCCACTGCACTCCAGCCTGGGCGACAGAGTGAGACTCCATCTCAAAAACAAAACAAAACAAAACAAAACAAAACAAAAAAACAGGCATTACCAGCCTGCCACAGAATATGCCTAGAGAAATCTACAGGTGACCCTGATGGGGCATGCAGAACCCAGAGCCATGGCAATCACCTAAAAGGAGGGGACGGGAAAGCATCTGAGCAGACTGTCTGTTGCCTGGAGCAACAGGAAACTCTCTGGGGTCAGCTGAAAGGGAAGCAGTCAGGGAACTTGCAAGGGAGGAGTACCACTCGGGCAAGGGCAGGAGAATAACAGGCAGTGCCCTGGAGGAACACTGCATGCTGCCGAGGAAGGAGGGCGGCCTTGGCGATGATGTCACCATGAAGCACTTGGAATTGAGACAGAACATCCTCACTTGGGGTCAATTTGTACCCTAGTACTGAAAGTTATTCCCTGTACTCATAT
Organism: Pongo abelii; assembly: GCF_028885655.2. Taxonomy (NCBI): domain Eukaryota; kingdom Metazoa; phylum Chordata; class Mammalia; order Primates; family Hominidae; genus Pongo; species Pongo abelii. The sequence continues at coordinate 87,581,958 of NC_071997.2, read as the reverse complement.
TTTGACAGACTTTAGAGTAACCCTTCCATCTCTCCCTGCTTCTTTTTGAATTTAAACATCAAGCATTTGAACACATGTCTTCACGTCCATTTATCTCAGTGTAAAGAGGAACAACTGGGATGGATGTGGTGGCTCATGCCGTCTCTCGGTACTTGATATAGTCAGTTGCCTGACTGCAAACCCAGGCCTACCCTGGGTAGAAAGAAAAGGGAGTTGTGACAGTTGCCAGGAAGACTTCTCTGTGGAAGCAGCTGGTGTTTTTCTGAGTGGAAACTTTGTGGAGGGAACTAGCATTTAATTAAAAAACGGGCTGGGCGCAGTGGCTCACACCTGTAATCCCAGCACTTTGGGAGGCCGAGGCGGGTGGATCACCTGGGGTCAGGAATTCGAGACCAGCCTGGCCAGTATGGCGAAACCCCATCTCCCATAAAAATACAAAAAATTAGCCAGGTGTAGTGGCTGGCACCTGTAATCCCAGCTACTTAGGAGGCTGAGGCAGGAGAATTGCTTGAACCTGGGAGGCGGAGGTTGCAGCGAGCCAAGATCGGGCCACTGCACTATAGCCTGGGCAACAGAGTGAGACTCCATCTCAAAAAAAAAAAAAGGAATAACTGATGGGATCACATTGACCTTCCCATTCTCTCCACATAGACACGTGCTCAACAACTGCCTCTAGAGAGGAAGCAGGCCTGGTGGCGGCAGCTGTGGAGTGGGGTGACGGTGGCTGGGATGGGGGTGGAGCTAGGGAGTGGGAAGCCAGGGGTCTGTCTCCTGCCCATAGGCTCTTCCTATCTGGCCACTTGATAGATGAGCCCCTGCTCCTGGCCAGTTCTGCCCTCCTTGCCTCCATTTCATTTCAGGATTCCTGGCCACTCTCTCTGGTTGCCAGCCCCGCACCAAGCCTCCCAGACATTGATTCTCTGCTGCTCTGTGGCATAGAAGACTACAGTGACGGGCTCTGCAGACTTCACCTTGGAGTCCCCCTTTCATCCCTGCCCATTAGTCTCCTCCTTGGTTGTTTGGTTGCATTTTTCCTAATGCCAAGGGGTAGGGGCAATGTATGATATCTTCACTTTTTTACATCTCAGCACGATCCTGGCTTCCCCTCCTTCCTCCTTCCCGCTGCCTTGCCTTTTTACCCATCTCCCTCCTGCTCACAGGGTGGACACTGCCTTGTCCCTAGCAGCTCCAGCAGTCCCCTTCTCCAAATGCCCCCCTTCTCTAGGTGGCCCCTTCCATCATGTCCTGGCCTTTGGATGTTGGTTCCCATAATGCAGATGAGAAGTTGGAGGCAGAGAGAGGGGAAGAAGCCTGCCAAGGCTGAACACTGAAGCACTCTCAGGGCCAAGGCAGGCATTCTCCTGCTGGAGCGAAGGGCCTCTGGGAGACCCAGGATACCCATGAAGAAGGTTCCCATCCCTGGGGCCCTGCTAAAGCTTCCCAGTGGGGGCCACATGTCTCCCACACTTCTAGGGCAGTGTTTCCCAAACTTATCTAACCATGAGGGGCACCTGAGGCTCTTGTCAAATGGTCACAGTTCTGAGTCCTTATTGCATTGGAATCCCCAGGTGCTGGAGGTGATTCTTATGAATAGGCAGGATGGGAAAATACTGCCTGATGGCCTTATTCCTCAGTGCAAGGGTGAGGGAGGGGTCCTGGCAGTGCTAGTATCTCTTGGGGACTCATTAGAAATGCATTTTAGAGTTTGAGACCAGCCTGGCCAACATGGTGAAACCCTGTCTCTACTAAAAATAGAAAAATTACCAGGCATGGTGGTGCTGGCCTGTAGTCCTAGCTACTTGGGAGACTGAGGCAGGAGAATTGCTTGAACCTGGGAAGCAGAGGCTGCAGTGAGCCAAGATTGCGCCACTGCACTCCAGCCTGGGTGATGACTCTGTCTCAAAAAAAAAAAAAAAAAAAAAAAAAGGAAAGAAAAGAAAAGAGAAAAGAAAAGAAAAAAGAAAAAAGAAAAAGAAAAATGCATTTTAACAAGATCCCAGGTGATTTGTAGGCACAGGGGTGTCTCTGGGTTGGAAATTCTTCAAGGTGACACTTTGTGTCAGGGAGAAATGCAGGCCTTGTAACCTTGGTCCTGTCATTTCAGCAATCTGAGCTCTGGTCTTGCTCCTCTGTGAACTGGTGGTAATAACAGCTGGGCACTGGTTGTGATGACCAGATTGGATGTGGGGCTGGAAACATTTCACCAAGTTTAGAAATGTGGACTGCCCCTGGTGTCTGGCCCTTATCCTTGGCAGCTGCTCATTTCACTGTGGCCACCCCAGGACTCCCTATCCCGTCTGTCTTCTCACAGGTGCTGCCCTCCCCTCCAGCCGCAGCCGCAGTGGGGCTCTTCGACTCTTGCACATAAACTCTTGAGAAGATGGCCAGCCTCTGGGGGGGTTCTCCACCTTGGCCACAACCACAGCCCCTCCTTCCTACCCCCACCTCTGGTCATGGAAACCAGATGCCCCAGTCACTCAATGGACAGATGCTGAATAACTTGGAGAATAATCACAGACAGAGCTCCCTTCTCAGAGGGACAGACCCATTGCCAAGGCCTCAGCCCAGAGGGACTGTGCTGGTTCCAGAAACAGCCCACGTAGAAATGGTTTGGACGATTGGCTGGCCTTGTAAGGGTGGCTGGACAGGGGCCAGCTGGTAAAACATCGCGGGAGTGAGGAAAGGTGCCTGGAGCTAATGTGTATAGACAGGAGTATCATTGTGCCACCGGGCCAGGCATTCCCCACCCAGCTGACCTGACTTATGGATGGAGGACAAGATGCTGCTGCTGCCAGCTTCCCCAGACCCCCAGACCATGCAGCACTTCCTGGCCTCACACAGTTCTTCCTCTATGCAGATTTGTCCAATCAGAGCAGCCACAGGCTGCCCCAGCCTCTCTGTATTCACATCCTAGACCTTCCTGGCCTGACTCCCTCAATTTTATACTGCATCTTGTTTGCTTCCATAAATGTCCTCCTGTGTGTCAGATCACATGTCCCCCTTTTTTTGGTCTCAGAAAATAAGATTGTTATATTTACATTACTTCATTGAGTTTTATTTTGTGGAAGGCAGAGGTAGGGCGTAAGTAATGAGTTTGTTGGGTCTTGCTTTCCAACCCATTGTAGATTTCCTATTTTTTTCTTTGCTGTTGTAAATGTTAATCAATCAATCTACAATCATGTATAATAATAACGCTTATACTTTCGGTTAGTGGCTCTGAGTTCTACTGACTTAAGTCCCATACACCCACCAGCCTGGAATTCCTTCCAATGGGGCTACCCCACAGCTTTCTGGGGCACAGCCTTGCTTTCTCTCACAGTCTCGTCACTGTTGAAAAAAGCCAAAATCGTCTTCTTGATTCAAGTAGGCCTTCTGGAAAACATTATTCTGAACAATCTCACAAAGATTTATAAAGAGTTTTCTTTCTTTCTTTCTTTTTCTTTCTTTCTTTTTTCCTTCTTTCTTTCTTCTTTCTTTCTTTCTTTCTTTCTTTTTCTTTCTTTCTTTCTTTCTTTCATCTTTCTTTCTTTCTTTCTCTGAGTTGGATTATCTTTCTGTCACCCAGGCTGGAGTGCGGTGGCATGATCTCGGCTTACTGCAGCCTCCACTTCCTGGGTTAAAGTGATCCTCCTGCCTCAGCCTCCCAAGTAGCTGGGACTAGTGTGCCCACCACCATGCCTGGCTAATTTCTGTATTTTTAGTAGAGATGGGGTTTCATCATGTTGGCCAGACTGGTCTTGAACTCCTGGCCTCAAGTAATTCACCCGCTTCAGCCTCCCAAAATGCTGGAATTACAGGCATGAGCCACCACACCCAGCCAAGAGTTTTCAAAAATTGTGAACCAAAAACCCAGCACCTTAAAGTATGTGAGAAGTTTAACATTCCACAATTAGACCACCTGATCTCCACACGGGGGATACTGTGATCCCGGGAGAGCCTTGCCCGGGAAGCCTGGATTGTTCTAAAGCTTGAAAGTGACATTCCAGGTCCACACTGTAGGTTTCCTCTCAGCTCTGGGTCTGGGGGCCTTTGTCATGGCTGCAACTTGCAGAGAGGTGTCTTAGGACTGGGATGCCACTGGCTGAGGCCCTCTTGAGGGTCCTTTTCCCCTTTCTACAGCCACATATTGGATTCTCTTTTCGGAGCTTGGCAAACTCTTCCCAGGGGATTTGCTGTTCCTGGCTACTTCGTCTCTTCCTCCTCTCCCTTTCCTTCTTAAGTCCCCACCCTCTTCATCTTCCTCTTTTCCCTTCTTCTCCCTTTTCTTTTCTGTCTTTCTTTTTTTGAGATGGAGTCTCGCTCTGTCGCCCAGGCTGGAGTGCAGTGGCATGATCTCAGCTCACTGCAACCTCCGCCTCCTGGGTTTGAATGATTTTCCTGCCTCAGTCTCCTGAGTAGCTGGGATTACAGGCACACACCACCACGCCCAGTTAATTTTTTTTTTTTTTTTTTTTAGTAGAGACGGGGTTTCACCATGTTGGCCAGGCTGGTCTCGAACTCCTGACCTCAGGTGATCCACCCACGTCGGCCTCCCAAAGTGTTGGGATTACAGGCATGAGCCCCTGCACCCGGTGTTCTTCCCTCTTTTCTTGCCCTTCCCTCATCTGCCTTTCTGGAGAGCCCCGCCCAGTGTTCCCTCTCCCTGGGGTCTGAGTTCCGTGTGACAGCCCCCTGCAGGTGGAGGAGCCAGCTCCCCGTGTCCTTGCCTCCCCGGTGCGCCAGCCTCCCTGCCTGGCTCAGCCACCTCGGCAGATGCAGGCACCCCCTGCATTGTTTCCTGTCCTGAAGACGAGCAGCTGCTGCACTAATTGCCACCAGCAGGGGGGCCGGGCTGTGCTCGCACTCCTCCTGCTGATTAGGGGGCGACGGTGGAGGGGGGGGGCAGTTTTCAGGAGCCGAATGAGCTGAGCCAGTGTTGAGCATTATTCTAGGAATTTTAAACACTCGTTAAAGGCTTTGCCATGTCTCACTTCAGTACACATCATGCTCCAGTTACTGCTCGGAACTGCGGGGGCATCAGCCCGGGCAGCACTTATCAATATTTTAGCACGAGAAAGGCAAATGATGTTGAAACATTGAACTATATTTCCATCTGTTCAAACTGAAATGGAACAAGCTTAGCTCAGGAAATGGAATCTCTCCTCCCCAGCTGCCTTGGAAGCAGCAATACCCACTGGCCTGGCCTTGGCCCTTGCCTCAGTTTCCCCTTCACCTCTCTTCTCGATTAGTCCCCAGTGTTCATACCTTATGGGCATGATATTGAGCAGGTGTTAAGTTTGTTGGTAGAGCAGGAGTGCGGCATCTCAAAGAACCTGAGAGGGACCCCTGCTCTTGTTAAAACGTGCCTTCCCCATCGACTGACAGAGAACAGTGGGGTCAAATGCGGTCTGTCTTAGTGCCAGGGGACATCCTCTCCATCCCCTGCACGGGCCTGTTTCAGTGTCTCCAGACTGTCCGTCCTGCAAGAAGACCCAGGATGGCTGGCTGGATGTGAAAAGGAAAGCACTGACCATACACAGGTGGACGAACACCGTAAATACTGCATACAAATAAAGCATTTATGGTAGAACCCTGTTTCCCCTGGAACAAAACATAATTTATTGACAGGAAAGAACTTCAAGAAATATTGGCATTCAATTGTCTGAGAAGAACAGAGGAGTTTCTGCAGTGTGGAAAGCAGGGTGGCTGATGTGGGCGGAGATGAGTCATCTCATGTGATTTAGGGGAGAGCCCATGGGATCTCTCCTCCAGCAGGGCCCCCAAAAGGCCTGTGATTAACAGTCTTCAAGGAAGAAGGAACACTTTTGTCCCCAGCTCTAAAGCAGAATGGGGGATTGCTTCTTCCCATTTCCCCTCAGACTGTCTTTTGGCAACCTCTCCTTTTGAGGCTGTTCAATTTAATTTGGCTCATCTGCAGGGAAATAGGGGTGGGGTGGGTGAAGGGCATGTGGTAAGAGATGGGCCCAGAGCCTGCATCCCCCAAGACTCACCCTGCTAAGAGGGGTCCTGGGGGCTGGTCTCAAATCCAAGGGTGTGGGGTATATACTTTTTGTTTCTGGCATCAACTGAAGAATAATTGCAAGACATTTGTCACCCAGGCCCCCATGCAGGCAGCCAGGCTGGTGACAACTTGCATTTTTGGGAAGGGGTTTCCACTGTGACAACTGTAGCAGCAGCAGAGAGGCTCTTGTCTGTCACAGGAGATCGAGGGCTGCAAAAGTCCGAGAACCCACTGATTTCATCTCTCTCTCTGTTTGCAGACAAGGCCACCTACATCCCAAGCCAGCTGGAGGAGCAGCTTCCGGTCTTCAGAGATGGGCCCCTCTTCTTCAGTTGGCCTTGGTAGTCAGGACACAGGACAGAGGGATATATTGTAACATATATTGTAAAATTTGAGCCACATACACGGGATAAACGACAACACAAATAATTACCTCCGTAAAGAAACCTGACATCCGACGACTCAGAGGCCAGAGCCATTGCTGACGCTCCTGGAGATGAACATTCTTTGCAAGCATTTGTGCCTCAGTGAGGGTGGTGAGGAGCCAGCAAAGTGCTGGGCTCTGCAGAAATCTAGGGGGCTGCCTGGGTGATGTACAAATGCAGACCTATTACATCAGTAGAAAAATGTAATGTGTTCATTCCTATCAAGGCAGAGTGCTTTTCAAATTCACCATTTCTGAAAGACTCAGGATTAATGTCAAACTGTATGAAAAGACCCAGCCTTTCACCTCTCTTTCTCTTGACCATAGAATGCAGGTCTAGTAGGGGGAGAGCAAAGGGGGCACTTTAGAAGAATTGTGAAGCAAGCACAGACAGGGTGACAGAGAGCCCTGGTATAGTGGACGTCCACCCCCACCCCGGTGTCCTCATACACATTATCGCACTAAGGAACTAGGCAGAACTCTAAGAAGGGCTGGTGAAAGAGAGAAGACACGGGGAATCAGCACATTGGCTGTGCTGATATATGTGAGCCCAAGTTGGAAGACAGCATGAATTAAGACTGAAGCCAAGACCCCCTTCCTCAAAAACAACACTTATAGATGTTAGAGGGCAGAAAGGCAAAGTCAGAGGAAGCCTAAGGTTAAGTGAGTACGTACCCTGCACCGAGCGCTATCCAAGGTACTTTACATGAATTCTTAAAGAGCTTCTGAGATATAAATATTATTATAAAACCCATTTGACTAATGGAAACTTGAGGGTCAGAGAAGTTAAATAATGCACTAAATGACATACTTGAGGTCACCGAGACAGAGAATGGCACATTCAGAATCGGAAACTAAATCTGTAATACCTCCCAGGTTCATGTTCCTTTTATGCCACATGCCATGTGTAGCCCCAATGTCAAGGGCTAGGGGTGGGGAAAAAGAGCAGACAGAAGGCAGGATGAGACTCCCTGGAGGTCTGAGGGAAGGAACATCCTGGTGTAGGAATATTGTGCCTGCAAGGTTGCTGAAATATGTCTGTACACAGCCTGGTGATTCTGGAAGTGTCGAAGAAATGGCCTTTTTTTTTTTTTTTTTAAAACAGGAGCCAGAAACCAGAGGGATCCGTAAGAGGACCAAGACAGCTGCAGAGCAAGTCCAGGTTACCCTGAAACTGAAGGTGTGAAGGTGCAAGCTCAGAGCCCAAACCCAAAGGCTACCATACAGATGGGGGACTGGTGGGCCACCAGCATTCCTGGGGCTCAGTGTGAGTGCAGGCAGCATGGACAGGGGGTGACAACATACAGTGAGGGTGGGGGCAGGCCATGTCCTGGCTTCATGAGACAGGCTAATGTTGTTTGCATGCCCAGCTATTTACAATCAGGAGACTGAACAAAGATTCTTTAAACTGTGACTCTGCAGAGGCTTATACCAACTATATACAGGAGCCCTTTTTCTTGCATGCTTTGACCACTGTAGACACTCATGACTGTAGGGATCCCAGGTAGGAAGGTAATGAGGGAGACTAGGCTCCATCTAGCAACCATATGTGCAGAAATGACAAAGAAAACAGGACCTAGATTTTGGAGAGAGGGTAGGTGGGGTTCTTTTGACTTCTCAGAGTAGAGCCACATGTTTTCCCAGAAAGCAAGGTTCACAGGACACATGCATATGGACATGAACACAAGAAGAGTCTTGATCATAAGGCTGGGCCTCCAGGAACCTGAGGAAAGCTGCCCAGCCATGCCTCATGGAGAGTGAATGTTTAAAAATCAGAGGGTCATTCAAGACTGAGGACATCTCCGGAACCAGGTTTTAAGACTGTCCTCTTAGCAGGTGGGTTTTGTCCACTCTTCAGCTCCGCCGCTGACATTATCAGACTTTTTCCTGTAGGCACCAGAGTCACGGGGCCTATGACAATGTTTCAGATCTTGAAAATACATTATGGGTCCAAAATATGAAACGAGAACTATAAAAATCCCATTGATACACATTTTATTAGTATACCCAAAGTTCATTAATTTAATAGTTGTGCTGGGTGTGGTGGCTTACACCTGTAATCTCAGTGCTTTGGAAGGCTAAGGTTGGAGGACTGCTTTAAGCCAGGAGTTTGAGACCTGCCTGGGCAACATAGGGAGACCCCACATCTCTACAAAAAATAAAGACAAAAATTAGCTGGGGGCAGTTGTGTTTGCCTGTTGTCCCAGCTACTCGGGAGGCGGAAGTGGGAGGATCACTTGAGCCCAGGAGTTTCAAGTGCAATGAGCCATGATCACTGCACTACAGCCTGTGCAACAGAGCAAAACGCTGTCACTAATAAATAAATAAATATTTAATATTTGTAAAATATTTGAAATCAAATTGTAAGTTAGGATCTCATATTTCCCAAATATGCCTAATGATTGAGACATCAAAGCCAATCATAAATGAAATGTGTCAAGATTCTATAGACAGGAAATTGTAAGCAGGAAACTAAATGTGAGCATGGTAACATTTTAGTGTGTTTGATGTGCAGCCTCTGAAGCTCTTCAAATTGGCCTGGAGGAGATTCAGCACCTTATGTGAGTCGATTCAACATTGTTTATTAAGCACCTACTATGTACCAGGCATTGTTTCAGAAACTTGAGTGACATCGATGGACCCAAAAAAAGATGTGTCCTCATCTCTAAAGAGAAACAGTGAAAAGGAAACAAAATCAATAAGTAAAACATGTAGTGTGTTTGAAGGTAACAAGGAATAATAAAAAGTGAGGCCAGGTAAGGGGACCAGGAGGGGTGGGGTGGGGTGGGGTGGGAGAAAGCAGTGGCAAGAAATGGATTTGTCAGTTTAGGCCTCTGTTAAAAAGTGAGATGTGAGAAGGACTTGAAGAAGGTGAGCCAAGGAAATATCTGGAAGGAATGTGTTCCAAGAAGAGAGAACAGCTACAGTAAAGGACGAAAATATGCCTGCTGTGCTTGAGGAACAGCAAGGGGGCCAGTGTAACTTGAAGCGGGAGGCACAGAAACGATGTTGGGTCAGGGTGCAGTTCCTGCCAGGCCCTACAGGTCATCACAGGGAACTGTGATGGAACTCAAGGAAATTGGGGACCCCTAGGAAGTTCTGAGCAGGTGGAAGGTGGGAGCTGCCATTGGCGGGAACTGGGAGAGCTGAGGGTGAGAGTGAGAAATGTTTGGGGTAGGAACAGGAGCAATCAGGATTTCAGGTTGGACATGTTTAGTCTGAGCATCTGTGAAACATCCAGATAGAGAGGTTGGGTGGGCAGTTGGGCCTATGAGTAGGAGTTCGGGAGAGGTGGACAGGTTCGAGTTGTCGACAGATTTTATAGAGATGATGTTTAAGGCCACAGAGTGGGATGACCTCAATAAGGGAGAGTGGAGAAGGAGAAAAGAAAAGGAAAAAAGCTGGAGCCCTGGGCACTCCGACTGTTATGGGCTGGGGAGAAGAGAGACGAGGAAGAACCAGCAAAACAAGCTGATGCGTGACCGGGGACACAGGACGAAAACCAAGAGTGTTGTCCAGGAAGTCAACGCAGCACAGGAAGGCAGATGGCTGCCATGATCATACAGGAATGCATGTGCAGGGCTGAACGGGGCTTGGACATATGAACAACTCAGCAAGTGATAGCTATTTTTTTTTTTGTTTGAGACAGTGTTTTGCTCTGTCACCCAAGCTGGAGTGCAGAGGTGCGATCACGATTCAGTGCCTTCTTTACCTTCTGGGCTCAAGCAATCCTCCTGCTTCAGCCTCCCAAGTAGCTGGGACCACAGGCATGTGCCAACACACCCAGCTAATTTTTTAATTTTTTTGTAGTTGTACAAAAAAATTAAATTTTTAAACTTTTTTCCTGCCCAGGCTGGTCTCAGTCCTCCCACTTCGGCCTCCCAAAGTGCTGGGATTACAGGTGTGAGCCGCTGTGCCCAGCCATCATTGTTATTTGAATTACTGTATGAGTAGTGTTATGTGAGCACTGCGTGAGCAGAGGAAGGTGGAAGGCCTGGCAGAGAAATGAGCTCTTTGCTAATCAGATTATCATGGCTAAGAATCTATGGTCAACCAGAGTCTGATGGAGGGGCATCCTTGCTTAGCTACTCGCAGATTAAAGCAATTCTGCCCTGAGGAAAAGGTCCCAGGTTTAGAGACAGGGCCTTTCTGCTCCTTCCAGCCCCCTGCATTCCCCACGGTGGGGAATCTGCAGGCAGGACACAGTTCTGCTGGTGCTTGGTATTGTCCCCCGGCTTGAGCTGTCAGATGATTCCCTGGACCCCTTTTGACCTCTGCCTCTGACTTGGGGATCAGGTGACGTGTGATTGGAGGCAGGTCTGCGCATCCTCTGAGGTGACAGCTCACTTGAGCTCACCCTTGTCTCTGCCTGTCACCAGGAGAAAACACCCCCTGTTGGGTTTTCTAAACATGCATCAGCTTGGGCAGTGACCCAGCCACAGATACCCAGACAGGCATAGACACCGAGGAGCGGCTGAAGCAAGGTGAGGCGAAGGTTCCAGCAGAGCCTGCGGAAGGGCCCCCAGAAAGTCAGATTCTCCCTGAGGCCATCTCTGGAGCTTGGCTTGTGTGTGGTTGTCTGCCAGGCTCTGGGGGCCCTGCAGTGGTGACTCATGGGCCATTTTTGGGACCCAGACAACTGGAGAGATCATCAGACGGTTTGCTGGCTGTCTCATGAGGCTGCATGTGTAGCTCTGCCATCCATCCGTGTGTCCTCGCAGCTCACACATGCCCGTAAGTGCTCAATGGGGGATGCACATGAAGCCGGGAACGCACGACCCTCTCACTGCCACCCGATCCTTAACCCTCCCAGGCAAAATCTCCAGCAGGGACGGCACTCTCCCCTCTCAGCTCTTGTTCCTGGATGTATTCACTTGCTATAGGATTCTGTGCTTTTACTGAGATGGTCCTTGAAGCAAGGGAGCTTCACAGTTAAGAGTCTGTGTTTTTAACATGCATTGGAGGTGAGTCTCATGTGCAGCCGATTTGGGACCTTCAAGTATACCCAGACCTTCCTGCCTGGGGAAGTACTGACTGGCAGTACCAGTGATTGTTCTGTAGGCTAAATGAGTCCCCAGGTGGGACAGGGATCGAGGTGGGGTGAAAAAGTGCCAGAAAACCCCTCTGCCCCCAAAGATGCCCTCATCTAACCTGCCAATCCCACCTTCAATCCCACCATGGGGGATCACTCAAGCCTGTGGGGCTGAGTGCTGTCCTCTTCAGAACCTCTTAGAAATGCAGCTCTCGGCTGGGTGTGGTGGCTCACATCTGTAATCCCAGCACTTTGGGAGGCCAAGGCGGGTGGATCACGAGGTCAGGAGATCGAGATCATCCTGGCTAACACGGTGAAACCCCGTCTCTACTAAAAATAGAAAAAGAAAAAAAAAATGAGCCGGGCATGTTGGCAGGCGCCTGTGGTCCCAGCTGCTTGTAGTCCCAGTTTCTTGGGAGGCTGAGGCAGGAGAATGGCATGAACCCAGGAGGCGGAGCTTGCAGTAAGCTGAGATCATGCCACTGCACTCCAGCCTGGGTTGATAGAGCCAGACTCCGTCTCAAAAAAAAAAAGAGATCAAGACCATCCTGGCCAACATGGTGAAACCGCATCTCTACTAAAAATACAAAAATTATCTGGGTGTGGTGGTACGCACCTGTAGTCCCAGCTACTAGGGAGGCTGAGGCAGGAGAATCCCTTGAACCCAGGAGGCAAAGTTTGCAGTGAGCTGAGATTGTGCCACTGCACTGCACTCCAACCTGGCCTGGGGACCGAGCTAGACTCCCTCTCAAAAAAAAAAAAAAAAAAAAAAAAAAGAAATGCAGCTCTCTCTGGAGAGTCCATTCTTCTGCTCCAAGGATAGAGGCTGCAAAAACTGCCCATGTCATCTGGCCCAGGACAGATCCTGCCCGTGGGGTGGGCTGACCTCATACCTGACACATACTGGGAGCCCAGAGTCCTCCCACTCCAGCCTAACCCAGTCCAGGGCCACCAGCTCTTAGGTTCTGAAGTAGCCCTTGGAGAGGGTGAGGGTGACATGCCATGTCTCTCTGTGCCCATTCTCCTGCCAGTCTTCTCTCCACCCTAGCATTTAAGGCAAAGGAACAGAAAGCCAGTCTGTGCCCCCACCTGACACTTTCTCCAGGAAGTGTCAGGGAGTGGGCTCTGCTGCCTGGCCCCTCACGCCAGGCTTCAGGATGAAAGGAAACTCCAGAATGACAGTTTGGGATTATCTAGTGCCCTGGGCCTCCTGTGAGGATTAGTGGCATCTTTGAAAAGCAGCAGCCACTCCTTTACACAATACCTCCTCTTCAGGGGATCTCCTCCCACTCTCCCATACAGGGAGCTGTGAATCTGAAGAGGACAGCTTATCTTGGAACACCTTTGGGATGGGAAACTCATCATCTTTCAAGGAAGCCCAGTCCATCTGCAGCTGTGCTAGAAAGTTCTTCCTTCTACCGACTCAGAAGCAGTCTCCCTGCTGTTTCCTCCTTGCGTCACGGAGCAAAGCCTGCTGCTTTTTCCAGGAGCAGTGGGGGCACCAAATATCCTATTGTTTATGTACCCAAAGAGTGCTTGCTCTAAGCTCCTCCTCCACCAGAACTCTGCAGATGCCACTGACCACAGGATGCCCGTTTGGACAATGAAGCCCCTTTCTAATGGGAGGATACTTTCAGGATTGTTGCCCCTGGTGAGCTCCCTACTCCTCCCCTTCCGGTTGCCCCTGGTGTGCCCTCAGCCTCCCGGCAACTCTACTGCTTCACTCAGCCATCACTCCAACTAGCTTTCTATATCTCCACGCCCCTGTGTTCAGTTCTAAGTGGGGCTACTGGATATTTGAGCCTCTCACTCAGCAAGCCTTGGAGCTCCTTCCCTTAAGCCCTACTAGCACCCTTTCCCCCATGCATATAGGTCCTGGGGCCCAGCCACCACTGCAGGCATGGGGGAAGGGGGTGGGCAGTGCACAGGTATCCATGGCACAGGGCCAGCAGGCTGTATCTGTGGAAACAGAATCTGTAGCCTCCCTCACTGATCCTCTCTGAATCCCCAACGCTGGAGGGTGTAATTTTTTATTGTGAAATATATATAACATAAAATTTGACATCTATCTTAGTCCGTTTTCTGCTGCCATATCAGAATACTTGAGCCTGGGTGATAAATAAACAAAAGTAGTATAGTTGGCTCACTCACAGTTCTGGTAGCTGGAAAGTCTGAGATCAGGTCTCTGATGAACCAGGGTGACACCAACCAGGAAGCCTGGTATTTTTCAGGAGACAGTGTCTTAACCCAAAGCAATGCATCTATAACCGGGGAATGTCAGGCATCGGAGAGATTTGGGGTGAAGGGTCCTCAAATCATACCTCTTGGCAGCTACCTATTTTGATAGACTCAGAAGCCCCAGATTAGGGAAGGTGAAAGTCATTTACTCTAGTACCTCTTCCAGTCCCAAATCCTCTTGACCTCACCCAGCCTCTGCCTGATCACCTCCAGTGACTGAGAACTCGCCACTTCCAAACCAGCCTAGCCATCTCTGGACTCCCCTCTGAAGAGTTCTTTCTTCCTAACTCAAAGTCTCTCCATTTAGCGCCCTCTATGGGTCCCTTATCTACCCCTGGGGCTTCCTCAGGATGAATCCCATCCCATTCCTAGAAGTAGTGAGGTACCCCTTGAATTGGAGACCAGCGTTCAGTCACTCTGAGGCATTCTCTTTTCCAAGTATAACATCCTGAGCTTTGGAAACTCTTCGTTCTAGAACCCCGTTTTGGTCTAAGGAGTCCCTTGCCTAGACCTGACCACAGAATCTCAGTCCAGCCACAGCCACAGGGGCCTGTTTTGCCAGAGGTGGCTTGGTCCTTCTCCTCTCCTAGTCCCAGTGCCGAGACCCAGTGCTGAGAAGGGTGTGGAGGAGGAAGGGAGAAACACCAGCCTCTGTTGAGTGCCAGCAGTCGTGGAGTTATGTTCTGTGCTAGGCTTTTGCTATGGTCTCAATGTTTGTGACCTCCCCAATTTCTTTTTTTTCTTTCTTTCTCTTTTTTTTTTTTTTTTTTTTTTGAGATGGAGTCTTGCTCTGTCACCCAGGCTGGAGTGCAGTGGTGCAATCTTGGCTCACTGTAACCTCTGCCTCCCAGGTTCAAACGATTCTCCTGCCTCAGCCTCCTGAGTAGCTGGGACTACAGGCGCGTGCCACCATGCCTAGCTATTTTTTGTATTTTTAGTAGAGACAGGGTTTCACCATGTTGGCCAGGCTGTACTTGAACTCCTGACATCAGGTGATCCACCCACCTTGGCCTCCCAAAGTGCTGGGATTACAGGCTTGAGCCTCGGTGCCTGGCTGACCTTCCCAATTTCATCTGTTGAAACCTAATCACCAGTGTGATTGTACTAAGAAGTGGGACCTCTGGGAGGTGATTAGGTCGTGAGGACAGAGCCCTCATAAATGGGATTAGTGCTTTTATAAAAGAGACCCCAGAGAGATCTCTTGCCCTTTCCACCATGTGATGAACCAGAAAGGGATCCTTCACAAGACGTCGAATCTGCCAGTGCCTTGATCTTGGACTTGCCAGTTTCAGGTCCCTGAGAAATAAATTTCTGTTGTTCGTAAGGTTGGCATTTTGTTATAGCAGCCTGAGGGGACTAAGATAACTTTTTGCGTGTATTATCCCATTTAAGCTATTAGTCCTACTTTACAGATGAGGAAACTGAGGCTGAAAGAACTTAAGGTTCTAGGACTCTTGACAAAAGTTTTGTGTAAATAAGAGTCGCTACAAAATCACTTTTCTAATAGCAGCAGCAGCAGCAGCAGCAGCAGCAACTGCTTCCTATTTACTCAAACTGGGAGGTAAAAGCAGAGGGAGAAGATGGTCTTTATATTTAGAGTTACGTAAGGGACTTCCTGAGCTGGGAGGGGGTGAGCGGGATTCCAGTGCTTCAGAGAGGAGCTGCTGGGCTGTGGGCAAGACCCTGGCTGGTGTGGATCTATGCAGTCCCCAGCCCTGGCTAAGCCCCGCCTCTCAGGCCCTGGAGGCAGAAAGTTCCTCAGCCTGGCCGCTCCGGATTCTGGATCCAGCTGTCCTGGCTGCTGCCTAACTTTCAGCCCTGTGTCCAGCATATCTATGAACTGATCTGGGGCCAGAGCTCAGGGAAAGTCAGAGGTAAGGTGTGGTGGGGACCTCCCCAACCCCTACACACACACACGCACACACACACGCACACACATGCGCAGCAAGACTCCTCCCTGGAGGTGGAAGTAGCGGTGATGTCAGGCTCCCGGACTTGTCTGTTGAACCCGGTGAGTTAACAGGAGAAAGAGCAGAAGCCGGGGGCGGGGGGATGTTGAGGCTTCTCTCTGTTCCCACCCCTCCACCCCTTCTCCATCCCCCTTCAGTAGTGGGTCAGGATCCTGGCCTAGACATGGAATTCCCTAATCAAGTAGGAAGAGGGATCTAAATAAGCAGAATTGGGGTGGGAGGAGCCGGGCCAGTTCTGGTGGGGGAGAGGCCGCCTCTTGCTCCCTCGGTTGCCTCCTCAGCCTCCGTGCTTGTTGGCGGCTCACACACCCTTGGCCAGGTGAGGTGGGCGTGGGCCTGCAGCCTGAGCCTGCTCAGCTGTGGACCTTGATTCTTTCTTACTAGATGACCTGTTTCTAACCACTGGAGCTGCTGAAGCTCACAGTTTGGGAGGGGAGAGGCATAGTGACTGTTTGGCCCATGGTGGCTCGTGGTGCTGTGGTCATTAGCCAGGAGTAAAGGGAGTCTGTCCCACCTGGCCCATGAGGGCACCATGGGTTTGGGCACATAGTGGTGTGTGATAATGAGCTTTGTTACACATTCCCTTGGTACTTCAGTTTTCCTATCTGTAAAATGAAGGCAACAATATCCACCTTATGGGTTTGTTATGAAGATTAAACAACAAATCAAGACACCGAGCAACTGCTTGGCACTTAGTAGATGCTCAGTCAATGCAGGTTACTATTGTAGTTATCATCATCATTATTACAAAGATTATGGTTATTATTCTTGCTTGTCCTTTGGGCACATACTTCCCTCAAGAACGCTTTGGAAGCTGGGTGCGGTGGCTCACGCCTGTAATCCTAGCACTTTGGGAGGCCGAAGCAGGCAGATCTCCTGAGGTCAGGAGTTCAAGACCAGCCTGGCCAACATGGCAAAACCCCATCTCTGCTAAAAATACAAAACTAATTAGCCAGGTGTGGTGGCACATACCTGTAGTGGGAGGCTGAGGCAGGAGAATTGCTTGAACCCAGGAGGCGGAGGTTGCAGTGAGCTGAGATAGCGCTGCTGAACTCCAGCCTGGGTGACAGAGCGAGACTCCATCTCAAAAAAAAAAAAGAATGCACTGGGTTCATTGGGTTCAGATGTTCTTGGGCTGTGGTCTTCCAGCTATAGCCTCCCATTTCTATAACCTAGCATGTCTACATTCACACTGACTATTTTTTTCCTCATCCTTTGTGGCAAACCTGCTTCTCCTCCTGAATGCCCCAGTTTGGTGAAGGGCACACTATCGCCTAATGCATGGTGTCCCCTCCATATCCTTTCCTTCCCTCAGCCCGCTGTGCTCAGCCAGTGTGCAAATCACATCTGGGCCCAGCTACCCCACTCCAGGAGGAGCTGGTCACTCAGTCACCTGCACTTGGAGTGCTTTTCCGTAAGGCCAGGGTAGTGCTTGTCACATATGCTGTCATTTTTGTTTTTAAGCCTATCTTCCCTGTACAGAATGCCTAAGGGTTACACCTTCTGTTTCTTTTATAAGGCAGGTATCAAGGACGGCTGGATAGGAAAGAGGGTGTAGGGAAGCATTGTGAATCTTGAGTCTAGTGACACAGCTATCATTCTCTCTAAACTTTAACGACCCCTCTTTGCGGTGATTAAACTGAATCTGCTCTCGCTCCTTCTAGACACTCAGGAAAATGAAGCAACCATTCCCTCCCTCCACCAGGATATGTTGATCCTAAGCCCAGAAAGGTCAGGCGAATTGCCTAAGGACACAGAGCAAATAAAAGGATTAACACATCTGAATGCAAGACATTGAGGTGTTGACACTGCCAGTTCCTCCCACTTCTTAAACAAAGCGTCAGTGTGCTTCCCTGGCGCCATCCACAAAGGGTGGGTGGGTTGAGAAGCGGGAAGATGCAGAAGTATGGGGGTTGCACTCAAAGCCACAGGTTTGGGGGACTTGTCTCAACACACACAGGAAAGGGGAAGGACAAAGTCAAAAGAAGTCCCAGACTTTCTGTGGCTAAGAAATATGCCAGAACGATTTGAACTGTTCTAGGGAAGACTTGCTGGAAGAAACCATCTCTCTCCTCTGACTAGGCACCCACTCCTCTGTTCAGGCAACAGCCAGCAGCAATCTTTAAAGAAGACAAAATCAGGCCCTCTTTTGCATAGCTGGAGATACTGAGTGAGCTATTTTCAGATGCCCAGTTCTGGGAGAGTTAGGAGATTTAGGTGTAAGCAAGATTGGGGTGAGTTGGAAAAGGAGGGAGGAGAAGTGTGGCCAGGCCAAAATGACAGAGATTGACAGGGAAGTAGAGAGACAGTGCTGGTATGGGGCCACTGGAGCAGGGGAAGGTGAAAGAGTGATGGCCACTGGCATTTACTGAGCACCCACTGGGCACCACAGCCATGCCAGGGGGATGGTAAACTCATTTTACAGAGGTAGATACTAAGGTTAGGGGAGGTTGAGTAAATCACCTGGAATCACAATGGCAAAATCAGCATTGGAACTCAAATCTCTGACTCCAGATCCCAGGCTCTTTCCTTTGTTCACATAAAGGAGAACTTTGGGGTTGGGTCTAGGGACCACAGGGCCAGGGCTTGTTTGCCTGAAGGGGTAAAGAAGGACTTCATGACAGGGGCCATCTCTCCCAACTCTCTCCTCCAGACACACATACACACACACACACACACACACACACACACACACACACACACGCACACACAGAGGCCCATTCCTTCAACTGGCTGGAAAGTGCAGGATTTGGAGTTAAGAGATCAGGTTCATCTCTGAATTATTAAGTGGATAGCCTTTCTATCTCTGCACTTCATAAAATCATGACCACTGTCAGGCCAGGTGCAGTGGCTCATGCCTGTAACTTCAGCACTGTGGGAGGCTGAGGCAAGTGGATCACTTGAGCCCAGGAGTTTGGTACCAGCATAGGCAACATAGCGAAACCCCAGCTTTACAAAAAATACAGAAATTGGCCTGGTATGGTGGCATGCGCCTGTAGTCCTAGCTACTCTGGGGGCTGAGGTGGGAGGATTGCTTGAGCCCAGGAGGTCAAGGCTGCAGTGAGCTGTGATAGCACCACTTCACTCCAGCCCAGGTGACAGAGTGATGCCTTGTTTCACAAAAAAAAACCACAAACAAAAAGCAACATCAGATCTCCCAGAGAATGTATGATACACCTAAGTCCTTAATAACCATATGGTTCCTGATAGAAGTTCAAAATATTTAAAATATTAATGCTATATAGTTGCTATTGCCACTGCTCACGCCAAATTGAGAATTGAGGGGTGGTTTTTGTTTTTTTTTTCTTGAGACAGAGTCTCACTCTGGCCCAGGCTGGAGTGCAGTGGTGCGATCTCAGCTCACGGCAACCTCCGCCTCCTGGGTTCAAGAGATTCTCCTGCCTCAGCCTCCTGAGTAGCTGGGATTACAGGCATTTGCCACCACACCTGGCTATTTTTTTTTTTTTTAGACGGAGTTTTGTTCTCGTTGCCCAGGCTGGAGTGCAATGGCACGATCTTGGCTCACTGCAACCTCTGCCTCCTGGATTCAAATGTTTCTCCTGCCTCACCCTCCCTCCAGAGTAGCTGGGATTACAGGTGCCCACCACCACACCCAGCTAATTTTTTGTATTTTTAGTAGAGACGCGGTTTCACTGTGTTGGCCAGGCTGGTCTCGAACTCCTGACCTCAGGCGATCCACTCGCCTCAGCCTCCAAAAGTGCTGGGTTTATGGTCGTGAGCCACCACGCCCTGCCCTAATTTTTGTATTTTTAGTAGAGACGGGGCTTCACCATATTAGTCAGGCTGGTCTCGAACTCTTGACCTCAGGTGATCCACCCCACTCGGCCTCTCAAAGTGCTGGGATTACAGGCATGAGCCACCGTGCCTGGCCGAGGGGTGGTGTTTTAAGAGGCCTGACCTAACCTCTTCTAAAGAGCACAGGGAAGACCAAGTGGACTTTTCTTGCTCTCCATTCATCACTGAGGTAAAACAACCTGGCCGTCTCATCCATCCCCCTGCCTCTCGGCTACCTCCCTGTCCCTCCTCTCCTCATTTATCCAAGCATTATCACTTCTTTTAAACTTTCCTTGAAGGAAGTTGTGAGATATTCTTGAGGATTAATTTCATACCTTTAGAGCAAGATTTTTACACTTTTTTGTATGCCATGAGCCCCGCCTCCCTTCCCCCCTCCTCCCCGGGCAGTCTGAATAACACTTTCAAATGCACAAAAGGTAATACATAGGACATCAAAGGAAACCAATCATTTTGAAATACAGTTATCACAACATTTTTAGAGCAGCGATATAGTAATATGTGCTTTTCCATTAATGGATTAAAGAATAAAATCTACTGGCAGGACTAGCAACCACTGGAGTTTTAAAACACGGATGAGCACAGATGATATTTGCAGAAACCTGCCACTACTGTAATGGGACTGGAAAATATCTGTTATCACTGCTAATGCTACTGTGGTCTGTTACCTACATTCATCATTTTTTAAAAAGCTAAATTTCAGTTGGAAGTTAGTGAAGATAAAGACATAAGCCTTTTCCCAACCAAAGTCATGGACCCCTTTGAATTCTACCTATTAATCTCTTGGTGAAGGGAAGGGGGTGTCTGTGGACTCCAAGTTAAAAGGATTTGTTTTAGAACAGTGTTTTTCGCAGTGTGGTTCCAGCACCAGCAATATTAGCATTATCTGGGAAACTATCAGAAATGTAAATTGTTGCCCCCCACCCCAGCAGATTTACTGAATCAGAAACTCTGGGGTGGGGCCCAGCAATCTGTGCTTGAATAAGCCTCCAGGTGAGTCTGCGATGAGCTCAAGTTTGGGAACCACTGTCTTAGAGTTGGGTAGGATACAATCTCCGAAGCAGAATGCATGGCCAAGATGACTCCTTCCCCCCAAAGTCTTAGAGAATGATCTATTGCCTATTTTCCTGCTCCACTTCCTTCAGACTAACTCTGAATCTGGGGTAGACTGTGGTTTGGAGTTTAAAAACCCGCGATCCTTGTTAATGTGTAATGAAGTGCTACAAAGCAGCTTCTCTCACAAGGGTGGTATAAAATACAGCTGCAGGGACAGCGGTTAAAGTTTCAGTCTTTTATGGACATAAAAAATAATTGGCCTTCTAATTATCTCCATAAAAGTGAGAAAACTTGCCTGGCTTATTGGCATCTTTATTAGCAATAGGAAATAATTAGACATCCTTAATAGCTTTCTAATGATCCCTAGAGAAGGGAGCCATTTTCAGGGCATCTGCTGCCATGATTGGGTCATTATGGAGCCCTTCAGACCTGGTCTACACAGAGTGGAGCGCTTGCACATTATCAGTGCCCGGTACTGGCTTTGGATCTCTGAGGGCTCACGTGCCAGGAAAGGCGTTCATCTCTCATGGGCCCATGACTCTTCCCGGACCCTCGGCAGCATCTGTCCCTGGTCTGGGAAGAGGACCCTCACTATGGTGGGCTGACACGGGGGGCTGATTATTGATGGATAGGTGAACTTTCTCTGGTCCTATCTTTTTAAGGAACTTGGAGCATGTTTATTCTATCCCAGTCTCCTTTGGGAAAGACTGCTAGGCTTGTAAATTGCAATTCTCAGACCCCAAAGCACAAGCTTTGAAAAACTGAAGTCGTATTGGTAAGCAGGACAGTGGTTTTCCACCTGGTTGGTACATGGCACCCTTGCAGGTTTGGGGTCTCTGGAGGATTGAGCTTTACGGCTGAGTGTTAGGGAGGAACGGAATCTCCAAGTGGAGGGAATACGAGCCTACATTTCTCCAGCAGGTGGCGCCATAACTTTACCTTCCGCGTCTCCGTGGCCTGCGATGGAAGCTGGGTTTGCAGGCAGGGATGTGAGGCAGCTGTCTGGGAATCCTCTCCTCTGTATTTAGGGCTTTAATATCTCATATTATCCATATTATCCACATCATCTTCTCTCCAACTGACCTTCTCCAAGCCACTCTCCTTCCCAAACCCTCGATATTTCTGATTCTTTATCTGAGCATCGTGAACAACCCTTCATAAACATGTCAGAAATACTGACGGTCCTTCCAGACCCGGAACACTGTGGAAGAGTTTGGGCAAGTCGTAAATGATGCTCTTCATCACTCCCACATTCTGGGACTGTCCCCAGACCCTCCGCCTCTTCTCAGAGGTCTGCCATCAGGATCTGCAGCGTCTATGATTTGCTTACTTTGTCAGCCTAATCATAAGGTAACTTGAACTCATAGCAGATTCACCTGGAGGCTTATTTAAGCACAGATTGCTGGGCCCCACCCCAGAGTTTCTGATTCAGTAAATCTGCTGGGGTTGGGGGCAAGAATTTACATTTCTGATAGTTTCCCAGATAATGCTAATATTGCTGGTGCTGGAACCACACTGCGAGACACACTGTTCTAAAATAAATCCTTTTAACTTGGAGTCCACAGACACCCCCTTCCCTTCACCAAGAGATTAATAGGGTTTTTAAACATCTCTCAGGGGGAGATAAAGCCGCAAGGCAGATGATCATCTGGATTTCACTCTGAACAGTGTTTGGAAAGATGGACTCTGGACTGATAAGTTTGGAGCATACATACATATGTGTGTGTGTGTGTGTGTGTATATATATATATATATTTTTTTTTTTTTTTTTTTTTTTGAGAAAGAGTCTCACTCAGTCACCCAGGCTGGAGTGCAGTGGTACCATCTCAGCTCACTGCAACCTCCACCTCCCGGGTTCAAGCGATTCTCCTGCCTCAGCCTCCCGAGTACCTGAGATTACAGGTACAGGCCACCATAACTGCCTGATTTTTGGATTTTTAGTAGAGATGGGGTTTGACCATGTTGGCCAGGCTGGTCTCAAACTCCTGACCTCAAGTGATCTGCCTGCCTCGGCCTCCCGAAGTGCCAGGATTACAGGCATGGGCCACTGCGCCGGACCAAGAGCATATATTTTTACACATGTTTACACCTTACTACATGAATTAGGACTGATCCTGTTTTTACAGAATCTCAGTGTTCACTTACCTAATTCAATTGCTCACCCAATGCAGGAATCCTTCCTGCAATTTGACAACTTGATAGCAGCAGGGTCCCTTCCGGTTTGCAGATGATGTTCATATCTCTTTAATGCTCACTGCAACCCTGTGAGGAACACTGGTGAAGTGACTCACCCAAGGACTCTTAGCTGCTAAGTGGCAGGATTTACTAGTGTCATCTGACTTCAAGGTCAGCACTCTGTGCAACACAGCTGCCTCCCCATCACCCTTGGTAAATGTTTCTCCACTTCTTTTTTTTTTTTGAGACAGAGTCTCACTCTGTCATCCGAGCTGGAGTGCAGTGGTGCCATCTTGGCTCAATGCAACCTCCACCTCCTGGGTTCAAGCGATTTTCCTGCCTCAGCCTCCTGAGTAGCTGGGATTACAGGCATGCGCCACCACCCCCGGCTAATTTTTGTATTTTTAGTAGAGATGAAGTTTCACCATGTTGGCCAGGCTGGTCACGATCTCCTGACCTCAGGTGACCCACCCGCCTCAGCCTCCCAAAGTGCTGGGATTACAGGCGTGAGCCACCGCGCCCGGCCCATCCAATTCTTACTGAATACTGACACAATGGCCACAATTACTCCCTCCCAAGGTGGTGTATCCCACTGTTTGAGACCTCAGGTTTTGAGAAACACTTTCCTTATTGTCTGGTAATCCTCTGCTGCATAACCACTTACCCCAAAACTTAGTGATTTAAAACAACAGGCTGGGCATAGTGTCTTACACCTGCAATCTCAGCGTTTTGGAAGGCTGAGGTGGGAGGATCTCTTGAGTCCAGGAGTTTGAGACCAGCCTGGCCAACATGGCGAGACCCTATCTCCACAAAAAGTAAAAAAAATAGCCAGGTGTGGTGGCGCACACCTGTAGTTACTTGGAAAGCCAAGGTAGGAAAATGGCTTGAGTCTAGGAGGTTGAAGCTTCGGTGAGCCGTGATTGTGCCACTGCACTCCAGCTTGGGCAACAGAGTGAAACCCTGTCTCAAAACAAAACCAACCACAACCAAAAACCTCCCAAAACCAGAACCAAACCAAAACAACAACCATGTTCTTATATCTCATGATTTTGTGCACGAGGAATTCAGAGAGCACTCGCTTGGATGATTCTTCTGTTCCCTGGGGCATTTAGTTGGCCAGTGAGCTGGTCTGGAGGGTCCAAGACAGCTTCTCTTGCACATCTGGTGCCTTGACAGGGAGGGCTGGAAGGCTGGGCTGGTCTGGAACTATCAACTAGAGCACATCATGGGCCTCAGGGCAGTTGGGCTTCTCTCCGGGAGGCTCAGAGCTCCCCATGTGAGAGAGTGAGGGTTCCAGTAAATGAGGTGGAATCTGCATACCCTTTTATGACCTAGCCTTGGAAGTTGCAATAACACCACTTCCACCACATCCTCATTGTCAGAGGCCTGCCCAGGTTGGAAGAGATGGGAGATAAATTCTGCCTCTTGATAGGACAAGTATAAGAACTTTTGCCACCATGCTTTGAAACCACGTTACTTAATTGAAGTTAGCTTTTCTGTATCTGCCTCTAGCTGTACACTTTCTAAATCTAGTCTTTCTTCTCTATTGGAAACCTTTTTGTCAAGGTTCAAGGCAGCCTCTCTAGATACCTAAGGTCGCTGACTCAGTTCACAAAATGATGCCTTGGGGTGAGACACAAAAATAACAGAACTCTCATTCATATTTTAATTTTACCTATAGAGTGTAAAGTGAGACTTTATTAATGTTTTATATAAGATTTGACATTGGCACCCACCTTTGAGCTGTGTTTCAGGTGGGTATTTGTTACCTGCTATATACAAGCTATGCCAAGGGAAGAGGGGGTGTTCCGCAACAGGATTGCAAGTGGGGACTTGAGCCATTTGTGTGCCTTGTGTTACAGAAATGCTTGAGTTTATGGGTGCCAAGACAATGGGATCTAGCTTTAGTAAAATTACCCATCCCCAAATGGTTAAGAAACTTTCAAAGATTTTTGTAAACAATCTTTAGATTGAAAAACTAGACAATTAATACAAGCAAACAGGAAAAAAAAATGACAGAGTAGGCATTTCACCTCCTGGCTTGGACACTTCATCTGTCATGTTACGAGGTGAAAACAATAATACCCTGATCAGATCAGACAAGGCCAGACCAAAAAAAAATCAAAATTATGGAGGTTATTTGAAATATGAATTTGCATCTACTATTGGTATTGCTGTTAAATTTGCATCTACTATTGGTATTGCTGTTAAAAATAAGATATTAAAATGTTAGAGCTAATTTTATACCTTCTTCAATTTTAATAATTTTTATTGGTTTATAATGTACATAATATATACTATATATTTAAAATACACATATGGGTCATGCTCAAATATTTTTTCTGATTCAGCATATGAACAAAAACTATGGAGATCAATGGAATCTATTTCCATCTTTCCATTAATTTAGCAAATATTTATTAAGCATGTGCTATACAAATGTACATAATACACTAAATATTAAATATACAAAAATAAGTAAGGTCTTTGCCTTCAGGTATTTTGGAAGATATGTTTTTTCAAAATTATAGCTGGACATGGTGGCTCACACCTGTAATCTCAGCACTTTGGGAGGCCAAGGTGGGTGGATCACCTGAGGTCAGGAGTTCGAGACCAGCCTGGCCAACATGGTGAAACCCTGTTTCTACTGAAAATACAAAAATTAGCTGGACGTGGTGGCACACGCCTGTAATCCCAACTACCCTGGAGACTGAAGCAGGAGAATCGCTGGAACCCAGGAGGCAGAGGCTTCAGTGAGCCGAGACTGCGCCACTGCACTCCAGCTTGGGCAATAGAGTGAGATTCCATCTCAAAAATAATAAAATAAAATAAAATAATAAAATTACTTGAAATAAAGTGTCATGATAGAAGTGTTCACAAAGTACTGTGAAACACTCAAGTAAAAGTAAGTCAATTCAAGCTGGGCACGGTGGCTCACGCCTGGAATCCCAGCACTTTGGGAGGCTGAGGCGGGTGGATCACAAGGTCAGGAGATTGAGACCATCCTGGCTAACACAATTAAACCCCGTCTCTACTAAAAATACAAAAAATTAGCCAGGCGTGGTGGCGGGCACCTGTAGTCCCAGCTACTCAAAAGGCTGAGGCAGGAGAATGGCATGAACCCGGGAGGCGGAGCTTGCAATGAGCCGAGAACACACCACTGCACTCCAGCCTGGGCAACAGAGCAAGACTCCATCTCAAAAAAAAAAAAAAAAAAAAAAAAAAAGTCAATTCTACCTAGGGGAATCAATCATGGAGGACTTCACAGAGGAGGTGACATATGTAACAAGTACATGGTGGCAGACACTTGCCCTCTTGTTCTTCCTCTTCTTTGGACCTTCTCCAGCTCTGTTATGGCTTCCTTTGAGCATAGTGATCCATTTTGCACACAGTGTTCCAGAGAACAGGGAAGAAGAGTATTTCCAAACCTCTTCCTCTTGACATTTGGAAATAGGCTATGTACCCCATGATGTCAGGGCCCACGTTATGCACATATTTGCAAACTGGCACTGGGTATGATGCCTGGCACATCATAGACTCTTGATTAATGTTGTGCAATTGAATTGCATTGGACTTCTTGACTACACCAGTTCATTAGTTAATGTCTTTGGTGAGTAGCTAAGAATAATCTCTGTGCCTTCACCTTCAGCTCCCAACTCACACATTTAGGTGGGTTATTATCCATCTCCAGTCTGGCCATCACTTACCTCAGTTTACTGGTCTTTTTCTCACAAGCCTTCATGAGATCTTCCTGAATTTGTTCACATCCTCTTGGTCCTTCACTCTCTCAAGAGCATAGTGTCTTCTGAAAATCTGGAGATTTCATCATATTCTTCCAGATTATTCATAAAAATTAGGTAAAAATATTTCTGGTACTGATTCAATAGGCTGGAAAGTGGAAAAATTAAACTCTCTCTGTTTTTCAATAGCTTATCTCCTCCTTAGCTATGAAAAAAAAAAAAAAACAACAAACAGCTGTGGGTTTTAAACAGACCTCTTCTGCTTCTGGGCTCTTCCTGAGACAGGCAGCCTGATAAAAATCTGAACTAAAAGTGAGAACATCTCTGGAAGCCTCCTGAGTCCACACAAATTCATCTAGGGATCTATGTGGCTAAACACTTCCTGCATCCAGTGCCTAGCTGTATTGCAACTTACCTGTCCATAATACCCTCTGGTGGGAACAGCATGCAATGGGAAATGAGGCACTGCACCTTCTTGGCTAAGCCCATTCATTGCCTTAGGCTGTACTTTCAACTGAGTCATATAATTTTTCTGTCCTTTTTTGAAGTAAGAATGGTCAGACTTAATACTATACCCCAAGGTAATATTAAGAGAATGAATGCAAATTACACAAATAAAAGGACTGTAGGGTTCCAGGAAGAAAGATTATGCTTTTTGAATACGGAAAGTTAGTTTTGAAGTTAGAATTAGATGCAAGCACATGTGCCAGAAAACCCAAGAAATTGGTAACTAAAATAAGATCAGAGTTTATCTCTCTTTTACTTAAATGAAGTCTGGAGTCAGAAGCCTAGGGCTAGATAGCTACTCAAAATCATGTAAGTTTCAGGCTCCTGTCTGGCTGCTCCACCAACTTTAGCATGCTGCCTCTTGGTCCAAGGTGGTTGTGCAAGCTCCAGTCATCATATCCGTATTCCTGTCATCAGGAAGGAGGAATGGAGAAGAAAGGAATCTTCTTCCTTGAAGAACACTTCTAGAAATTTGCATACAACACTTCCAATTATATTTATTAGCTGAAACTTAGTTACATAGTACATCTAGCTGCAAGGGAGGCTGGACAATGTAGTTTTATTTTAAGCAGCATGTACCCAGCTACAAATTGCAAGTTTTATTATCAGGAAAGAAGTGGAGACTAAATAAAGGGGACTAATAGCAGTGTATGAAGTGGGAAGGTGCAGATCATTGCCAGAAAGAAAATTATACTAATAGCCTATCAAGCACATACACAAAGTACTAAGAAATATGAAAATTATTGCTTCCCCAGCCTTGTGTATTAATCCAGTTTTGCACTGCTATAAGGAAATACCTGAGACTGGGTAATGTATAGAGAAAAGAGGTTTCATTGGCTCACAGTTCTGCAGGCTGCACAGGAAGTATAGTGGCTTCTACTTCTGGAGAGGCCCCAGGAAGCTTCTAATCATGGCAGAAGGCAAAGGGGGAGTAAGGTGTCTCACATGGCAGGAGCAGGAGTGAGGGGTGGGGGTTCTACACACTTTTAAACAACAAGATCTCATGAGAACTCACTCATTCAGTATCATGAGAACAGCACCAAGGAGATGGTGCTAAAGCATTCATGAGAAATCCACCCCCATGATCCAATCACCTCCCACCAGACCCCACCTCCAACACTGGGGATTACAATTCAACATGAGATTTGGGCAGAGCCACAGATCCAAACCCTATCACCTTGGGTCACCTAATGGGTCTATACTGGATTCACCTTAGAGGAGCATCAGGAAGTTTCTTCTCTCTGATCTTTTATTTTCTTCCCTCCTCATTACCACTCCCCCCATCTTTTTACACTCTTATTTTCTCTCAAAGTCCTAATTCTTCCTCTTCTTAGCCTCTAGCTCCAGCTGTCAGTCATCACTCTGGCATAGGAAATGCAGGAAGATAGCCCTTCCCAGGTCAGCTTCACAGAATACAGCAGCAAAACAGACCCCTATGTTGCTAATACTGATTGCTTCTTAGAGCACACTATAATAACTGAGCCTCTATCACTTTTTTATTTTTTATTTTCTTTTTTGTTTTTTTGAAATGGACTTTTGCTGTTGTCACCCAGGCTGGAGTCCATTGGCATGATCTTGGCTCACTGCAACCTCCACCTCCTGGGTTCAAGAAATTCTCCTGTCTCAGTCTCACAAGTAGCTGAGATTACAGGTGCCCACCACCACACCAGCTAATTTTTGTATTTTTAGTAGAGATGGGGTTTCACCATGTTGGCTAGGCTGGTCTCAAACTCCTGACCTCAAGTGATCTGCTCACCTCGGCCTCCCAAAGTGCTGGGATTACAGGCGTGAACCACTGTGCCCAGCTTCTGTCACTTTTTTTTCTATCTCATCAAAGATCTCCTGTTTTCCTGATTTGGAGATAAAGTAATTCTCCCTGCTCAATTATTGAGAAACTAAATATCCCACATGTGGATTTTCCAAGTTCTCATTGGTAAGCAATGCCCTCATTACACATCATATGGTATCTGACTATAGCACATTCCAGAAGCGGGTAGGATATTTATAAATAATGGGTATGGAGGCAGAAGCATTGCCTAGGAGGATTCCAGTCTTGGGAAACTGGCTGGCAGGCATCAGAGCTAAGAATTCAAGTGATCTTGTTCTAGGATAAAATTCCCTGTTTGCCGTTGGTATTTGTTTGAAGCGTCACCCCTAGCACTCTGCAGAAGGTCAGCCTGGTTTTCCTTGATGAAAGGAAATATGGGATAAGGGCCTGTGATTTCTGACAGGATTGAAGCCAGTGGAATGTAGTGTCAGTAAGATGCTTTTGGTCCCAAGAAACAGAATATCCAATGATTGGAAAATGTTTTTTGTTTCACATAAATGGAATATCTAGAGGTAGGGCAACCTTCAAGTATAGTTGGATCAAGGCTCTGGCTTACTTTCTCCGGAATTCTCAAAAGTCAGCCCTCCTCAGTGTGGTGGCCTTGCCCTCAGGCTATCTTCCTTCTTGGTAGCAAAATGACTGCAGCAGTTCCAGATCACAAACCTCATATCACTCAGTCAAAACCCAGAGAGAAAGCAATCTTCTCTTCCTTTAATGGACTTAGGTCCATAAGTTCTGCACTTCTTTGTGATTTAACAAACCTAAACCAATCATGACTGCGTGCAGACTGCCATGTTGATCTAGGCCTGAGTTACATGACCATACTTTTAAGCAATTACTGTGGCAAGAGGGGTGGAGTTATATTGCTGGTATTAAGACAATCGGGATCCTCCCCTGAAGCTGGGGCTGGGGTCAGTACGAGCCAAACCTACATGGCTGCTATGCAAGGGGGAGAGATGAGTAGCCAAAGGAAAATCTATGGGCTGTTAGGAAGAGATAGGAGTCAAGGAATGCTATCTGGTATAAATGACCCTACCAGGGTATCTTATTTCTGGGTTCTACCCAAATCAAAGGACTGTCAAGAGGGAAGGGAAGAAGTCCAGCTGAGCAACTGAACCAGGGTAGTGGCCTGAGGCAGCTGTAGGGCTCTAGATTGGAGGGTGAAGCCAGGTGGGCACAGAACCAAGAAGGTAGCAGGGAATATTGGAAGGAACCATTTTTAGTAAAATCCTTTTTGAAGTTCTGGCAAAATTTTAGCTGTGTTATAAGAACAAGGGTAAGGCTGGGCATGGCGACTTGACGTCTGTAATCCCAGCACTTTGGTTGGCCAAGGCAGGTGGATTGCCTTGAGTTTGAAACCAGCCTGGGCAACGTGACAAAACTTCATCTCTACAAAAACATACCAAAAAATTAGCTGGGCATGGTGATGTGTGCCAGTAGTCATGGCTACTTAGAAGGCTGAGATGGCAGGACCGTTTGAGCCCTGGAGGTGGAAGCTGCAGTGATCTGTGCTGGTGCCACTGCGCTCCAGCCCAGGCAAGACTCTGTCTCAATAAAACAGAAATAAAAACAAAAAACAAAACAAAGATAGCATTTATTGCTGGGCCAGTGTCAAGCCCTGAACTGGCCCTTGGAGCTACCATGATAGTGTTAATCAGCAAAAGAAAGTATAGAGGGATGTGGCCAGGGTTCTGTGGGCCAAGACCCTATGCCACCAAGAGATTCTACCTCTCATGTTGACCTCTATATTTCATGGTGCAAAAGAAGATGACATTGCTTTGCAACTTCTCTGAGGTATGGGAATGTGGCACCTCCAATTCTAGGAAAACTGTGAGTTGATTATGGATAAATCCAGGTATCCCTGAGCTTCCTGACTCTTCACTTTGACTCCTCCTATATCTTCCTTTCCTTCTTACCTTATATTCCTCTTGATTCCTCTTCTGTCTTCTTTTTCCTGTAAGCTTTTCTTTTCTCCTTTCCTTCTTTTGTCCTAGTCTCTTCATTTCTCTTCATTCTGTTTTTTCCTTCTCTGTCTTCATATTCTCTTCTCTTCATCTCCTTTTTTCTTTCTTCTGATATTTCACAGACGTCTGACTAAACTTTCTCTTCTATATAGATTTGAGCTTGATTTAAAAAATGATTATAGAGGGTGGAGGAAGGAGGGGTCAACAATGCCTGTGGAGCCAGGACAACCAGCCACCTGGGTAGGTTCAGGAAAGTCACTTCATCTCTCTGAACCTTAGCTTTCTCAACTGAAAAATTGAGAGGTGGATTATATGTTTTCTTTTCTTTTTTTCCCAGGGCCCTTGTACTGCCATTTAGGACATCTGGGAAAGGAGTCTAGGGGCCAGTCCCTCTGAATCTAGCCCTGGGTTTGTTTTTATTTAGGGTGAGTGGGGGCAAAAGTGGCATCTCTAATGGTGGGGGTGAAGATTAGTGACTGCTAATTGGCAGTTCAGGACAATGATCAAACTGAGAACCATGGCCTTTTCCCATCCTGGTAGGAGAGTCATGATTTTATAAAATAGTATTCAGTGTAAACTGGAGGCTCATTTTGTAGCACTTGAGAACATTGTCAGACAACAAAACTCACTTTATCTGGGAATGTCTAATTTCTCCTTCATTTCTGAAGGGTGGTTTTGTCAGATGTAGAATCTCAGTTGAGAAGTGTTTATTTTTCTTTTTTTCAGCACTTTGAATATGTCATCCTACTGTCTTTTGGCTTCCATGTTTTCTGATCAGAAATCAGCTGTTAATCTTATTGAGGGTCCCTTGTACATGATGAGTTGCTTCTTTGTTGATGTTTTCAAGATTCTCTCTTTATCTTGCAACACTTTGATTATAATGTGTATCATCATGGCTCTCTTTGAGGTTTTCCTGCTTGGAATTCATTGAGTTTCTTGGATATGTACATTTATGCTTTTCATCAAATTTGGGAAGTTTTTGTTCATTATTTTATCAAATATTCTTTTCTGTCTGTCCCTTTCTTTCTCTTCTCTCCTTCTGGGACTATCATTATGCTTATGTTGGTATGCTTGATGATGTCCCACAGATCTCATCGGTTCTGTTCATTTTTCTTCATTCTTTTTTCTTTCTGTTGCTTAGACTAAATAATCTCAACTGACCTATCTTCAAGTTTGCTCATTCCTTTGTCTGCCAGATAAAATCTTCTGCTGTATTCCTCTAGTAAAATTTTTCAGTTACTGTACTTTTTCAACTCCAGAATTTCAATTTGGTTCCTTTTTATAGTTTCTATTTCTTTATTGCTATTTTCTATTTTGGTGATACATCATTCTCATGCTTTCCTTTAGTTCTTCTTTTAAACATTTTTTATTTATTCATTTGTTTATTTTTATAGAGATGAGGCCTCACTATGTTGCCCAGACTGGTCTCAAACTCCTGGGTTCAAGCAATCCTTCCAAAGTGCTGGGATTACAGGCATAAGCCACTGTCCCTGGCCTCCTTTAGTTCTTTAAACAGAGTTTCCTTTAGTTCTTTGAACTGATCTCAAAGTCCTTATCTAGTAAGTCCAATGTATGGGCTTCTTCAGGGTCAGTTTCTATTGATTCCATTTTTTTTCTGCATGTGGGAAATTTTTCTTATTTCTTTGCATGCCTTGTAATTTTTTATTAAAACTGTATACTTTCAATATTATGTGGCAACTCTGGAAATCAGATTTTACCCCCTCTCTAGCATTTGCTATTGTTGCTATTTGCTTAGTGACTTTTCTAAACTAATTTAGTAAATTCTGTATTCTTTGTCATATGTGGCCACTGAAGTCTCTGTTCCATTAGCTTCGTAGTCAGCTAATTAGACAGAGATTTCCTTAAACACTTGGAACAATGGCAACAACAAAAACACCCGGTCTTTGCAGAAGGATTAAGTGTGTATGTCAGGCATGTCTTCAAAACTCAGCTAGGAATTTTACAACACTGCTTTACATTCTGCTTGTGCACAGCCTCAAGGTCAACCAGAGATAAGAACCCTATTAGAGCCTCCTCAGGTCTTACCTGGGCACACACATAACCTTGGGTATGCACATGATCTTCTAGATTCCCAATAATATATTGAATCTTTACAAAGCTCTTATTTCCCAAAGCATCTCACTCCCCAGCCTTTCCTCCCAAGCTTTTGGGTTAGCCTATTGTGTGCCCAACTGTTATCCATTGCCTTAGGCAGCAGAGACTAAAACATTTGCCTGTAAGTGTTATTGATAAATGCCTTTTGGTAGTGACTTTGGCATAAGGCAACTTTTAGTCAGGCTGGCAAGATAAAGTCAAATCTTTTCAACAGGACTTCTGGGAGCCACCACCATCAACTAAGGACAATTTGTAAATGAGGTCCATCTGCTCCCTCCTGTATTAGTTCTGAAGATGTGGGCTATTATTTTCAAGACTACTGCTGAGACGGTGAGCGTGGGATGGAACTAGGGGTAAGTCAAAATGCCACAAAGCTCTTTGTTCTTACTGAGATTCAGCTGGTTTCTTGAATAAGTGCTCCCTGGGTTGCTGCAAGCTTTTATCTAGTTTCCAGAGTTTTAGAAAGGTGGATTCTGACAGTTTTTGCTAATTAAAAAAATTGCCTTTATGGAAGTGTGGGCTTTTGGAATTCCTTATTCTGCCATTTTCACTGCCATTAAACTGGAGGGGTTTCCCCAAAAAACTCATTTTAAAATCCCAGCACAGCAGTTCAAAGACAGTAGGTTTAACTAATTATCTTCCAACACAGCACTTAGTGTGTTAGTGTGAGTACTGCTCTACTTTATATGACTTCTAAAGGACCAATGCTTTTATCCATGTGATCATTCTGAAGGTCTTTCTTCCAAAGATTTTAGGTTGCTTTCCACGCTGATCATATTTCCTCTGTCACATCTATTAAATAAGAGGCTATGGATAGTCCTCTTTCCCATTATTGTCACGGAACTGAAGTTCACAGAGTTTGCTGACTTGCTCAAGGTTGCACAGGAAGTTGAAGATGGAGGTAAAATTCCAGACCTCCTGATTCCCCATCTAGTGCTCTCTCCGTGAGATAAAGATGGGAGATGTGTGCAGGTTGCTCTGTGTGAGTAAATCAGAATTTCTTCTTTTCCATTAGCCTTAAGTGTTGGCCTCAGTTGATCTCTCCCTATACCCACTTCCTCTTTACCCCACCCCCACCCCCCATTTCCATCGATCATGAAGAAAAGAATTCCTTGGACTCTTTGACAGGCTGCTACCCTCTCTGGCTTTCAGGGAAAGAACATTCTCATTGAATGCATTGATTCCAGAAGAGTTTACTCTTTTAGAGTTCTGTGCTGCCTGCTGTGGTCTATCCCAGAGAATCACACATGTTAGAGTTGGAAAGGATGCCTTTCCACTTTATAAATGAGGACACAGATCCAGTCATTTATCTACATTGGAGATTCTCTGCCTAGAATGCACATCACATTTATCTAGTTTATTAATTTGGCTGTTGTGCTCCAGGGTCAGATAAAGCACAGTGTGAATGGTGCCTGTTGGGGTTGGTGATACTCTGGAATTGAATTAGAGTAAATCACTGTAGGAAATAGATCCCAAAACATGTTGGCTCAAACGCAAAAGCAGTTTATCTCTTCCTTTATCTGGGACAGCTATCCCAGGTTGCGGGAGGGAAGTCACTCAGTGCTCCACTCTATGTAGCAATTTAGGGACCCAGGCTAACGATAGTGCTGCCATTTTCAAAGCATGACTTCCAAGGTGACTCTGGTTTTTGCCATTCAACAAGGAAATGGAAAGGGAAAAACATTATGGGGAAGCACAGGTGGGAGATCTTATGGGCTGGGTCTTGAAGTGGCTCACATTGTGTCCACTCACATTTCTTTAGAAAAAAACATGGTCCTAGGGCCACACTTAACAGCAAAAGAGGCTGGGAAAGGTCATGTAGTTGGTTAGCCATATGCCAGGCTATAGTTGTTTCCAATGAAGATGGAAAAATGATGTTTATATCCTCAGATCTGGTATTGAGCAGACAGGTACTTAGAAAATATTAAGTTATGGGATAGATGAACAAGGGAAAGGTTGAATAAATGAATGAAGGAGTGGGGTGATTCTTCCTTGGTTGCACAGCTAGTTACAGAAATTTTTCTGCAGACTTTACTATTTTTATTACTAATGAAAGAGGTTACAGATCCCCTCAATATTTCTCCACATTTGCAGAAAACATTGTCCCATGAACGCATGGGAAAATAATTAACAATTATCCCACTCTAAGGAAATTCAGTGGATAGAATTCTGAAGCTACATTATATATATTTGGAGATATTCTTATTGATGTGATTTTAAACTTTACAAATAAATTAGCCATGGGTTATTGTTAACAAATTGATGTAGTGCTGTTTTTTAAGCAACTTTTTAAAATGTACAATTTGCTATTGTTTTTGTGTTTGTGTTATTGGTTTTATAGAAACTCAGAACAACAATAAAGGTCCTTGGAGATAAACAAGTTCAATTCCCAATGAGTTCAGACACAATGTTCTTTCCTTCTTCAGCAATAGGATTTTAGTTGTATTAATACATGGTTGTCCCAAATAAAGCCCATATTTCACAGTCTTCCTGTAAGTGCAGTGTGATCCTGTGGCTAGGTTCTGGACAATGGGATGTTGTGTAGCAGCTTCTAGGAATCTTACTTAAGAGACAGAATGCACGTGACTTTACCTTTTTCTTCAGTCCTTCCTGGTGTTATCTTGGGACATGAGATTGAGATTATATACAGTGGAGCAACTAAGTAGGAGGAGCTTGACTTTGCACCAAACCTAGACGGCCTACCTAGATTTTAATGTGTGGGAGAAATAATCTTCTATTTTGCTTGAGACTTCTCATTTGGCTTTTTAAAAAAATTACTTCCAGCTGCAACTTGCCCAAATTATTATTCTATGCAACAATGAGGAAATGAAATGACTTGTGGTCACTTGTAGGAATTGGATCTCATGCAGTACCTCTACATGCATTCTTCACTACAGAAAAAACAAGATAAGAAAAAAAAACCCCACCCCAAAACAAAACAAACAAAATACAATCCCCAAAACACTATGCAAACACCATGATAGTAAAAACAGCAACACCAATAACTACACATACATAGAAAAAGGAAATTTACAGAGCACTGTTGCTTCTCTTCTAAAATCACTGAGAACTGACTAACATTTCATACACACTCAGTAA
Source organism: Pongo abelii (assembly GCF_028885655.2). Taxonomy (NCBI): domain Eukaryota; kingdom Metazoa; phylum Chordata; class Mammalia; order Primates; family Hominidae; genus Pongo; species Pongo abelii. The sequence continues at coordinate 87,545,996 of NC_071997.2, read as the reverse complement.
ATCTTTTTCCTGGGATTTTTTTTCCCTGGCCACACAGGTAGCTCCATTTTCCAGCTTCCCTTGCAGTTGGTTGGTCATGTGACTAAGCTCCAGCCAATTGAATAAGAGTAAAAGTGCCGTTTTCTTGGCCAGAGGCGCCAATTTGACTCACAGGCAGGGCATGATGGTGGTGGGTACAGACACCTCACTGGCGATCTCCTCCCTCCTGTCCCTGCTGCTCTTCACTGCGATGCAGATGTAGATCCATCAGCTGGCCTCCACCGAGTGGCTTACCATCCGGGGTGGCCTGCATGGCTCAGGTCTCTTCGTGCTCTCCCTCACTGCCTTCAAGATTCTGGAGAATCTTGTGTTTGGCAAAGGATCCCAAGCAAAGACCTTCCCTGAGATTCTCCTGTGCCTCCTGTTGGCTCTCTTTGCATCTGGCCTCATCCACCGAGTTTGTGTCACCACCTGCTTCATCTTCTCCATGGTTGGTCTGTGCTACATCAACAAGATCTCCACTCTGTATCAGGCAGCAGCTCCAGTCCTCACACCAGCCAAGGTCACAGGCAAGAGCAAGAAGAGAAATTGACCTTGAATGTTCAATAAAGTTGATTCTTTATAAAAAAAAAAAAAAAGAGTAAAAGTGTACTACTTCTAAAGCGGCCCCCACCTCACACCTCCCATGCCTGTCCTCCACACTCGTTACTTATCCAGCAACTAAGTGCAAAGGATTCTAAGGTCCTAGGTGAGGATGGAACCATTTGATAAAAGAGCCTGGGTCCTTGAATCTCCCTGTGGGAAACCACCTGCTGACCAGAAGCACTCCTATTGAACTTTTGGGTGGGTGAGAAATAAGCTTATGTTTTGGAATTTATTTGTTACAGTGACACCTTATGTAGTCTTTTTTCCTGTTCTTTGCCTCAACTCCGTCTGGGTTGGAAGCTGACCTGTGTTGGGCAGATTTTGAGTTTGAGGTAGGTTTTTGTTGACATGCTACTAGGTACGGTGGGATTTTAGTCTTTCCTGGTCTCTGGTTTGGTGCCCAACACATCTTAGTTGTCTCTAGGTGATGTGGTGCTACACTTTTGTGCCTTCCTTGGCTCCTTCCTGGTCTCTAGGGAGGAAGGTGCTGTCGGCTGATGCCTGCCTGACTCCAAGTTTGTGTCTTGGCTCCAGATATCCTGGACTCTCACCTCCGTCACCCTTTGTCATCACTCTTGTCTTCACTCATTCCTTGCCCCTAATTCCCTTCCCATTTCTTGCCATTGAATATTATTCACCTTCAGGGCACTTGATTTACCTACCCCTTTACGGTATAATAAATAAATTATAAAGTGATTCTCAGCCGGGCACTGTGGCTCACGCCTGTAATCCCAGCACTTTGGGAGGTGAAGATGGGCGGATCACCTGAGGTCAGGAGTTCGAGACCAGCCTGGCCAACGTGGTGAAATCTCGTCTCTACTAAAAACATAAAAATTAGTCGAGCGTGGTGGTGCATGCCTGTAATCCCAGCTACTCAGGGGGCTGAGGCAGGAGAATCGTTTGAACCCAGGAGGTGGTGGAGGTTGCAGTGAGCCGAGATCGCACCACTGCACTCCAGCCTGGGTGACAGAGTGAGACTCCGCCTTAAAAAAAAAAAAAAAAAAGTGATTCTTGACTTCTACACTTAAGGCTCCAGACCAACATCAGGGTCTAATCAGGGTCTAGGCTTTCAGATTAAACAAAAGCCTTGAGTCCCTTCTCATTTTCTCCAGTTACAAAATCTGCAGCTCTTTGGGTATCACCTACAAAACTTTGACCTTCTAAGAAAAATCTCTGGCTCCAAGCTCATTGGCTGAAAGCTTCAACTGACAGGTCTCGAGTCCAATGACAGAACAAAGCTCTGGTTCTTAGTTCTATCCACTTCCCCAGGCTTCCCTTGTATGGAAGTGGCCTCAGGCATTCCTTTTAGTTATTGCAGAGGCAGATTGTTCTGATTTTGAGATACTTTTACTTTAAGTCTCTGTGGCATCATCTAGACCTCCATGATGGCTGCCATCTCTCCACATCCTTCCCCCAATCCCAGGAGAGCAATCTTTATTCTTTGGGCTGGTTTGGTATCTGCTCTTTCCCCAAAACTTAACAAGTCACCTCAAAAGTAGAGTGTAGAAGAAAGAGCCTCCATTAGCTCTGGGACCTCAGGAGAGCCACACATAACATCTTGAGCCTCAGTTCCTCATCTGCCAAACATGGACCAGAATTACTTTCCTGCCTACCTATATAATTGTGAATATTAAGCAATGAGAATTTTGTGAAACCATTGAAATTCTGCAAGTACCATATAAAGAATGCTAGGAGCTATTCATATTACTTTGCTTTTTGAAACGATTCAGCTTCACCTTCTCTGCTTTTCTAATTCCCTCTGGCCACCTTCCCCACCCCATCAGTGCCAGAGCTCTTCCCTGGGAAGGGAATGGGGGGAGTACTCACACTTCTGGGTTTATCTCCTTAAGTTTAGCATCATCATTAAGTTTAGCTCACTTTGCTAGGCTTGGATGGGTGACCTCCTTCATCAGTTCATGGTGGCTTTCCAGTGTCACCAAAAGCTTTGCCTCAGGACAATAGCCTATTTCATACACTTTATCTTAAAACTGATAGAATCACCTAGCTCTGGTGAAATCAGAGAGCTTGTACCACCAATATCTCCGCAGGTGGAGAAGGGGATGAGGGCTTCCAGTGGGGCCTGTGTGAGGCTGGGGGAGCAGAGATGGCCAGCTCTGTTCTGGTCTTTAGAGAGCAGGGTCTGGGTTCCCCCTCCCTCCCTGGCCTCCTTGCTCTGCAGTGGTAAACCAGAGTGACTGGAATGATGCTTTAATATACTGGCTCCCAGATAGAGAACTTTGCCCCCAACCCACCAGTGTGGGATGAATGGGGCAGGGTGGGGTGGGGAGAGGAGGACATCCTGCAAGGACTAATGTTTCAGCCCTCAGGGTCCTTCTATCATCCTCAGTCTCATCTTCCTGAGCTGAGTGGCTGAGACCAGGTGGGGTTGCAGAAGGAGGGGAAAGAGGGAGATAGCAGCAGGCTGACCTTGGAGTTCCACGGTTCCATCTTTACTCTGGAATAGCCAGCACTGGTAGAAACCCCTTCTGGGCTGCTGGACCGTGAGTCATGTCTACACAGTAGAGGGTAAGTGAGGAAACAGTAATTTTGTGAATTGTTGAGGATATAAACTCTTTCACAGGATTTAAGCTATTTAAGGTGATCACTGAGGCTGTGAGTTCTGTTACCACCCCTCGGTCTACATTTCACACGGCCCCAGAGCTGCTGGTCCCTGCCTTTTTCATGGCCAAAATTGTATTTCCTACAAGGACTAACTGAGGATTGAGTAGCCTGGTGTTCTCTCCCCACATCTAAGAGCTGTCCAGATAACCCCACCGACCCCGCACTATGGGAGTCACCACACCCACCCCTGCTATCCAGAGCTCCTGGACCATGTGGGGCTCCAATCTCAAGCACTGAGCTCACTCACAGGCAGTCGGCATCCTGGGAAGAAAGTGGCTGCAAACTCTGAGACTGAGTTCAAATGCTCATCCTGCTGCTGTAATTAATGTGTAACTCCAGCAAGTTCCTGAACCTGGCACCTTCGTTTCTTTTACTGGTAATAATAATTTCTTGGTATGGGCTCTGTGAGAATTAAACAGATACCAGGTGTCTAAAGTGCTCTATGCACATAGTATATGTTCAATAAATGGTAGTTATAGGCCAGGTGCAGTGGCTCACCCTCATAATCCCAGCACTTTGGGAGGCTGAGGCAGGAGGATTATTTGAGCCCAGGAGTTCAAGACCAGGGTAGGCAATGTAAGGAGACCCCATTTCTACAAAAACTAAAAAATTTAGCCAAGCATGGTCACGCGCCTGTAATCCTAGCTACTGGGGAGACTGAGGCAGGGAGGATCATTTGAGCCCAGGAGTTCGAGTGAGCTATGATCGCACCACTGCACCTGCACCCTGCAGCTGCTCTTACCCTCCTGCCCCACAGACTGGTTACTCTTTAGACAATCTCAGGTAGCTTAAGTCTGACTCTCGGGCTGGAGCAGCCGAGACAGCGCTGCCCCGCGGGACTACAGAATCCTGGGTGTGGTCCTGGGGGCCCTGGATTGGCAGTGGTGCAGTCTTCTGAGCCTAACAGCTACTGGGAATGACAGAGTTGCAGATGGCTTTGTCGACCGCGGGGCGGCTCAAGCGTCCTGGGTCCCAGGCCTCTGTCCTACGGCCAGGCCGCCGGCGCAACGGGCCGAAGGGAATCGGGATGACCAGTCCTAAGGTCCCAAGCTCCCATGACCTCAGGGCCCAGAGCCTCGCATTACCCCGAGCAGTGCGTTGGTTACTTTTCCTGGAAAGCCGCCCCCGCCAGGGCAAGCGGGAGTTGCGGCACTGCGGTCTTTGGAGGCCTAGGTCGCCCAGAGCAAGCGGAGCCCTGTATCCCTCCTGGAGCCGGCCTGCGGTGAGGTCGGTACCCCGTACTTAGGGAGGGAGGACGCGCTTGGTGCTCAGGGTAGGCCTGGCCGCTGCTAGCTCTTGATTTAGTCTCATGTCCGCCTTTGTGCCGGCCTCTCCGATTTGTGGGTCCTTCCAAGAAAGAGTCCTCTAGGGCAGCTAGGGACGTCTCTTGGGTCTGGCGAGGCGGCAGGCCTTCTTCGGACCCATCCCCAGCGGTGTAACGGAGACTTTCTCCACTGCAGGGCGGCCTGGGGCGGGCATCTGCCAGGTGAGGGAGTTGCCCTGCCGCCGAGATTGTGGGGAAACGGCGTGGAAGACACCCCATCGGAGGGCACCTAATCTGCCTCTGCACTCCGATTCCATCCTGCAACGCAGGAGAAACCATTTCCGAGTTCCAGCCGCACAGGCACCCGCGGAGTTTCCAAAAGAGACTCCCGCGAGGTCGCTCGGAACCTTGACCCTGACACCTGGACGCGAGGTCTTTCAGGACCAGTCTCGGCTCGGTCGCCTGGTCCCCGACCGCCGCGACCAGGAGTTCCTCCTTCCCTTCCTGCTCACCAGCCGGCCGCCGGCAGCGGCTCCAGGAAGGAGCACCAACCCGCGCTGGGGTGGGTTCAGGCGGCAGGAATGGAGAGGCTGATCCTCCTCTAGCCCCGGCGCATTCACTTAGGTGCGGGAGCCCTGAGGTTCAGCCTGACTTTCCCGACTCCGCCGGGTGCTTGGTGGGCTCCTGGGCTTCTGGGCTCACCCTTACACCTGTGTACTAAAGGGCTGCTACCCTTCCGAGGTGCACGTCCGCCCCCTCGGCGCTCATCGGGCGTTTTTTCACCCTCTCGCGGTGCACGCGTTTTCTCTCACGTCAGCTCACATCGTCCAGTACACAGCCACTGGGTCTCCCTGCCCCTCCAGGCTTTCCTGGGCAGCTTTGAGGGCCCAGACGACTGAAGTCTTAGTGCTAGGATGGGAACACGATGAAAAAGGAAGGGGCTCAGTCAAAAGTCCTGTCCTCTTCGGTTTTTCTTCAACTGTCCCTCACAAAAACATTTACTTCTGTCCCAGCGCCCTGGCGGATTTCAGCAGAAGATGGGCCCTAGGGGGTTGTGGAGGCCAAATTCCCAGGATGCTGGTCCTGCCTTTTTCATTGGCCAAAATTGTATTTCCTACAACGACTAAAGATAACCAAGAATTGAGTAGACCCTGTTCTCTCACCAGATCTCCCCGGCTCTGTTTAACTTTTCCTGGTGCAATGCGATGGCACCATCAGCTCCCCAGGCAGGCACCACTCCCTCAAGATACCATTTGGGATAGGGATTTGAGTCCTGGAGAGGGTCAGCGGGGCGTCGGGGTGGGGGTGGGGAGGAGACTGACAGGGACACACTGCGAGCTCCGCATACTCTCCTCTGCCCCCTGTAGCCCGGGGCTTCAATGACCCCAAGCAGATTTCCTGTCTCTGGTCTAGCCAGCTGCCCCTAGGGCTGGATTTTATTTCTTCATGGGGTTTCACCCTAAAGGGCCCCATGGTCATGGGACCTGGTTGGGAACAAATGAAGGGTGTCTTGTAGCAAACGCTTTCAGGGGAGCAGAAAAGAAGATAGGGCACTTCCAGTCACTTGGTCACTTTAGGTGGCTGGAGCAAAACTGGTGACTTTCACGACTGCTACAGGGTGAGGGGGGTGGAGGGTGGCAGAGAGGTGACAAGCCACTGGGAATCCTATTCAGTGGGGACGCCAACAGGGAGTGGCTGTAATCAACTGAGCAACATCTGTGTGAATGTTACTCGCAGGTCAGGACAGCAGCTCGGTCTTCCCGGGTGAGGAACTGAGGACCAGCTTGTATAGATTTGTGCAGTGGGTGAGTAGCTTCCAAATTTATTTTCAGAACTTCCACATAGTACCCGCCTCTCCGTTTAAATATTTTTTAAAATTTTATTTATTTAAATATTTTCTTGGTTAGCTTTCCAAGAGAGAGGAAAAGAGGGGAGTTGTAACAAGTAGCGCCCCTATGCTGGGATTCATTTTCCAGAGTAAAGCCTGGGACTGGCACCCTGACCCCTACCGGCAGGTGAAAACTCCAGGCAAACTCTTGAGATCCCACCTGGGCTGGCTGAGAGAGTGCCTGGGATGCATCCCTCAGCAGCTGCCACCTGGGCCCTGGGGCCATCTCTTTCTCTGGGATCAAGCAGCAAGGTGTCAAGGCCTTCCCAGCAATCCATGCTGCATGGCTGGGTCTTGTTCTAGCAGGTCGATGGGCAGGGACTGGTTGCTTAGCCAGGGCACCAGTGTGTAGCTGTGGGTTTGTGTGCTTCTGTGGAGAAGCATGATGTGTATGTGTGTTTGTGGGCACAGGCATGAGGAAGGGTTCATTTGTGCAGGTATCTCCCATGTATATCAGTGCGGGAGAGTGCCTGAGGATGTGTTTGTGTGTCTGAAAATGGGCGGAGGGTCTGTTGTGCTAATGTGTGCAGGGGTGAACATGTGTGTGACAGAGTCTGTGTGTTTCCCTGAGTGGTGGCTGCGTGAGAGGGTGAGGGGATTTGTTGTTGTCTACCATGCCTGGCACATAGCAGGCTCTTAATAATCTTGAATTTAATTAATGTTAAATGTGTGTGTTCCCATCCTTGTGGAAGTTGGTATAGAGCCTGTTTTCCTGTGAGTGTGAGACTGGAAAATGGGGGATGGGCGGGGGCGAGACAGGATACAGAGGCTACTGTTTTCTTCCTCCCTAGAAGTAAGTACATAGAAGAGTGGGCTCTGGCACCTCACGGGACATCACCAAGTCCTGTGTGGCTGGCTAGGCTGTCCCAAGGTGGCTTCAGGCATCACTTGAGTCTTTTGGGACCTTCAGGCAGTAGCCTGCCATTCACCCGGTCAGTCAGCAGAAGTTGGGCCCACACAGGCCATAGAAACACAGACCAGTTCCCGGGAGGACCTGAGCTGTCCCTGAGAGCAGAGCTTCCAGGAGAGGCCGCAGGAACTGCCTTGACTGGAATTCCTCTTGGGGTGCAAAGGTGGAGGGACGCATGGTGCCACCCCAGGCAGAGGAGGGCAGCCACTCCGTGCAGTCCCAGCCTCTCGGGTAGCCCCTTGACCTCCAGGCCTGCACAGATCCAAGACCCAGGTGCAGGCTCCAGCGCCAAATTAGCTGGCCTAGCAGCCTGCAGCCGCTCCAATCTCAACTAGGAAGGAATCCTTGCTGCTTAGAAAGTCCAAGCGAAACAGTATTCTGATTTTATCCTGGTTTTACCAGAAAACGCTGAAAGGAAAAGCCCCGAGAGGACACAGTGCTCTAGGAACTCGGGGCGCCACGAGCGCCTCATCCCCTCCCTTCCGCCCAGCCGCTGTGCCCTGGTCGCTGAGGGACGCAGTCAGTACATACCGCCACTGCGACCCGAGAAGAGAAAGCCTCAACTTCTTCCTCTCGGAGTTCTGCCCACTACAGATCTGCCTTAACTGGTTCAGATGCGTCGTTTAAAGAGTGGGGACTGGCACTCCAGAGAGGAGGGGGCGCTGCAGGTTAATTGATAGCCACGGAAGCACCTAGGCGCCCCATGCGCGGAGCCGGAGCCGCCAGCTCGGTCTGACCCCTGTCTTTTCTCTCCTCTTCCCTTTCCCACCCCTCACTCCGGGAAGGCGAGGGCCGAGGTAGGGGCAGATAGACCACCGGACAGGAGAAGGACAGGAGTACAGATGGAGGGACCAGGATACAGAATACAAAAGACTGGCAGGTGAGAAGAAGGGAGAAACAGAGAGGGAGAGAGAAAGGGAGAAACAGGAGAGCAGAGGCGGCCGCCGGCTGCCGGCCCGGCCGCCCTGAGTCCGATTTCCTCCTTCCCTGACCCTTCAGTTTCACTGCAAATCCACAGAAGCAGGTTTGCGAGCTCGAAGACCTTTGCTCCACTGCCACACGCAGCACTGGGACTGCGCGTCTGGAGCTTAAGTCTGGGGCTCTGAGCCTGGGACCGGCAAATCCGTGCAGCGCATCGCGCCCAGTCTCGGAGACTGAAACCACCGCCAAGGAGTACGCGCGGCAGGAAACTTCTGCGGCCCAATTTCTTCCCCAGCTTTGGCATCTCTGAAGGCACGTACCCGCCCTCGGCACAAGCTCTCTCGTCTTCCACTTCGACCTCGAGGTGAAGAAAGAGGCTGGCAAGGGCTCTGCGCGTCGCTGGTGTGGGGAGGGCAGCAGGCTGCCCCTCCCCGCTTCTGCAGGGAGTTTTCCCAGCCAGGAAAAGGGAGTGGGGTGTTTCAGGAATTTCAGTGCCTTCACCTAGCGACTGACACATGTCGTGTGTATGGGAAGGCGTCTCTCTGTTTTCGGGACTCACCAGAGAGCATCGCCAACCAGAACGGCCCACCCGGGGTGTCGAGTCTTGGTAGAGAAATCAGACACTGCTGCACTCCCGGCCCGTGGGCCTTGTGGCATATAACCATTTATATATTTATGATTTCTAATTTTATTATAAAATAAAAGCAGAAATATTTCCCGAAGAACATTCACATGAGGGCATGAGGGGGAGACGGCAAGTCGGCGGCTCGGGGGGCGCGCTCAGCCGGGAGCGCTGTAGCCACAGTCCGGGGAGGAAGAGCGCGGTGTGGCGGGGCCTCGCCAAGAGAGAAGGACGAGGGGTGTACGACGAGGCGGTGTTTAGGGGCTCCTGTGGCGCTGCCCTTTCTCTCTCACTTAAGTTACTAGGCGAAAAGCTGACACCTGCAGCTCCCACTGACCCACAGGGGCGAGGGAAAGGGCCTCAGGAGATGGCCTAGGTTCAAAGGCCCTGTCTTTTCTCTCCTCTTCCCTCTCCCACCCCCCACTCCGGTACAGCGAGGGCCAGAGGTAGGGGCAGATAGACCACCAGACATGAGGAGAAAGGCAGGGGTACACATGGAGGGACCAGGACACAGAGTACAAGAGACGGGCAGGAGAGAAGAGAGGAGAAACAGAGAGGGAGAGAGAAAGGGAGAGACAGGAGAGAGTGAACGGTGGCAAGCCAGAAATCTAGAAGAAAATAGACAAAAGGGGAAAGCAATACAAGGAGAGGGAGAAAGACAGACAGAAAGCAGAAAAAAGAAAAGAGAAGGAAGGGAAAGGAAGAGGAAAGGGGGAAAAGGCAAGGGAAGAGAGGGGAAAAGAAAGAAAGAGAGAGAGGGAGAGAATGACAATGGTGTATAATTTATTCCCTTCTGTGGTTCAAGACCCAGTCTCCAGCCCCAAAAGGATCCCAAAAGTAACTTGTTGAAAATAAATCCCAAACAAGAACCAACATAGACAGCTATCTGCCCTACCCAGCTGTTCTACCCGCTCAGCCTGCGGGTCTTTCAGTACCTGGTGGGGCCGCAGGGGTGGGGCGCCCCTGGACACTGCCACTCTCAGGTCCCCAGTGTCAAGTCACAAAAGGCAAGCTCGTCAAGGCAAACGGGTTCTAGGAGCCCAGGTCCACGAGGTTGGCTGACATTGGGTTGAGGATGGAGTCCTGCAGGCCATGGTGGTGTTGCAGTGGGTCCACTCCACCTCCGCCTGGCACCGGCACTGGCACTGCGCTGGGGCCCGGAGGGTGGCCCAGGCTATGCAGGGACGGCAGCCCAGGGGGCGGCGGGCTGAGCAGCAGTGCAGGGCTGGATGATGAGTGGTCTGGCGTCCCCGATGGAGTCTTCTCGTCCTCCGAGCTGCCTAACACCGACTTGCCGCTGCCATTCAGCGGGTTGTGGCTGTTAGAATTGGAGTTCTCGTTGTTCTCCCTGCAAGTGTGGGAGCAAAGCAGCGGGGTCAGCAGGGACATCGAGACCACCCAGCGCAATCTCAGTCGCAGTCAGAGCCAGCCACCAGCCTCGGGAGACAGATCCCGGGCTTGTGGCCTGCGGGTGTTTTCGGTTTCTACCATTTCCTCGACCTGGTCTGGGTTCTCCTTTCTGCCCATTCTCTCCATCTCTCAACACCCAATTTCTCTTGCCCCTCTGCCCTTATCATCCCCACCTCTCATGCTCTCAATCTCATCAATATCTTTTCTGTATTTCCTCTTTCCCCACTTCCCCAATATTTCTTTTCAGGAACAGAGGGGCAGGAGAACAGGGTTCCCTGAAGTTGTGGGGTGAGCAGGGAGGAAGAGATGATGCCTGAATTTTCAGATCACTCTAGGCTCCACAAGCCAGGTTTGCTGGGTAGATGTGGGGCTAGGAGGTTAAGGAACCCTGGATCCCAGGTCAAGGGATTTAGGGCCTCTCACGAGCCTTCATTTCCCTTTGCTTTTTCTGCCCGAGGGAGACCCCTGGCTGGGAGACAGGCTCCTGGGGCTAAGCGTGCTTTCCCTGTAGCTCCAAACTGGGCAGCCCTGTGAGGGCTCTCCTTGCTGGGCCTAGAGACAAGGGTCCAAGGATGGAGGACTCCCTTTCCGTGGTGGTACAGTGAAAACGTCAGCTGGGAGACCAGAAGCTTAGGGGATAAAGGGCAGCCCCTGGGAGAAGGCCGAGGCTTTTCCATTGTAACCAGCCACTCCGGGAATCTGCAGCTCTCATCTGTGGCCTGGTCTGAGAACCCAGGTTTTCAGGAGTCTGATCACATGCCGGTTTGGGTGGAGGGGGACCCAGCAGAGAGAACCCACCTCCTTCTATGCCTTTGACTGACAGCTCCTCCCCAGATTTGGATATTTAAAATCCTGGGTAGGATCTCTTGTCACCAGCTTTGGGAGGGTTTTTCTTTCAGCTTTCCTGGGAGGGAACTTCCCACAGGGCTGGCAGCTGAGACCTCACCACTGTGGATACTCCAACCTCAGGGTCTCAGATACCTGGGAGTATCTGAGCCTGCAGCACTTCCCCTAAGATGTTTCTGGTTCAGCACCCCCACCTCTGACCCTGATCATTCAAACTCAGGGTGGAACACACCCCATATCACCAACCCCAGGTGTCCTGTTTTGCTCTTACCCCGGGCTGGATTCTGTTGCCATAATAAGTTTCTCTCCAGGTTTGGGGTCCTGAGGGGTTATAGGGCAGGCAGTGGCAAGGGCCTAATGATCAACCTTTAGGCTGGTTCAGGAAGTCCTGGTTTACCTGAGGACATCCAACTCCCAGCCCCCCTGTGGCTCTCAGCTCACCGCAGACATTCCGACCTACCCATCAGAGGTAGGGCCCAAGGAGAGAGGCATCAAGGGCCTGGAGTGCCAGGGAAGGGCGGCTATCTCTAGCAAGGCAGAAAACAGGGCATGCGTCTCTTCTCTCCCAGAACTGACACTTCCTCCCTTTCACCTCTGGATCCTTTCTAAGGAGATAAAGGACCCGCTCTCAACTCCCACATCTGACAACGAAAATTCATGGCGTGGCTTTTCCCCATCCAGGTCATTCTAGGGAAGTTCCAGTCCCAGTCCCGACCCCATCACACTTTGGCCTGGAGCTGAGTAAGGCTGGGGGGAAATGCCGGGAAGCACCACTAAGAAATCTGCAAGCACCACCAGCAAGAAATCTGCAAATCCCCTTTCATCTGGGACCAAACCCCTCTGTCCTGAGGATGACCAGACCTACTGTGCCTGCCTCACAGGGGATCCAGGCCCGCAGTCCTGCGCTGCCCCAAGCTCTCTGCTTCTCCACCCTTTTCCTCTAGCGACCGAGTAGTTAGTTGACAACTTCCTGAATTGCTCTGCCCGCTTTAGACAAATCCCTGCTCGCCGGGTCTCCGGCATAGAAAGGCCTAAGCATCGTCCGAGTCAGGCCGGGCCGCAGCTGGGCTGTGGCCGGGCCTGGGGGCCCAGTTTAGGCCTCTCCGGGGGACGGGCAGAAGCCCTACGAACTCCTCCCTTGGGCCCCGGGGAGCTGGCGCCGAAGAAGGTCTACTTACTCGTACCTTTCCTTGGCCTCGGCCGCCCGGTCGCGCTGCCGCCGGTTCTTGAACCAGTTGCTGACCTGTGTGGTGGTGAGGCCCGTGGCCTCCGCCAGCTCGCGCTTCTCGCGGGGTGAAGGGTAGGGGTTGTGCGCGTACCACTCGCGCAGCACGCTGCGACTCTTTTCCTTGAAGCAGTAGCTGGTCTCCTCGCCGTCCCAGATGGAGCGCGGCAGCGGGAATTTGCGGCGCACGCGGTATTTGCCCACGGCGCCCAGGGGTCGGCCGCGCAGCTTCTCCGCCTCGATGTAGTGTGCCTTGAGCCACAGCTGCTGCAGCTTGGCGTGGTTGTGCGGCGAGAACTGGTGGCTTTCCAGGATCTTGTAGAGCTCGCGGAAGTTGCCGCGGTGGAAGGCCACCACGGCCTTGGCCTTGAGCACGCTTTCATTCTTGTGGAGGTGCTCGCAGGCGGGCAGCGACCACAGGAAGCGGCCCAGCCGCTCGATGTTGCCGCCCTGCTGCAGCACCTCGCACACGCACGCCACTTGCTCCTGCGTGAAGCCAAAGGTGGGCAGCATGGACATGGTGCCGGCTGCGTCCCCGCCCGCCCGCGCGCGCCCTCACCGGGCCGCGCGGTCCCGCATGGGAGCTTCCCCGCCCGGCCGTCCGGGCCGAGACGCAGGCGGGGCGGGCCCCCTGGCCCGGCGCTGGCCCTCGGTGAGCCCCGAGTCACTGCCGTATGTCCCCGCGCCGGCCGCGGGTCCCGCGCAGCTCCGAACCCCAACGGCCCGCGCGCCTGGCCCAAGCCCTCGCCCAAGCCCGGGGGCCGCACGGGGCGCCGCTCCGCATGCTCCGCGCCCGCCCGCCGTTCCCTCGCTCGCTTCTCACTCGTTCTCCCTCCCGTCTAGCTCGCTCTCAGCTTTTTTAATAATATTATTCTAAGCGGGCATGAGGCGCGGCGGCCCGCGCCCTGATTGGTCGGGTTATCTGACCCGGGGCCTGCCAGCGCCAGACAATAGTCGGAGTCAAATTATTCGCCATGGAGACGCTGTCAGTCACTGGTAACCCGAGCCTCGGCGGGCCGGGCGGCTCCCCCCGGCCGGCTCCGCTGACAGATCGCCCCGCTCCGCGCAGAACGGAGGGCGGCTCGACTGGAGCCTGGGGCGCTCTGAGAGCCTGGGAGGCGGAGAGGGGCCGGGTTGGGGCCAGCGGCGGCGGAGATTGACGGGGCGGATGCCCAAAGAGGGAGGGAGAAGGAGGACAGGAGAGCGCGGGGAGCGGGCGAAGACGAAAAGGGGTGGATCGAGGTGGGGAGGGAAGAGGAGAGAAGGGAAGGCGGAGACCGTTTAAGGGGGTGTCCGGGAGGAAGAGGAGGGAGAGGGGTGGAAGGAGCCTCCAGGGGAAGAAAGTTTGGGCAGCTTTGGCTAGGAGAGGGCTCTGCAGCCTCGCCTAGGCCCTATCGGGTTCCCCTTCTCCCCAGGTCGCCGCGTCCCTCCCAGGCTCTCTGTTCACCAGGCACATTCTACCCCGGCGCAGGCCAGTGGGATGGGAGAGTTTGGACGTGCTCGGGTGCCGCCCAAAGACTTGGCTTTTTCTGCTGACAGCGCCCCACCCCCATCCTAGAAACTCTGGACCCAGCGGTCCTCGAGGGAAAAGGGGAGGGAGTAGACGAAAGAAGTGGGGGAGATTTGGCAGTGGCCGCAGGCGGACGCGGGAGAATCGACTTCCCGGAGGATCCCGCCTTTCCTCCCTCTCCTAGCCCCGCCGGCTGCCTGGCGGCCTGTACCGCCCCAACTCTGCGCTCTCTGCTCCTCGCCGGGCGGGGACTCAGACTTAACCCCACGGGTCCCACAGCCCGAGGAACGCCAGGCAGTTCCGTGTGGCCTCTATGGAAGCTGACTCCGGCCGGCAGCTGCGACGCAGAACCCCGGACGGCGCAGACCCGCAGTCTGCCCACTGGGGCGGGGAAGAGGGACGAGAGCAGGGACTCTAGGACTGTGGTGGCGCTTCCCCGGTGGGTGGTCGGGGAGGAGAACGGAGGCAAGATTCCCAGTCCTCCCGCTTCTCCGCTGGGGATCGGCTCGGCTCCTGGCCACTCCAGCCTGGGAACCGGCTCGCTGAGCTCCGGGATGAGGTGCTTTAAAAGGGGGTCCTGTTTTTTGCTTCTTTGTCAGGGCGCCAGTGGAAACATGTGGTGCTGGTCCTGTGGGAGAAGGGCTCGCACAAAGGTGGGATAACCGAGGGTGGGTGTGTTCTTGCTCTACGGTTTGAAAAGCCCGGGGCTAACCCCTTCCCGGACATGTCCTTTCCACTTCCTTCGGTTTCCTCCTCTTCCCCCCTCAGCTGCTGCAGGCCAGGAGCTCCCAGGGCCATTCTCAGTGCCTGACCCAAGCCAGCACAAATCCTGGGCTCTGCCCTCAGCCAGCCTAGGGCTATGGAACCCGAGTCTAGGCCAGTTTCTTCTTTCCCACCCTTTTATGCTTTCTAGGGAGTTTGTGCTAGGAGCACGGAATGGGAGTCTAGAGCCCTAGGTTCAACTTTTGGCTTTGCTTGATGTCTATGGTAAGGCATATATTTATTCATTTGTGTTTATTTTCTTCTCTGCAAGATTTCAAAAATTTTCCCTCTGTTGCAGCATTCCGGAAGTCCCTTGGGAGTGTTGTAGGCATGAGAGAGTGGAACCCTGGGACTCCTTTTAAGACTTTAGCTTCCAGGGGCCTACCCTGGCATGTTGAATGAGGCCACAGGGCTGACAAAGTAGGTCCCAAGCCAGTGCGGGTGCAGAAAGGGGCAGCTTTCTGCAGAAATCCAGGTGGCATCTTTAGAGTCTGTATCTGTGGGCTGGGAGGAGGCCTGCTGTGTCCAGGCCACCCTATCCAGAGTCCTATGCACTGCTGCACAGGGGCTGCCCCAGAGTTGGCTCTAAGGACCCTGGGAGACATGGAGAAGAATTTACCCCGGACTGTGATGAGGTTCAAAGCCCACTTTGCTGACCTCCAACAAAAGTGCAACATACTCTTTTCAGCACCTCTCCTTCAGCTATGTGGTTAAAAGGATTCAGCTGGCTGGCTGGTCCCAGCCCTGGCAATGGCCATTTTACATCTTAGCGTGCTTAGGCTGGGGCTGTAGAGGAGCACCCTGGCCTGGTGTGGGTGAGTGAGACCAGGCAGTCACTTCCTGGTATGAGACCCTGGGCCAGTCCCCAGTCTGCTCTTCTTCATTCTCTTCCACTATTAGATTGAAGCCTGGGTAATCTCTTAGGTTCCTGCTGGTTCTGGGATGGGGTGGGTCTAAGAACACTAACCTTGAAAAAGCATACGATCTCTGCAACCTCAGCCACAGCCTTCAACATGAATGTGCCACTCCTCCGACCCATGAAGCTTTAAGATTAAACTTCCCCCAGGACTGGGTCCTGCCTGTGTTCAGTGAAAGCAGATTTTTCTGGAGCTTCAGACTCACTGTTCCTCCAAGTGCTGCCCTCTTTGCAGCCCCTGGGCCCTAAGCCCATGAGTCAGACCTGCCAGGAGCCTCCAGGCAACACTCAGCAGCACAGAGAGAACAGAACAGACATGGGGCCTGCCACCGTGGATAACATAGTGTGTGCCATATGAAAAGTCATTACAGAGGAAGCACTGAAAACCTGGAGCGCCATTACCCGATGTATGGGTGTGTGTCAATATGCCCCTCGTTCTCCTCCTCCCCCATGTAGGTAGGAAACCGGTTCCAGCAGGTCTGGGCCAGAACCTCTTGGTAGCAGCAGTAGCTGGGTTACATGCTGAATGAGGGTCTCCTCACACTCCTCAGCCCCTTCCCTGCCTGGCCCATTCCCCGATAGTCTTTGCCGCGGAACAGAATACTTGGGAGGTGTCTGGATGAGGATTTAATAGCCAGCCTGAGCCAATGACAATCTCAGCCCCCTAGTTGCAGTGCCCAGAGCAGTTGCTGAGAGGCCTACGGGGTGCCGAAACTTTTGGGTCTACCTCACTCCAATCTCCGGAATCTCTGTCCTCCTTCCTGTCCAAAGACCCGTTCCCAAGAGGCTTGCACTTGCTTTTTATCCAGCAGAAACTCCATGCCTACGGGGAGAAACCTTTTCGGAACCATGGAAATTTGAGCTTTACTGAAACGCCTCCTTTCACCTCCAAGCTTCCCTGAAGTCCCTGGGAGGATGAGACTTTCTGGAAAGCAGCAGCAGGGGTGGGTGGGTGCTCCCCAGTGATCTCAGGCTGATGGAATAGCTTTGTCCCAGACGAATTGTCAGGGACAGTTTGGGGTCTTTGTGCCTGGAGTTGGGCAGGAAGCGCCCAGGACAGAGCCAGAAGGCACCTACTGTCCGGCGCCCATTGGGCAGCCCAGGGCTGGCACACCGCGCCCAGCGGGTGCACTTCTGGGAAAAGGAAGAAGTCAGCCCACTGGCCTCCCGAGGGCTTCCCTGGTTTTGGGATGGGGCCGTTTCGGAAAGAATAGGGTAATCTAGGAAGAAGGAGCTGCTCTCCGGCTATTTCCAAGGCCAGCGGATGGGTAGGCCTTTGTTCTGGGCAAACCAGAAACCTTGTTTGTGACAGAGGGAAAAAGAGAAGGGGGCGGGTGCCCGGTGCCAAGTCAGGGGACCACGGCTTTTTTTTTTTCTTTTTTTTTTTTGGTTTGTTTTTGATCTTTATTTTTCCAGCCTATAAAGGCGGCAGAAATCCCCTGGGTAGACTCCGGCACTGGCGCCGCCCGCCTCGGGCGCTCCATGCTGCTCCGCACCTCGGGCTCTGGGATGCTCCCGCCTGGGTGGAGGCTCTGTGCCCTCTCCCAGCTCCGAGCGCCCCAGCCGAGATGGGCCGGGCGCGTTCCCCAGACAGTCCCGGAGTTTTCTGGGCCTGGGCGACGTGTTTCGTTGAAAGCGGGCAGGTGGTGCCGGGCGGGGCTGCGCTGAGGCTCCGGTGCCTCCCCACCTGCCCCTCGCACCTGCCGGGTCTGTCGGGTCCCGGCGGACGCAACCAGCTACTCGCAAACCCTGCACCAGCGGTTTTGCTTGTTGTCCTACGAGGGGCAGGTCAGGTCGAGGCCAGTCGGCTCACACGAATTCTCCGTGTCGGAGAACGCGCCCCGCGACGCTCGGAGCCCGGGCAAAGTTGCGAGGCGCTGGGCTCCGGGCGGCCGCACTCCTGAAACCGCGCGAACCGCGGCGTCGCCCGCGCCGCACGTGGCTGGGGCAGTCACAGTCCCCGAGAGCTGAGCAACGGGGTCCCCGGGGTCACCGTCACCCCTCTGCCCTCTGGGCCTTTACCTTGAGACCCACGCGGCAGGCTGGAGGGCCCACAAGATCAAACGGTTTGATCTTGTGATCAAACCGCGGAGGCCGCGGGCTCACCGGGGATCTTGTTCAAACGAAAAGAACGAGCACAGGGGCTCGGGGCCAGCCTGGAGGCCGGCAAAGAGGCGAGTCGGCCCGGGTGGCGCCGGGACCAGGCGGGATTTGGGGCGGGTATCCGGGCCCGGGCGCTGACAGCCTCCCTGCGACCCCCGGCCCTGCGTCCCCGCCCGCGGTCCCGCCTTAGTCCTGGAGTCCCTTCCTGGGCCCCTTCGCCTGGGTGCGGAGGGGCGCGGGCGCGGCGGGCACGGCCGCGGGGCGAGGGGCCGGGCTCGCGGCTTTGGGTTCAGGGAGCCGCGGAGCTCCACCGCCGGGTTGTTTTGCAGTGGGGCTTTGGAGGGGCTGCGCGTCCCGGGCTCCGTAGGGGCTGCGCGTCCCGGGCTCCGTAGCTCCGCCGGGTCTGCACGCCAGCGCCCCCACGCGGCGGGCCCAGAGTTCAGGCCGGTGGGGCTGCGCGCTCGGCTCCCCGCAGGCCTGTAGCCCAGGAGGGAGAGGAGGGAGAGGACGCGGAGAGGGCCCGCTGGTTCCTCCCTCCTCACCCCAGCACTGACCCGCCTGTGCGCTGGCACGGAGGGCTCGAAAAGCAGGGCGCGTCCGCGAAGAGCGAGACCTCGGAGACAGACACACAACCCAGAGGTGCACTAGGTTGCCAGACAGTCTGATCACAGGATTCTTGGGGGATAGACGCTGGCTTTTCTCCATCACACGTTTCCCCTGCAACGTCTGGGTGCTCAGGGAATGTTTGAATGGATGCCTGAATGACCAATCGGGTTTGACTGACAGCAACAGCTGGGAAGTGACCAGGCCAGTAGGAGAATGGCCCTCTTCCTCCTCTTTCCTCCCGCTCTTCTCTCCCAGCCCGCCTCTTACTCTCCTCTTCCTTGGAGGGTAAATCTCAGAGAGTGGACGCTTTCCTTCAACCAGGAGTCCTGGGTGCTGGAGTCTCCCCAGGGCCCGAGGAGCTACAGACTGAACTCACTGCCCTTAGAAATTCCAGGTCTAACTGCCTATAGCATCACCAGGTTCCCATGGTTCTTGGCCCAGACCCACCACTTTCTGCAGGAAAGAAAGTTTTCTAAGTAGAGTTACTCCAATTTTTCTGGGGCTGCCGTCTTCCGTTGCATTTCCTTACTTTACAAAAATCCTCTGTAGGCAACGAGTAGATCAGGTTTCCTGTTAGAAGTGACTTTTTTTTCTTCTTTCCATTACCTGAAAGAAACTCTATCCTGCCGTAGAGATTCCTGGCTTGGCACTTCTCTCTCATGTGGTATCTATTTTTATTACCATTAATTACAATGCATCAGTCCGACTCATCAGTGATACCCCCTCCTGCCTGGCTGGTGACTACTGTTGGCTCTACCCATCTGGGTAGCGCCTGGGCAAGAGGCCACTCCCACCCCGCCATTGGAGGCAGCCACATAAGGGTTTCTACCGAGTTCTACATTTTTAAAGGGAACCTAGAAAAAGCCAGCATTGTTCTTAACTTAGAAATCCAATACTTTACTTTGTTGTCTCTGAATTAAGGCTAAAACCCAGGGGCTGTTTCTTATAGAAGAATATGTGCTAATTAATTTATGCACAGTGCTGTGAGAACACTCTAATGAAGCAGGTAGAAACAAGATACAGCCCTGCTGGGGAGGGCAGATCGCTCAGGGAAACCTGTGCATGAGCCTGCAGCAGTGCGACCTGGTCAGAGTTAGCTGCAAAGAGGTGTCTTTCTGGTCGCGGTGTGGTATTCTGGTTTGTGGTGACAGGTATGGTCAGCTGTCTTTGTTCCAACTCTTGTAATATAGTCACACTATTATAAATGCTCACACACACAGAGAAAGGTAGGGTGAGTAGAGTGGAGAACGTGGGCTTTGGTGTCAGAAAGGCCTGGGTTCTTGACCCAGACCCACCCCTTTAGTAACTTACTCAATCTTGGACCCTTATTTTGTGCATTTGTAAAATGGGGATTTTAGAGCCCAGTGTTTGGCACGCAGTAAGCATTCAACAAATAGATTGTTGAATTGAATACAACCACTTTGGGGATTAGAGAGAAAGTTTATGAAACATCTGGTACATAGTAGATGCTCAGTAATTGATGCTATTGTCACTAGGGCTGTGATCATGATAGTGTGTTTAGAGTTGCATACAATTAATATTATTTCAGAAAGCACCTGACTTCAATGTCAAAAAATGGATTGACTTTCCAGGTGACAATTATTATCAAGACTCTATTATATGCCCAGACCTGGACTGAGCACCCTGGGAAATGCTGAGATACGTGACTGGAGGTCCTTGGGGGCAGTTGGAAAGACAGGAATGGGTACAACAGGAGACCACCTTGGCGTCTGCGGTTCACTATCCACAGCAACCGTGGAAAGAGTGTGGGCTTTGGAGTCAGGCTATCTGGGTTAAATCCTGCCCCTGCCACTTAATAACAGTGTGACCAAAGGTAAGCAACTTTATCTTCTGGAGTCAGTTTCCTGGTCTTGGTAGATGGCAGAGGGAATAAAAGTAGGTGTAACTGGCTGGGTACAGTGGCTCATGCCTATAATCCCAGCACTTTCAGAGGCAGAAGCAGGCGGATCACTTGAGGCCAGGAGTTCAAGACCAGCCTGGCTAATATGGAGAAACTCCGTCTCTGGTAAAAATACAAAAATTAGCTGGGTGTGGTGGTGCATGCCTGTAATCCCAGCTACTCAGGAGGCTGAGAATTGCTCGAACCCAGGAGTTGGAGGTTGCAGTGAGCTGAGATCATGCCACTATACTCTAGCCTGGGTGACAAAGTGAGACTCTGTCTCAAAAAAAAAAGAAAAAAAAAAATTGGTGTAACCAACACCTTGCTTCTAGGGGTTTGAGAAGAGGAAATAAGCTAATGTATATGAAAAGGCTGGATTCCCTGTTTGGAGACAAACTGGAGAACTTCAGCTGCCATCATGTTTTACATTATCTGATAGTATTTCCAGGATTTTGGTCACATTAGAATAATTCTCAGAAAGCAAAAGACAGCTGCATACAAATGTGGCATTGCATATTTCGATGGGGTTGAGATGAAGTTTTCTGCTTCTATTGTGTTTGTTCTCAGGACTGAATACAAAGCAGAACTCATACTGAAGGTTCTGTAGGTGTGTGTGGACTGTAATTGTGACCAAGATAAAATAAAGTGATTCCTCTTCCCTTCCCTAACTCCATCCTCATCAGCCCCTGAGCCCTCTGAGCCTTGAGAGAGAGCCAGGTGTATCTGTTGAAATAAAAAATAGCTTCCACTAATAGAGTATCTTCTATGCACAAAATGGTATACTAAGGTAGAGTGGGTACAATAATCCTGTAATGTGGGTATTATCAGCATTTACAGGTGAGGAGACAGGTTCAGAGAGGTTAAGCAACTTGCCCAAAGTCATACAGCTCGTAAGGAGCCTCTGGAATTTCAGTCTTTGATGCCAGAACCCATAGTATAAACCATAAGCCTTGCTGCCCTTAGTTCCTCTGTAATAGCAAAAGTAATGATGGGAAGAAGTTACTGAATGCTTATTATGTGCTAGGCATTGTGCTATTTCACATAATCTCAAATACCGGTATGAACTGGATGTGATTAGCATCTCCATCTTACAGGTGATGACGCTGGGGCTCGTAGAGGTAAGGTGTAAGTCTGGCAGCTATGCTAGAACTGGGTTCTCGAACCCAGGCCGTTTGGCCGAAGAGTGCATGCTCTGACCCACTGCACTGGGGCCTGGTTTTCTACCAAGTTCTCCTCCTTCACCCATAAAGCCATTCCTCTCTCTGAGCTTGGGTTCCCAGACACTTCCAGCTTCCAATGGTTGAGAGTTCCTTCCAGGTATCAGGAAGATAGGTCTAGGTTCTAGGAAAAGCCATCCCTTGTCCTCCTCAAGTCTCAGCCCCCCAGGCCCTGAGATTTTCTGAGATTGGTGACCTTCAGTCCCTGTTTTCGCCTGCTGAGAAGGAGCCCACTGTGACCAGGGCAAACAATCCCACAACATCCTCAGCCCCACAGCTGGGAAAGTCTGGACATGCTCATGGCCCCATTGAGTTGGTGGTATCCATTATGCCTGGGGTGAGCCTGGGGGACTCAGAGAATTTGAGTGTCTTAGTCAAGGTACTTTGAAGCACAAGTCATAGAAATCCACTGAGACAAACAGAAGACACAAAAACAAATTTATTTTAAGGATTCAGGGGTAGCACATGCATTCAAGGGTAAGGAACACCATTGTCCTTAAGAGAAGTGGAACAGAACCTGGGAAATAGTTGGAAATCAAGGCAGGCACACTTTCCCCCACTCTGGATGGGAGAATGGTCTCTTTTCTGTGTTCCCTTCCAAGCGTCTTTGTTCTTCTCTCTCTGAAGAGCAACTTGCCCTGGATGCTTCCCTAGTCTTTGTGTGTCCTCCTAGTTCAGGCACTCCAGAGGCACTCAGAAATCTCTGCCCCTTTTCCAAATTCCTGAGGGAGGGGATGGGGGTGGAGAGAGAGAGACTCTTATAGGCTACTCCTGGGTCAGTGATTCCCACTCTGATCAGTGATATTCAGGTGGGTGGGTGGGAGGGATTCTATGGCCCACTGCCCAATCAACAGGGACTGTGAGCCCAGACTTGGAAGAATGAAGTGACTGTACCACTGCGATTCATGTCTGCTATCAATGTGAGAGTCTAGTGCTTGGTACATAAGACGTATTAAATAAATATTGATTTCCTTTCTTTCCCCTTCCTCCTCACTCCCCAATGTCAGTCCTTTTCCAAGTTGCCCATCACAAATCAGCCAAGGCAACCAATTTAGAACACAGATAAGATTGTGCCACTCTGTGTTTACATTCCTCTAATGGCACCTATTAACCTCAGGATGGTATTTAGCCTCCTTACCATGGCTAATGGGGCCCTTTGCTATTGGACTTTGCACATATGAGCAGCCTACCTCTCCCCACTGCCCACTTCTTCCTCAAGGCTTCAGCCATCCTGAATAATTTGCAGCTCAGGGACTCTTCCACCCCTTCTGCAGCTGTGCATCACCACGACCTATGCTCCTGTAGAGAAGCAGAAGCCCCAGCCTCATTGACTCTGGGTTCAGTTGTGTGACAGGCTTTGATCAATGCAATGTGAGTGGATGAGCAGAAGCTTTTAGAGACATTGCAAGTTGCCACCATGATTCTTCCTTCTTTGTCCTCCATACCCCAGATAGGTGCTGCTCCAGCCTGTGTCACAGAATGAAAAGGAAGGTGGCGCAGAGCTCCATCCTGAAGCAAAGTCACAGATGCCTTGCGGCCTACATTCAATATGAGCAAGGAATAATGTGTATGATTGTAAACCTCTGAGGTTTGGGGGTTGTTGGTTACTATGGCAAAGCTAAGTAATGTATTTCCCTCTCTCACCTCAAATCTCCCTGGAAATGTCTTCCTCCTTTCCCAATCTCTTAATCTTTCAGGACGCAGATTAGATGTTACTTTCCCTGGAAAACTTTCCTGACATTCTTCTTCCCCAGGTCAGGCCATGGCCCTACTCCAGTTCCCATATCACCTTCCTGTCCTCACCCCCAGCATTGCACTTATATCACAGTGCTCTCACCCCTTGATTTCACACCTGATGGCACCATGACTGGGAGCTCCTTGAAGGCAGGGACTATATCCTTCTGGTTCCCCACTCCTCCCCTTTTAAGTCCTCAAAAAATATTCGTTGAAAAAGGAATGAATTTAGTTGAGTAATCTTCTACCAGTGTGGTAGATTTTATTTTCTAAAGATGACTACAGCATCTCCCATCTCATGTGCTTTTCTTTTCTTTTTCTTTTCTTTCTTTCTTTTTTTTTTTTTTTTTTTTTGAGACACAGTCTAGCTCTATCACCCAAGTTGGAGTGCAGTGGCGCAATCTCGGCTTACTACAACCTTCACCTCCTGGGTTCAAGTGATTCTCATGCCTCAGCTTCCCGAGTAGCTGGGATTATAGGCACACACCACTACACCAGTCTAATTTTTATATCTTTTTAGTAGAGATGGTGTTTTACCATGTTGGCCAGGCAGGTCTCAAACTCCTAGCCTCAAGTGATTGGCCTGCCTCGGCCTCCCAAAGTGCTGGGATTACAGGTGTGAGCCACCGCACCTGGCTCCACATACTTTTCTTTTAATGTGACTTTGACATTGCTCTAGTTGAGGGGTGTGTGTGTG
The DNA here is from genome assembly GCF_028885655.2 of Pongo abelii. Lineage (NCBI taxonomy): Eukaryota > Metazoa > Chordata > Mammalia > Primates > Hominidae > Pongo > Pongo abelii. The sequence continues at coordinate 87,522,219 of NC_071997.2, read as the reverse complement.
TGTGTTTCTCTTAAATCTGGGTGGGCTTGTAAATATGGCAGAAGTAACACAATGTGACTTCTGAGGCTAGGTCATGAAAGGCAATACCGTGTCTGCCTAGTTCTCTTGGGACACTTGTTTTTGGAACCAGCCACCACGCTGTAAGGAAGCCCAAATAGCCTGTGAAGGGGCCCATGTGCAAAAGAATTAAGGCCCCTTAGGCCTGAACTCTCAAGCAAGCACCAGCACCAATTTGCCAGGCATGTCAGTGAGCCGTCTTGAAAGACGATCCTCCACCTCCAGTCACGGTGTCCCAGCTGATGCCACAAGGAACATAGAGAAGCCATTCCTGTCAAGCCCTGGCCACATTTTATTCATAAATAAAATAAACAATTGCCCTTGTTTTAAGCCACTAGGTTTTGGAGTGATTGCTACACAGCAATACATAATCAGAACCTTTGGCTTTCCTCTTAGTAATCCAATTTTCTCGTGGATCAGAATACCTGTCCTGAACTCCAGACCCCTGCCTTGGGCCTTAAGAACTGTCTCCCCTGGGGATCAAATATTATGCCCACACCCCTAGCCACTAGCTGGGGTAACTCTCGGATGGATCTTAGCCTCTGGAACTCTGAGGCTGCCCCCTATCTGGCTTCAGGTAATACGTTCCCCAGTGTCTGTTCCCTACACTAGGGGCAGGCCCAGGGCAAAGGTATCACAGGGAAACGAGCATAGGCAGAGAACAGATTCAGACTGGGAAGGCCATGAGCCCTTCATAGGGTGAGATTTCCTCATGGGAAAGGCTTATATTAAGCCCACCAGGTTATTAAGTGATGTCTTTTGTAGCCCTAGCAAGACTATTCAGCATTCTTTTTAAACTTTTCTTCCTTTTTTTTGAGACAGGGTCTCACCCTGTTGCCCAGGCTGGAGTGCAGTAATGCGATCATAGCTCATTGCAGCCTCAAACTCCTGGGTTGAAGCAATCCTCCTGCTTCAGCCTCCTAAACAGCTGGGGCTAATTTAGAGTTCTTGCTGAAAGGATATAGAAAGGGACTCACACACATAAACACACACATAGAATCTAATACGAATGTACGTGCACACATGTAAGTAAACATACATATAGGCAAGTATCTGTCTCAACACATACGTATAAAAATACTTATAATTAGTAGGAATGATGGATATGCATATTCATAGTCACATGCGGATATAATTTCTGAAGCCATGGGGACTGGTTTGCCTTCAATGTGCCACATGCTTCTGGGTCACTCCCAAACCAGTTCTTTATAAGGGACTTTAGTCACAGTTTCTAGTGATGGTTTTGGGGGAGGGAGACTTGGTTGGTAAGAACAGTAGAACCTGAAACTAGAACATGTAAACAAACGGCCAGGCACTGTGGCTCACACCTGTAATCCCAGCACTTTGGGAGGTCGAGGCGGGTGGATTGCGAGGTCAGGAGATCGAGACCATCCTGGCCAACATGGTGAAATCCCGTCTCTACTAAAAATACAAAAATTAGCTGGGTGTGGTGGCATGTGCCTGTAATCCCAGCTACTCAAGAGGCTGAGGCACGAGAATCGCTTGAACCCAGGAGGTGGAGGTTGCAGTGGCCGAGATCGTGCCATTGCACTCCAGCCTAGTGACAGAGCAAGACTCCGTCTCAAAAAAAAAAAAAAAAAAGTAAACAAACTCAGTTACTGAACTTCCCCCTTCCCAATAGCTAGCGTTCTTAATTGGGAAAATTTGTAAGCTCAATCTGTTATAATCTTTGTAGCTACTGTAGCACATGGCTGGGGCTGTGGTCATTCACAAGGAATCTGTAATTTCTACTACTTTTTTTCTAGCCTGTATTTAATCTGAGAAGTTTCTAGGAGGTCATATGTCACCTACATCAGTACTTACAATGCCCACCAGCAATTCAATCCAATCTAATCTCATTCCATTCCAGTCAATGGACAAATATATACTTCTGTTCCCACAGTAGTATATATTGTGGAAGGGGGGGGGAAGGCTAGCTGGTCAACAAAACTCACCTGTGTGAAGCAGAAGATAGCAAGACCACCCACCACTCCTCACCGCCATGATTGGGACACAGGTGTGCCTAGGTGGGCAAGGAAGGCTTCTCAGATGGGGAAGGCGGTCTTGGTCTGGGGTTTGAACAAGGAGAATTAGGATAGGGGAGGTGTGCCCCTGAGGCTGAATGGGTCTGGGCGAACAGGAGGAAACCATGCTATTTCCTTTCTCGGCTCAGAGAGCAGCCACATCTCGACCTTGTGTTTGCTTCTGACTTTGGATCAAAGGAAGCAGGGAACCCCAGAGTCTCCTATTTAAGACTATAAGCTCCATGAGGTCAGGGTGTGTGGCTGTCTTGTTTGTCATGGGGTCCCCTGGGTCTGGCTTGGCACCTGGTATGTGGCTTCCTTGCTTCTTCTCTTCCCCGCAATTCACCACAGTCCTAGTGACTTTCAAAATGTGTCACATTACTTTGATGTTTAAAATTATCTGATAGTTCCCCACTGCACCCAGCACAAACTCCCTACGGAGATCTCCAAGGGCGAAGGTGATTCAGCCCCTGCTTCTCTCTCTCACTGCCTCTGATGCTCTTTCTCTGTCTCTTTGCTCATTATGCTTCCGCTGCCCTAGCTTCCTTCCTGTTCTTCAAACGTGCCAAACTTGTTCCCACCTCTGGGCTTTTACCTTGAGTGTCTCCTACTCTCTCCACTATATAATTATGTTTTATCTTCACACTTACCACCACCTGAAAGTATCATGCTTGTCTGATTATCGTTGATTGCTTCATTCTTAGAGTATAAACTGCATGGCAAAAGGGACTTGCCTGATGGACTCATGGCTATATCTCCAACATCTGGAACAGTGCATGGCACACAGTAGGTCCTCAATAAATGTTTGTTAAAGAAAGGAATGACTAGCAGTATTATGGTGCACAATGACTTGTAAATGACTGCAGGCTTCAGTTCCAGTCCCTAACTGGGTCAGGTGAGGAGGGACTGCTGCCTTCCTGACCTACCTTAGCCGTATCTGAGAAAGCCTTCTAGGCTTTGTGTTTGTCGCCTATCTCCCTCCAGGTGTCCAAAGTGAGAGATTTCTGGGAAAAGCCAAAATACATAGAAATATACAGAGTCAACCAATACACATTACTCTGGCCATATCAGATGATGGTGACGGATGGCAAATACAGTCTGATTGAAGAGAGAGGACTGGTGCTAACAATATCATCTGAGAATCATGCTGGACAGGATGAAGTTAATCCATAGAGCAGCGGTTGTAAACCTTTTGAGGTCAGGGACCCCACTGAAAACATGAAGAAAATGTGTGTTCCCAAGAAAATTCTCACATGCACATAGACATGAAAGGCGGCCTTCAATGCAGGGACTCACAGACCCCAGCATCCCTCCACCAGCCCTGAGCTCATCCCTGGATCCATGGTGGGGGATGGGGGGCAGGCTGACAGAGCTGCTGGATCCCCCAGTAGAAGGCCTCCTGCTTCTTCCTCAGGAGTCCTAGCACCCCTTTGGGTCTAGAACAGGGCATTTGTGTCCCTTCATAGCCACTAGTATGACAGGCATGAGAATGGGAAATAATCTTTGCACTCCCTCACCCTATCCTACTGCACCAGGGGTCTCCCATCTCATCTAGGGCAGACACCATTCTTAGCCTTTAGTCAATACTGTCGGTTTCCTCAGACATCAAATACTTTTCCTTTCTCATAACTGTTCATAATTTACTGGATTAAATAATTTCTCCCTCCCTTCCTTTGCCCAGCCATAATGAACACAGAAATGGTCCAGCATCTAGCATGGCGACTTGTACCCTGCAGAAGCTTTTTAAAAAGTCCTTTTGTTAATTTATAAATAGTAGCTGTCTTTTATTGAGTGCTCACTATGACACTGAACAAGGAAGGGGCTTGAGAAGAAGAATTTATGACTCCCCTGACAAGGCTCTAAGGTGGAGACTGCCATTAGGCCCATTTTATGTAATGGAAAGTGGGTACTTGGGGTGCAGGGAAGTTAAACTAGGGACAGAGAAGGGAGTTGAAGCAAGGTCTGCTTGCAGAGTCTGGGCATGTGGCCACTGTCCTGTATTGCTACCCTGAGCAGCAGGACTGTTGAGTTCATGTTGAATGCACTGACCATGCTTTGGATTCGGCAGGAGCAGAAGGGAGGAAGGGAGAATCCAGGTGCTGCTTGGTGGCCAGGTGGGCTAGTCCATGCCCACATGACCAAGCCAAGCTGCCAGGCCAGGATGCTTCTTCCCTCCTCCCGGTGTAGTCCTGGAGCCCGGGCCACCTGATCTGGGATGCAGCGACGGGTGGATGCTATGACGTTTGCTGGTATTCTATATCAGTGGTAGCCAGGGCAGGAGGGAAACCGCCTCACTGGCAGAGCTGGCTCATTCTGGAATGGAGATTGATTTCCCAGTGTCCCCTCCTGCATCTCCGGAGCTGATTGGTGTCAGAGGGAGGATATTTTTGTAAGGATGAACTGTTCTTGAATGTTTCCTGCAGCTGCTGGCCCAGGTCTCCCTCCAGCAGTCACAGAGCCTGTTATCTACACCTCCCTCTGCTTCCCAACATATTCACATGAGAAGAAGACCCCTCTCTCTGAAGAGCCCTTGGCTCTCAGGAACCAGCAGGATGCAAGAGTGGGAGCAGGCATGGTGGCTCCCCACCAGCCACCTGTGGTGTGGGAGCTCGAGAGAAGCTGTGTATTTAGAGATTCTTCCTTTAATACAGGGCTGCAGCTGTTTTGAGGAAAGATTAATTTTCATCTTTCACCTGCTCAGAGAGGTCCTGTGCAGACATCAGGGAGAAAGAGTGACAATTTGGAGAACCCTAAGAGGTTTTGATTGATCTGGTCTCAACTTTCTCATCTATAAAATGGGGTTGCCAAGTCCATCAACAGGAGGTGCTCTTTCTCCATCCCTGACTGATTAGAAGGTTGGCAGAGCGGCTCACACTTCAGGTGCCCAGATTTGACATGGCTGGGCTCTGAGCCTGGCACAGTGACATCACAAAGTCAGCTGGACCCTCTGTGCTTCCTGCATGACAGAATGAAAGTGGCTTTTTTTTTTTTCATTTGGAATCCAAGATGCTGAGTCATTCACCAGCTCAGAAGAGGAGATTTTGTTGTAAAACAATCCAAAAGGCCCCTCCCCACATCCTTGCCCAGCACTCTAGGCCTCGCCCCAATGTTAATTCTGAGGGGATGCCTCCAGGAAAGCATGACAGCAGATGGAGAGGGCGGGGCTGGATGAAGTAGATTCTGGGAGGAAAACCAGGGTTTCAGAGTTTTCCTAGGGGTGAGCCCAAGCCAGGCATGTGCTCTGGGGACCACGTGTACTTACTTTCTTCAGATTCTATGTTATTCTTAAAGTCTTTATTGATCATCTATTGTGTGCCCAGCCATGTGCTTGTCTTTGGGGACCCTGAAAGGGAATACAGTTCCTAACCTAGATGACCTGACCATTCAGCTGAGGGTGGGGGAGACAAGTGTAGCTCACCAGATACAGTGCATCTCCCGAAGAGTATGTGCTCAGTGCGTGGTGTGTGTTACAGGCAGGCCCGGAGAGGGTGGGGAGAGCTGGATGAGGGGAAAGGGACGACTTGGAGAAGAGGCAGAGGGCACAGCGGAGGGCATTCCAGGAAAAGCTGTCAGTCTGAGCAAATGAGTAGGAATGGTTTTGATTAGTAGTGGTGTTAAGGACACTGTGATGAGATTAACCAGAATTGAAGTAAATGGCAAACACTGGAGCAGTGTAGGGTATGGATTATGGAGGACTGGCTATCCACCGAAGACTTTTGAGCAGGAGAATATCTGAATAGAGTTGATTTTGGCTGCATAGCAGGCATGCAGGAGGGTGCAGGTCCCCAGGTTTCTGAGTCTAAGCCCTAACTTAATCCTGAGTTATTGCTCTCCTGTCTTTCTAAATGTAGCAACCATCCATGTATCCATTCATTTATTATGGACCTATCTATCCATCTATTAATTACCCATCCGTCTGTTTATTCACTCATCCACTCATTCCCTTATTTTCCTCCTCACTGGCCTCTGGTGTAAGATCCTTCTCTAGGCCAGAGACATTGTGTTCTCTGCCATATTCCTGGTTTCTAGCATCATTCTTGGTACATAGTAGGCCCTCAATAAATATTTTTGAGCAAATTCTCTCGCCGAGCATTCACTCACACATGTACACTTTGCACAGGATATTGAGTCCATTCTGCTCTACTCTTTGGGGGAGCCATAGCTGGTTATTTGAGGGGGGTCCTAGAATGCTTCTTCAGTATCCCAACAAAGTCCTAGAGAGATCCTTTCCCCACTAGTTTAGACAAGAGCCTTGAGCTTTGAGAGGAGACCCGAAGGCTAGTCCCAGTTTTGCAAAGACAAAGTATGTGGCCTTGAGCACTAACATTTTCCCTTTGTGTCTTTGGCAGAGAAATGAATAAGCTTGGGACAAAAGAGCTTTGAGAGTCATCAGACTCTGACAGGTTATAATTCTATAACCCTAATCCTTCTCATTATAGGGCAAATAAAACTATGTTAAAAAACTGTTGGAAACCAGGCAAGGTGGCTCACACCTGTAATCTCAGCACTTTGGGAGGCTGAGTCAGGAGGATTGTTTGAGGCCAGGAGTTCCAGACCAGCCTCAGCAACAAAGTGAGACCCTGTCTCTACCAAAAATAAAAAATTATCTGGGTGTGATGGCGCACACCCGTGGTCCCAGCTAGACAGGAGGAAGAGGCAGGGGGATCACTTGAGCCAGGGAGGTCGAGGCTGCAGTGAGCCATGTTCATGCCACTGCACTCCAGCCTGGGTGACAGAGCAGGACTCTGTCTCAGAAACAAGAAACAAAACAAAGCAAAAAACAGCAAACCTGCTTGGATTCAATCAAAGGAAAGTTTCCCCAAATTCAGCAATTTAATATGTTTCTCAGCAACATGGAGTTTCCATAGCTGAGTAGCTAAGTGTTTTTCAGCCCTGGAATAGAATTATCTTCTGGTAGTCCCAGTATGAATGCAATACCCCACTCATAATTAGGAGAATCCAGCAGTGCCCAGAAAGCAACTTAATTGCTCTGAGACTGAGTTCCTTTTCCTGATTAAGTCACTTAATAAATGACCACATCAAGTAGCCTGAGGCTGGACATTTCCAAGGAGGACCTAAATCCCTTTTAATTTTCAGGGCTGTGTGCTTTCCTTTTGCAGCCTCGAGCTGCAGTGCCCAGCCTGCCATCTGAGAAGCATTTCTTCAAGGTGTCAAAAGGACGTGTCACGCATTTGGAACGAGGGGTAAATTAAAAGGCCGTATGACACATAGTTACATCAATTGAGGTATTTGGGCTGTTTCCTCCAGTATAAGCTACTCATTTGGCAGTTTTTTCTGGAGCAGAAACACAGTGTGCAGTGGGACACTTGCCTGACGTTTACACCTCCTCACATGCACACGCATGCACAAGTGCACACACATGCACAAGTGCACACACATACAGTCAGGAAGGGAAGTGCAGGATCCCCTGAATTGGACATATCCATTTGGCCATATGGATTTTGTTGCTCAGAAGAGGCAAAGATTGTTGACTGATAACTTGGCACTTCTAATTTTCACGCTTGCTTCTGAGAATGGCCCTGGGACTTGGTCCCCTTGCCTCTTGAAAGACTTGGGTTCTGTGATGAACTCATATAGCATGTTATATTTCTTATTTTTATTTTTATTATTTTTTGAGACTGAGTCTCGCTCTGTCGCCCAGGATGGAGGGCAGTGGTGCGATCTTGGCTCACTGCAACCTCTGCTTCCTGGGTTCAAGCAACTCTCCTACCTCAGCTTCCTGGGTTCAAGCAACTCTCCTACCTCAGCTTCCTGAGTAGCTGGGATTACAGGCATGCGCCACCACACCTGGCTAATTTTTGCATTTTTAGTAGAGACAGGGTTTCACCATGTTGGCCAGGCTGGTCTCGAAGTCCTGACCTCAAGTGATCCACCCTCCTTGGCCTCCCAAAGTGCTGGGATTACAGGCGTGAGCCACCGCACCCAGCCATATATTTCTTGACTCAGAGGGGAGAAGAAACTTAAGTGATTTAATCCAACTGCCTCAATTTTAAGATGAAGACACCAGTGCCCACTAGTGCATAGACCGAGAAAGCCAGAGCCAGTGCCAGGCCCCAGGTTCTTTATACCGCATTCCCTACCTACCAAGGTTTAGAGGGCATCATTTGCACCAGTCAGCAAAGTGACTGTCCTTGTCACTTCAGCTTTTGCTTTGCCTGGCAACTGGGCTGATGGGCACAGCCCCAGCCACACAGCAAAGGCACTGTAGTAGCTAGTCTCCCAAAAAGCCTCCCACTATGGGTCAACCCTCCCAGAATTCACACCAGTCCCTCCTACACTAAATCTGGGCTGGCCCTTTTAATCATCAGAATGCAGCAGAGGTAAGTAACACTTTGTGACTTCTGAGGCTGAGTCATAGAAAGCCTTGCAGCTTCTTCCTTGGACTCTGGAAACACGAGTTCAGGGAAAAGCCACTACTGTGTAAGAAGTCTGCTACTCCAGACCGCCATATTGTGTGTCAGAAGTCTGCTACTCCAGACCGCCATATTGTGTGTAAGAAGTCTGCTACTCCAGACTGCCATATTGTGTGTAAGAAGTCTGCTACTCCAGACCGCCATATTGTGTGTCAGAAGTCTGCTACTCCAGACTGCCATATTGTGAAGGAGCTCAAACTAGCCATGTGGCAAGAATGTGTGGGATGTGTGGGGGCCATCATCCAGTGTTCACACTATCCCTGCCCAGGTGCCAGATGTGTGTGAAGAAGCCTTTTGGGACACAGCCTAGTTAAGGCTTCAGATGTCTATAGCTCCTGCTGACATCAGAAGAGACCCAAAGTGAGAACTGCCCAGCTGAGCCTATTTAACCCCCAGAACCATGTGAAATTTATTTATTTAATTTTATTTTTAAATTAAAAAATTCAAAAAAAATTTTAAGAGACAGGTTCTCTTAAAATTCTGCTACCCAGGTTGGAGGGCAGTGGCACAATCATAGCTCACTGCATCACTCAAAACTCCTGGGCTCAAGCAATCCTCTTGCCTCAGCCTCCTGAGTAGCTAGGACAAAAGGCATGTGTCACCACACCCAGCTAATTAAAAAAAATTTTTTTTTGTAGAGACAAGATCTTGCTATGTTGCCCAGGCTGGTCTTGAACTCCTGGCCTCAAGCTATCCTCCCGCCTCAGCCTCCCAAAGTGTTGGGTTTAGAGGCATGAGCCACTGCACCAGGCTAAGAAATTTAAATAAATTGCTTTAAGCCACTGTTTTGGGGGTGATTGTTACACAGCAATAGACACTGGAACTGGCACGAACACATGCCATGGTTTCTCTGCTCTGTCCTGACTCTAGTCAGGGCCCCCTTTTCCCTTTCCTTCTGTACCCAGTCCCCCTTTCCCTCATCCCGGAGTTATCCCAGCTCAGATAAGCCACAAGACAGAAAATTGAGAGCAGACTGCCTTGGCTAATGATTTTACCCCAGGGAGAATACAAGTGCTTGTGGCCAGCTGAGAAGTCCCAGTTGCTCACAGCATGCTCTGGAACTGTGGGCTCCGGAGAGGCTGGCGGCTTTGCTTCTACTTCATGTTGGTAAGAGACTTCTTCCACCACCTGCCAGGAGCTTTCAGATATTTTGCCATTTGCATTTCTGCTTTTTATCTAGTTTTGAAGGTTGTTTTTTCTTTTCATTTAAAAAAGGCACCATTTTCTCCAATTAAATTCTTACTGGGTGGGAGAGCCTAGGGCCAGCCCTTCTGAGATAAATGAGGGTGAAAGAGCTTCAGAGCCAAGCTCGGCTTCCAACCCAGGAATGAATGAACCTGCGGAGAGAAAACCACCAAACCTCCTGGGCCCTTTGCCCAGACTCAGTACCATGCTCTGTCAACCTCTTCTTGGCCCTACGGGGTGGAGGGACCATCTGAGCTAAATGGAACATGAGTTTATCTCTGAAAAGCCCAGACAGTGAGAGACAACAAACAGTTTCTGGGCACCTATTACTGCCAGGTGCTGAACTGGATGCCTTCTCCTTAGGTATTTAACTGAAGGCTCCCTGAGATCAGGGGGCACCTGGCCTTGGATTGACCTCAGGCTGAACTTTAGAATGCTGTGATCACTCATTCCCCCAACAGGCTCCATCACAGTCTCTCGGAGATGCCTTCCAGCCCTGCCCCTGGGGACACCAAGGCTCAGACGGGCTAGTTGTAGAGCTCCCGAGCTCTGAGGGCTGCTTCCCCTGCTCCCATTCCTTTGTCACCTATAGGAGGGTGGCAGATTTGGCAAATAGAAACACAGGTCACCCAGTGCAACTTGAATTCAGATAAACAAATATTTTTAGTATAAGTATGTCCCATGGAATGTTTGGGATATACCTATGTTCAAAAAAATTATTCATTGGTTTACTTGAAATTCAAATTGAATGGTGTATCTTCATTTTATCTGGGAAGTCTAACCTATAGGGTTCTGCATAATTCTTCATTTGACTAAAGGGATCGTGCAGAGTGAAAAGACAGTTGAAAGTTACAAATCAGTAACCTAAATCAAGGTCAACCCAGTTACTTTATTATTTTCCAGGAAAACTCAGAGAAGGGAAGTGACTTTCCCGAGCTCACCCAGGGAGCCAGTGTAAGTTGGAGCTGGAAGCTGCTCTGTTTCTAGTCTTTGCTCCAATGTCACCTTCTCAATCAGGGTACCTCTGATTTCCTCAATTTAAAATTGCGTATCTCCCATCCCTGAGGACCTTCCCTGTTTTATTTTCTCCATATTTTCTTTCTTTCTTTCTCTTTCTTTTTCTTTCCTTCTTTCTTTCTTTTTCTTTCTTTCTTTCCTTCTCTTTCTTTCTTTTTCTTTCTCTCCTTCCTTCCTTCCTTCCTTCCTTCCTTTCTTTTTCTTGTTTCTTTCCTCTCTTCTCCTTCTCCATCTCCTTCTTCCTCCCTCTCTCTCTCTCTCTCTCCCCCCTCTAGAGTATAATCTCTACGATGGGCGTGGTCTTACTTGTTTTGTTCACATCTGTGTCCATAATGCCAAGAAAAGGGCCTGGCCCTGTGTTGGCTCGAAATACATATTTGTTGAAGGAGGAATGAAAGAATCCGGGGCTCAGCTCACTGCAGGAGCTCTTCTCCTTGCAGCCCTTGGTTTTCCCCATCATCTCTTTACTGCCTAAATCTGCCTTGGGTAGAGGGAATTGTTTGCAACAGCTTCCTTGGGGACCGTGTGAAGATGAGTTTTGGGGTGGAGTGAGGAAGGGCCGCCCTTGGAGTTTGCCTTTAAATCCCAACCCCTCCTGCCGTCCTTCTTGGTGCCCCAGCTGCTCTGGGGCAGGCAGGAGAGTGAGTAGATGACTCCCAGGAGGGGAGAAAGAAGGGAGGAGTGTGTGGAGGAGGAGCTCTCTCTGTGGCAATGAGAACTCAGCCAACTGCAGTTGCTTCTCCTCACAGCTCTGCTGTCTACTGAGAGTAGAGAGGCAAATGTGTCTTGGAAAGAGGTCTGGACTAGAGTTGGAAAGAGTTGATGGGGAATTTTCTCTTACTTCTCATGCTTGGGAGTCACTGCTGGCCTGGAAATCTCACACGGGGAGGGCTGAACCCCTTCTGCCATTCTCACCAGCCTCCAGTGGGACCGGACATAGTTCCCGGTACTGCCTTGCCACCTACCCCATTGAACTCACTGCGAGGTGAACCTTTATGAGAGCACATCTCACAGGGCAGAGAACCAGCGTGTGGGGTCTATTGCTTCTCAGTCCGAGGAGGTTCCCCATTCCCTTCTCTTAGCCTTCTCTCTTGGACTCAATAAAAATAACAACAAGGCCTGGTGTGGTGGCTCACATCTGTAATCCTGGCATTTTGGGAGGCCAGAGCTAGAGGATCGCTTGATGCCAGGAGTTTGAGGCCAGCCTGGGCAAAATAATGAGACCTTGTCCCTGCAAAAAAAATTAGCCAGGTATGATGGCACATGCCTGTAGTCCCAGCTACTCAGGAGGCTGAGGTGGGAGGATTGCTTGAGCCCAGGAGGTCGAGGCTGCGGTGAGCCATGATGGTGCCACTGCACTGCAGGCTGGGGCAACATCCTGTCTCAAAACAAAACAAACAAACAAACAAAACCCCAAAACCAAAACAAATGAAAAAAATCAGCATCTCCCTTTTACTGAGTCCTGGCAGACACCAGCTATAGTGCTAAGTACATTACACATATTAGTTTATGTATAATTCCAACAGTATTGTGAGGCTGATACTACTTCCTATTCCCACCTAATAAACAAGGAAACAGAGACTTAGAGAGATCAAGTCCTTTACCCAGAGTCACACAGAAAAGCCCTTGCACCTGACTCTACTCTTGTGAGAGGGCCTCATCTCAGGGCAGGACAAGAATTCCATTTTTCTTTTTCTTTGCTACTGAATGACTCTGCTGTGACTTTGCAAGAGCTTTCCTAAATTCTAGCCTCATTAGCTTAACATGAAAACAGATGCCACCTGAGCTTTGCAGCCAGGGGTCCTGATTTATTCTGTTAATGATTCCATTTATCAGCAGCTTTATTAACATGTTCTCTGAACATCCAGATTACAAAATTCATGAAGACTAGAATTCTTATGGAAACATGTCAGGGGATTACAGGTGAGAGTTGGTTCATTATCTTTCCTTTCCAAATGGAAATTGACCTTAATTGTGAAATATTAATCCACTTATTTTATGCATTACATGAAACCTTCATATTTGGCATGCAGAGCAAAGAAGGCAGGACTGTGGCTACCTAATTGTTTTTAATTTAAATGCATCAGTTAATTAATACTTGCAAAAAACCCAAGGTTTTTCAGGAAATGTACAATTATAATCAATTTAAATGTACAGCTACATTAATATGGTGACAAGTCCAATAATAAAACCTAAATGATTGCAGGCAAGTGCTGAACAGATGTGTGAATAGGCATGCAGGCTTTGGATTGAGTACAGATCATAGTGGAAAGTGGGGCAGAGACTTCCACTCCTGGGCCCCTGCCTCCAGCCCCCAGTCCTAGGCCCCAGCATCAGCTCCAGCCCCTAGCCCCTTTGTATGATTGGATGGCTGGCCCCCTGAAATAGGCCACAGATAGACCTGCTCTCTATGTTTTGATTAATACACAACACACATATCTGACACTGATCTCCTCATTTTATTTACTTCCTAGCTATCACAGAGAGTTATTTCTAAGTGCTGAGAAGGTAGGTACCTCTCAAACTATCTTTAGAGCCCAAAATGGTCAGAGGGGTCCAAGGAGCCCACCAGAGCAGAGATGACATGGACCAGGAAGGGTCCCTTCTCCTTCTCACCTCCCTCCTTCTTGGCCCTGCTGCCACCTTTCTGTAGACAGTCATCAAGGTATCACCCAGCAGTTGCCACATAGGAGAGTAAATCCTGTACAGGGAATTGGGATTACTTCTGACTTGCTGTTTTCTTGGCAACTGCGTGACCTTGGGCAAGTCCACTTACTCTTTCTAAGCCTCAATTTTTCTATCTGTCCAATAGGGAATCGTGGCAATTTTAAAATATGTTGTGTAAATTCTTGGGCACTCTTGCCATTGAGAGGTGGAAGTTAATGTCCCTCATCCTTGAATGTGGGCCAATCTTAGTGACTCACTTGAAGCCAATAGAGTGCAGTTGAAAGTGACACTGCATGATCTCAGAGACTAAAATTAGAAAAGGCCACACAGCTTTTCCCTGGTTTTTCTGGGACACTCACCTTTGGAGCTTCACCAGGGAAGAAGTTCAAATACCCTGAGGCCAGCATGCTGTGGGGAAGCCCAAGCCACAGGAAGAGGCCATGTGTAAGGTGTTCTGGCCAATGTGCCCAGCAAAGTTCTCAGCTGACAGTGGGCACCAACCGGTAGAGGACTCCATCTTTTAGCTGAGGACCCAGATGTCATGCAGCAGACTCAGGAGTATAATAACTTCATTTCCAAATGTGCTGGGTTGCTGTGAGGTACAAATGAAACTATATACAAAAAAGCCTTTGAAAAGGTGATATAAAGTAATTATTATTTTTGTGGCTATTTTTACAGTCAGGTTTAGTCCTGCATTAGGTTATATAAGAAGAATATAAAAAACAGAGGAGATAAGGTCTTTGCTCTCAAAGAATCTATTCTAGTTGGAAGAGAGAAGACCAAGAAACAGAAAATTACAGCAAATAGTACAGAAGATGGCTAAAAGGACCAGCTGTGAGGTGCAGATTAAGTGTTCTAGTTGTTAGTAGGAGGAAAAAGGGAATGGACCAAGAAAGGCTCCTTGGAGGATGTGTGCACCTTGAAGGATGGGGAAGATTTAGGTTGCTTGAGAGGGAGGGGGGGAGAGGGAGAGGCCTTGGGAAACCAATTGAGCAAAGGCACAGACAAGGCAGGCTTGTCAAGGTGAAGAGAGGGCTGCAGGCTGAGGGAACCTACCTGTTAAGCCTGGATGAGGTCCCCAATGCCAGCTGGGAGTCAGGGAAGCTTTCCATGTGTTTTCTGAATCCGCGTGGGGAGGATTTCACGGCTCCTCTGGCTGGCCCTTCCTGATATCACTGTGGACCTTCTCTCAGAGGCAGGGAAGCAGCCTCCCGGCTCAATGATCCCCTTCTCTAGAAACTTATTCCCTTGCCCCTTCTTGGTATCTTTTTCATGCGCATCCGTGTGAAGAGATCACCAAATGGGCTTTGTTTGAGCAACATGGCTGTTTATTTCACCTGGGTGCAGGTGGGCTGAGTCCAAAAAGAGAGTCAGCAAAGGGCGGTGGATTATCATTAGTTCTTATAGGTTTTGGGATAGGTGGTGAAGTTAAGAGCAATGTTTTGCGGGCAGGGGTGGATCTCACAAAGTACATTCTCGAGGGTGGGGAGAATTACAAAGAACCTTCTTAAGGGTGGAGGAGATTACAAAGTACATTGATCAGTTAGGGTGGGGCAGGAACAAATCACAATGGTGGAGTGTCATCAGTTAAGGCTATTTTTACTTCTTTTGTGGATCTTCAGTTACTTCAGGCCATCTGGATGTATACGTGCAAGTCACAGGGGATGCGATGGCTTGGCTTGGGCTCAGAGGCCTGACATTCCTGCCTTCTTATATTAATAAGAAAAATAAAACAAAATAGTGTTGAAGTCTTGAGGCAGCGAAAATTTTTGGGGGGTGGTATGGAGAGAGAATGGGCGATGTTTCTCAGGGCTGCTTCAAGCGGGATTGGGGTGGCATGGGAACCTAAGGTGGGAGAGATTAAGCTGAAGGGAGGTCTTGTGGTAAGGGGTGATATTGTGGGGTTGGTAGAAGAAACATTTGTTGTGTAGAATTATTGGTGATGGCCTGGATACGGTTTTGTATGAATTGAAAAACTAAATGGAATAAGGAGAAAAACAGGTATAAAAGGTCTAAGAATTGGGAGGACCTAGGACATCTGATTAGAGAGTGCCTGAGGAGATTCAGTATAGTCCTGCCAGCAAAGATTATTTATTTACTTCAAGAGTTAATTAAGAGTGGCAGTTTGGGGATAGCACGAGGAGCTATCAGCTGTGATGGCTTGGAGAAACAGTGTAAACCGGCAGTGTAAACAAGAGCAGGGCATGTATGAGTAGTTGAGAATGGAGAATAGGAGTATGACTAGACAGAAGATAGTAGGGATGACAAGTTTTTTTGGGGCACAGTCTAAGTTGGTCCTGTGTCTGGAATGAGACTGGGGCCTAATAAAAAGGAGCTCAAATGGGCTGTACCTTGTAGCAGTCTGAGGACAGGCCTGAATTCTGAGAAGCGAAAGTGGTAAAAGTATTGTCCAGTCCTTTTTAAGTTGGTGGCTGAGCTTGGTGAGGTGTGTTTTTAAAAGACCTTTAGTCCGTTCTACTTTTCTTGAAGACGGAGGACCTAAGGGATATAAAGGTTTCACTGACTACTAAGAGCCTGAAAAACTGCTTGGCTGATTTGACTAATAAAGGCTGGTCTGTTATCAGACTGTATAGAGGTGGGAAGGCTAAACTGAGGAATTATGTCTGACAGAAGGGAAGAAATGACTGCGGTGGCCTTCTCAGACCCTGTAGGAAAGCCCTTTACTTATTCAGTGAAAGTGTCTATTTAGACTAAGAGGTATTTTAGTTTCCTGACTCAGGGCATGTTGAGTAAAGCTAATTTGCCAGTCCTGGCTGGGGGCAAATCCTCGAGCTTGATGTGTGGGGAAGGGAGGGGGCCTGAATAATCCCTGAGGAGTAGTAGAATAGCAGATGGAACACTGAGAAGTTATTTCCTTGAGGATAGATTTCCATGATGGAAAGGAAATGAGAGGTTCTGAGAGGCGGGCTAGTGGCTTGTGCTATAGAATAGCCTGCCTTTGCTGGTGTGTGGCGATTAGGCCTGGTGGAACTGCCATCAATAAATCAAGCGTGATCAGGGTGAGGAACAGGAAAGAAGGAAATATGGGGAAATGGGGTGAATACCAGGTGGATCAGAGAGAGACAGTCATGGGGGTCAGGTGTGGTATCAGGAATAATGTGGGAGGCTGGAATGAGGTTCGGGCGAGGAAAAATGGTAATTGTGGGACTTAACAAAGAGTGAGTACAGCTGAAGGAGCCAGGGAGCAGAAAGTATATGTGTCAGGTATGAGGAAGAAAATAGATTTTGGAAGTTATAAGAAATGTAGAGAGTGAGTTGAGCATAGTTTGTGATTTTGAGGGCCTCTAAAAGTATTAAAGCAGCGGCAGCCGCTGCACGCAGACATGAGGGCTAGGCTAAAACAGTAAGGTCAAGTTGTTTGGACAGAAAGGCTGCAGGGTGCGGTCCCGGCTCTTGTGTAAGAATTCTGACTGCACTAACCATGCCTAGGAAGGAAAGGAGTTGTTGTTTTGTAAGGGATTGAGGTTTGGGAGATTAATCGGACACGATCAGCAGGGAGAGCACGTGTGTTTTTATGAGAATTATGCCGAGATAGGTAACAGATGAGGATGAAATTTGGGCTTGACTGAAGTAATGGGGGCTGTCTGTGAAGCTTTGCGGCAGTACAGCCCAGGTAATTTGCTGAGCCTAATGGGTGTCAGGGTCAGTCTAAGTGAAAGCAAAGAGGAACTGGGATGAAGGGTGCAAAGGAATAGTAAAGAAAGCATGTTTGAGATCCAGAACAGAATAATGGGTAGTAGAGGGAGGTATTGAGGATAGGAGAGTATATGGGTTTGGCACCATGGGGTGGATAGGCAAAACAATTTGGTTGATAAGGTGCAGATTCTGAACTAACTTGTAAGCCTTGTCTGGTTTTAGGACAGGTAAAAAGGGGGAATGGTAAGGAGAGTTTATAGGTTTTAGAAGCCTATGCTGTAGCAGGCGAGTGATAACAGGCTTTAATCCTTTTAAAGCGTGCTGTGGGATGGGATATTGGCATTGAGCAGGGTAAGGGTGATTGGGTTTTAATGAGATGGTAATGGGCATGTGATCGGTTGCCAGGGAAGGAGTAGAGATGTCCCATACTTGTGGGTTAAGGTGGGGGGATATGAGAGGAAGACGCGAAGGAGGCTTTGGGTTGGGGAGAAGGGTGGCAATGAGATGTGGCTGTAGTCCAGGAATAGTCAGGGAAGCAGATAATTTGGTTAAAATATCTCGGCCTAATAAGGGAACTGGGCAGGTGGGGATAACTAAAAAACAGTGCATAAAAGAGTGTTGTCCAAGTTGGCACCAGAGTTGGGAAGTTTTAAGAGGTTTAGAAGCCTGGCTGTCAATATCCACAACAGTTATGGAGGTAAGGGAAACAGGCCCTTGAAAACAAGATAATGTGAAGTGGGTAGCCTCCGTATTGATTAAGAAGGGGACCGACTTACCTTCCACTGTGAGAGTTACCTGAAGCTCGGCATCTGTGATGGTCTAGGGGGCTTCCGAGGCGATCAGGCAGCATCAGTCTTCAGCCGCTAAGGTGAGAAGATCTGGGAAGGAGTCAGAGAGCCTTGGGCCAGAGTTCCAGGGGCTCTGGAAGTGGCTACCAGGTGAGTTGAACAGTCCGATTTTCAGTGGGGTCCCGCACAGATGGGACACGGCTTAGGAGGAATCCTGGGCTGCAGGCATTCCTTGGCTTGGTGGCCAGATTTTTGGCACTTGTAGCAAGCTCCTGTGGGAGGAGGTTCTGGAGGAATGCCTGGCCGCTGTGCTTCAGGCGTTTGGAAGTTCTTGTGTGCTGGAGATGTGGCTGGGGTTTGTCTCACAGTGGAGGCAAGGAATTGCAACTTTTTTCTATTATTGTACACCTTGAAGATGAGGTTAATTAAGTCCTGTTGTGGGGTTTGAGGGCCAGATTCTAATTTTTGGAGTTTTATTTAATGTTGGGAGCAGATTGGGTAATAAAACGTATATTGAGAATAAGACGGCCTTTTGACCTTTTAGGGTCTAGGGCTGTAAAGTGTCTCAGGGTTGCTGCCAAATGAGCCATGAACTGGGCTGGATTTTTATATTTGATGAAAAAGAGCCTAAACGCTATCTGATTTGGGACAAAGAAAAAGGAGCATTAACCTTGACTATGCCTTTAGCTCTAGCCACCTTTTTAAGAGTAAATTGCTGGGCAGGTGGGGAAGAGCTAGTCGCGGAACTAAACTGTAAGCCGGACCGGGTGTGAGGAGGGGAGGTGATAGAAGGATTATAGGGTGGAAGAGTAGAGGCTGAGGAAGAATTGGGACTTAGCTTGGCCTGGCGAGGAGCAGCCTGGGGAGGAGGGGAAAGGTCAGATGGGTCTGTAGAAAAGGAAGACTAGAAAGACTCAGCGACGCTTGGGGTTGGGACTGAGGGGACAGGTGGGAGGGAAAGAAGGAGGATCTGGGAGGAATCACATTGGGAACAGAGGCTAGGGAGGGAAAGAAGTGTGAAAAATGCCTGGACGTAAGGCACCTCAGACCATTTGCCCATTTTTCAACAAAAATTATTTAGGTCTTGTAGGATGGAGAAATCAAAAGTGCCGTTTTCTGGCCATTTAGAGCCATTGTCAAGTTTGTATTGGGGCCAAGCAGTGTTGCAGAAGAAAATAAGGCGTTTAGGTTTTAGGTCAGGTGTGAGTTGAAGAGGTTTTAAGTTCTTGAGGACACAGGCTAAGGGAGAAGAAGGAGGAATGGAGGGTGGAAGGTTGCCTATAGTGAAGGAGGCAAACCCAGAGAAAAAAGAGCATAGAGACATGGAGGGAAGGGGTTCGGGGTTCTTACCCTCCAGAAAAGCAGGAAGGGGGGTTGGGGCATGGAAATAAGGGATTGGGGCACAGAGATAAGAGGTTGGGGTGCAGAAATAAGGGATTGGGGCACAGAGATAAGAGGTCGGGGTGTGGAAATAAGGGATTAGGGGTTCTTGCACCCTAGAAAAGCGGGACTTGCCACTAAGGGTGAAGGAGAAGTGGTTGAGGGGTACTTGCCCCTCCCTCAGAAAAGCGGGACTTGCCGCTAAGGGTGAAGGAGAAGGGGTTGAGGGGTACTTGCCCCTCCCCTAGAAAAGCAGAGAAGGGGTAGAGACACGGAGAGAAGGGGTTGGGGTACTTGTCCCTCCTCCAGAAAAGCAGGACTTGCCGTTAAGGGTGAAGGACCAAGGCAGGTGTCCCTATGTGGTCTGACACCTTTGAAACATGGGTGAGTAATCAGAGAGGCGTCCCTGCAATGATTAAACACCAAGGGAAGGCTGCCTTCCCAGTCCGTGACCGGTGCCGGAGATTTGGGTCCATGGATAAAACATGTCTCCTTTGTCTCTACTAGAAAATGAAAGGAATTGAAATTAAGAGAAGGGAGAGATTGAAGTGTGGTGCCAAGATTGAAAGGAGGAAGAGGTTGAGGGATAGTGAGGGAAGTTGGAGAAGAGAGTAAAAAGAGCCCGCTTACCGGATTTGAAATTGGTGAGATGTTTCTTGGGCTGGCCGGTCTGAGGACCTGAGGTCATAGGTGGATCTTTCTCACGGAGCAAAGAGCAGGAGGACAGGGGATTGATCTTCTAAGGGAGGTCCCCCGATCCGAGTCACGGCACCAAATTTCATGCGCGTCCGTGTGAAGAGACCACCAAACAGGCTTTGTGTGAGCAACATGGCTGTTTATTTCACCTGGGTGCAGGTGGGCTGAGTCCGAAAAGAGAGTCAGCAAAGGGTGGTGGATTATCATTAGTTCTTATAGGTTTTGGGATAGGCGGTGAAGTTAACAGCAATGTTTTGCAGGCAGGGGTGGAACTCACAAAGTACATTCTCGAGGGTGGGGAGAATTACAAAGAACCTTCTTAAGGGTGGAGGAGATTACAAAGTACATTGATCAGTTAGGGTGGGGCAGGAACAAATCACAATGGTGGAGTGTCATCAGTTAAGGCTATTTTTACTTCTTTTGTGGATCTTTAGTTACTTCAGGCCATCTGGATGTATACATGCAAGTCACAGGGGATGCGATGGCTTGGCTTGGGCTCAGAGGCCTGACAATCTTTGTCTCTGCTCATGCCCCTGACCTGCTGGCCAAGCTCACTGACCTTGGGAGTACACCAAATCAAGCTGGGATAGTCTGATTTTTTTTCCCCAGGAATTTTGTAACTTTGATTCACTGAAGCCATAAGTTGGCGCCAGGTGCCCTGGAAAGTCCACAAATCCTGCTGCTCAGGCCTCACTGCCCTGCTTCCTTTTCACCTGGGGTGCAGCTTTTTATTGCATTCTGATAGTTCTTCTAGAAATCTTCTAGTAAATATAAAACACTCTCCTTGCCTTCTGGATTGTTTCTTATTAATTTAGCCAGCCGCTGTTGGTGTCCAGTACTAGTGACTACAATCACCTTAACCAATACCAGCCACAATTTAAGCATGGCTTAGTGCTGAAGAAGCCAAGCCTGCACTTGAATCTTGCCATTACACTCACCAGCTGTGTGACTTTGGGCACATCACTTTTTTTCTGAGTCCCAGTCTCCTTATCAAAATGAGGAAAATAAGCCCCAATGCATAGATTAATTGTGTGGATTTTCTGAGATAATCTAAGCTTGGCATGCATTACATTCTGAAAAACAAAACAAAACAAAACAAAACCATTAGCTGCTTTATATTATTATTTGAGTTTAAAGGGTTGCAAGCAGGCTCCCTGGAACTGGGAGCTCCCATTTACCATGCTTGGTGTAGCACACTGATAACAAACACAGACGACAAAGGGGGCTAGACTGATTTTTAAGTGGCCTTTTGACATGCAGTGGAAGGCACTTGACCTCTGACAGCAGATTAATTTCTAGAACAGAGTCCCAGGCTTGGTGTCCGTTCTGGATTATCCAGCTCTTTACATCACAAGGGGGAGTCATGTGGGCTGGCCAGCTCTGTGGATTGGAGCGGAGTCTGAACTGATGAGGTCAACGTTTGAGCATACAAGCTGAAGAAGTACTTTCCAGGCTATAGACTGCATCCCCTTTTTAGCCATCCCATATGTGCAGTGAGGATGCAGTCAATGGCCTGGAAAAGTATTTCTCACCTGGGGGAGAGTGTGGTTGGCTCCATGGAACCCCTTGCCACTGCTGGAAAGAGTCCAGGATGTTTGCTCCTAGCTGAGTGTTTGGCAGGGGTTGTTAGTCCACTGGGGTTTCAGGTACTGAGGTGTCTGGGGTATGAGACTTGGAGATAGTGTCAGAGAATTTTGCTGCTGGTAATAAAATAAAACTCCAAGTAGATTTAGCTCTGGAAGGGCTTTCTTGATGTGGGAAAAACAATTGGGACCAAATGGCCCTTGTGTGTCAATGCTAGTCATTCTTAGGGCTTGCCACTATCCACCCCGCTGCCACCCCTTGGCTCCCACTACCTTCCTAGGCCCAGTAGCTGAGGTTGCTATTTTATTCTTTTTTTTCCTCTTTTTCTGGGACAGGGTCTTGCTCTGTTGCCCAGGCTGGAGTGCAGTGGCACGATCATGGCTCATTGCAGCTTGGAACTCTGGGCCTCAAATGATGTTCCCACAGCAGCCTCCTGAGTAGCTGGGACTACAGGTGTGTGCCACCGTGCCTGGCTTTTTTTTTTTTTTTTTTTTTAGTAGAGACAGGATCTTACTATGCTGCTCAGGCTGATCTCAAACTCCTGGGCTCAAGCAATCCTCCCTCCTTGGCCTCCCAATGTGCTGGGATTACTGGTGTGCCCCACTGCACCCAGCCTGTGGCTGCGCTTTCAATGCCCCAGTCCAACTGGGCACAAACCCTCTGTCTTATCTCCCTTTAGCTCAGCTGTGGCAGCCAAAATTTCTCAAAATCTGGAAATCTTAAGGGAGGACCCAGAAAATAAGTGTAGAAGAAGAGTAAAAACCAGGCTGGCTTCAAGAGAACACAGACCTCCTGCCCACCTGTTTTATTCCCAGAGGGTCCCAAGAAGAGATTTATTTCTCCCTTCTTGTCCCAAAGGGTTGGGCCACCTCTGCAGGCACTTGCTGGCTTTCCTTCTTAGCTTCCTCTGGGCTTTCTCTAGGGAGTGGGCGCTAAATCACCATCCCTACCCAGGCAGCCTCTCCTACACAGCTTAGCCCTCCTTAGTTCTCCCTTCATATGCAAGGCTGGAAGGACCCCAGGAAAAACCTCAGCTCCTCAGAGGAGGCTTTGTCTCCCACAGACTGGAGGCAACGCCGGCTCCATGCAGGTCTGGTGTTGAGGCAGCAACTATCTAAGTGTTACCCACCAAGTCCAGAGGGCTGTTTTCTCACAGAGGTTTTAGGTACATGTTTCTTTCGTTGGAAAACTAAAATTCAAATGCGGTTAAATGACATGCCCAAGGTCACTCATTGATGTTGAAATTACGGTTCAATTCATGTCCCCTGATGGCAAGCTGTTCTCTTTATCTTATACACACACCCTGAGATTGTATTGTTTCATGCCTGCCTTCCCCACTTCTGTCTCCTCTCCTCCCCCAGAATTCACTGTCCCATGACCAAAGTCCTTGGAGCTATTTTGATTTACAGATGAAGGAAACGTTTACAGAAACTCAGTGGACACTCAATAAGTCTCAGTTGAATGACATTGACAGAAAGAGTTGTTGATAATCGTAGAGATAATAATGCAACTAAATGATCCATTTTAAAGGGGGAAAAGTCTTTCTGAAAAGGAATAGACAGCAGTGATTTAAAATCTGATGACTCTGTGGTTACATTCTGGCATCACATTCTGGCTTCTGCAGTGGTTTTGGTAAGGGGACATACCTATTTCACAAGAGTGGAGGATAACATAATAATTAATATTAAACATTTTTCTTTGAAGGTTCTGCAATTGAGTAACAAAAACCAGCAAAGCTTTGGTATGAGAAGCCAGGGAATCATGGCCATAGGAATAACATTCATATTTAATTGATTTAAATGACAGCCTCAAATACAATGCGATTAAAAGAAACACAACAAACATGTGGTGGAGTTTAGAGCATCTGGGTCTGTTTAAATTGCTCTTGTTTTTCAAGATCAAGGGTATTATTGATAAAAACAAAAATCTTTGTAATCACTAAATTTAATCCAACTAACAATGATGAGAAGACGGTTGTAAACATGAAACATAACTTGGGAACTAAATCTAACATATTTTCCTTTTTGGGAAAGGCATGTTTTCAGTCACTTGCACTGGAGAACGCTGCAGGACCAGCAAGGCAGGGCTTACGGGCTAATCAGTTGCCAGAGAGAGAGCTCCAACCAGCCGGCACTTCAGAAGGATGGAACTGTTAGCCACAGCAACGCTGAACAGCAGCAGGGAATTACCTCTGGTCTCTTAAAACCTGTAGGAGGAAAAGAAGCAATTGTGCATCTTCCTTCCTTCCTTCCTACCTACCTTCCTTCCTTCCTTCCTCCCTCCGTCCCTCCCTCTCTGCTTTCTTCCTTCCTTACTCTCTCTTCTTTCTTCCTTTCCTTCCTTACTCTCTCTTCTTTCTGCCTTTCCCTTCTCTTTCATTTCCTATTTGCTGAGGCTGGGCTCACGTGCTCCTCCTGCTTCAGCCTACTGAGTAGCTGGGACTATAGGCATGCACCACCACACCCAGCTTCAACCTCGGTATTTCTTACATTTTTCCTTTGCATCCACAGCAATGCTGACCAGTCTTTCCTGAACCTCATATCTCAACACGACCACAACTTCCCTGAAACTTCAAATCATTGTGTTTGCTCCTCTTTGACACACACATCTGTTCAGCTTTGTACTGATTTAGTTGTGTTTCTTGCATCCTATTTAGATAATACGCTCCTTGAAGTCAAGGGCTTTCTTACTTTTTCTTTACTTTTTACCTCTGCAAATCTTGCACAGGGTCTCACAGTGATAAGTGCTCAAATTGCACACTTGTTGGATTAACTTGGATACCAGACTCCAAGTGCAATGCATTGAGATGAGCTGAACTGGTCCCTGCCACTGCTTCTGGTTTGGGGGTCCCCATTAGACCTGGCTCCCAATCTCTGGAGAGGCCTGAGGAACAGGAAGATGATCCTTAGGTTCTGGTGGTTGTAAGAAACAGAGACTCACTCAAGTAACTTCAGGAGAATGGAGGATGGCCCAGACCAGAATGTGATGTAGAACCGAGGAAGCTGGCATAGAGTTGTCTCCCATAGGTGGCCTGGTCTCTTTGTATCCCCATGTTTCTGCTGCTTTTTGTGTGTTTTTTTCCATTCTCCTTCTGGTAACTCTTTGAGTCTAGCTTCTATTTACTTATAATTTCTGTTCCCATGTAACTTTGGCTTTTACTAGATTATCATGGCTTCTCTGGTTTCTTCATCCATTACAAATGTTCTGTTTTAGCCTCATTGCTGATTACATCCTTCACTTGGCATACCTTGGTTCAAATGCCTTGGAAAGAGACTAGGATGGGCAGAGCTCATCTTTGGGATTGACTGCCCTTGATCTAGGTGTCTGCCCCTGGTCCAATCAGCAATTCCAGGGCTCAAGATGTGGAAAGGGCAGGTCATTAACTGCAAAACCATAGCTCCTTAAAGATTATGCATAACACAAGTAACTTTTGTTAGAACAGCATTGAAGGTGCGGCAGGCATTCTGAGGCTGGATCTGTCCAATTTGGGGATATCCTCCAGCGCTGTCTTTCACTGCTATGTTGGGAACCAGAGCATAAGTAGATGCAGGAATGGTCAAGAGAAAGAATCTTCTAGTTGTCCGGAATCTCCATCATCTCACAACATTACATCTTCCTTTCCCCAATACATGCTCTCACCAGAGTGTTTCCTGACATGAGATGTGTAAAGAGGGACAATATGGAAGAAAATCAGCAAACAAGCAGTCTTCATACTAACGTGAGGAAGCGCTGTGAATTTTGCAAGTGAGAACATCAGTCTCCACTAGGAAGATCACAAGGAGAGAAAAAGAAGATAGACTGAGCCACGAACTCAATACCCAGCCAGTTCAGAGGGTGAGAGAAGCCAAGCTCTCAGGATGCTGAAAGGAGAATCTAATAAAATGGCAATTGATGTAATCAAGAGTAACTAGCAGATTTAGATGTGAGAATGAATTTTAAAAGGCTGAGTACTGATTTTCCAACACTAGTATAGTGTTGACCAACAGAAGGGACACCATCCTAGCCTTTCCATTTGCAGCTTCAAGTGAATTTCATAAATTACCAATGAATTTCTCTTTTTTGCAATGCCTGAATTTTCTCTGGATATGTATATGGAGATACTTTAAAAGAAAAAAGCCAACAGTTATAGATCAACCTTTATTCTGTATTTAGAAGTGACTGCAAAATCCTTCCTTCCTTTCTTCCTTCCTTCTTCCTCTCCTCCTTTATTCTTTTTCCTTTCTTCATTACTTCTTTCCTTCCTCCAATATTTGTGAACATCATTTTTGTGTAAGTCATAGTATGCATAAATAGAATTTTTATTCAACAGCATAAGAAATACAAATACATACAGTAGTACAATAAATCCAACATTTATTAAAGGCTTTCTGTGTCCTAGGTGCTATTCTAAGCTCCTTACATATATCAGTTAACCCTCTCAATGGCCTTAAATATGGGTACTAATATTATCCTCTCTTGTAAAAAAAAAAAAAAAAGAAAAAGGAGTCAGTGGATCAATGAGTTTCTCAAGATAATTGTCTTAATCTGACAGGGCTACCATAACAAAATACCATAGACTATGTGGCTTAAACCACAGGCATTTATTTCTGACAGTTCTGGAAGTTGAGGGGTCCAAGATCAAGTGCAGCTGATCCTGGTGAGGACTCCCTTCCTGGTTTGCAGATGGCTGCCTTCTAACGCCATCCTTACGTGAACTTTCCTCAGCGAGTGATCTCTCTCTCTCTACTTACAAGGCAACTAATCCCATTTTGACCGCCCCACCCTCATGACTTAATTTAATCCTAATTACCTCCCAAAGGCCTCATCTTCAATGCTGTCACAAGGGAGGTTAGGACTTCAGCATATAAATTTGGGAGGGAGGACACCAACATTAAGTCTCTAACAATCATATAGTCAGAAAAGTGGAAAAAAAGTAATCAGTTTCAGTGTTAGTAGAACCATAAGCAGTGTGAGTGGACCACTCAGGCCGTTGTGGGATGCGGAAGGAGAGGAGCTCAGAGGAAAGGAGAAAGAGGAGGAAGAGCCTGCATGTCTGCTCACAGCTGACCCAGAATGGCTTTCTGGAGGGAGAAGTTTCAGGAGGAAAGTACGAGAGAATAGTCTACCCAGGAGAATAGTCTACCACAAGCACAGGCCATTAAGGAATGTGGAGGCTGTTAAGTTCAAGCCCTGAACTTGAGTCCTGCCTTTACTACTTCCCACCTGAATATCCTTGGGCAAGTCTTTTATCCTCTCTTTCCACAGTTGTGTAGACCATTTGAGGAGGCATCTTGTATACTGTGAAAGGCCATTTGGATATTTCATTTGAAATGGCCATAGCCAGGTGAGACCTGATTTGAGCAAAACTGATTTCCGTAGCAGTGGCCAGCTCTTGGTCTGCACTGTAAGCACAGACCTGGACCACAGTCCTCAACCAAACTGTGTCTACTTGTGTCGACCTGTTCCCTTTGATAAAGCTGAGTCCCCATAGGTCATGGGGCCTGGACCAGCCACTGGAGGAACACTCAGGAAGAGAGAAACCAATGGGCTTCCTCGGGAGAATTTGCTCCAGGACTGTTACCATTTTTCCCAGACTAGTGACTTCTAGGCCTTCTTAAGAAATTAGTGAGGCAAGCCTGCTTGTGGCAAGATAAAAGAGAAGGGAAGACAGTCACAAAGGACCACATATTCTATAATTCCATTTACACAGAATAGGCAAATCCATAGAGACAGAAAACTAATTTGTGGTTACCAGAAGCTGGGGGAGAGGGAGTGATTGCTGCGGGTATGGGGTTTCTTTTTGGAGTGATGAAAATATTCTGGAATGAGATTGTGGTGATGGTTGCACAACCTTGTGAATATACTAAAAAGAATTGAACACAGGGTCTGTAAAAAGATGAATTTTATGGTATATAAATTAAATCACAATTTTATAAAAGTTAAGAAAGGAGGCCCCCAGCAAGGTTCCTATTGGTGTGGGAGATTTCCTTATTGTGGATGTCCCTCTGAGTGGAGGGGACACCACAGGGACCCAGAGCTTCAAAGAAGGTAACCCTCTGCAGGGTATGATGGGGGCAACTCTGAGGGGGATTCACAGACAGGTCCCTGGCACAGATGGCCCGTGGGAAGAGAGGCAGATAGGCCTGAGGCCAGGTCCTCCCTCAGCAACAGTCCCCAGAAGACCAAAGTGATGTCAGCGTGGCAGAGGGCACACGGGGTGGGGGGAATTCCTGCTCTGAAAGTCCACCCCAAGCACTTTAAGATGGTCATTGGAAGAGGAAACCATGACCTAGACTGGGCACATAGCTTGTGGTTTGGTGGGAGGAAGGGCACTGTGCTCATGTCAACCCCAGTCTAGCGTGTAGGTCTTGAAAGGCTGCCTGGATGCTTTGCAGCTTTGCTTGTGGCTTTACCTCCAGCACATGCACACCCTCTCCTCCCTTTAGTGGAGGTCTTGGGAGGATAATTTTTGCATTTTTTTTAAAGAAAATATAGCAAGTATTCATCTTGATCTGCGAACTCAGGTACACACACACACAGAAATCACTTTATATATTTTCTTTAAATCAACTTAATTCCAACTCTAAACCCTCATCCTGTGGGCTGGTGGGAAATCCATTATGGGCTCCACCTACCACCTGGCCTTGGGCAGCACCAGGATCTAGGAAGTTTATATGGTGTCTGGAGAAAAGGAAGTGCCTCCAACCCTTAGTGAATCAAACTCCAGGCATGAGTGTTCCCTTGAAATCTCACGGCATGGGGCAGGGGTCTTGGATGGGGCAGGGACTCTCTCAGTTTTCCCTGCTGAGGTCTTACCACCTCCCTAGGAAGCTGCCCTGAGCTATGTGGGAGACCCTGCTGCCACAAGACACACCATGGCCTGTTTTATCCATTAGATACTAAAGCCCAAGAGCTTTGCAAGGGCTTAGAAAATGTCTGATCATTGGAAGAAAGTCCATGGGCTTCAAAATTTAAAAAGAGAACTGCAAAATGGAAATAAACACATGCTTAATTGTGTTTACGAAATCTAATACTGTCATCTTCATTAATTGTTAAACTTAATATTCTTGAAAACATCATTCTATTTGAAAACAATTTGCTGGTTTATCTCACTTTGCAAGAATTTCTGAGTATAATAATATTAGCTAAGGGGTCATTCTTGGTCAGGAAAAAAAAAAGCAGCACCAGGGAACAACTTCTGGAATAATGAAGAAATGATATTCAAACTATGCCAGGTTTCTTAAAGCAGGGCTTCTGAAATACTAATACGTGCCCGTGAGTCACCACCTGGGGGTCAAGTTAAAATGCAGATTTGGATTCAGTAAGTATCAGGTGAGGTAAAGCTGATGCTGGTAGTCTCCAGACCACAGTTTGTTTAGCCAAGTTCAAAAACATGCTTTCATTTACTGCTTTTATTCAATAATGTCAGTACCCTCAGCTGACCTGATGGTTCAGTGGAGTCCTCTGGCCCCATTAGATAATGGCACTTAGATACTGACTCTTTCCACCGGGGTCTCACTGACCTTCTGTGTCAGCATGCTTATTCCAGCTCCCAGGCCTTTGCTCCGGCCATTTCTCTGCCTGTAATGAATGCCTCTCTCTTCTAATTTCTGCCAAGTAAGATCCCATCCACCCTTCAGTATCCAACTCTACTGCTTCCTCTATGATATTTGCCTCAAACTTGCAGCTGGTATTGCTCCCGTACTTCCCTGAATTCAGTATTTGTAACCCTCAGTTTGGTTCTGATTATACACTCCATCCTGGTTTTAGATAACCTTTTTGAAGATATCTGTCTTATTTCTCTGACTAAGGTGTGAGGCCCTGTAAGGTGAACAGTGTTAATGTTTCCCACTTTTTCTGCAGTCTAGATGTGGCCCTGCCATTTATTTGCCACATGATCTTAGAAAAATCACTTCCCTTCTCTTGGGTCCTTCATTTGTAAAATGAGTCAAACTAACTTGAGACCTCTGAAGGTCTGTCTGCCTCTAAAATTCCTTGGTTCCATATGGTTCTGACTGCTACACGTTGCCTAGGATATGGTTGACATTCAAGAACACACCTAGTAGATTTAATTAAGTTGAAATTTCCAGCAAGGAAAAGCTATATGTCTCCAGAGAGGCCCTGGATGAATGGCCCTGGGCAAGGCAACACATCATGGCGCAGGAGGGGCTCCTCCTTCCCTGTGCCTCCCCTTGGCATCTGAAATTTGCCATTTATTCTCAGTACCAGGCCTTCCCTCCTTGCGTTCTTTACCAGGAACACAAAGAAAACAAAATATGATGAGGGAAATGTGGGCCCAGGGGTGTGAGAAAGGCGGGGGAAAAGGAAGGGGGGTGGGGAAGGGGAGGACAAGAACAGAACCCGAAGTCATAATCTGGAGGAATCAGACGTTTCAGAAATCATCTGTCACAGCACCCCGGCCACCAGAAGATGTAAATAAATTAAGGTGGTAATTCCATCTCAGATTTGCGGTGATGTGAACAGCCCTTCCAAGCCTGGCTCTCACAGTGTGTGATGTCACCCACATGCCTTGATGGAATTAGAGCCCTAATTTATTTATGGTTGGGGATACGCTATTCCTTATGGCATTGCAATTGTCTTTATTTTATAGGCTGCTTGAAGCAATTTAATATGGTTGGATCCCACAGAGGTTGCATACCGACAGAAACTCAACAAGTGAGAGCTGGCTTGCTGGGGGGACCACAGCACTCCCGCCTTGTAGACAGCCTGCTGCCCAGGGCCGTGGTGGGCCCGCCAGAAGCAGAGGTTTTCTTCTCATCTCCCTCAGGGAGCAGGGAGCTCTCCCATGTGATAATGAGCAGTAGTCGCAGTGGCGGCGTTCTTCACAGAGACCTGGCCAGGGCAACTCTTGGAAACCAACCCCCAGCGGGATCAAAGAGGGTCAAACTTCAAGAGGATGACTCCACGTTCACGGTTGAAGCAGGTCTTTGTTCAAACTATTCCACACCTGAAAAGAGGACCCTAGAGCAAGAAGCGCTGTGGAATAGTGTAAGGATTTGGAGTCAGGAGTCCTGGGTGCAAGTCTTGATTTTGCCACTGTGTTGTCCTGTGCAACTCACTCCACTAAACCTCAGTCCTTATGGGTAAAATGAAAATAATATTATCCACTGTAGAAGGTTGTTGGGATGTCCAGATGACAACGTAGTAAAGTGTTGGTCATCTTTGAGTGCTGCATAGACAGACGGTAGCTTCAGCCTAGGGAGGCAAGTGTGAATGACCTCCTTGTAACACAATCTCACCTCTGGAAACTCCTGAACTCCCAAGGAAACCCAAACTCAAGACAACGAAGTCCCCTACTGCTACCCTGCATCCCTTGTGCCTGAACCCACGGTCATCATGGGGACTGACTGAGTCCTGACACTGGACTTCTCCTGGCTACAATGCGGGGGGACCTTAGATTCTTTATGGGCCAGGGTTCTCTCCTCCTTTGTAACCTCTCCTTCCACCCCTCTTCCAATAAAACGTAGAAGTACCACACGTTTTATTTATTTCGTGGTTTCATACCTTAATTTGTTTTTCTTGAGTGCACTGAAAACACTCATTATGTCTTGGAGAAACATACTTCTTTTTAGGCTCCAAGTTTCTAGAATGTTCTGAGGTCTCACTGGAGGAAGAAACAATGAAGTGCAGTAAGAACTAAGAACTGTACACTGAGAGTTAGAAAACCTACTACATCCTAATTACTATGGGCTGTGGCTATTTAAAGAAATAGTCAAATGAAATATAAACAAGTAAATAAAGATTACACAACTGTCCACCTTAGCATACACGGCAATTTCTTCATCTATGAAATGAGAAGTTTTGACCAAATGACTTTGACAGGATAATAATTTATAGATCTGTAGTGTATTCTATCATAGGCAAATATGTTATATAGGGTCCACTGTCTGTAGCAGACACCATTATTTTTTTTTTGTTGTACTTTAATTCTGGGATACATGTGCAGAACGTGCAGGTTTGTTACATAGGAACACATGGGCCATGGTGGTTTGCTGCACCTATCAACCCGTCATCTAGGTTTTAAGCCCCACGTGCATTAGGTATTTGTCCTAATGCTCTCCCTCCCTTTGCCTCCCACCTCCCGACAGGCCCTGGACACCACTAACTAACCATAGCACTGTTCTCCTGTGCTTCAAACAATCCCTTCCCAAATCATGTTACTACATGAGATGAAGCCCATTTGCTGCCCAGGTATACTCACTCAGTCATCAAGCTATTGTTTAATAACCTTCTTCTTTTTTCTTCTTTAAACAATTCATTTTTCCATTCCCCCATTTCCTTAGTTTCCCCACTGACCATTACCCTGAGGGAAGTTCCATAAGAAAAATACAAAGTTCAGTGGATAAAAATATTTTTGGATGAAGAATGAGGAATGGCATTATGGAAAATGTGGCTCTTGAAATATGATTATTTAAACAATACTAATAACCACTTCCATGTAGCAGAGGGCCTGCCCCATGCCAGGTATTGAGTCTGCCCTTGAACTTACCAATGCTGACAACAACACTTTCAGGTACAGTACTTGTTATTTTTTCTATCTTACGGATAAAGAAGCTGAGACTCAGAGGAGTTAAATCACTTGCACAGGCCAGGCACAGTGGCTCATGTCTGTAATCCCAGCACTTTGGGAGGCCAAGGCAGGAGGATCACCAGAGGTTAGGAGTTTGAGACCAGCCTGACCAATATGGTGAAACTCCGTCTCTACTAAAAATACAAAAATTAGCCAGGCGTGGTGGTGTGTGCCTGTAGTCCAAGCTATTTGGGAGGCTGAGGTAGGAGAATTGCTTGAGCCTGGAAGGCAGAGGTTGCAGTGAACTGAGATCATGCCCCTGCACTCCAGCCTGGGTGACAGAAGCGAGACTCCATCTCAAAAAAAAAAAATCACTTGCTCAGGGTCACACAACATGTGAGTGTCAGAGCCGGGACCCATCTTTGAAGCCCATGATGGATTTTCAAGGTAGAAGTAGAGGGTAGGGCAGAAGAGGACCCAGGAAAAGGAAAGTATTTAACTGTTAATTTATTTCTCTTCCAATTTTTATTTTAGGTTCAGCAGGTACATGTGCAGGTTTGTTATATGGCTATATTGTGTGCCACTGAGGCTTGTCGTATGAATGATCCTATCACCCAAGGAGTGAGCATAGCGCCGGATAGGTAGTTTTTCAACCCTTGCCCCCTCCCATCCTCTCCTCTCTTGGAGTTCCCAGTGTCTACTGCTCCCATCCTTATGTCCATGTGTGCTCAATGTTTAGCTCCCACTTGTAAGTGAGAACATGCGGCATTTGGTTTCCTGGTCCTGTGTTAATTCACTTAGGATAATGGCCTCTAGCTGTATTCATGTTCCTGCAAGGGACGTAATTTTTTTTTTTTTTTTAATCTCACACACACACACACACACACACACACACACACACACTATCTTTATCCAGTACATCACTGATAGGCATCTGGGTTGATTCCATGTCTTTGCTGTTGTGAATACTGTTTCAAGTGAATGTGTCTTTTGGTAAAACTAGGTAACTGTTTAAAACATACTGTAATTAATATGCCATTGGTCCATGCATAATGAGATGAGCACACAGGCTAACCGGCCCATTTGAAAGCAGACGTGTGTATCCCAGAGCAGAGAGAGCCACCTAAGGTCATTGAGTACTCACCCAGGCCATGAAGAAGAAGCAAGGAATCCACAAGGAAACTTCTGTAGACTGGAAGCCCAGTGCCTCAACTTCTGCATTCTTGCTACAGAAGGGAGCAGGCCTCAATTCAGGGCTCGTGTGCTGCCTCCGCTAGATGGGTTTGAGGACCAGCAATGTCCAGATGGGCAGGTTCCAGGATGGAAAAAAGGCCCACCATTTCAGGATGCAAAGAAGGGTCCTGCCTCTTTGTAGTCAGAGTAGAGAATAGAATGCAGAGAGGTTGGTGGTGTCCTGATGGAACCAGGGATGTGCTAGCTTTAGTAATGTCATTCTCTGACCTCTCCAGGTCAGAAGCTGGGAGGGGTGACTCATTCAATGGACCCATAAAGTCCAGCTACTAAGAGGTGAGTTGGTGTGACCAGGTCAGGCTGAGCCAAGTTAGCGGGAGGTAGAGCCTGTTCTGCAAAGTAATTTCCTGAGGCAGCTCTGAACATTGTGGGCAGGGGCTGGGGGATAAAGGACAGTGTGAAATTCCACTGGGAAATGACTTAGCAGGACGACCCCATAGTGTTCTCTTCCAAATGCCTGAGGAGACGGGGGTGGGGGCAGGGGTGAGTGGTCCCATGAGCAGAGGATAAAGAAATTGGAGGCCACTTCCACATATGTCACTAAGAGCATTTCAGGGCCTTCTGAATGAGGGGCAGAGTCAGAAAATGGCTCATGAATGGCTGCCCAGTGTGGATGACTGGCCAGTGGTTGTCTGAGATGATGGCTGGTACCCTCCTCTGGGGAAGATGAGGATAAATGGCTTATGTTCCAGTGAAAGAGATTTGAGAGGTATCCTGAGGGGGAGAAGCCTTATTCCCTGAGTACTCCCCACCCTGGCTCAAGTTCCTGAGGGGCTGCACACCCCCGTCCCTTGAGTAGAACACAAGCATGGACTTTTTTTTTTCCAGGTGGATTTCAGGCCTCTCGAAGGACCTCTGCCCCAAGTCCCTCTTGACTTGGAGATGTGGCAGACCTTGGGTCCATTTCTCTTTCCCACCCCACCCACCCATGCCCTTCCCGTTATTCCTGTGTCCAGGCCCTCCTTGCTGGCCAGCGCTCTCCAGGTAGACACGCCTGCAGGTCTAGCCACTCTGAAGGTTGCTTTGTGTTCACTCTGCATAGAATTCCTATCTCTTTGCTCATTTATTTGGCATTTATTGAGCATGTCTGCTGTGTTCCATCAGGCAGGCATGTCGTGTGGGCACCCTCGTGTGACACAGGGGGAAGAACAGCCAGAGTGATTGCTTTAAAACTTGAGTCAGATCAAGCCATTCCACACCCCCCACTCCCAATTTCCCCCACCCCTGCAATCATCTCATGCAGAGCAAAAGCCAGAGTCCTTAGGCGCCTGCAAAGCTTTGCACTCTGTGATCACTCCTGCCCCGCATAGCCTCCCCGACCTCCCTACAGTGTCTCCTCACTCTGCTCAGGCCACACTGGCCTTCTCAGTGTTTCTGCAACTTGCCAGGCACTCCCCTGCCTAAGGGCCTTTGCACCTGAGCCACATCACTCACCCTTTCACCTCCTCAAGGCCTTTGCTCATATGCCGCCTTCCTAGAAGACCTTCCCATCTGCTGTTGTCAAAAGGTCTCCCTCCAAACCCCTTTTCTTCTAACACCCCCTTCCTTCCTTCTAACACCCCCTTCCCTGCTTTAGTTTTCTCTGTAGCACTTTTCAGCATGTGATGTGCTATATATTTTTGCTTACTTAATTTGCTGATTGACTGCATCATGCCACTAGATGTGAGCCACATGAGGGCGGGGATTGTTGCCTGTTTTCATTCAGTACAACAGTTGTTGAGCTGTATAATTAGTTGTTGAGCTGTATAACTAGTTGTTGAGCTGGAGACTTCGGCTCTGATCCTGAATAAGGCATTAACTAACGATGTGTTATTGGGCCAATCAGTTCCGCTCCCTGGGCCTCATTTTAAAATGACACATGAAATAGGTAACTCCCCTGCGTTCCTTCCCACTACAGGGTTGGTCCTGTGAGAAGCCACAGAAAGCCCTTGTCTTTAGGGAACCTGGAATCTGAATAAAGAAGCTCAAGACAGAACATACCAGTCTGTAAATGTGTTGCATAGACAGTGAATGTCAGGGTGTGGTGAGTGGGGGGCGGTGGTGAGCTGGGGAGGCCAGTGAAGCTTCCGGAAGCTCTGAGCTGGGGACTAGGGGCTCAGGGCTCAGGCCAAATCACACAGAAGCCACTGATTGAGAGCCAGGTCAGACTCTGACTGTGCTTGTGAGCTCTTCCCCAGGCCCACAGCCACCGGTGGCCTCTCCCGCTTCTCATAGTCGGGCGAGGGGCCCAGGTTGGGAGATGGGGGAGTTGAGAGAGGGAGCTGCCTGCTCAGAGACCCCACCCCTCGTGAGTGCCAATGGCTTCCCTGCCTCTTTCGGCCACAGAGACGGTAACCTGCAGGCCCCAGTGGTGGCTCAGCCCACATCTTGAACTCATTTTCCAGCATGAGGGAGTCTGGTTTTATGTCACAGTCCAAGGCACGTGTTTACTCAGCTTCTCTGCTCCCCAGCCCAAGGAGAGATAACTGAACTTGATGGATAACCACTAATTGGATCATTACCTTCATTTCGAAATGATTGCCCCTAGCCACTGGGGGCATTAGTTCTGAGCTGGGGCCCTGCAATCCGGCATGCTCCATCAGCCCAGACCCCAGCAGGATTGTAACCCCACAAGAGCTCACAGCTGTGCTCCTGTCTAACTATAACTTCTAACCAGCCCCCTCCCTAAGGTCTCCCAACTCAGTGTCCAGCTGGTCATTGTGCACCTTGCCCCCACTGACTCTCTCCTCTGGAGTGCTCTCTCTGTTGCCAGGGCTCCCAGGAACACCAGTTCCCACCACGCCCTCCTCTCTGGCTACTTGTCTGTTCTCTGATTGTCTGATAGACATATAGTTTGCCTCTCCAGACAGAGAACAGGGTCCTTGAAGGCAGGGCAACCTCTCTTCTTCCAGATGCTCCTTGTGTTGCTGGCACTCAGCTGGGCACACAGTGGTGGCTGTTGGTTGATTGATGGTATGAGGCAGGAGGGAAGGGCCGGAAGGCAGCGCGATTGATTCCAGCTGAAGATGGGGAGGCAGGCGCAGGCAGAGGGTCATGATGACTGGGGGTGGGGGCAGGTGGGTCAGGAGCTCCGAAGGACCCACCCCCACCCCCACCCTACCCTTGTGACTCTGACCTGGGAGCCTGAGTTTAAAATAATAGTTTATAGGATAATCCCTCTGAGAGTGGTTAAATAAATTACCATAACTCCTGAGATGAAATATTACAGCCATTAAAAATGCCTCGAAGAATATTTAATGATCACACTAAATGAGCGAAAAAAGTTACAAAAAGTAATGCACAATATGATTCCATTCAAACATGTTGCTAA
Organism: Pongo abelii; assembly: GCF_028885655.2. NCBI lineage: Eukaryota > Metazoa > Chordata > Mammalia > Primates > Hominidae > Pongo > Pongo abelii. Next base: position 87,485,659 of record NC_071997.2, on the reverse strand, counting down.
ACACACTTATAGAAAAATAGCAGGTGGTATTTATTGAGCTCTTACTGCATGCCCTGCATTGTACTGTGGGTGTCCTGTGTATCATCTCATGCCATCTTCGTATCAATCCCAGGAGCTGGGTTCTTTCTTTATCCCCATTTTACATGTGTGGAAACTGAGGCCCAGAAGTGAGGTGATTTTCCCAAGGTCATACAGCATAATCGGTCTCCCTTAGTGCTGAAGTTTGGACAGGTTAAAGTCTTTGAGCTCTGAACTTCTTATGCTGTCAGGAGGTCCCTTAGGCAAGAGGAATCAGGTCAAAATGGTGTCAAAACCACGTGGTAGGGAGAGTAGCCAGAGGGCATGTGCACCTGCTCTGCGCACTGAGGGCCCTGGAGCCCAAGACCACATTTTTCAACATTTCCCGCCAAGGGTTACCAGGGAGAGCTTGAGCAGTGAAACAACCTCCTAGAGAAAGGGCATGCTTACCCCAAACAGTGTTATCCTGGGGTTAAACAGTGTTATTGACTGGGGGTAGGGAGATTGGGGCAGGGAGATGGAGTCTGTTCTGTGTTCTGGCCTTCTACAGCCTCCTGAGATGTTGCATAAATCTGGCCATCCTGGGACTGGGAGGTATGACAGGGGTGGGGTGGTGAGGGTGGGGAGGTGTCATCTGAGGGAGAGGGTCAGAGAGTCCACTTACAGTTTTCCGGACAGCTCCCTGACTTTGAAGAGGGATATTGGGATGAAAAATAAAGCTACAGTATCCCTGCACTCACAGTGCCTGTTGCTGCTGATGGTGGGGTTTGGTAGCACAGTGGATCCTTGAACATCAGGGTTTGAACTGCATGGGTCCAATCATATGCAATTTTTTTTTAACCAAACATGAGTGGAAAACACTGTATTTGAGGGATGTGAAACCTGTGTATATGAAGGGCTGACTTTCTGTACACTTGGGTTCCACAGAGCTGACTGCAGGTGTTGAGTATGTGTGAATTTTGGTATATGTGGGAGTCCTGGAACCAATCCCCCAAACACACTGAGGGACAACTATATATGAATCAACCTGTCTTGATTGCCTACTAATTGAGTATCTGGTGTGTGTGTGTGTGTGTGTACCTGTGTGTGGGCACATGTTTGTGTGTGTGTGTTTGAGGCATGAAGAGAAGGCATGACTCCACTCTGGGAATAAGACTGATCCAGGAGGGAACTGTTCACAGTAAACTTGAAAGGCTGGGTGCCACACTCTGTTACAAGCAAGGGAGACAAGAGCTGCTTGTCTGCCTAAACTCATGTTGAAATTTAATTGCTGTAGTAACAGTGTTAAGAGGTGGAATATTTAAGAGGTGATTAAGTCATGAGGGATCTGAACTCTTGGGTGGGATTAATGTCTTTATAAAAGGGCAAGTTCAGCCCCCTTTTTCCTCCTTGCTCTTCTGCCATCCACCATGTGAGGATGCAGTGTTTGAGGCACCATCTTAGAGTCAGAATTGCCAACCCTGCTGGTGGCTTGATCTTGGACTTCCCAGACTCCAGAACTGTGAGCCAATAAGTTTCTGCTCATTATAAATTACCCAGTCTTGAATTTTTTTCTTATAGCAACACAGAACAGACTAAGACACGTGCCCTCAGATGTAGAAGGATATGTTGTGAAGACTGACATAAGTTTGAATCCTGGGCAAATTGGCCAACTCCTTCCACTGAGTTACTCGCCTTTCACCTCTCCCCACCTCCTCTCTTCTTTTTTATTCCCCTCTTCTCCCAACTTCAACCTATGGGGAAACACTCCTCTTATTCTGCCCTGTACATCGCATTGTTTTTCTTTTGGGGGCGGTCTCAGGGAGGGCCTGGGGAAACTGGGAGGTGGCATTTGCTTGTATTGAACACCTACTATGGGCAGGCCTTTGTGTTAGGCATGCCTGTGGGGGACAGAAGGTGAGTAAGACATGGTTCTTGTCTTCATGGAGCTCATGAGTGGCACAGAAGAACCACAAGGCTTAAGGTGATGGAGTGTAGGGCTTGTGGGTAGGTGTGGGGAGGACTCAGAGATAGCAATAAGGCCCCACGCCTAGGGACTATGAGTGCTTGAGCAGGGGTAGGGAGTTTGGTGGATGGGGGACAAGGATGAGGATAAGATGATGATTTTGGGGAAAGTGGGTCAGGGTTTGCCTAGGCTGACTTTTGAGGGTGAGCAAGCATCACCCATGGTTAGGCAAAGCAAGATGGCAATAAAAACTTCTGTCCAAGCCCCTGGAATGTTTAATGTTTCTCATGGACCCCGGTATGGTCTGGCCAGGTGAGGATGCAGTCTGACATCTATTAATAACTAATCCTCTGCTTCCCCTGCCCCATCCTTCCCAGACATCTGACCGTCTACCCTGGAATTCTTCAGTTATTTACCATGGGGCTCTGTGGGAAGCATCCAGAATGCCAGCACACCCAGGATGCCCACCCAGGTGGTGCTGAGAGCAGCGTGAGGCTCTGTGGACTGACCTAGCAGTGGTCCTTGCTCTTCCCCACTGAGGAGTTGCCCCCTAGGTGTGAGGAGAATGAACATGGAATGGCTCAGCCTAGACAGGTCTGATTTCGATGGCCCCTTGGGCCCATTTGATGTGGTCCAGTGCTGAGTAGTGCCCACTTCCTCATGTCCTCTGACATGGCCTGCCCTTCTGGGTCCTGGATTTTCTCCCCTCGTCCTGACATTGACTTCCTCCTTTCCTCAGAAGTCTTGGGCCCAGGAAGAATTAGTTCATTTCTGGAGTAGGCCCCATGGACTCTGTATACAAACTTTGATGATACCTTGTCTGAATTCTCCAGCCTGTTTCAGCTGCAGAAAACCAGTCACTTCCAGTTTCCATACTCTCCTTCAGGCTGCATAGTCCCCCCTCTGTTAAGTGGCCCCTTACATTGCTTTACTGGGATGATTCTAATTTTTGGCATGACTCTAACCTTGTTGACCAAGGTGCCAGTTCCCCATTACACAAAGTCTCTTTAGCCCTTTTCTCTCCCTATCCCAGCTCTTTCTTGGTACCCATCTGGAGAAAGGAGGGAAAAACACTCAATACATGTTAAACAATGAGATGGGTGTTTGACCATTTTTTTTTTCCTCATTTAAGCCTCTCTGTCTCTCCTATGTATTGTTATGCTTTTTCACATAGAGAAGGAATCTGAGTTTCAGACAGGTTATCTCAGTTTCCCAGGGTCTTAAGGGTGGTGAGACCAAGCAGGATTAGAAACGCATCTCTCTAGCTCCAGAGTTTCTGCTTGGTTTTTGTTGTGGGTTGAACTGTATCTCCCAAAAAGAAATGTTGAAATCTTAACCCTAGTACCTATGAAAGTGACCTTCATCAGAATTAGGGTCTTTGCAGATGTAATCAAGTTACCATGCAGTCATACTGGATTAGGGGTAAGCCCTAATCCTGTCACTGATGTCCTCATAAGAAGAGAAAGTTTAGACACAGAGCCAGAGGCACAGGGAGAATACCGTGCGAAAATAGAGGCAGAGATTGGTGCGATGCCTCTACAAGCTGAGAAATGCCTAGGATTGCTGGCAGCCACCAGATACTGGGGGAGAGGCATGGGACGGATGCTCCTTCTGAGTACCCAGATGGAACTGCCCCAACCAACAGCTTTATTTTGGACTTCTTGCCTCTAGAACTGTGAGAGAATAAATTCCTGTTGTCATAAGCCACCCAGTTGGTGGTAATTTGTTATGGCAGCCCTGGGAAAATAATACAGTTTCCTATCCCTCACTGTATTAGTCAGGGTATATATACATGTACATATAATCAGGGTATATATACATATACATGCACATATACATATACATATACATATACATATACATATACATATACATATACATATACATATACATATACATACACATACATATACCCTGACTAATACTTAATAAACTCCATATATATATATAAATACTTAACAAACTCCATATATATATGTATATATATATGGAGTTTGTTAAGTATTAGCTTACATGATCACAAGTTCCCACAATAGGCTGTCTGCAAGCTTGAGTAGCAAGGAGAGCCAGTCCAAGTCTCAAAACTGAAGAACTTGAAGTCCGATGTTTGAAGGCAGGAAGCATCCAGCAGGGGAGAAAGATGTAGGCTGGGAGGCTACGCCAGTCTCGCCTTTTCACTTTTTTCTGCCTGCTTTATATTCACTGGCAGCTGATTAGATTGTGCCCACCAAATTAAGGGTGGGTCTGCCTTTCCCAGCCCAGTGACTCAAATGTTAATCTCCTGAGGCATTGCCCTCACAGACACACCCAGGATCAATACTTTGCATCCTTCAATCCAATCAAGTTGACTGTCAGTATTATTAACCATCACATTCACTTTATTGTAAGAAGAATGTTTCTTTTTCCTGGCCTAAACAGGGGACTCCTTCAGAAACCCACGGTTTCTTCTCTCTGGGACCCACCTGGATTTGGTTAAGGGGGTATTGTATGAATCGATCTGGGAGCTGCCTCATGAGGCGAGAGAGGACAGTGGATGAAGAAATGACCTATTCTTCTTGAGGCCACCAGAAAAGACTTATGGAGGCAGAAGCATGGCAGAAAACAGAACTTGGAAATGTAGGTTAAAGAGCTAATTTGAGGAAGATGGGAGAACAGCGCATGTCAAAGCACTTGGCATGATAAAGCATGGTGCCTATCACATTGTAGATGCACAATTAATGTCAGTAACAGAACGTTAAAGAGTGTAAGATGCCTTAAAAGCAGTGTAAACCATCCTATTGCATATGAACCACTGTACATTTGCTGGATACAAGTTTTAGGCAAGAGCATTGTTACCTAAATTGGTTTGAGTGAATTGTCAAAGGTATATATCTGATGCATTGGGGGAAACCGAGGCTCTGGCCTCAGAAATCTGAGTTCTGGCTTTGACTCTGTTGGCTCCTATTTGTGTGACCTTGGGACCTCATTTGCAAAGTGGAGATAATAAGTTTCTTTTTCTTTGTGGAATTGTGGAGATGAAATGGCAAAGAATTTGAAAGTTCAAAGCATAATATGAACATTAACTGCAAAGCACAATGTGAACATAAAGGATTATTACTGTTGTTGTTATCCATTGGCCAGTCTCTTTACTGCTCTGTGAATGCCCCATAACCATTTGAGCCTTTGCTCATGGTCTTTTTACGCACTTGGAAGTCTCTCTGTGTAAAGTTAGGATTACGTTTAGATACAGTTAACAAAAAACTCAAAATGACAGTGGTGTGTTTCTCTCCCATATGCTAGTCTAGATGCTCTCCAGGGCTGGTAGGGGTGACCCAGGATTCTTCTATCTTGATGTTCTGGTGTGCCTGGTTGCCATTTCCAAGGTCACCTTATGGCCCAAGATAGCTGCTGGAGCTGCAGCCATTACATCCGTATTTTAGCAAGGAGAAAGGAAAGACAGATGGCAAGCTTCCTGTCTTTAAGGACATTCTCTGGGAGTTACAGATGCCATTTAAAAATATATCTCATTGGTCAGAACTTAATCATGTGAACACATCTAAGTTCTGGAGAAACTGGCAAAAATGGTTTTTATTCGGAGTGGTCATGTGCCCAGCTAAAAATCAGGGTTCTAATTCATAATCATACTTCAAAATCAAATTCAGTTTATCTGCAAAATAGTTTGTATTAGGCAAATAAAGAGCTCGTCCATAGTACGGTTTCATTATGCTAGGAAATGAGTGAAATGCTTTACATGGATGATCTCATTTAACCTGCACCGCGGCCCTGTGGGCTAGGCACCATCATTGTCTCAGTGTTCTAGATGAGGACATATGGCTCAGAGTTGTAAAATGTCACTGCTTAGGTTTCCTGTGAAGCAACTCTGAGATGGAAATTAGCAATGAGTAGGCAGGATGTGTATTAGAGAGTGCTTTCAGGGATTAACACCTGCAAAAAGGAGGAGGGCATGGAAGCAGTATAGGGCAGAGGGAAAAGTTGAGTTTCCATTCATTTCAAATAAGGGGCTCAGCTGACTCCCCAGGGACCTCTGAAGCTAGGATTGCCTTGCAGAGTTGTTCCAAGGCACTAGGGGGATCCCTGTGCTGATCACTCATTGGACACGAGCTGTCCTGGAAGGGAGCCTGACCCTGGGCAAATCACTCTCTTGGGCTGAGGCAATCCTTCTAGGAGGCTGACAGCTGAGGACTTTCTGCAGGCAGCTCTCCTGATGGTTACAAATTTAAGTCCTTCCTTCTTGAAACAAAATCCTGTAGGGATCAGAGAGCTCCCCCACATGAAGCCATTTGACTAAGCTTGCACTAAGTAGCAGGTGACAGAGATGGGACTAGTACCCAGGACATCTGACCCCAGCAGTTGGGATCTTCCTGCTGTGCTGAGGCTTGTGGCAGTTACACAGCTTGCTGAAAGTCACCGCTAGCAAGTCAAATCCATAATCCCAGCACCCTCCTGTGGGTTCTAAATCAGTTTACTATATTGTCTCCCTAGAGTCTCCGTTGGTACTTTCTCATGGGAAATCTACTCCCCTGTTTCCTGTGTTGCATCTTCTTTCTTCTCTCTAAACAAGGTCTGGCAGTTTAATAGAGCTCTGGTCTCCTAGGGGCTCAGCCCTCTACCAGGTGGAATGGAGTTCTGAGGGCACGATCCTGCCCCAGCAGGGTTGCAGGCCACTTGGCAAGCCAAGGTTATCACCCACTGCAATGTTGGCGATTGCGGCAGAGGAGTAATGGGTACTGCCTTGTGAGTCATGTCTGGATGCGCCATGGTGTTCAGAGGAAGGAAAGTTTCACCGAGGCTGGATGAGAAGATTTGTGCTCATGCCAGCTCCACCCCCGCTCCCACCACACAGACTCCAGAGGCTGGAGCCATATTTTCTCCTCTTTCAGAACCCATCAAGTGCTCAATAAGTGGGAAGGGATTTTAGAACCTTAGAACTGGAAGAAGATGGTCAAGTTTCTTAACTCAGAGATAGGAAAATAGAGGCCCAGAAAGCAGCATGACTTGTCCAAGGGAACACAGCCAGGTGGCAGTAGCATGGCTGGCTTGAGAACCTGGGTTTCCCAACTCCCAGCTTCTCCACCACCATGAGCTGCCCCTGCTGAACAAGGACCATTCAGATGGGCTGGACACAGACTCCAGGCTGGTCCCTGCTTTCAGGCTTTCTCAGCAAAGCACTCAGGATCATCACTGTCACAATGAAGAAAGAAACAAAACACCGAATTGTAACTAGATGGCCTGTGGAAACACTCCACAGAACTCTGTAACTGATTTCTACCAGGCCCGGCTGCCTCCTTGTTAGTCCAAGGCAATTGCTCCAACAAAGGGGGATGGGGGAGAAGAGTAAAAATGTTCTTTCTATTTTGGGCTTATCACCTGGGACTTCCGACCACGGCGAGTCTGCAGAGAAGATTTAGGAATGATTCTATAGGAAGCCAGAGTGTGATAATCTTTAGATTGACGGTTCAATATGCAGAAAGCTCTTGTCCACCGCCCAAGAGAGGCTTCCTAATACACTGTAACCTGCATCTTCCTCCTAAAACATCTTAGCTCCATGAAGCAATAAAACAGTCTGGCCTAAGTTACTGAGCTTCTTTGAAGTCCCAGAGAGGCCCATAAATAAGGTAGGTACTTTGGAAGGGGGGCACTCATTTTGAGGGGTCGCTACGCAACTCTTTCAGAGCCACATTGATTTGTAGCTGCCTCTAAGTCAATTTCCTGGGGCTCATAAATCTTGATTCGAGCAAAACTAAAATGTCATCAATATTTATTTGATGCATTTCTTGCCACTCCATAGAAAAAGAAAATAAAAAGAGTCAGCATTCTCATCCGCCACCCTGGAGAAGGTATGGAACATAGCCATCCCTGGCTCCTCACAGACCATTTCGTTGTGAACCAGAAACCCCACCCGGGTAACAAATGTGCCATTTCATGGTCAGCAAGAGCAGTAACTGTCACTGGAGAAATAAAACTGAGTTATTGTTTCCAGTTTCAAAAGAACAGCAACAAGTATAAAAAAAAAACCTGTATGTGATCCCTGTCCTCTTCCCCTCAGACACCTGCAGCCGTCTAATGTTTCACCGAATCCTGCCACATAAATGCATAGCTTCACTCACTAATCCATATGGCTCCAGAGACCACTGTTACATGAGAACTTAAACTGATGGGGCCAGGCAGCCCAGGGCAGCTTAATCTTTTTTAATTCAAATCGACTGAGTCCCATGTGGCCCGGAGATGATACCCTATATGCTGCAATCAGACTGACCTAGACTTCTTGTGCTCTAAATGATTAATGAAACTGCCTCGAGTTTGTTTCTATGGTGATTGGAAACCCGACCTGGACAGAGGAATCTGCCATTCACGGTGAATGGAACGGAAAGGGGGGGACAGGGGGACGCTGGCTGCTGGTGCTGGTCTTGAAGAGAAGATGCCCAAATGCCTCAACTCCTCCCCCAGGCCTGCTGCTGTGGGTTCAGAAATTGCAGTGAGGGGAGAGGAAGAAAATGGCCCTCCTAGGGAAGTTTTAACTCAATCAAACTGCAGAATTATTTTATTCTCCCAAGTATTCTTAAAGCAAATGACCAAAGAAGAATTGAGGGAAGTTAGCATTTAATTCACATTTGGTTTCCTAAAATAAATACATGAGTAACTTAAATAAAACAAAACCATAAAATCTTTGATTCCTTCTTTAGAATGAATGGTTTTGTCTACTATGAACATGACAAGAGCTGCTGAGTATTTCGCATGACCTGTTCACTCTCTGGTTCTGTGTAGTTTTATTTGTTTCCCCTCCTTATTTAAAATAGGCTGAATTTGGGCTTCATGCAGCAAAACTTTGCCATCAGAACTGTCAGAGGCCAGCTAAGTGGAACTTGGGGGGAATTACATGCAGCTGGTGGAGAAGCAATGGATGTGAAGAGTTTGTGCCAAGGGTCACCTGCTGCCATTCACCTGGCAGGACAGTTGGGTCCTGCTTCAGGATGGAGTTGATCCTAGCTTTCTCAGCAGAGCCTCCAAACCCTGCCAGGTGCCCAAGTGCCACAAAATATGGAACCTTTAGAGAGGTCTCATACAGGGACCACCAAAGGACACACGTGAACATTTGAAATCTGAGGCCTCGTCCAATTGCTATTGACTGAGGGATGGTGACTATGGGAGTTCATGGGGGCATCCTTTCCTGCTTTCTTCCCTCCTGCTCACGTACCTTTCTTCATTTGATCTCTAGCTACTTCCTTCAACACTCAGTCCCCCTGCACATCAACCTGTGATGCCTTGTATTTCCCATAGAAGAAATTCCAGACTTTTGTAAGACACATGCAGGTACCTACAAGGTTCTGCCCACCTTCCATCCCAGCTGCATCTCCCACTCATCTCTGCTGACTGACTGTTCACTGCCTGACCTATGTCCATGACTTGCCAGTTCTCTGCCTTTGCTTGCACTGTTCCCTCTCTCTGCAATGGCTTCCCCATCTCCATCTGTTGGAATGCTCCTTTTCCCCAAGTTCCAGCTCTGATGCCATCTCCACAACAGGCATCTCAGCTCCTCAGGCACAGGGTCTCTTCCCTGCCTCTCTTCCCCAGCATGGTATCTTTTATAATAAATAGTACCCCCGACTCTGCCTTGCATGATGGGAAATCTTGTTCTTGGTCACAGAGCTCGGCACATAGCGCGTGCTCAATCTGTGTTTGCCAACTTGAATTTCTATTTCCAACCTTACTTCTAGCTGGTAGGGTCATCTGGCCACTCTATCTGTTATCCCTGTGATGGTCACTGCTTGCTGTCCCTGGGTGAGCAAAGGCTTCAGGACTTTGTGGCTCAGAAAACAGTGAGGGATGCTTCCGGGAAGGCAACCAGGAACTGCTCCACTCAGCTCTAAGCCTCTCTTCCGACCAAGCTGGAGCTCATCTGGCCTAAGTTTCTGCAAATTGAAACCTTCCGTGTTGAAGGCCTGAGTGGTCTCAACTAGGGCTCAGTGGTGTTCAGAGGGTCTGGCCAAGCCCTGCCTCCCATCCTGGCCCCTCTATGGTGGCATGGTTGGCTGCTGGCAGCTGGGGCTGGGCCACACCTGTCTGGCAGGGCCCTCCCTCTGCCCTTGGCAGGAGGAGAACCTGAGTGGGAACAGGCCTCAGCCAGTCTCTCATCCATCCACTTAGACGTTTTTGCAAGCCACCTCCTGGTGAGGGATCCCTTTGTCTTATCTGACTCCCCTGTGGAAGTGGATATCATGTGTGCCTGCTCTGCTCCCTGAAGACACAGGAGGTAAAACTTGGGTGTGGGGCCCTGGCAGGGAAGGAGTGGTGTTGAGATGCCTAGGAACAGATATTTGGGTGAGCAGAGTAGAAGGGAAGAGTATGTTAACACAGGGTGACTGTCTGTCCTGGCAGGTAAACCTGGTGGGGGGGTTACGTCCCCAGCATGGGGTCCACTTTGCCAAATTACAGACCCCGCCCCATCCTGCTCATCTGGAGTCACCCCATGCTGCAGCACAGAGCTCAGAGAAGGCCCCTTACTCACTGTCCTGGCCACTGCTTCTTCACTTGTCCGAAGGACAAGCTTGCAGCCCCTGCATCTGTAACACTTTGTGAGTGGTAAAGTGTCTCTCTCCCTTGTTCTCCTTCATCTCCCCTTGTCAACCCCCTTTCTGCCCTAAATGCAACTTGTCATGGCTATTCATTTTTTCAGATTGCATTTTATTCTGAAGGGCTCCGAAAAGCCCCTATCCTCCATCCAGAAGGCTCTTTCAGGGAAGCCAAGAGTGCTCTGCCCAGGCCTGGCCTGGCGACTGGACTGGTGGGTGACCTCAGACAACGTGGGGACTGAGTCAGCTGCTGCGGGGAGGAAAGTGAGACTCGCAGGAGACACCCGGAGAGGGAAGTGAAGCCATGAATATTTAGACAGAGGGAGAGTGGAATTCAACCTGACACTGATACACAGGAGGATTGGATTGATAACAATAGCCTAAAATTAGAAGCGGTCTATGGGGGAGTTCAGAGCTCAGGCTCTAGAGAGAGACTGGGTGAAAAACTCTGAATTGGCCACTTACTAGCCCAGTAACCTCGGGCAAATTACTCAACCTGTCTGTGCCTCAGCTCCCTCATATGTAAAGTAATCTCTACTTTACTTTAATGGACTTCCTCTACAGGACTGTTGTGAGGATCAAGTGAGTTTTTGCAACAGTGCTTGGCACATGGTAAGCACATACTTGCTGCGTTATAACAGAATAAAGATCCTGTCTTAGATCTGTTGGGATCTTTCTTTCATCTAGAGTTCCTTTTGCTGCTTTCCAAATCCCCCCTCCACCCTTTTATTTGTTTTGGAGGAAAGAAGTGTGCCATGGGCTGTGGACGGAAAGTTCGTGTCTCCCACAAAATTCATACGTTAAAATCCTAACCCCCAAAGTGACAGTATTAGGAGGTGGAGCATTTGGGAGGTGACTGGGTCATGAGGGTGGAGCCTTCATGCACGGGACCCCGGGGAGCTCTCTAGCTCTCCCTCTGCCATGTGAGGACACAGAGAAGTTAGCAGTCTGCAACCTGGAAGAAGGCCCTCGCCAAAACCCGGCCATGCTGGTGTCCTGATCTTGAAAGTCCAATCTCCAGAACTGTGAGAAATAAGTATTTGTCTTTTAAGCCACCGAGCCCATGGTAATTTGTTACAGCAGCCCAAGAGGACTGAGATAGATGGTCTAGATCAGCACTGTCCAATAGAAATACACAAAACACATATGAAATTAAAAATTCCTAGAAGCCACATTAAAAAATAAAGAGAAACAGGTAACATTAATTTTAATTACATATTCCACTTAACTCAATATTTCTAAAACATTATCCTTTCAATATGTAATCAATACAAAGATTTATGAAAGAGATACTTTGCTTTTTTTTGTTTACTAATCTTTGAAATACTGTCTATATTTTACTTATAGCACATTTCAATTCAGGCACTAGATCATCATCTGAAATACTTGATTATATTTAGATTTCATCAAATTGACAATTGAAAAAGTAGATCCACATACCCAAGCTGTTCCATAGAACTTCCCAGTAACTGAAACCAGTATCAGTTTTTAAAGTAAAATTAGTTAAAATTAAATGAAATTCCAGTTCTTCAGGTGCACCAGCCACATTTCAAGTACATGTGGCTACTGTATTGAACAGTGCAGGTCTAGAGGATGCTATGGGGAGGACTTAGCATGGAGAATGGTGTCTGGCTATAGGAATCTCAGGCACAAGGAACTTGCAAGAACAGAGACTCTGGCAACATCCTCAGCTTGTTTCTATTGTGGTGGGAGGCAGGTAGGGTGGTGTGGGGACAGGGGTGTAAAGAGAATTGCTTGTTCCTTCAAGAACAAATGCATACCAGTACTCTCTGTCTACCAGCTGCTGCCCTGGGTGCCAGGGATGCAGTGTGAGTTAGCAGGGAGAAAAGGGACCAGACAAATCCAAGTATTTACTGGAGGTATTGATGGAAAGACAATAATACCAGCCCTTGGCATTTGTCTATTATGAGAAGCCTTCCTGGCCACCATCTCTTTTGGATCTTCACAGCAGCTGAGACTCAGGGAGGGCTCAGGACGTTAAGTGACTTGCCCATAGCATGTGTGGGGAGGAACAAAGGGCAAAGTGCAGGGCTTCTGAACCCAGGTGCAGGCTCTGTGACTTGCTCTCTTCACTCTGGACAAAGGGCTGAAAGGCCGTCATGTGTGGGGCCTCCTGTTGTATGATTTGTAACCGTGGTGGTGGGAGGGGTCTCTGGGGAGGCAAACAACTTCAGCTGGGCAGTGGAGGCCTCCCATCCATGATGTCCCCTTCATCTAGGGCCTTTTGGGGTACACAAGGTCTGGTTCCTCCCTCAATTTGTTCCTATGGTGAAAGAGTTATAACTGGAGACACAGAGAATAAAAACTGAAGGAAAAATGAACAAGTAGGGCTCCTCCAGGTGCCCCTGCAGAAGTGCTTCTGGTCTCCCTTCCCCAGCTCCCTTGCCCTCCCTGCTGCCTCCAAGTGCATTCTGGAGAGCTGTACCTTTTGGGCATGGCTGTTTAGGGGGCAGCCTTCGCTTACTCAGTGTTGTGCTGGGGCTGGGATAAGAGGGATTTGGCATAAGGTGGTAATCATCTCAACCACAGGACCACATCAGCACAGCACAGGGTGTTTGCGGAATAAGTGGGTGAAGGAAACAGAGGATTGCCCCAAGCTCTTCATCTAATGAACCTAAGGAGATCACTGAAGTTCTCTAATTGGTGACCCTCCACACATCCCACTGGCTGGGCAGTGGTCTCCAAGCCAGGCCAGACCACTGTCCCTCTGCTTTCAAGATGTCTGGCTGTGATTTCTCTACTCATATTAGGCCTGTCCTTTCCTCCTAACAGAGTCTAGACAACAAAGGTTTCTCTTGTTCCCTCTTTGACCTGGGACTTAATTCGAGAAGAGGCCACAGAGCCCATGTGCTGACTTGGTGAACACAGCATCCCAAAGAGACTATGTGACTCTGGGCAGGTCAACCTACCTTTATGAGCCTCTGTTTATTTATCCATCAAAAGAGAATGATGGTATTTATAGCAGACATTGCAAAAGCCTGTTATGATGAGCCAATGAGATACAAAAAGTACCACAAAAAGTTATGCACACGCAATATTATTTTAATATCTTATTAGTAAACGCACACTCTGCTCTGCCAGGTTGCTTCAAAGTGGGCAAATGTGTTGCTCGGGCACAATGTGGTATTAGTTTAATATCTTATTAATAAATTAAACCATCTCTGTTATTTCATTTGATGCTGTTGAGGGATTTTTTTATTGGGGAAAACATTGACAAATTTTATAGAATAAACCAAAAATGGGGTTTGGGGAACAAGAAAGATCTGTTTTGTTCAGGAACTGAGCATTGTGGAAGGAGGGAACATGAGAACTGTGCAGAGTGTGGAAGGGGTGTTAGAGCATGAAAGGTTGGGCCACTCATGGATACGAGGTCAGCAGTGGCTGCAGGAATGGGATGGGGTTGAGCTGCAGCATGGAGACATTTAGGGTAAAGATCTGGGGAAATGTCTCTGAGCAGTTTGAGGAGATGAAGTTCAAACCCCAGGGACACCCCCCGCTGCCAGGTTCTCCAAACCCAGCTCTGGTCAGCTCACCCAGGCCTGCAGTGAGCTAGAGGAGCTGGAAGGTGACCTGGAAGTAGAGGCTGAGAAGAGGGGGAGAAGGAGAAGACCACCCTCAAGAGCAGGGGGAGGGGAAGCCCCTTCCTCTCAGGTCCTGGGGGGTCCTCTGCCAACTGAGGAGGGCTGGAGCCTGCCAGGGTATGGACCAGGGACCCAGTCATGTCAGACTTCTTGGAATGGAGCCTGACTCAGGTAGGTACCCAGAATTTCCACTTCATGCTAGCCCCAAATTCAAAGTTTCCCCAGAAAGAACTGAGTCCACAAGATTGGGAAGCGAAGCCCTGCTCCATCTTTGCCCAACCAGCATGGAGTGGGTCGGGGAGGGAGTTCCAGCCCTGTTGTCTGCTCATTTGGAGGAAAACTGAGAACCCAGCCCTGCCCTGAGGGCATTTCTAGGTTAAGAGGTACCATTTCACAAGAGGCAACAAATGGTATGGACTAGGGAAAAGGGTACTTGCCTTTTGGGGTTTGGCATATAGACTAAGGAGACAAATCTCCCAGGTCTAAATCCTGCTTTGCCATTTAAGTTATTTAACTTTGCCCCTTAGTTGTTCCATCTGGAAAATGGGAGTAATAATAGTACCGATTTCAAAAGGCTGTAAATGAGGCTAAAATAAGTGAATCTTGAAGAGTATTTAGTATGGTGCTTGTCACATATGTTTGTTAAATAAATAAAATTTTTCAAAGGGGCTACTGACTATTTGATTCACTGCAGTATTCCCAGCCCCTGGCAAGTGATCAATAAATATTTGTGTAATGAAGGAAGTACTCTCAAGGAGGGCTTTGTAACCAGTTAGAAGGAATAGTTTGATAAGCCACAAAAGGCACATGCTTCGGTTGCAACTGGTGGTTGCTAACCTGTCTCTGGGTGGTGATGGTGGCTACGAACAGTGGTGGCAGTGTCTGTTCACTGCAGATCTGTTGCTTTGCTGAATGGTGGGGGGTGAGACTGAGCAGTGTTCCCTGCCCTTCACCCACTGCTGTTGCTGTTTCCTCCAGATATTTAATGGATATTTAAGCCACCAGTTTCAAGGAATGCCTAATGTGAGCCTGCCCAGGACACCTTGTCTGTCTGAGCCTGCCTGTTGGCTTTGTCTGCTTCTGGGTAAACCTCGGGGAGTGGCAAAGACTAACTGGGTGATGAAGGAGACTAGAGCAAGGAGTTTGGCAAAACTTCACCACATCAGGCAAAAGCTCCTTCTAGATGGTTAGACTAAGGAGAGCAATTCAGAAACACAGACCATTCCCCCAAGGTCACGGGAATTGAAGCCACATTGAACATCATCCACCACCATGTTTGGGGGGATGTTGGGCCATGGTGGAGAGTGGGGTTGAATAGAGAGAGCAAGGATAAAATGGATCTGCCAGCTAGGCCCCAGGGCTGGTGGTTGGTTTGGAGGTGCACACATGGCAGGCGGCATTATTTAACATCTCACGCCCGTGTGTTGTGTGGAGTGCTTCTGAGAGCTGGCCCGTCTATCATTCACGCTTCTGTGAGGCTTACGATAGCACCCATGCCACCCTCCTCTCCCTTCTCCCTGTAGCATGGACACATAGGAGGGTCTCAGGAAATACCTGTGTTTGGGCGGACTGATGACCTATGCAGGAGGTCAGCTTGCTTTATAAAGTTCCAGGTTGATCCCATTCTGCCCAGGTCATAAAGTATCCACCAAGGTTCTGCTGTGTCCACTTTTGTGCCTTACACAGTGCAGGCCACTGTGGAAACATTTATGGAGAAATAATTGCCTTGGACCCAACCTTGATTGAGCTCTCTGACACTGGGCTGCTCTTTCTTCTGCTCCGACTGGATAAGACAAAAGGGTTTACTCCCTCAATTAAATCTTTGTCAATCTATCTTTATCCAAATAGATGGTGAAACTATTTCACCACTAAGCAAATTAATAGCAATAATAGTATTGAGCACTGTGAACATGTATGGATCACTTACCACGTGCTGAACATGTTGTCCAAGTGATTCATATGTGTCATCTCGTCTAACTCCTACCACAGCCTGTTGAAGTAGATTCTACTGGAAAGACTGGGGTGTGTGGAGGGTTAAGTGCCTGCACTCTGGTACTGGGCAGCTTGGGTTCACCATTTCCAGCTGTGTGATTTTCAGCGCGTGCCTTCACAGAGCTGTAAAATAGGGATGCTAAGTCAGAGGATATTTTTGAGAATTGAAGAGACGATGATGCATGAGCTTAAAAATGTGCATACTACATTTTAACAACATTTTAGCTGTTATAATGAGTCCCCATTTGATAGATGAGGAAGCTGAATTAGAATAATTCAGTATCTTGCACAAAGTCACAGTAAGTGATACGCTAAGATTTGAACCCTCCCTGACCTCCAAATCCTTGTGTGTAATCCGTATACTACACTACAGTGAATACAAGTTTATTCTTCTTTGCCTCAGGTGCTGTGCTGGTCAGTTTGCAACCAATTATCTCACTTAATCTTCCAAATAATTCTATGAAATGAGCTAATCTCCTGGCCAGGGCAGGGCATAGGCGGGGCTGCCAGCTGGGCCAGTATGTGGAAGGAAGGTCCCTCCACGATGTGAAAGGGTCACCCCGTTAGATCCACCCAGGGAGTCCTGTCCCATAGGCAGATGAGGAAGTACAGGGCCACAGTAGTTACAGAGGAGGGGCATCCACACCTCTCAGGAGGTCAAGTTTTTCTGGAACTGACATTTCACCTAAAACCATTATAAACTCAATGAGAACAGGTGTTTTCGTCTGCTTTGTTCACCACTACATACCATTTCTCACACAGTACCTGACATATAGTAGGTGCTTAATAAATACCTATTAAATAAATGGAGAGGGAGCACTACATTGTGGTTCTAGGGTGAGAGGGCCATGTGTGCAAAGGCACAAGGTGGAGGGGGACAGCATGGCCCACTGGAGGTATGAGCCTATTCTAAACCATGAAAACAATGCAGTAATACAGGTGAGTGCTCCTGCTGGGGCAGGGCAGGAACTGAAGGCTAAGCAGGGCCCAGTTCACCTAAGGGCCTGGGATGGACACCCAAGGGAGAGATGAAGACTGTCTCTGGGGCCCTCAGGCACAGGCAGGGTGGTGAAAGGAGGCAGATGGACAGACAGCCATGGTGAGGTGGTGAAGGAGCCAAGCCCCAGCTCCACAGACACAATGTTCATTAAAAATTCAGGGAAATAGCAGAAGTTTGTGTCCTAGAGGGTGGTAACTGTCAAATGGGTGTGAAAGACACAAGTGTTCTTCTTTTGGGGTGGCACTGGTTGAGAGGAAGTTCACCCAAACAAGTGCTTCTTGATTGCCTACTGGAAAAAGACGTACAGTGAGGCCCTCTTCACTGCCCCCCTCCAACCTTCACCTCTCTTCATTTAATTTTTTAATTTGTGTCCCTCCCCTCAAAAACAACAGAACAGAACAGGTAGCCACTGTTATTAGTTTCTTGTATATATTTCTAGAAATTTAAAAATATATATAAATCCAAGTACTTTTTTAAAAATATGAATTATGTCATTCCGTATCCATTGTTCTTCATTTTGCTTCTTTCCCCCACCACCCACAATATATCCTTGGACTCTTTCTATATTAGTACATAAAGAGCTTTTTCATTTTATTTATTTATTTATTTATTTTTTGGAGACGGAGTTTCCCTCTGTTGCCTAGGCTGAAGTGCAGTGGCACCATCTCGGCTCGCTGCAAGCTCCGTCTCCCGAGTTCATGCCATTCTCCTGCCTCAGCCTCCTGAGTAGCTGGGACTACAGGCACCTGCCACCACGCCCGGCTAATTTTTTGTATTTTTAGTAGAGACGGGGTTTCACCATGTTAGCCAAGATGGTCTCGATCTCCTGACCTTGTGATCTGCCAGCCTCAGTCTCCCAAAGTGTTGGGATTACAGGCGTGAGCTACGCTTTTTCATTTTATTTAAAATTTACATAGCATTCCATTTCATGGTTGTACTATATTTAACTGGTACCCTATTAATAGACATATTTAAGTTGCTCCCAGTCTTCTGCTATTACAAGCAGTGCAATAATGAATTATCTGATATTTAAGCAACTGTAAATGTGCTTCTAGAATTCGTACTATAGAAATAGCATTTCACATGCAAATCAAAACCACAGTGAGATACCATCTCACGCCAGTTAGAACAGTGATCATTAAAAAGTCAGGAAACAACAGATGCGGGTGAGGATATGGAGAAATAGGAACACTTGTACACTGTTGGTAGGAGTGTAAGTTAGTTCAATCACTGTGGAAGACAGTGTGGTGATTCCCCAAGGATCTAGAACCAGAAATACCATTTGACCCAGTAATCCTATTACTGGGTACATACCCAAAGGATTATAAATCATGCTACTATAAAGACACATGCACACATATGATTATTGCAGCACTATTTACAATAGCTAAGACTTGGATCCAACCCAAATGCCCATCAATGATAGACTGGATAAAGAAAATATGGTACATATACACCATGGAATACTATGCAGCTATAAAAAAGAATGAGTTCACGTCCTTTGCAGGGACATGGATGAAGCTGAGACCATCATTCTCAGAAAACTAACACAGGAACAGAAAACCAAACACTGCGTGTTCTCGCTTGTACGTGGGAGTTGAACAATGAGAACACATGCACACAGGGAGGGGAACATCACACACCAGGGCCTGTTGGGGGTTGGGCAGCAAGGGGAGGGAGAGCACTAGGACAAGTACCTAATGCATGCAGGGTTTAATACCTAGATGATGGGTTGATAGGTGCAGCAAACCACCAGGCCACATATATAGCAATGTAACAAACCTGCACGTTCTGCACATGAATCCCAGTACTTAAAGTAAAATAAAAAAAAAAAAGAAGAAATGAATAAACAAAAAAAGGAATAGTATTTCACATGCACACACAATTCTTTACAGTTTTGTTTTTTAATTAAACATTTTATTTTGAGATAATTATAGATTCACATGCAGTTTTATGAAATAATACCCTTTACCCAGTTTTCCCTAACTGGGTGCAAAACTATGTATAATAATAGCACAATCAGGAAATTAATGTTGATACAACTCACTAAACTCATTCAGATTTTACCAGTTTTCCATGTGTGTATTAAGTCCTATGCAGTTTTATCACCTACAGAGACTATAGTATCCATCCCCACAGTCAAGATAGAACAGTTCCATCATCACAAGGATCCCTTTTCCTGGCCTTTTGTAACCACACCCACCTTGCCCCCTGGCTACTGCCTCCACTCCACCCCTACCCCGTCCCTAACCTTTGGTAACCTTAGAACATTGGCAATCTGTCCTAATTCTCTGTACTTTTGTCTTTTCAAGAATCTTATGTAAATTGAATCATATCATACAGTATATGATACCTCCTGGAATTTGATTTTTAAAAATCAGCATAATCCCCTTGAGATTCATCTAGATTGTTGTATGTATCAATAGTTTGCTCCTTTTTATTGCTTCGTAGTATTTCATGATACGGATGTACCACAGTTTTTTTAACCGTTCACTCATTGAAGGATATCTGGGGTTCTTCCAGTTGTTGGCTCTTAGGAATAAAGTTGCTATGAACATTTATATAGAGGTTTTTGTGTAAACATAAAACATTTCATTTTCCTGGGATAAACACCCAAGGGTACAGTCACTGGCTCATATGGTAATTGCATGTTTAGTTTTATAAGAAATTATCAAACTTTTCCAGAATGGCTGTACCATTTTATAATCCTACCCACAATGGATGAGTGATTTGTATCCGTGCCCACATGTGGTGTTGTCACTATTTTATATTGTAGTTTTTCTGATGCATGTGCGTGGCTTTTAAAATTTCTCACCACATTCTTCCAGCTTTAAGTCTCTGGCTTTAAATCCAGGACTTCCTCAATAACAATAACAGTTGCTCTTTATTGAGCTTATGCCATATTCCAGACACTCTTCCAGGTATTTTACATATACTGTCTTATTTAATTTCACTTATTCCTCAGTATAAGCCTGGGAAGTAGAATCCGGCTGTTCAGCACAGGCTTAGTCATTTCTGAAATGGTTGGTGGGCTTTAAATCATTTGCCTCTCAGTGTATCTTTTTCTACCTCCCTTCTCTTCTCTCAGCTTACTGTTTTGTCCTCTCCTTAGGGAGAAAGGAACCGGGGATATTCAGGACTTTACTCTTGCCTTTAAGACAAGTGCCAGATGGATGGGAACAGGCCGGAGAGCCAAGGGGCCAGAGTGTAGAAGTGATTGATGGGCTTCTGGTGTCCCCCCCACTTCCTGGTTCATAGCTACGGACTAACCAGCAAAGCTGGTGGGCTGGGGAGGAGGACCGGAAAGGAGGGAGAAAGGGTAGTCTTCCCTGGTTGCCATCTACATGCTCAAGCCCTGAATTGAAAATACCTACGGTCCTTCATGTGAGACAGGGTCCTGCTCACCGGCCCATGATCTTCCTGTGGCAAATGAAAACCCTTGACTGCCCCCAGTCCATGAGTTGAATCCAGGCCCACACCCCAGAGCAGCAGGGAGGGAAAAAGGCACAGCTGACAGCCACAAAGTCCCAACGAAAGCTTAGGGGTAAAACTAGAAGCAACTCTAGTCTCTGAGCTAACAAAAAGCCTGGAGACCAACTTGGGTAAATAGTACTGCAATCAATTAAAATTAATAAACATTTTCCTGCACCTTCTGTATACAAAGGCCTTTCACAGCATGTTTGAGCTGGAGAGGACCGTAGGGCCATCTCCATTTTCTCCATTTTGCAAATAAAGAAACAGAGTCCATCTGCGAAGAGACCAAAAGTAGGCATGGGATACTTGTATTTACCCCAAATCTTATCTTTTCCAGGCCATTTCATCAAACTGTGGGATTGTTCTTGTTTTATTTTAGTTTTGGGACAAGGAAACTGAGACTCAGTGAGCATAAGGAACTTGTCTACCATCTCCCAGCAAATTAGCAGCGCCACCAGCCACCAGCATTTGAAAGGAGTCCCCAACCCTATTCTGCTTCTTACAGATGCATCCATGCTACAATAACAACAACAGCAACAAACAATAGAAGGAGGTGCTCTATCAAGAGCTCAGGTCTCGCCGTTAACTTGTTGGGTGATCTTAGACAAACTACTTACACTCCTTAGGACTTGGCTTCTTTATTTGGGGAATAGAAAAGATGGAGATAGCCCTTCCAGCTCAAAAACATTGTGTGGCGGGGACTTAATTAAAGAAGGTATTACCTGTTGATTATCCAGTGAGGACTTCTACAGTGTGCAGCTCCCAAACAGTGGAGACCATCATGATGTGCTTCTGAATTCTGGAAGCCCCACGAGGGCAGGTGGTGTAATGAAATTACAGGGAGATACATTTCGAGGATGTTTGGGTTCCTATCTCATCTAGGGTGTTCATTTGTTTGGCTAGGAAACTAAAGACAGCTTAAAACCCTGAGCTTCTAAAGCACCTGGTTTCCCATCCGCTGCCAACACTGATTTTATTTCCCATGTGCTCTGTACCCAGCTCTTCATTCGGTTCTGCATCAGCCCCACAACTGCACACGTGCATACGTTCAGGCCCCAGACTTAGACACTTTTGGTTCCTGTAAGTAGCTTTGACAGAGATCAGCGGTATTCCTTGGGTAGAAGCTGTTTTCTTTTAAAAAACAGATGTTGATGACAATAAAGTCTAAAGAGAAGACTGCAATGTAACGGAATTTTAAAATCACTTCTATTTAGAGGAATCCACAGGACATGTTTTAAGAAAATACACCGTCCCACATTATTATATTACTAGTTTCATTGATGAAAAGGCTCAGCTACATTTAGCTTAACATCCTTAATACAAAGGGGCACCTCAAAACACATTTCCAGGCCAAAAATGGTGTAGATTTCTTGTCCTTTTCAATTAGACCTTACTTTCTATCAATGGGGTTCCCTTGTTACCTCTTTTTCCTTTTTTTAAACTTTATTTTACTTTAAGTTCTGGGATACATTTGCAGAACATGCAGGTTTGTTACATAGGTATACACGTGCCATGGTGGTTTGCTGCACCTATCAACCCATCCTCCAGGTTTTAAGCCCCACATGCATTTGGTATTTGTCCTAATGCTCTCCCTCCCCTTGAACCCACTCCCCGACAGGCCCTGGTATGTGATATTTCCCTCCCTGTGTCCATGTGTTCTCATTGTTCAACTCCCACTTATGAGTGAGAACACGTGGTGTTTGGTTTTCTGTTCCTGTGTTAGTTTGCTGAGAATGATGGCTTCCAGCTTCACTCATGTCCCTGCAAAGGACATGAAACATGAACTCTTTCTTTTTTATAGCTGCATAGTATTCCGTAGTATATATATGCCACATTTTCTTTATCCAGTCTATCATTGATGGGCATTTGGGTTGGGCCAAGTCTTTGCTATTGTAAATAGTACTGCAATAGACATACGTGTGCATGTGTCTTTATAGTAGAATGATTTAAAATCCTTTGGATATATACCAGTAATAGGATTGCTGGGTCAAATGGTACTTCTGGTTCTAGATCCTTGAGGAATCACCACCCTCTTTTTCCTTTTTCAAAATTAAGAAAAGCAAGTGGTTTTTCACTTATGAGAAAATAAAAAAAAGAAACAGAAAAGAAAACAAGGATTCTATTTGGATATTTAACTATTTTTTAAAAATAGAAAACATATTAATATGATTAAAAGCTCAAAAAAGTCAGAAAGATAATCAGCAAAAACTCCCCCTTCTGCCCCACTCCAGACACAAAGTTCCCCTCCCCAGAGGCAATCAGTGTCTTTACCCTTCCAGAGGTATGTCGTGCATAAGCAAACACACATTCCTGCCCATTATTTTTTCCTTTTACCTATTATATCACACACACTATCTGTTGTTTTTTTCATTTAGCAATATATCCTGGGGTAATTCTCTTTCATTATATGAAGAGTTTTCTTTTCAGCTGTGTAATATTTTGTTGCAATTTATTTAGTAAGTCCCCTACTGACAGCTGTTTGGGTTGTTCCCAATCTGTTGTGATTACCAAAAGGCTTCAGAAGTAACTTGTATATGCATATCCCTACATATGCTCGGATAGCCTTACAAGAAATTCCTTGAAACAGAAGTTTAGAGCCTACAAAATTAGCTGGATGTGTTGGCGCATGCCTGTAATCCCAGCTATTCAGGAGGCTGAGACAGAAGAATCTCTTGAACCTTGGAGGCGGAGGCTGCGGTGAGCTGAGATCACACCATTGCACTGCAGCCTGGGCAACAAGAGTGAAACTCTGTCTCAAAAAAAAAAAAAGCTTAGAGTCAAAGATAGGAGCATTTGTAACAGTGATGATGAATTAGACTTTCATTTTATTTTATTTTATTTTATTTTTTTCTGGACAGAGTCCTGCTCTGTCACCCAGGCTGGAGTGCAGTGGCATGATCTCAGCTCACTGCAACCTCCGCCTCCCAGGTTCAAGCGATCCTCCCACCCAGCCTCCTGAGTAGCTGGGATTACAGGCACGCATCCCCATACCTGGCTAATTTTTGTATTTTTTGTAGATATGGGGTTTTGCCATGTTGCCCAGGCTAGTCTTAAATTCCTGGGCTCAAGTAATCCACTGCCCCCGCCTCCCAAAGTGCTGGGGTTACAGGCGTGAGCCACTGCACCTGGCCTACACTTTCATTTTGAAATCACCTATAACCCCTTCTTCAGTGTTAGTCATACTAACATTTTAATGTATAATTTTCCAAAAATGCTCATTTAACAAACATATACCAAGTCCCGAGGGGCTGTGTGTTCTAGTAGGCCCTGAACACAATAGCACTGCACAAAGCTGGCTTCTAGAACGGAGGGAGAGGCACCCAGTAGATGAGAGAAACTGTTATGAGTTGCTCCACGTCACTCGGGTGTGAAATTTTCTCCCTAAATCCCATCAAATCTGGATCTCAGCTTTACCCTTGCCAAAGTCTGTACCAAGTTCCACATTAGCTGCCAGGGTCGTTTCCTTTCCCATGGATTGTACCAAAATCCTGGGGTTTTTGTGGCCAGAAAATTAGAAGCAGCTCTCACATCCTCAACCCACTGCTGTCACAGTTTCTGGGGTTGTCCTTGGTGGATCTGCTCCCTGGGGGGCTGGAGAGCGCTTGCTCAAAGCCCTCCTCTGTTCTATCAACCCCCAGGTGGGTTCCCACCATGGAGACATCTGCTTTGCACCCTCAGAGGAAATCCCTGCTCCCACTGAATTCTGCACCCAGGAGTTTACTCAGTTTCCTGGTTCAGTATTCTTTTTAAAAACACCAGCTTCTACTCCTTCCTTCCCTTGCCCAGTGCTAGCGCCTTCCCCAGAAACTCACCAATACCTGGGAGCTATGACCCTCCCAAAGAGCCTAGACTGATTAGACCACAAAGGTTCAGCTGCTTTGAGAATTGGGAGAGGGGAAATCACATTTTCCTTCCTGGGGTTTCTGTATCCACGGAAATAAAGCAAAAATTAATATCTAAGTGATTGATCCCATTGCATAAAGGAATAAATAAAAATAAAATGACAAGCTCTGGTAAGCCTTGTTTTGTTTACTGCTGTATTCTCTGCACCTAGAATAATGCCTGACACATAGTAGATGCTCAAGAAATACTTGTTGGCTGAAAGAATGATGTGTTAGGAGGAAAAAGAATGCGGAAATGTCTAAGGGAGAACATTGGAGCTAGTAGGTGACTGCTTTAGACTGGGTGGTCAGAGATAGTTTTTCTGAGGAGGTGACATCTTGACGGGTTTTTGAGGATCAGAAGGAATCAGCTCTGTGAACTGTATTGGGTGGAGCCATCCAGGTAGAGGAGGGCATGGAGGGCTTTGGAACTGGAAGAGAGTTTGAGGTGAAGTGAGCCCAGAAAGAAGCCTTGGACAAAGGCAGCAGGTTGTGGGGGACCTTGCAGGATGTGTGAAGGCACGTGTAGAACGCATGCAAACTGCGACGCAAAAACTTTCAATGACTTTGAGCAGGGGAATAAAATGATTTTGCTTTTAAACTTCTTTACATTTTTAAAGATCTTCTGGGCAGCTGGTTAATAGTATATTTGAGCAGACAAGCGGGTAAATCAGATCTGTAGAGAGGTTACTACTATCGTCACTGAGATGACATGGCTGGAACTGGGGATGGTGCTCGGAAACATGGAAAAGTGTGGGTAGATTTGAGATAAATTTGGAGGCAGACAAAACTCAATTATGGATCCAAGGTGGGAGATGAGAAAAAGAGGGAAACTATAAGAATTATTCCCAGGCTTTTCCCTCGGAAGAATTGGAATCTGGGCATCACTGGGATGCGAAGTGAGGGTGAGGCAGGCTGAGGAACGCAGGCTGGGGAGTTTGTGATCATTGTCTACATAACGCTGGTGTGGTGTTAAGAATGGGGGAGAGTCAGACAGCAAGGTACTAGTCCTGCCTGTGCCAGGGCAACTGTGGGATAATGGGCAGGTTACCCAAACTCTGTGCCCCAGGTTCCTGATCTGGAAGGAAATAATAATAGCTCCTTTCTAACTTTTTATAAGGATCAATGGAGATAATCTATGTAAAATGCTTACAATAGTGTCTGTCACATAGTAAAGTATCCAATACAATTTAGCTCTTTTTCTCTACTTCTACACTGGCATTTAAGATGGATGTATGGTGTTCCATTTTATGAATCAAATATTTATTCAAATCCCCATTTGTATTCTTTTCAGTGTTGCAGCTTATTAATAGTAGCACAGTGTTAAAAGCACAGACTTAGGAGCTAAACTCCCTGGATTCAAATCCTGACCCAAGCACTAACCAGATATATAACCTTGGACAAGTTAACTAAGCTCTTGGTGCCTCAGTTTCCTAATCCCTAAAATGAAGATAATAACAATAGCACCTACTAGTACAATCTCAGAAGAGATTCTATTCTAATTAAATCATTACACTCATATATTACACTCGTTAAATTAAGTGAGTATAAAGGTCTAGCTCTTTTAGAACAATGTGCTAGAACTCGAATATATTAAACATCGTGTAAGCATTAGCTTTTATCATTATGTGCCAGCTACTCTTTTACATGTGTTATGTGTATTTCCTCAACTAATATTTATAATACCCCTATGAAATAGGTATAACTATTATGCCAATGTTATCAATCAGAAAACTGTGGTGCAGAGATTTAAGCCTAGACTCCAGAACCCCTTGCTTTAACAATTACTATTTGTGGCACATCATTTTATATGTATTTTTGCTCATCATATGACTATCTCTTTAGGATAAATTCCAAGAAATGGAATTTCATAATTTAAAAAACCCTATTTTAAGGCCTTTGGTGCATATTAACAAATTACTTCCCAGAATTTGTAGCAATTTACAATCCCTTGAAAGCAATATCATGGCTATGCTTTCTCACAGGATTGCATTCTTTATAGTTAAGTAATTCTTATTAATATTGCTATACCAGTTCTTTTTTGGTTAATATTTGCATAGTATATAGTTCTTCCATTCCTTAATTTTAATCTTTCTATGTCTTTATTTTTTAGGTTTACATCTTGTAATCAATGTGTATCTAGATTTTGGCTTTTTATCCATCTGAATACTCTATCATAAAAAGAAAGCTTAATTCATTTACTTTCACTGTGATTACCGATATAGTGGGACTTTCGTCCTGATACATAATTTTGCATTTTTAATTTCCCATACTTCTTTCTTTTCCTTTCCATCTTTTTAGTCCTCTAATGGATCCCTTGAGTTTTCTTTATTTCTCCCTTGGTTTCCTTGATTAGTTTGAAATTGTATATTCTATTTCTATTTTTTAAGTGATTGACCTTACATTTTTAATATGCTTATTTAACTTAACAAATTCTATCTTCATCCCAAGCAAGATTGGCATCTTTGTGTGCATTAATTGCAAATGATCTGCCCTTCACTCATCTATGATAATATTGCTAATAGACTAACTTTATTAATACATTTCTCTCTCTCCAATTATTCTTTAACAAATATTCATGCAGAACTTCTGGCTATGGCCTAATGAGGAAACTGGCAACCTCTTTTCCCATAAAACCAGCTATGAAGACAGACAAAATTGATAAAAATAACCTTTTCAGTATTTTGGAAACTGATCAAAGGCAGACCACCTGAGAAGCTTTTATGCTTGAAAAACTGCTGAACTTTGGATACGGACAGTGGGACTCTGTAACGTCTTAGCCTGGGGCTGCTTCTCTCCCCAGCTTAGCTGATGTGAAGTTTGCCAGGCTTGGGCAGGTCAAGAATACTGGCAGCTTCTCTGCCAGGATTGTAGGGAATTCACCAGATTTGGAGCAGTGGGCAAAGCCCATAACCAGAGGCATTGTTGGTGAAATGACCATGCCAGCCACAGGTAAGTGGTTGGGGACAGTGGTCTACTAGCCTTA
The DNA here is from genome assembly GCF_028885655.2 of Pongo abelii. Lineage (NCBI taxonomy): Eukaryota > Metazoa > Chordata > Mammalia > Primates > Hominidae > Pongo > Pongo abelii. Next base: position 87,458,191 of record NC_071997.2, on the reverse strand, counting down.
GGTTGTGTGGTTGGGGCCAGTGTATTCCCAGCTGAGGCTATGGGTATACACAGTAGGGAATGAAGAGGGCTCAGAATCCCACATCAAATTCCCACTCAGAATTCCATTGTCATGTCTCCCTAGTATCTTCCAATCTGGGTTAGTTCCTCAGTCTTTTTTTCTTTTCATGATCTTGACACTTATTTTTTTTCTTTTTCAGGCAAAGTCTCGCTCTGTCACCCAGATTGGAATGCAGTGGTGCAATCTCGGCTCACTGCAACCTCCACCTCCTGGGTTCAAGCAATTCTTGTGCCTCAGTGTCCTGAGTAGTTGGGATTACAGGTGGGCGCTGCCAAGTGGACTAATTTTTGTATTTTCAGTAAAGATGGGGTTTCAATATGTTGGCCAGGCTGGTCTTGAACTCCTGACATCAAGCGATCCACCGGTCTCAGCCTCCCAAAGTGCCAGGATTACAGGCGTGAGCCACCACGCCTGGCAGGTCTTGGCACTTTTGAAGAGCACTATTGAGCAGTTTGTAGAATGAGTGCTCCTCAACTTGGAATAAGACAAGGATAACTATTAGGAATGTGCTAGAGAATGTATAGGAAAAGATGGATAGAATGAATAAAGAATTATATGGGAGTATTTCAGAAAAGAAATGGAAGCACTATAAAACCCAATGAAAATTCTAGAACTGAAAAATACAATATTTGAAATCATGTCTTCGGATGGGATTCATAGCAGCTGGGACATTGGGGTATTCAGAATGAAGGATCTGTGAACTTGGAGATAGGGCAAAATAAATTATTCAAACTGAAGCAGAATGAAAACAAAACTATTTTTTAAATGAACAAACTGTCAGTGACATGTGGAATAATATCAAGTAGTTGACATATGTAATTGAAGTCACAGAAGACAGAACATGACAGAAATAAAATGAAAACAAAAATGATGGCCGAATATTTCTTAAACTTGATGAAAAACATCAATACACAGATCCAAGAAGTTTGACAAATCCCAAATGAGATAAATACAGACACATCATGGTCAAATTGTTTAAAAAGATATGAAGAAAATATTAAAAGAAGCCAGAGGGAAAAAAGAAAAATTATATACAAGGTAACAAATATTTGTATTGCTGTTGGTTTTTAAAATTAGAAACAACAGAAGCCAGAAGACATTTGAAAAACATCTCCAAAGTGCTGAAAGAAAAAAACCTTCAACCTTAAATCTTGAAATGATATATCCTTAAAAAATTAAGAAGGCCAGGCGCAGTGGCTCACACCTGTAAACCCAGCACTTTGGGAGGTTGAGGTGGGCAGCTGACCTGAGGTCAGGAGTTTGAGACCAGCCTGGCCAATATGGTGAAACCTGATCTCTACAAAAATTACAGAAATTTACCCGTGTGGTGCCACACACCTGTAATCTCAGCTAATCGGGAGGCTGAAGCATGAGAATCACTTGAACCCAGGAGGTGGAGGTTGCAGTGAGCCGAGATTGTACCACTGCACTCCAGCCTGGGCAACAGAGTGAGACTTCGTCTCAAAACAACAACAACAACAACAACAACAACAACAACAAAAATTAAGACAAAATGAAGACATTTTCAGATAAACAAACATTGAGAGAATTTGTAGCCAGTAGACCTTCACTACAAGAAGTGCTAAAGGGAGTTCCTCAAACCAAAGGGACACTATACCAGATAGAAACACATGTGACCAGGAAGAAATAAAGAGTTCCAGAAACAGTAAGCATGGGGGTAAACAGAAAAGGCTTTTTTCTCTTTCCTTAATTTTCTGAATGTGCAATTGATAATTTAAAGCAAATGAATGATAACAATATACCATGGGGTTTATAACATATGTAAAGTAAAATATGTAATCATAATACTACAAAGTACAGTAGGAGCTAAATGAAGTATATTGTACAGTTTTTATTACATGTGACTTAGCATATTAATAAATTGCAGTCTGTAAAAAACTAAAGTTGCATATTGCAATCTCTAGAGTAAGAGCTACAGATAAAAAAGAGGCATAACTAAAAATCCAATGGAAGAGATAAAATAAAATACTAAGAAATAACACAAAGAAAATCAGAAAAGAAGAAAAAATGAACAAAAACGGGGGAAATAAATAGGAAGCAAATAACATGATAGTAGACATAATCTAAAATAATAATTTATCAATAATTACATACATGCAAAGAAGCTAAGCACTTAGATTAAAACCTCAGTGCCTTAAGCACATATCTGGTTCTAATAACTTCATGGTCAATTTGGTTTTTAATTGGCTTTTACAGCTCTGATTTTAGCTTTCTTTTTCTACTTTCCAGTACTTGTGGATTTCCTTTGCATATTTTTGAGATGGGCTGAATATGAACTGTTTTTAATAAATATATAATATTTACATAATTATATATATGTGTGTATATATATAATATAAATCACGGCTCACTGCAGCCTCGATCTCCCCAGGCTCAAGCGATCCCCCCACCTCAGCCTTCTGAGTAGCTGAAACTACAGGCACACACTACCACGTCCAGCTAATTTTTGTATTTTTAGTGGAGATGGGGTTTCTCCAAGTTTCCCAGGCTGGTCTCGAACCCCATGGCTCAATCAGTCTGCCTGCCTCAGCTTCCCAAAGTGCTGGGATTATAGGCATGAGCCATAGTGCCCGGCCTTTAAATATATATTTAAAGCATAACTTCCCTGTGTTTGGAGGTAGGGTAGGGAATCTGGGAGCTTCCCGCAGCAGTTCAGTCTATGATATTGGCAACTTTATTTAAAAAATGTAAATAATGAATGCCTGCTGAATTTATTCTGTCTTAAGCTAATAATAAGTTTCTAACTTTATTTTAAAAATAATTGGCTCATTGTCCTCATTTGCTAAATAACCTAGCCTTCCTCCACTGATTACAAACATTTGGGTGCATTGCTGTATTTCTGCTCTGTCACCACGCTTCTCTGTTTTTGCACCAGTAGTACAGTCTTACAATTATTTCAGCTTTCCATTATTTCATTCAGTCATAGTGTCTGCTAGGTAAAAGCCCCTACCATCACCCCATTCCAAACATTTTGGCTATTCTACTTAGATGAACTATAGGATAATTTTGTCAAGTTAAAACATTTTCTGTTTGGATTTTATTTGGGATAATGTTAAAGATGTAGTATTACTTGGGGGAAGAATTGGTATCTAAGTGGTCTTAGATTTTCCCACCCAGAAACATGGCACGCTTTTTCATGTATTCAAGGCATGAATGTCTCTCAATAAAGTTTTGCAGTTTTCTTCGTGAATGTTCTGTCCATTTTTTCATAACGGTATTCCTCCATCCCTCTTCAGTAACTGTGTTTTGCTGAGTAAGATCTCTTTATCATATATGTGGGTTTTCTTGTCTTGACCTTGTGTTTAATGAATAGAGTATTAAAAAGGTTTTTCTTTTTAAACATTCACTAACATGGTAATGCATTAAAATTCTTTTTCTTTATTTTTATTTAACTGTTTTGTTTGTTTTGTTTTTTCAGATGGAGTCTCTGTCACCCAGGCTGGAGTGCAATGGTGCAATCTCAGTTCCCTGCAACCTCCATCTCCCTGGTTCAAGCAATTCCCATGACTCAGCCTCCCGAGTAGCTGATATTACAGGTGCCCACCACCACGTCCGGCTAATTTTTTTGTATTTTTAGTGGAGACGGGGTTTCACCATGTTGGCCAGACTGGTCTCGAACTCCTGACCTCAGGCAATCTGCCCACCTCGGCCTCCCAAAATGTTGGGATTACAGGTGTGAGCCACAGTACCCGGCCTATTTAACTATTTTTATTGAGGCATAACATACAATAAACTGTGCAGGGGTACTGATCTTATGTTTTCATCTTGGTGAATTTTTGCATCTGTCTAATCAGGTCAAAATATGGCTCTTTCCAGTATCCCAAAAGCCCCCCTCATCCCACTTCCACCCACACCAACCCCTGAGGTAACTACTGTGTATTTCTATCAACAGGGAATAGGTTAGCCTGCTTATGACTTTAATATCAATCAAATCATGCACTATGCACTTTAGTGTCTGGATTCTTCCATTTAATATAATATCTTTAGGTTCACCTATTTTGTTGCTCTTATCAGTACTTTGTACTTTTTATTGTTTTGTAGTATTCTATTGTATGTTTGTGGGTGCATGTGTGTATATATATTTGTGTGTACACATATTTGTGTGTACACATGCACGCAAATATTTATGTACACACACCTATATTCCATGATTGACGTATCCATTCTCCTGTTGATGGGTCTGTGGGTTGTTTCTAGTTTTTTGCTATTACAAACAAAGCTACTATGAACATTCTTGTGCATGTTTTTTTTTGTGCACATATGTGCAGCTTGTTGTTGGGTGAACACAATGGGTGAATTTGCTGGGTCACAGGGTATGCACCTGTTGACTTTAATAGATGCTACCAAATGATATTCAAAAGTGGTTATGACATTTTACATCCCCACCATCAATGATTGAAAGGTCCAGACGCTTCCTGTCTTCACTAGCATTTGGTAGTGTCAGGCTTTTAAATTTTAGTTATTCTGGTGGGTGTGTAGTGGCATCTCATTATGGCTTTAGTTTGCATTTACTTGATAAGTAGTATAATGTGCAGTATTTTTTCACATGCTTGTTAGCCATTTGGATATTCTCTCTTTTTAAGTTAAATATTTTTACACATTTTAAAATTGGTTTGTCTTCTGATTGATTTGTAGGAGTTGTTCATATATTTCATATATGAGTCCTTTTTCTTACCTGTACAAAGATATTTGTCTGGGACTTGCTTTTTTATTCCCTTAATGATTTCTGTTGATGAACAGAAGTCTTCAATTTTAGTGAAGTTCAATTAATCAGGTTTTTTTTTTTTTTTTTTTTTTTTAATTTAGGGCTACTGATTTATTGTGTCGTAAGAAATCTTGGCTTCCTCCAAGGTCTTGAAGCTATTCTCTTATATTTCCCTTTGGAAACTTTATTGTTTTATCTTTCATATTTAAGTCTACAATCCATCTCACGTTAATTTCTGTGCATTGTAGGAGGTAGGGGTTCACACTTAGTTTTTTTGCCCTATTCAAGTTTCAGCACCAGCTGTTGAAAAGATAATTCTTTCCTCCACTGAATTACATTGGTATTGTCTTTGTGAATCAGGTGAGCATATATGTGGGTCTGTTTCCGCACTGCATTTTATAACACAGATCTACTTATCTATTCTTTCACCAATACCATGCTGTCTCAGTTACTATAGCTTTGTCATTTTTGTAAGACTCAACATTTTGTACTGTAAATTCTCCAATTTTGTTCTTCAAGGCTGTCTTAGCAATTCTAGGTCTCTTGCATTTCCTTGTAAAATTCAGAACCAACTTGTCAATTTCAACAACCATAAACTTTCTGGGATTTTGATTGTGATTTTATTGAACTTATATATCAGTTCAGGAAGAATTAATCTCTTAACGATATTGAGTCATCCAATCTGTGAACATGTGTGTCTCTCATTTATTTAACTCTTTTTAAATTTCTCCCAGTAATTTTGCTGTTATTGTTGTTTTTTCAATATACAAGTCATGCACATATTTTGTTAACTTTATTCTCAAGTATTTCATAAATACATATTTTTATAAATATGTACATAAATATTGTATATATACATATATAAAATATATATATATATTTAGAGACAGAGTCTCACTCTGTCACCCAGTCTAGAATGCGGTATAACCATAGCTTGCTGTAATCTTCAACTCCTCAGCTCAAGCCATTCTCTCACCTCAATCTCCCAAATAGCTGGGACTACCACCATACCCAGCTATTTTTTTTTCTTTCTTTCTTTCTTTTTTTTTTTTTTTGTAGACAGGGTTTCACTGTGCTACTCAGGCTGGTCTTGAACTCCTGGCCTCAAGTGTGTTCCTCCTGCTTTGACCTCCCAAAGTGCTAGGATGACAGGCATGAGCCTCTGGGCCCGGCCTATTTTATATTTTTTGAATCCATTATAATGGTGTAGACCTTTAAAATTTTTCCTTGCCAATTGTTTGTGGCTATTTTATGGAAACGCAGTTTTATAGATTGAGTTTGTATTAATGTACTTATTAGTTCTAATAGTTTGTAATAGATTTTTTGGAATTTCTACATACAAAATTAGGGCATCTGCAAATAAAGACAGTTTTACTTCTTCCTTTCTACTTTTTATGGTCTCTTATTTATTTTTCTTCAGAAAGGACTTCCAAATATTCTCTCTGTAGACTGATGGTCCTAATTGAAGTCATATGTAAAATGGCTATAAAAGTGCTAGGACAAGGAAGGCTTCTTTGGAAAGAATATTGGATAATTTAATTGAAGCAATGATCTGAATATGATTTCTCACTGAATGCCCCTGTTGATAGAAAATGTTTACACACAAAAATGTATGTAATGTACATGCATAATAAATATGTATATCAACAACCACATGGTGAATCACCGTCATAGCAAATGAAAAAAAAACAAAACAAAACAGAAAAAACCAACAACTTTGCCTGAAGGAAAATTCTTGTGAGTTACCACAAAATGCTCAAAAGCTTGAATGCAGAGGTCTTAAAACAAACTTTGCTTCTATCAAACTTTGCCTCTTTATGTCTCAAGACTTTTTAGAAAGCAATTTTCCCTGTATTTATCCACATAAACACACAAGATAAGGGCAGGATTTCTGTCTTCTATTTCTAAGTTGCACCTTGCCAATTAGGTGTTCCATGGACATTCCTTGAATGAGTGAATGCATGAATAAATGAAAAGAATGAGTGAGTGGATGAGAGAGCTCAGCCCCAATCTTCAGTTTTCTTTGATAACTCACCCTATTGGACTTAGAATTTATTTGCTATTTTCCATATGCTGTTCAGATAATCTGGTTTCCCGTTTACAACTTGATTCCATTAAAGGAATGTTCCCAGCTGTAGTAAACTGTTTTCAAAGATTGTGCAACAATCTCTTTGCCCCCACTTGCCACATCTACCCTGTTTCTCAGAGGTTACCCCTGGTAATAGTCAAACAGAGAATTAGAAAAAGTAGATTGGACAGAATTTGACTTTTTATTTTTGGAGACGGAGTTTCGCTCTTGTTACCCAGTAACTGGGTAACCATTGCACTGGTGCAATCTCGGCTCACTGCAACCTCTGCCTCCTAAGTTCAAGTGATTCTCCTACCTCAGCCTTCCGAGTAGCTGGGATTACAGGCACCCATCACCATGCCCAGCTAAATTTTTGTATTTTTCTTTAGTAGAGACAGGGTTTCACCATATTGGCCAGTCTAGTCTCGAACTCCTGACCTCAGGCGATCTGCCCGCCTCGGCCTCCCAAAATGCTGGGATTACAGACATGAGCAACTGCGCCCAGCCAGAATTTGACTTTTTTTAAAACCTAAATTTGGTTGTATCAGTCGTTCTGCATGCATTGTATAGTTATGGTCCTGGAAGTTGTGTTATAATTATCATGCAGCTTCAGTGAACTTCAATCCACCATCTACCTGCTCTGACCTCTCTACTCATTGCCCCTCCATCTACATTGAGACAGGTGGCCCTACTCTCTGTCTGCACTCAACAGTCCTGCCAATGTCTATCAGCCCTCTATTCCCCGTAATAGTTTACTCACACCCATGTACATGATCATCTCTCTATATAATTTCCATAGACCCCAAGGGTCCCAGTGCAGTGCTTTGCAGAAACTAGAACTTTAGAACAGTACTTGCTAAATGCACAAAGTAAAAGAGGAGATGGACAGATGGGTAGACATCAAAGATGGGATGTAACCAATACATAGTCAGTGTTACAATCAGCAAGATATAGTATACACACATTAAATTACATTGGATTGTTTTCTAGTAATTATGGTTCTGGGTTTATAATGGTTTTGAGAGAGGCATTAGCAATTCCTACCTTGGATTAGTCACAATGAATGTTTAGTTTTCTGTCGGAAGGCACATTATTTATTTAATGTCACAATACTAAAATCATTTCATTCTGCAATGTTCAATAAACAGAAAAAACCCGCCTAACATCTATATTAAATTGTTGCTAAGAAAGTAAACATTTCTCCCCCTGTTTTCTCTAAGTTGATTAAGCACCAGTATATTTAAAAATGTTTCCCAAGCCTGAGAAGGCTCCCCTCTGTACTTACAACTATTCAGTGTAGAATGTTTTTCCTACCACTTGATTACAATTTGGCAGTAGTTTCTGAATAATTTACAAATTTTAAATTTCTGTGCCCCAAACACACATGTGTTTGCAGCTAAACAGACTTGAACGAATATGCAAATTGCACTTTTATGTCAAAAATGAGTGAATGCAGCTTCATGCAGAAAAAAGCTAACTGTCACCCTTGTGTTTTTGTTTAGACTAATCTGTGTGCTGTCGCCCCCACATCAGACTGCATCAACATTTTCTTTGGGATATTAGACGTAAATGTTTATGGCTGCAAAGAGCCTAGGAGGGATTGGCACTTATTAAAAACGACCCTGGAGTATTTTCTTTGGTTTCCACATAAATATCCCAGGGAAGCGTTCAATGGAATGAGACTGCCAGGTAGAAGGAAATGAGCATTGCAGCAGGATGCTGGGGTCTCCTGGGTCCTGTCACATGAGAGGCCTCATCCAGGAGTGCAGCAAGAAGGCTGAGACCAGAGAACTGGGTGGAGCTGTCTTCTTCTCACTGTGGAAGATGATGCTGCTGCTGATGGGAAATGTCTCTCCCTAAGGCCAGGAATTTCCGCTTCCCCTGCCCCTCCCCAAAACTTCAATTTTTAAGAGTCATCTAAAGACTAGATACCATATGTAGATTTCATCCCATCTTCAATGTGGAGGCCAAGCCTTGGTGTGTTATCAAGATGGGGCAACCTCCTACACCACACTCAGTTTCATTCACAGGACGAAGTCGGCGAGAGCTCACTATGCCTTCTCAAAGGTTGGGAGCTGGTTCCTGAAGTTGACACATGGAGGTGTTCTTTCTTGATTTTAGAAAAAGCTAAGAATCTTATACCAGCATCTCAGACACTGAGGACGTGATTCTAGTCCTCTCTGATTCAACCAAAATGTATCAAAAATCCACTATACAAAGGCCCATTAAGTTCTCCTGATATTAACCTCTCCAATGTAATCATTGTCCTCCAGCTTTTACCCCTAGACTGCCTGAAATTTAGGTAATGTCATTGCACTCCCAATGGTCTTTACCTCATATCATCCCGCTACAGTGGCTATCACCAAGGTCACAAACAACCTCCACAAATCCAAATAAGATGAACATTTTCCAGTTTCCATCTCACCTCTCATCAGTATTGGTGCTTTTGATCACTTCCTCCTTTTTGAAACCCTTATTTCTCTTGACTTCAATAACACCACACTCACTTTTTCTCCCTCCTATTCCTGGCAGCTCCTGTCTTTTTTTTGCAGGCCCATTTCTCTCCACCCAGTCTTTAAATGCTGACAGACTAGAAACTGCACAGTCATCTCAAGAGGCACAGAAAGAGCATTTAACAAAGCCCAACATTCTTTAGTGTTAAAAACACTCAATAAACTAGGAAAAGAAGGGAACTTAACCTGACAAAAGCAAGGAAATGGAACCTGCCCTAGAGCCTCCAGAAAGGAGCAGATCCCTGACATCACACTCCAATCTAGCCTGGTGACACCATGTTGGACTTCGAATCCATTGAACTAGGAGATAATAAATTTATGTCGTTTTAAGCCAATTTATCATAATTAGTTATAGAAGCAATAGAAAACTATTATAATGCAGCCATCTATGAAAAACTCTAATAATACAGTATAATAATACAGCCATCTATGAAAAACCCACACCTAACACCAACTTAAGGGTGAAAGACTGGATATTTTTCCCTTAAGATCAAGAACAAGACAAGGATGTCTAGTCGCAGCACTTCCATTCAACATCTAATTCAGGGTAGCTAATTCATGGTAATTAGGTGAGAAAAAGAAATAAAAAGCGTTCAGATTGGAATGGAAAACGTAAAACTAGCTCTATTTGCACATGAAATCATCTTGCATATAGTAAATCCTAAGAAAATCACAAAAATTGGGCATAATAAATATGTTCAGAATAGTTGCAGGATACAAGATCAATATGCAAAAGTTAATTGTATGTCTATAACTAGCAAGAACAATCAGAAAATAAGACAATGATTTCATCTATAATGACATCAAAAAGAAGAAAGTACTTGGAAATAAATTTAAAATAAGTTCAAGACATATACACTGAAAACTATAAAACATCACTGAAAGAAATTAAAGAAGACTTTAAAAAATGAAAAGTTATTCTATTACAATTGATTGGAATATTTAAAATATTATTATAATATCAATACTCCCCAAATTGTTCTACAGATTCAGTGCAATCCCTATCAAAATTCCAGATGGCTTTTCTGTAGGTATTAGTAAGCTCATTATAAAATTCATGTGGAAATTCAAGGGACCCAGAGGAACCAAAACAATACTGAAAAAGAACAAACTTGGAAGACTCACACTTTCTACTTTAAAAACACAAAGCTATAGTGATCAAGACTGTGTAGTATAGGCATAAAAATAGACATACAGATCAATAGAATAGAATTGAGAATCCAGGAAAAAAAACCCTTACATTTCTGGTCAATTGATTTTTGACATGGGGGAAATAGTCTTTCACCAAATGTTGCTGAGACAACTGATATCCACATGCAAAAGGGTGAACTTGGATCCTTATCTCTCTACGTACAAAAGTTAACAGAAAAGGACCAGAGACCTTCATGTGACAGCTAAAAATACAAAACTTTTAGAAGAAAATATAGATGTGAATCTGCATGTCCTCAGATTAGGTAATAGTTTCTTAGCCATGACACCAAAAGCACAAGTTACAAAAAAAAAAAATGTAAATTGCACTTTATCAAAGTAAAACACTTTTGTGCTTCAAGGAATATAATCAATAAAGTGAAAACCCAAAGAATGAGAAAAAATTTTTGTAAATCATACATTTCGTAAGGGACTTGTATCCAGAATAAAAAAATGTATACACAATGCTACAATAAAAAGACAAATAATCCAATTTTAAAATGGGCAAAAGATTGGAATAAGCATTTCTCCAAAGAAGATATATAAATTGTCAAAAACACATGAGAAAATGCTTGCATTATTAGGGAAATGCAAATCAAAACTGCAATGAGATGTCACTTCATGTCCACTAGGATGACTATAAAAAACAGACAATAACAGGCGTTGATGAGGATATGGAGAGCTTAAACCTCATACATTGCTAGTAGGAATGTAAAATTAATGCAGCTGCTTTGGAAAAACAGTTTGGCAGCTCCTCAAAAAGTTGAACATAGAATTGCCATATGACCCAGCAATTCCATTCCTAGGTATATAAAAAAATTGAAGACATATGTCCATACAAAAGCTTGTGTATCATTGTTTATAGCAGCCTTGTTCATAAAAGCTCTAAAATGGAAACAACTCGATGTCCATCAATTGATGAATGGATAAACAAAATGTGGTATAGCTATACAATGGAATATTATTTAGTGATCAAAAGGAATAAAATACTAACACATGCTACAACATGGATGGATCTTAATATCATTATGCTAAGAAGCTAGACATAAGAAGTCACATATTATACAATTCCACTTATACGAAATGTCCAGATTAGGCAAATCCACAGATACACAAAGTAGATTAGTGGTTGTAAAGGTTAGGAAGATGATGGAATGGGGATGAATGCTAATGGGTGTGTGGTTCATTTTTGGGGTGACAAAAATATTCTGGAATTAGATAGCAGTGATAGCTGCATAACCCTGTGAACTTATTAAAATACTGAATTGTACACTTAAAAATGAATTTTATGTATGCAAATTATATCTCAATAAAGTTTTTATATATTAACAAGACAAAACAAAACAGTGGATGGGCCTCAAGCTTTGGTCCCAAGTCTATTCTTTTTCTGCATTTTCCCTGGGCAATCTCTTTGACTCCTACGACTTCAGCTATAACTGAGGCACCTGTCAATCTCAAGTTTTTATCTCTATCACAAATCTCTCCTCTGAGTTTCTCTGAATTTCCTACTTGAAGGCTTCAAAAGCACCTCTCATTTGACATAACCCAGGCTAAAATTTTGCTTTCCCCTTCTCCACCAAAGCCTGGTCTTCCTTCAGTGTTGCCTATTCAGCAAGTGGCACCACCATCCACTGATTTACCAGAGTTGGAAATGGGAATGGCACTTTCTTGTTCTTATGCCTTGTTGGCGTTGAGGAGGTACAATAAATGACAGTCCCTTTCCTCTGCTCAAGTTGATATTCAATGATGTCAGGTTGATACGGAAGATTTTTTTGTCAGCTTTATTACTGATAAAGCCAGTACTGGAAAATATGGCCTAGTTGCTTAGTACCAGATGATTTCCCAACACTGAGCCCCAGATGTAGGCACACTGAACACGCATTCATAAGCAGAACCAACAACCGCAGCCTCCCCAAACAGGGCCCTGTCTCTGCCTAACTTAGGGCAAACAGGAGCAGACAAGGATATGTATTTTTGGTGGTCAGAAAGAGGAGGGATCTGGGAGAGAGACATAAACTTGGAATTTGTGGGTATCTCAACTGTAGCTCAGCCATAAGAGTGGGAGATTGCCTGGGGAGAGTACAGAAAAAGAATAGGATTCAGGACTAAGGCTTGAGGCTGGTCAACTTTAAACACTGCATAGAGGAATATGAGCTTTTGATGGAGACAGAGCACCAGCCAGAAAAGGAGTGAAGTAATTGTGGTGTTGTGGAAGTCCATGGAAGAGAGTGTTTCAAGAAGGAAGGAGGCATCAAGCATCTTTATGCAGGGCCTTTGCACCTGTTGTTCTCAGCTGACTGTTCTTCCCCACCTATTTAGCTGCTTTAATTACTACTCATTTCTCCATCTAAGTGGCATTCCCACAGGGACACCTTCCCTTATTCCTCACTACCAGGCCTGGGTTAATCTCTTTCCCCCTTTACATGCCCTTATGGCCCCCGAAAATTTCCTACAACCCCTTGTGTTGACTGAAATATGATTAATACAAATGTAATTTATTAATTGAAATGTAATTAAATGCATGGGTATCATTCATGTCCCCACTTCACTGTTACTTCCATGACACTCTATTCACCTCTCTAACCCTTTGCTAAAAAATATTGGTGAGTATATAAACAAATCAGGGAACCATTGTAACAGTTTCACATAATAAAGGGTAGGTTTCAGGCTCATGTGTAGATGTTATTTTTGGAAATAGTGACTCTCTGTAGAAAATGCACTTGCCTACCATGATTCATATTTTCTACTAAACAAAGATAGGGAATAAAATGTATTTGGACTTGAGGCCTGAATTTCAGTGAGCTTTCCTTTCAAGAGGCACCGGGGAGATTATCCTGCAAACTGTTGACCTTCCTGGAAGATTTTGAAAACCCACACCTGCGAACAGGAAGACCCTTTGTGCTTCATGAGTGTTTGGTGAGTGACACTGAGTGCTTGACAGTGGGGAGGTCTGGGCTCTTTTCTATAAAGATTTTATGGCAGTGACAATGGGATGAGAGCATTTCTCACACGCAGCAGAGCAGAGTTTGTCTCGTGTAGCTCTCCTGTGCTTGTGGCAATGAACCTTTGATGATCGTCCTGCTATCTTGCACACCACATATACCTTCTTGTGCTCATTTGGACATCTTTTTAGTCTTATTGGGCTCTCTAATGGAGAGACACAGTGATCAATTTCACAACTAGGTATGTGGTCATAAAAAACTCATGAGCTGAAGTCCTCTGATGTTTGCAGTTTTCTTCCTCCACTTATAAAGGTCAGCTTGAAGTTGGGTGATTCTAGTCACCCACTGGGTGTGAGCTGGGTTCCTACCTGGACCATGTCTGGGACTTCTTAGATGTACTGATGATTGGGTGATGATGGAAATTTGGACCTGCTCACCCTTAAGACCTGTGTTAGCCCTTCTTCACGCTGCTATAAAGAACTACCTGCAGCTGGGTAACTTGTAAACAAAGAGGTTTAATTGACTCACAGTTCTGCATGGCTGGGGAGGTCTCAGGAAACTTAGAATCATGGCAGAAGGTGAAGGGGAAGCAAGGCATGTCTTACACGGTGGCAGGAGAGAGGGAGAAAGGGAGGGGGGAGAGGGGGAGGGGGGAGAGAGAGGCAGGTGAAAGAGGGAGGGAGGGAGGGAGAGAGCTAGACAGCGAGAGAGCGAGAGCAGGGGAAGAGCCATACACTTATCAATCAACCAGATCTCGTGAGAATGCTATCACGAGAACAGTAAGAGGGAAATCCACACCCACGATTCAATCACCTCCCACCAGACCACTCCCCCAGCATGTGAAGATTATAATTTGAGATGAGATTTGGGTGGGAAGACAGAGCCAAACCATATCAAGAACCATCTGTGCTTAATATGCCTCTGCTCATTATTGGGATTTAACTCAATGGCAGTATAAGTTACTGGGAATATTTGCTGGAAAGCATAACCTACTGACCTCCGTGGGGACATTAAAAGGTATACTACCAGAACTCATAATTTTGTCCTTCTTTCCAAAGCTTTCCTGGAGTAGGCTTTGACTAGGGGTAGAGACGGAGAAGTACAGAAGAATGCATTTTGGAGAAGAATCATTTTCTCCTCTCTTTCTCCTTTGACAAGGATTGATGGGTGTCTGGTTAAACGAGTGGCATCCTGTACACCCTGACCTTGGCCCTTGCCCTACCTCCTCCTTCAGAGCCTTGGTTGTCCCATAGTAGCTACCTGTACCCTACCTAAGGCCCCTGCCTTTCATGTGGTCCAACTCACACTGTTGGGGACCAAGAAAAACAAGCTTAGCTGGTAATAGCACAGTTTAGGAGTCAGACAGACTTGGGTTTGAATACTTGGTGACCTTGGGCAAGTTACTTAGCTTTTCTGGAACTCTGTTTTCTCACCTGGAAGACTGATATAATAGTACCCACTGCCTCATGAGCTAGTTGGAGGAATAAATGAACAAATGCAGACAAAGCAGAGTGCCCGGAACGTTAAGTTGTCAAATAACTGTCAGTTATCATCATTGCCTTCATCATCATCATCATTATATCAATCAGTAAATTTTAGTTACAAGTGACAGAAGCACAACTTAAGTCAATTTAAGGAAAGAAGGAAAATAGTTTGGCTTGGTTAACTGAAATGTCCAAGCACAGACTTAATCTAGAGGTTCAACAACATCATCCGTGCTCAATCTGTCTCTGAATCTCACTTTGCTTTTTTTCTATCTTGGCTTCATCCTCCAGCAGGTGGATAAAAGGATAACTGAAGGACCCTAGCCCACAGAGGCCCAATCTTGCTTCTCCTTCAACCACAAGGCCTGTGTATATGCATGGGGACACTCCAACTCATGTGTCCAAGCTCCAGCCACAAATCTATCTCCCAGAATACAACCTCCCCTTGTTCTCAGAAAGGCAGACCGTGGAAGAAGCCTCCATAAGCCCTGAAATAGGCTCAAGTCTCTTTGGGAAGGAATTCCGGGGTCCTGGGCATCAGGAGCACGGTGTAAAAGTGGGAATGGAAAGGATGCGGGCTCAAGATGGGCATGTTCACATGTTCCCACAGAATCGTTACCCCATGGGGAAGGGTGGGGCCAGATGAGGGCCAGAACAGAGCTTTTTAATGTGCAGGTGCCCTGGTTCCGAAGTCTAAGAGAGGTATTTATTTACTAAGTAGCATATTTATTCACATAGTGATTGCTGTGAAACAGTCTAACACAATGCAATCCAGGATATAATTACGTGTTGTGGAGGTTTTAGAGAAGAGAGGGACGGATGCCAACAGGAAAGAGGGTCTTGGAGGATGGAGAGATTGGGATAGGCCCAGGGCTAGAGAAGGCATTCCAGGTGAGGAGAGTTACGTGAGCAAGAGGCTGAGAGATCACACTAGGTCTGCCGTATGTAGGCACAATAGGGAGCCCAGCCTAGTAAGACAGAAGGTGTGTGCGGGAGAAATAGGAGAAGGCTAGGGGGTGGGGGTGGGAGTGAGGGGGCTGGAGGAGACATTTAGCAGGGCTCTAAGGGGGAGGCCAGCTCCAAATCTGTTACCATAAGAATTACGGAGTCTTTGAAGTTTGTGAATAGAGGATGATGGCTGGAAGTGGTGATTGAGAAGCTGGAGCTGAAAGCATGATGCTGGTGGATAAAACGGCCCAGGGCTGAGATCTAGGCTAGTAGATGAGGAATCAGACCAGGGCTACTGTGAGGATGACAAATTAGGGGGAAGTAGAGAAGGAGGGATGCTCATACATAGTCCACGGAAGAGGCTACGCTAACAAAGTGACCACATCCAGATCTGATGTCCCCAGAAGAACCAAGTACCTAGCACCAAGCAAGTTGCACACGAACGTGTTGCCAAGTTCAGCTGTTGCAGTAGATGGGATGGACACATGTCCAGTCTTATTTGGCAGTTATGATGACCCTCCTAACTGCATGAGGTGTTTGCTTTTCTTTTTTTCTTTTTTTTTTTTTTGAGACGGAGTCTCGCTCTGTCCCACAGGCTGGAGTGCAATGGCGTGATCTCCACCTCCCGCGTTCACACCATTCTCCTTCCTCAGCCTCCCAAGTAGCTGGGACTACAGGCGCCCGCCAACACGCCTGGCTAAGTTTTTGTATTTTTAGTAGAGATGGGGTCTCACCGTGTTTGCCAGGATGGTCTCGATCTCCTGACCTCGTGATCCACCCGCCTTGGCCTGCCAAAGTGCTGGGATTACAGGCGTGAGCCACCGTGCCTGGCCAGTGTTTGCTTTTCAATATTATTCCAGTCTCATGATGGGCAAATTAAATTCAGTGAGTCCATGGGGCTTGGCCTGGCCAGGGTTACCACCTCTGGGTGTCCCATGGACAGAGCTGGCACTTTGGGCTCAGGCTGACACACTGGTGAGGTTCCTGTGGCCAGAATGGAGGGCTTTTCCCTGGATGGCTTTGCTGGGCAGTTTGTAGGGCCCTGTTTGTTGGTCAGGGGTGATGTGTACTTGAATGCATTTGTAAAGGGGGCTTCCAATCCTGGCCTGTGCCCACTGGCTTCTCACATGAGGAAGGGTCTCCACAGTGCCTGGCCAGCTTCGTGACTAGAGTGCTGGTGCCCGCAGGTCCAGGTGGGTCCCGCCAAAGCCTTGGCTCCTACAGCATGGGGCATACACAGGGACTCAAGGGTATTCCTGGGAGTGAAAAAATCATGCACGGCCATGTGTTGCAGTCGTAGCCTTAAAGTTGGGCAATTTTTAATTACATGGTGTCAGTCAACCCATAATTGTTTACTGATCACCTGCCATGTACTCTGCATTGTGTTGAATGCTGCATGAGACACAGAAGGGATTCAGAGGACTTCTAAAGAATCTAGAGGTTTTGAGTCAGAGGACTTTGGTTCAAGTCCCAGCACTACCATTTACTGGTTATGTGGACTTTAATAAGTCTTTCAACAGTTTCCTTATCTGTAAAATTGGCACAGAAACACAACCTATCTGACAGCATTGATAGAGAAATACATGAGATAGCTATAATGATATCATAAGCTGACAGATATTTATTCTAATTGAATACGTGGAGACTAAAAAATTGATAATTTTCTAATGTTTAATAATAAAAATCCTGCAGTTCTATAATTCAATAGTTCTATGAAACTTTTTCTTGCTCCTAGGAAACATGTCATCTGACGGTAGGAATAAAACTAAGACACGTGTATAACAGCAATGAATACGAGAGAAAATATACCATGTTTAATGAGACAGAGCATAAGAGCCATTTGGTATTTTCTCATCTTTGATGTCATTTTCTTCCTTCCTGATTGTTACATTTCTAGAAGTATCTGGTTTCTCCATAGGCTCCTGAATGTGGAAAGTATCTGTAGCTAAGAGACAATCAGAAGCCACTGTCTCCCCAGCCGCTGTTTACAGATGGGGTGACCAAGGCCTGGGGAAGAAAGGAGTTCTGCCTTGCAAAGATGGTGCCGTTAGGAAGTGGTAGGACCAGGACTTGACCTCTATTGGTTCTTTCCAATCTACTCTGCTGCTCTCTGACCTGGCAGTCATCCATGAGGTGTGAGATCTGGGTGATGAAGGGGCACCTCCCCACTTCACTGCAGGCCACTCTTTGCTTTCCTGTCCTGGGTGGTCCATCACACATAACCATGTCTTTATAATAATTTATTTTGGCATGAACACACACACACACACACACTCACAGAAGAAAGAGAATTTTCAAGTAGGAAATAGGTGGGGAGATACGTAAGCTAGCCCTCAGCACTTCTGTCCCCCAGCAGGGTGCACTCCCCCTGACCTTAGGCCTTCTAGGCCCACACAGTCCTTATCTCAAGGAAGGATGGCCCATAGCTGCTACTCTCTGTGTGATCCCTCACCAGAAGAGAACGGACCATGAGATCCAGGAGAGAATTTACAAAAATGCCTGACTCTGACCCTATGAGCTGGAATGGAAGAGGAAGGTGGGGCCACCAGAGCAGTTGCAGCAATAAGAATTTGCTTTAGGTGCTTCGGTGGGGGGAGTGGAGGGGAACAGTCGTCAGCCTCCCCCAGGGAGCATCCAAGGGCTCTTCTTGGTTTTGCCATTTTCATATCTGGCAGGAGCTACTAATCCTTCATTAACGAAAATAACTTCTTTATCCGGGACCCAATCACCGTGAAACCTCATATTATCAGGATGCTGTTTCTTCAGTTTCTACAGTAACCTATTTTCCTAATGATGTCCCTGAGGCCCTGCAACACCCTGGAACGCCTTCTGAATCATTGAGGAGTATGCGGTTGTGTTCAGTCTAGTTTCAATGTGAAGGGATTCTTACTGTGTTTTTCCAAAGCACGAAATAAATGGCAACTCATGGGAACTACTCAAATGCTCTAGAGAAACAAAAGACACCTGTCTATGGAATGACAGTATGGACCAGTCATTTCAGCCACTCTGGATGTCCTGACATCCATGCTAATCCACATGTACCTGCATTTGGTGAATCCATGTGTATCTACCTCAGCTCTGGTTCTATCTATGATGTTTTGTGTTTGTTATCTGGGGTTTGAGGACATGTATTTTTTGCTTATCCTGCTTTGCTTTTTGACTGCAAGCTCCTCAAGAGTATGAAACATCCCTCATTGGTTCTCTGTCTTCCAAACATGCTTCACTGCTGATGGTGGTCACCCAGGTACTAAGTGCATGGAGCTGCTAAGCTCACTACAGGGCCATCTGTAGCCAGAAAACTGCCAGTTCCCTCTAGACAAGTGTCATCTGCAGAAAAATAAACCTATCTCCCAAAAGTGATCAATCCTTGGGTCTGAATTTCCCAAGTACTTTGGCTCTTTTTCCTGGAAGTCAATCTGCCAGCAGATCTCCAAGGAGAGCTATCCACGCCCACAGTTTCTGCCTGCTGTCTTCACATACTGCCTTAATTACATTATTGCCTCCAGGGACAGGAGGTGGTGAACTGAATGGGGGAAACAGCAGGCAGGGCAGAGGCAATAAGGAAACCTTGGCAATGATATGATAGGGGGCACAGATGTGGCCTTGCATTCTTTCTATGAAGTGACCTCTATAACTCAAGAGGACAAGAACCTTATGTGTCCAGTTCCCCTTTATATTCTTAGCACTAAGGTGAGTGCTCAGTTTATGTTCAATAAATATTTGCTGAAGGAATGACACTTGGGCTTCCAAGCCAGTTCAGCCCTTCATGAACTCTCCAGGTCTTTTGCTTTTCCTCATCTCTAAACTGAGAGGGCTGCTACTGTAGTTCATTTATACTGCTGTATTATATTCTACTGCATAGATCTCAGACATATCATGTTGAGTGGGAAAGAAAAGTAAATATTAGATAATGACATGCAATATTAATTACCATCTTTCAAAGCTAAAAAAAAAAAGCAGAAGTAAACAATATGCTGTTCAGGGATACATAGTATATCAGTCAGTTATTGCCACAATAATGCTGCCTAACAAATGACTCCAAAACTCAGTGGCTGACAACATTCATGTATTCTTACCCAGGTGTTTGTGGATTGGCTGGGAGTTGGTTAATCTAGGCTGGGCTCAGTTGGGCTTAGTTCTAACTTCAGATTGGGTCCAGGTCTTCCCCATAGGTCTCTCATCCTCCTTGGAGTAGCAGGTGACCTGAAGCATGTTTTTCTCATGGCAGAGGCAGAAATACAAGAGGGGAACGTGGAAACAGGTGGTTCCTCTTAAGGCCTGGGCTCAGAATTTTCACCCTGTCACAGCCTGCAACATTCTACTGACCAAAGCAAATCTAACGTCTTGGGCAGAGAAATGTATTTCACTTCCAATGGGAGGAATTGCCAAATTATATGTCAAAGGAAGGATATTTAAAGAACTCAGAGCAATAATGCAATCTACCATGCTAACATATTTGACAAAACTATAAAAATCATTGGGGGGGGGGCTATAAACATAAAATCCAGGATAGTGGTTATTTCTGTTGGGGAAGTAGGAGGGACATCAATTGTAATGGTCTGGTTCTAAGGTTGAGTGGTGGGTTCACAGGTTTTATTATTATGCTTTATAATTTGCATACATATTATCCTGCACATATCAAATGTTACATAATTAAAACAGTACATTTAAATAAATAGGTAAAGGGTGTGATCCAACTATATGAGAGGTTATTTTCAGTGGAAACATTATATGTTCTACAGTTCTAAGGTAAGCAGGAACTAGGAGCTCACCTCTGGAGATGGAAAGCTCCTGAACGTTCAGCAGGAATCCTGGCCACCCAGCACCCAGGCTCAGACAGAGGCCTTTCTTAGTGGGGAAGGCGAGAAGATGTATACCTTGCCTAGAGAGCTATGAGAAGTCTCTAGGAAACAATTCAATTCAGATGTGAGATAGTACAGAGAGCCCTTGTTTCAACTGCTGGCTGACTTGGCTGCATATCCCAACGGATACTCTGGCCTTGGGAGAGTTAGGTTAGCCTCCCACTCTGTTTCCCCGTTCATAGGAGAGGTCGCTATGCCATATCTTGGAGGATGGCTATCAATCTTAGAATGAGGGAGTTTCTATTTGATTTCTGATGTTGAGCAGACAGGCCGTGAGGCATAGTGTGTTGCAAAGTTGAATACCTGTGTCTGAATCTGACTGTGCTGCTGGTGAGATGGGGATGGGTCCTCAGGCAGTAAGTTAACTTTTCCAGTTCTCCGTTGCCTTCTGTAATGTAATGGCATATGTTCTGTGGTTGAAATGAATACTATGTGTTATGTACCTGACACATAGAGGGGAGAGCTCCATAAATGTTAATCCCTTTCCCCTCCCACTTCCATCCTGTACACAGCTTCTTTCCATTGATGGCACAAAGATGGTGGGGGAAAGCGGTCAAGTTCATGACCAGGTGTCTTCAGGAGGAGAGACGGTGTGGATGTTGAATCCAGGCTCCTTGGTTGAAAGGGTAAGTGTCTCAGGTGTGGGTACTGGGAGGGGGGTTGGGCCTAGGGAAGGATTATGTTTTCCATTATTCAAACATCTCCAATTTCAGTCTCCAATTTGGGGAAGCAAAATAATTTTGGCCCCCCAAGCAGTATCTGTCTATGGAACTCATTATCTGCTTTGTTAAGTTCAGAGGCATTCTGATAAGGGTAATTGAATTAGGCTTCTCAGGACTCCTACAAGCAGGCTGGCTGCCACAGTAGGGGGTCTTGCTGTCCAGGCTTCTTGACACGCAGGCTCTCCCTCCACTGCTGTGCTTTGGAGTGGGCCCTCCTGGGGGTCGCAGTGCCTTGGGCTTGGCCTTTGAAGATCTTTGCATTGCAGGGAAGCCTCTCTACACTCCAGAGGCTCATCATGCTTCCCAGGGTCCTGCTTTAAATCTCTTCCCAGCCCACTTTGGAGGCCTCTGGAAGTGAGGGAGGCAAGAAGTCTTCCCTTGAGGTGGAGGAATTTCTGGAGGTCAAGGAAATGTCCACCCGGGGACAAAAGAGCAAGAGGTCAAGGTTCAAATGATGTTGACCTAAATTTTTCCCAATTCCAGAGGGTTTTTTGTTTTTTTTTTTCCCCTCAGGGAAACTTGCTTCCACCCTTCTGACAGATTTGGCAGGACTCTGACACCTGAAATGACAGAGGCCTGGTCATTTGGAGATATTATTATGACAGCAGCCACTCAAGTTTTCAAACATCTGCAATAAGAGTTACATGACCCCTGTCAGAATGTGTGCAGACCAGGCCCCTATTTCTCACACCTTGGCCATGGTCTCCATACTCCCACCCATTCTTCCTCTTCTTGTGACCTGGCACTAAAAAAACTCATCAGGCCTGTTTGCCGCACACCTCTTAGGAGTTGTTTTTATTTCCTCCCATCGAACCAGGGTCTTATGGAAACTCAGCATAAAGGGAATAGTAACTATGCAGTGTGCCCTTCAAGGTCAGAGCAAGGCCTTTCAGTTCCATGAATCTGTTAGTCCTGCCTCATTTCTCCAACCTCTGCCCACCAGGCAGCCCTACGTTTCCATCCCCTGATGAGCCCACTGAGCTCCCATCAGTATTATAAGCAAAAGTAATGTATTTCAGAGACCACTAGAACAGATCTGGATTCAAACCCCAACTCTAGAATTTACTACCAGTGGGATGTTTGGTAACCTGAGAAGATTAGCATTACACAAAGTCTTCCAAACTTTCTCAGTTCATAGTGTCTTTAGCATCTCAGTAATTTTTCACAGAATCTCTAGGCCTTAAGAAAAATGTGTTTCATTTATCAGGAAGTTAGAACCAAACTACATAATAGGAATTTATGTCCTGACAAAGTAATTACATATAAATTGAAAGAAAAAAGTAATAGTTTGATTTTATTCTTTTTTTTTTTTTTTTTTTGAGAAGGAGTCTCACACTGTCACCCAGGCTGGAGTGCAGTGGTACGATCTTGGCTCACTGCAACCTCTGCCTTCTGGGTTCAAGCGATTCTCCTGCCTCAATGTCTGAGTAGCTGGGATTATAGGCATGCACCACCACACCCGGCTAATTTTTGTATTTTTAGTAGAGATGGGGTTTCACCATGTTGGCCAGGCTGGTCTTGAACCCCTGACCTCAAGTGATCTGCCCACCTTGGCCTCCCAAATTGCTACCATTACAGGCGTGAGCTGCTGCGCCTGGCTGATTTTATTCTTAAGTAGCAATGATTGCTTATTAATGGCATGCAGACACCTATTGGGCACTGTACAACTTCTCAGACCTTGGAATCTGACTGAACATTGCTTCCCTCATCTCCTGTTACATATTGACTTTCATAGCTCCACAAAGATGTGACATCATCAAAAGGAATGCAGTATGATCTAACGTTGAAACTGTGAACTACCTTGAGCTAGTAGTTTGCACAGTGTCTAACAGACATTAAGCATCATGATATTACCCTCAAAAATTTAAAATAACCCACGGTCTCCCTACAAATTTGCTTTGGCATCCAGAGTGGGAACTGTAGCAGTAGTGTTTGAAAAGTACCTAACATACTGTAGACATTTAAAAAATGGCAGCTATTATGACTTCTCTTTGAACTTTTAAAGTCACATTTGGTTGCCCTATGACTGAATTGCCATGCCACCAGGCTAGACTACAGTCTCCCTGAAGGTTGACTTATCTAGGTATCCCCTATGAATGGAACAGAGTGTGTGTTGGGTAAATGTTTCTTTAATGGTGGATGGATAGATGGCTTTTGGACCACTCATCTCTTGGTTCATCTGTATTTACAAGCATGTGTGCATCTATCCATTATTGCATCTATGCATCCTATAAGCAGCGGAAACTTGACTTCTTTGTCAGCTGGAGCTGCCTCTCAACCCCTGTCCCATTCTAATGGATGGTGTTGGCTCCTCTTCCCCTTTCTGTCTACCTCATGTTGCCTTGAAGAATCATCATCCTTTGGACATCAGCTCTAGGATTATCTTTCATGCCTGTAGCTTGTTTTCTCAAAGTCTCTTCAAATTCCTGTAGGATAGAAGCAGGCCTAACTCGCCCATGAATTCCTGCGTTTTCTGGTGTGGAATGTTGCTTACAGGGCTGACTGTAGACTAGGTGCTCAGTAAATACTTGCTAAATGAATGACTTGATTTATGTTGTGGTTTTATGCAGAAACCAATGTCAACATTTTGATAAACTTGTCTAGTGACTCATTAATTACAAAATATGCAGCAAGTGAGAAGCCAGTACAGCCTCATGGCTCAGTGAAGGAAAGAAGAGTCAGGACAACTTCAGCAGTCAGCGAGGGCTTCACTGAGGAGGGGGCCGCAACTGGATGTTGAATGGTGGGCAGGATTCAGAAGAGCCAAAGGAAGGAGGCAGGCATTCAGGACTGGGATGATAGGGCACAGCAAGAAAAATGGCTTGGAGGAAGAAATGGGCTGGGTGTGTGAGGGCCCTGAGAAGCAAAGGGCTTACTTGTATATAGAGAGACTGAGATGGAATTCCAAGGAGTAATGTTGGCTAAGAAAATCCTAAGATCTTGAAAGCTAGGAAGAAGCAGTTTAAAATGTGAACATTAGCAGTTAACTGGAAGGTATACCACAGAGTTGGCTGCATAAAGGTGGTTCCACCATACTGAATCACTTTACCTAGGGAAAGGGGACAAGGGGTGGAGGGAAAATTAAAATAATACGCCCAGTTACAGGAGAAGTCCAAATGAAAACATTTTGCTTGGGTTTAACTGGCCATAGGTCTGATGGTTTTCTATCCACCACACAAGTAAATAGCTCAAAGGCAGGCTGCCCGCCAGCATAAGCCTTTGTGTGGAAAATACTGCCAGTGTGGCCATGGAAAATGCCCTCTTGCTGACCATAATTATACAGAATGTGTGCAAATAAAAGCTGAAAGAAAACCCTTTTGCAGAAGCACGGTTTTTTCTGTTCTTATTTTGACAGAGTTGAAGATAAATTCACAGACCATTTTCTCATTCTCCCCGTTGGGGCAGAATGAGCTCATGCTGCATGGCTGGGCTGGGGGTTGGGTTTCAGTGAGAGGCCTAAAAACTGGTTTCTCCACAGAGGCCTACATTTATGGGTCTTTCAGTCCTGAGATGGCTTGGTGTGGGGATGACGGTAATTGAGGAGAAGGCCGCAGAGGCCGTTTCTTTGTTTAGCTCTGATTAATCAGAAAGGTTTGATCTTCTTCAGCCAAAGGGAGATGGGAGAAGTTGCGGGTGTTTAAAGCATGATATCTACTTTTTAAGGTGAACTTCAGCGGAAGGTAATTCTTCTGTGTCCCCAACTCTTTCGTGTGGTTCCCATCAGGGACAATTTCTGACTCTGAAGAAGCCCAGAGCATAACAAATGCCTCCTAGAGAGAGTCCTCTTTAAGCAACAGGATAACAGATTTTGTTCCTTCAAGTTTTACATCTGCCCTTCCAGAAAACTGCCCTTCCTCTTCTTCTCTTGGATATTTTTAGGAACACTTGAGTGAAAAACACTTAGATGAAGAGTTGGTATTTGCCAGCCTGGCAGTGATGCATGCCTGGATTACCTGGTCCCATCAAGACTGGGCTCCAAAGTGCAAAGAGGCAAAGGATCGACAGCTGCTTTGGTCCAGCTCTGAGCTGCAAGGAGAAGAGAGATACACTCAGGGTCCCTGCAATTGTAGAAGATTTGTTGCAGGGCACACATGCAGTGGAGCTGGAAATGGTCTAGGAACTAGAAAAGTAGAAGAATCCAAGGTAGCCCTGGAGACCAGTCCTCTTCCCAACATCTCTTGGTCTGTCTGCCTGTCTGGCTCATTCTCTCTGCTTACTCATGGATTCTTTACTTCACCTTGCCTAGGGCCCATCACGACTGCCAGCTTCCTTCACTTCAGCAACTCTCTGTACAACTTTTGGCCTCTATCCCCAATGTTATCTGGCTGTTTCTCAGTTCCTTTCTTTCTTTCTTTCTTTTTTTTTAAAGACAGAGTCTTGTTCCGTCACCCAGGCTGGAGTGCAGTGGAACAACCTCAGCTCACTGGAACCTCTGCCTCCTAGGTTCAAGCGATTCTCCTGCCTCAGCCTCCCAAGCAGCTGTGACTACAGGCACTTGCCCAGCCTCAGTTTCTTAAGAGAAATATAAAGGGCTCAACTAGCCTTGATCATTTGGAGGGGGCAGGGTCTAATGGTCTGGTCAGCTCATGGTTTGGTTGCCCTTGTGTTGAGCACCCACCCAGAGCGCAGTTCATGGAGGGGTGGACAACATAAGGAGCAGAGATTACGAGTTGGGGTGTGGACAAAGCAAGGACCACTTGCCATATCTATTACAATAATCATTCTGAACAGCACTGATAGGGAAGGCTGTGGTGAGACTACACACATCGTTTTGATCAGTTTAGCTAACATTTATTTCAAATGTAAAAAAAATATTTTTTTGGCCAGGTGCAGTAGCTCACACCTGTAATCCCAGCACTCTGGGAGGCTGAGGCGGGTGGATCACTTGATGTCAGGAGTTCGAGACCCGCCTGGCCAACATGGTGAAACCCTGTCTCTACAAAAAAATACAAAAATTAGCCAGGTGTGGTGGCATATGCCTGTAGTCCCAGCTACTCAGGAGGCTGAGGCAGGAGAATCGCTGGAACCCAGGAGGTGGAGGTTGCAGCGAGCCAAGATCATGCCACTGCACTCCAGCCTGGGTGACAAAGTGAGACCCTGTCTCAAAGGAAAAAAATTATTTTTATGAGAAGAAAGAACCTGATAATGAATACCAAGGGACTGCGACATAGTCTAAGACACATAGGTATATTTGTACCCAATAATACCCAAATAGCCTGGTAAATAATCTACACTTCTCACTTCAACTCTTTAGTGTCATGTTGGAGAAAAAACCTCATATTCCATCAAAAACAAAGCAAACCTTATTCAACTGGCTGTTTGCATTTTTAAAATATGTTTTGTGTTTTAAACATATCATCCATTCAAAGGAGATGAGAGGAATTATAATGTTTAGGTTACAACCCCCATTTCTTTTTAAACTTAACTTCTTGGGAAGACAAACCTACTTTGTCATAACCAATGCCTCAGGATATGTAAATGCAACCGTGACCTGCCAACATGTATTTAGCATATTCTGGACTCTGTGACAGGTCCCCTTAGTTACAGTAGATGTTGTACTCAGGCATGGCAGAGGGACATGGGAAAGTTTGGGTATAGAATTTAGGATTACATTTTGCTACTAGTAACACATATCCAAATAGTACTAGATTAGACAAAGAAGTTCATTTTTCTCCCGAGTCAAAGTTTACAACAACCCATGGCTTTGCTGTGTTCATTCCAGCCTTGGGAACTCCAATTCTCAGGGGTGGTCCTCCTTCTCCTGTGGTCCAAGACAGAGCTCCACCTGTTGAAACAGCTCTCTGTTTCAAGCAGCAGGAAGGGGGAAGAGGGAAAGAAGTAGCACAGGGCATGTGCTAGCTTTGTCTTAAGGAAGGTCCTGGCCAAGCAGAACTTTGGGAGGCCGAGGAGAGAGGATAGCTTGGGGCCAGGAGTTTGAGGCCAGCCTGGGCAACATCATGAGACCCTGTGGCTACAAAAAATAAAAAATTAGCTGGGCATGGTGGTGCATGCCTGTAGTCCCAGATACTCGGGAGGCTAAGGCGAGAAGATCACTTGAGCCTAGGAGTTTGAGGATGCAGTGAGACATGTTTGTGCCACTGCACTGCAGCCTGGGTGACAGAGCAAGACCCTGTCTTAAACAAACAAACAAACAAACAAACAAAACTACAAAAAAGGTCCTTAGACTGTGCCACATGGACTTCTGCTTACACTCCATTGGTCAAAGCTTAGTCATATGCCACACCTAACTATAAGAGACAGAAATGTAGTCTTTATTCCAGAAAGCCACTTGCCAGCTAAAATGACTATGCGTATGAATCAGGGTTCTCTAGAGAAACAGAATCAATAGTTTGTGCAAGTCTATGGAAAGAGACTTATTATATGGAACTGATTTACATGATTATGGAGGCAAGCAAGTCTAAAATCCACAGGTGGGCTGGCAGGCTGGAGAATTCTCTCTTGCTCAGGGGAGGCAGGTCTTTTGGTTCTGTTTAGGCCTTCAACAGATAGGATGAGGCCCACCCACATTATGGAGGGCAATCTGTTTTATTCAGATTCCACTGATTTAAATGTTCTTCCTCTCATCCAAAAATACCCTCACAGAAACAGCCAGAATGACATTTGACCAAATATCAGAGCACCCCAAGGCCCAACCAAGTTGACACATAAGATTAACCATCACACATACAAGAAAGGAATTAACCTTTACATTATAGAAGAAGTGGAGTCGGATATTGGGGACAATAGCAGTCTCTATCACACTGGGAACCAGCAACCTCTTTTTTTTTTTTTTTTTTTTTTTTTTGAGACAGAGTCTCCCTCTGTCACTCAGGCTGGAGTGCAGTGGTGCGATCTCGGCTCACTGCAACCTCCGCCTCCAGGTTCAAGTGATTCTCCTGCCTCAGCCTCCTAAGTAGCTAGAATTACAGATGCCTGCCACCATGCCTGGCTAATTTTTGTATTTTTAGTAGAGACGGGGTTTCACCACATTGGTCAGGCTGGTCTCGAACTCCTGACCTCGTGATACACCGGCCTCAGCCTCCCAAAGTGCTGGGATTACAGGCATGTGCCACCACGCCCAGCAAGCAACCTCTTTGATAAGCAAGAATGTAAAATATATGAGGGCAATGATTGTTGCCATCATAATCGCAATTTTCATGATACTTTGCACAATAATGGTAACCAACAAATATTTGTTGTGTTAATAAAGAACATATTCAGTGTGCAGAGATGATTAAAATGAGCTGGAACCACAGATGAGAACAAACTCAGCAAACTTTTTCTAACAAGGCTCAGAAGCACATATTTTCAACTTTGTGGGCCATGTGGTCTCTGGCCCAGCTCTCCAACTCTGCACTTGTAGATGAAAGCAGCCACAAGATAATATATAAATGAATGGATGTGGCCAGATGTGACCCAAGGGCAGCAGTGTGCCAAACCCTGGACAAGACTATCAAACTGGGAAGGATCTAGCCTCTCATTTTATAGGAAACTGGAGCAAATTGTCTTGCTCAAGGTTACACCTTGGTCAGTGGCAGCAGAACCAGGACTAGATCATAGGTCTCCTAACTCCTTGTTCAGTACTTAAGACTTATCACTCATAAATTAATTTTTGAGGGTTAACAATGTGTAATGGACAGCTCTTTTTCCTCACTCAATTTCACAGACCTTGGAATAATAGATGTGATGTGATATGTGTGTGTGTGTGTGCTTGTGTATGTGCGTTAACAGCCATGGGGAAGGATCATTGTCCTGCCATGGGCCTGAGAGGGCACTGATGTTTCATGACAACATCACATCTACCTCCATGGATTCCTTGTCAGAGGAGACAGAGCATAGTATGCCAATCCCACACCCACCACCTCCTGAAGTCATTCGTGCCTTAATGGGGGGCATAGACTGAGACCTGGTCCTATCTGTCAGCTGTCAAACTGGACAGGATACCATATGAAAAGAGGATGCCAGGACAGGTGCATGCTGGGAAAAAGAAAGCCGGACCCACTTTGCAGAGCCTGAGATGCTATCCATATAAAGCAACTTCTGCCACTGTGGCGGCCATCACTATGCTATGGCTGTGCTGTCCAATGTGGTAGTGTGTGTAGCTATTGGGTACTTGAAATGTGGCTAGTGTGACTGAAGAAGTGAATTTCAAATGTATTTCATGTTAGTTCATTTAAATTTAAATGTAAAAACCTAATACTTGATGAAGTCATTTGAAAACTTTTAAGTCTGTGTGGAACAACTTGCATATGTGAATCTACTTTTTCAATGGGATATTTTACGAAATCTACATATGGATCAAGTTTTTCTGATGCAAATTTAGCATATGAGTAGAGATTTTAAATACACAACAGGATCTCACAGTGTTAATGAAAAATAAACAAATTTAAAATATCTCAATAGTTTTGTATTTTAGTTACATGTTGAAATGATAGTTTGTGCCTCAGAAGAAGGAGAAAAAAAAAAAAAAAAGGCTGGGTGCAGTGGCTCATGCCTGTACTCCCAGCACTTTGGGAGGCCAAGGCAGGAGGATTACTTGAGCCCAGGAATTCAAGATCAGCCTGGGCAATATGGCAAGACTCTGTGTCTTTTTAAAAACAAAATTTTTAAAAAGGAAATGATACTTTGGATATTTTGTGTTAAATTATATTATTAAAATTAATTTCAACTTTTTAAAAAACTTTTTTGTGGTGTGGCTACTAGAAAATGTAAAATGACTTAAGTAAATCATGTTATATTACTAAGGGACAGTGCTCTTGTGGGGACACTAGCCTCTCATCCTTAGGAATGACCTGGTTTGCTCCCTGGCCCGCAATTTCCCTCTTAGCACCTATAGCAAATTTTGTCTAAACCAGGATTCCACAATATCTCTGCCTGGTCTCTAATTGTTTCATAAAATCATCTTTCTCTCCTTCCTTGTTGAAAGTGGAAGGAGAGAAGAGACTTGTCATCCTCAACAGAGTAGGGTCACACTAAGGATGTAATTGGAATGACTCTTGAGCTGGGGATCTGAAAACTAGGACTTTGCACCAATTTCATGGCAATCATGAGACATGCCAGTTAGTACACATGACAGTTAACACATGAGAAAGCTGCTTTACCTCTCTGGATTTCAGATTCTCCATCTACCAAGTGAAAGTAAGATTTCTTGCCCTCTTCTTAGGGCTATTTTAAACACAAGAATTAATATCTGTGGAGAGCTTGAAAAAATGAAAGTGCTATTCTAATGTGAAATAATTTGCATTCACAAAGTGAAGGGATTCTGCACCCTCCTTCTCTCCTTCTATCCATTTAGCAAATGCTAAACTTCCTGTGGGCCAGGGCTGCACTTGGCTTCCCTGTGCATCACAGAGCATCTTCCTTACCTGGCCCCATCCTATCCTCTTCCTGCCAGGAGAATCCTGGTTGTCTAAATGGCTCACTCCTCACCTTCTGTAATCACCTCCCATTTGCAAACACAGCCTTGGGGCCAACAGTGGTTTATCCAATTTCATCTTCATCATGAACCCTCCACGAATCTCTGAGGAAGAAATCAGCTCACACACTGTGTTTCAGGCCCACCATTACTCTCTGCATGATGAAATGTACACAGAGACTCTCAAAATTGGTGTTAAAAGCACATAAAACTCTCGGGTTGTTGAGATTCTTGCCCAAGTAGGGAGAATGTGTAATATCACTAAAAGCAGGTATGATGGATAAAAATGAATGATGGCCCCTTCTAAACGTAAACGGAGCTGCTCATCCTTCAGGGCTGTTTATAAATAGAGGGGAGTCCATTTGTTTGGGATCCCGAGGACAGGCCGGCACTCCATTTAGATAACGACCACATTTCGTGCCCAGCCGCCACTCTCTGGCTTGTAAGGTGGCGATTAATCAAACAGTGTTTTGGTTTCTCCCGATACACATCTAGTCCTTCCGGTTGAGAGTGAGCTGAAGATGGCTTCCACAGTTTACAGAACAGCTGGGGCCTGTACATTAGAAAGCAGCCAGGACAAGGGCCTATCAGGCTGGACATTCCAGTTGGAATTTTTGGTTGGGAGCAGCTGCATAGATGGGAATTCCAGAAGTTTAATCTAGTGTCAGCCTGGCCTTCTGGGACATCATTGACTTGTGCTCAGTCCGAGTGAGGGAATAACCCTTCTCATTAAGATAGAGACCTTGAGGTGAAGGAACACCAGAACTGGAATAATTGGAAGACATACCGTTTTTCTGATAAGGTCATTTGTCAGACATAGACCAAGGATAACAGAGTCTCTCCCCTGGCCTCCCTGCCTCCATCAGCAGGAGTAAAGAGGGGGCCCCAGTGTTCTGGGTGCTCATGCAAGACACCTCCACCCCAACATGCCCAGGCTTATGACCACAGTCTGCCTTGCAGGCCATCAAAGCTTATTTCATCAAGCCCCTTATTCTGCTTATGTCCATCATGCCAAGAAGCCCAGGGCTCCCAGATCATCCTTTACCCCCAAACTCTCACCTCCAGACAACTCCATGAGGACCCTAGTCTTCATCTCATGATCCATGGTCCATCTCATGGTCCATCAGAGGTAGAATGCTTCCATCCACCGCCTCCTCTGAATGCTCCCTCTGCCTTCTTGCTGTAACTGGATGCTGGCTTTCCAGCAAGGACACTGCTTCCTCTATAGCCCTTTCAAGTCTGAGGCTGGGGTAGGGTCTTCTCTGATACCTCAGTGCTGCTTGGGGACCATTGCCCATCCACCCTCTGCAAAAAGCCTGCTTTGAAGCACGTGCCATAAGTCTACAATCCTGCAATAGCCTCCCTTACAGTTATCTACTGAACCCTGGCTCACTGCACTGCTTTCCATGCCCTTCTGTTATATTTCTTGGTGGCTTCAGTATTCATGATGACAATGCTTCCAACATTTGTATTCTGTTTCTTGATCCATCTCTCCTCCAGTGACCTTGTCCTCCCAGCTATCACAGACACTCACACCTTACAACCATCCATGATCAATGACTGCAACACTCTCACAATGTTAATTTCATCTTCCCACTCTAAAATCACCCCTGCTGTCTTAGAGCTCAACCCTCTAGTACCTGGCCTAAAGAGTTCTTTGACCCAGGTTGTCATGAACAGTTGTGCATTTTGTGTATTGCACAAAAGTCATTGGCCAAGGGACAAGTGGGCCCTGAAACCCAACTCAAGTTCTAGGAATGACACTGCGTTCTCTGCCTGGCTCATGGCTTCATCCACCTAAAGGAAGAGGCAGCTTTTTCTTTGCACAACTGCAGGACTGCGTCACCTAGAGGGGAAGCATTTATCTATTTCACTCAAGACACTCTGTGGACTAGTGCCAGCTCTGACTTGGCCCCACTGGGACCTATGATTCATTGCTTTCATTACCATTCCAATCTCCTCATCCCCCTCATCCCCTTTCCTCCTTTTCCAGCTGACATTTAGTGTTCCATGATTAGAATCTCTCCTTTGCATACAGTTTCAAACTCCCTGGCTCCTTCCTCCCTTCTTTGGCAAAATTGTTGTTCCTTTTAAAATGTAACATTCTCTCTACTTCATGCCTGCACCCATACAGTGGAATACAGCTGGAGTAAAACAGACACGTTTTACATTCCCATTCATGGCAGCTAACTTTAAGTGGACCCTTACTTCTGCCTGGTAAGCCTTGTCTAGCTACTCTTTTGCTCTCTCAGAGCAAAAGAGTTGGGTATCCCACCAATCTGTTGGGACACCCAGTGAGAGCCCACTTCTTATTTATCTGAGAGAATATAAGCAGTCAGAAGAGAACTTCCACATTCTCCCAGCACCATCGTCACCCATGTATCTGCACCTGTACCTCACATGCTGCCTTCCCCCCATTACTGTAGATGAACTGTCCCTGCTCTTATCCAAAACCAACCCCTCCACTTACATATTAGATATCATCCCTTTTTCCTATGCAAGGCCTTTGCTGCACTAATAATCTCTCCTCTCTCTTGCATCATCATCACTTTTTCCTCTCTCTACTGGATCGTTTAGATCAACATATCAACAAGTTGTAATATCTCTTCTATTTTGAAAAATTCTTTCTTGACTCTATGACCCCTCCAGCTACTACACCATTTATCTGCTCCATTTTATAGCAAATCTCCTCTCAAGAATGGGTTATCCCTGCTGCCTGTTCTCCCATCCCCTCCTGAACTCACTCCAGCCAGGCTATTGTCCTCATCACTCCACCAAAACTTTTCTTGTCAAGGTTATCAATGAATCTCATGTTGCTAAATCCATTGGTCAATTTTCAGTCCTCATCTTACTTGACCCAGCAGCTTTTGACACAGCTGATCACTCCATCCTTCTTTACTTGGCTTCTAGGACTCCACTTGGTTTCCTTTTACTATGTTGGTCACGCTCTCGCAGACCCTGTGCTGATTTTTCTATGTCTCCTCAAACTCTGAGCTGTGACACAGCCCTGGAAAGTTCTTGGACCTCTTCTCTATCCACACTCATCCCCTCTCATGGCTTTATCATCTGTATAATGATGACTCCCAGAACTCTAGACTCACATATCCAACTGCAAACACAGTGTCTCCATTTGGATATGAATGGGACTCAAACCTAGTGTGTCCAAAGAAGAGCTCCTGATTCCACCATCCTTGCCAAGCTATGCATCCTCCATCCTTCCCTAACTTAGTCAATGGCAACTCCATCCTTCCAGCATCTAGGCCAAAAACCCTGGAGTCATCCTTTATCTCTCAATCTCTCTCTGTCTCTTTCTTCACTTATGAATTATCAGCAAAGTCTGTCAGTTCTGCCTTTAAAATTGATCCAGAATCCAATCACTTTATACCATCTCCGTTACTATCACCAACATCCAAGTCACCACTATCTCTCATCTTTGTTTCCTGTAGTAGCCTTGACTGGGGACCTCAGCTGGGGCTGTGATCAGAACACCAACATGTAGCCTCTTCACAGTGGCCTGAGCTTTCTCACAACATTATGGCTGGTCTATGGGCAAGTTTTTTTGTTTTTGTTTTTTCTCTCCAAGGCTGGAGTGGAGTGGCATGATCATAGCTCACTGCAACCTCAAACTCCTGCCCTCAAGTGACCCTCCTGGCTCAGCTTCATGAGTAGCTGGGGACTACAGGTGCCTTTTCTGACCTAGAACTACTAAGTGACAGATACTACATTAAGCACTGAGGACATAAAGATGAGTAAGAAATAGTTCTTGGGTTCAAGGAGTTTACAGACTTGAAGGGGAGATGGACAAGGGAACTCCATGTGTCAGAACTTAACATTCTAAATGCTGTTACAGAATTAAGCAGAGAGTGCCTTGGGAAATGAGGTGAAGGCAGATAAATCGGCGGGGATTTGAATTGGAATTACACTCTGGAGGAGGAGGAAGGGGCTTCTGCATGATGAGAGCTTCACTTGTGCTAGGCAAAAAGGTTAAAGAGGCAGCTATGAGGTTAACAATGGACAGATCATGGGATGAATCAGAACAAATTCAAATCCTCCCTCTTATACTTCCTATTTAAACATGGGGAAATTATGTAATCTCTCTGATCCTGTTTTCTCATTTATAGATTGAGAATTACTCTTCAGACTTGAGAAAATTATCACAGTATTTAACACTTCATAGGCATCCAATAAATGATGATTTTATAAAAATTAGTTGATTCAAATTGTCTGATGTAGGTTTTTTTTGCAGTTTTTTTTTTCTTTCATGAGCCCTATTCCAATAGGTCCAAACAATCCCCAGAGTTTTCATTTAAGAAATGAAAGAAGACATTTTGGGGGCAGAGAAGCAGAAAGATTACTTTTCTCCAGCTTCATAACTTTTCTTCATCTTCATCATCAAAGCTGCACAGCCTGATTTGCAATATCTTCTTGCCCTTATTTCCAGTGCAAAAACTCTTTGCAGCAGGCCTTGTATTTGATTCTGGGGGCTAATCTGGGAATGTTTTCCCAGGATATGGACTGGCAGATGCGGCAATTTCCAGGTCATGTTACCTTCTGTGTTAGCTGGGGCAGATAGGCAGAGGAGAGGAAAAAAAGTGGAAATAAAAGGTTTCTTTTAAATTCAATTTTGAAAGTCTATGCTGTCGAGAATAAAGCACATAACATCTGGTCCCTGCCTTAAGATTCTTATATTAAAGCGGGAGACTGAAACCTAATAATCTTGTGTCCGGAGTTGGTTCCTTCTGGTGGGTTCGTGGTCTGGCTGACTTCAAGAATGCAGCCACGGACCTTTGCAGTGACTGTTACAGCTCTTAAAGATGGCACAGACCCAAAGAGTGAGCAGCAGCAAGATTTATTGTGAAGAGCGAAAGAACACAGCTTCCACAACCTGGCAGGGGACCTGAGCGGGTTGCCCGGGCGGACTGGGGTGGCCTAGCTTTTATTCCCTTATTTGTCCCAGCCCATGTCCTGCTGATTGGTCCATTTTACAGAGTGCTGATTCGTCCATTTTACAGAGCACTGACTGCTCTGTTTCACAGAGTGCCGATTGGTCCAGTTTATAATCCTCTAGCTAGCTACAGAGCGCTATTTGGTGCATTTTACAAACCTCTAGCTAGCTACAGAGTGCAGATTGGTGCATTTCTACAGAGCACTGATTGATGCATTTTACAATCCTCTTGTAAGACAGAAAAGTTCTCCAAGTCCCCACTCGACCCAGGAAGTCCAGCTGGCTTCACTTCTCAATCTTAGTTAGAATCATAGGATATAATCAAGTGCTTCAAATGTCAGAATGGAAGATAGAGACACAGAGGCAGGGTGAAGGTGGGAGGCCCCTATCCCCGCTGCAGTGGCAGAGGAGCCCCTAGCCCGTTTTACCAAGTCTGGCACTGCCGAGGCAGATGTGCCTCTGTACAATCACCTACTTTTTTCTCAGCTGTTCATTCCAAGACTGCAACTTTCTAGAAAGGAAGACTCAGCTGGACCCTAAAGCCATTAGGCCAGATCCACCAGAAGGCCTGCCCCACATGCTTTGAGGATTAGCATTGGTCTTATTTAACGATCTAATTAATGTTTTGATAATTTAACAATTTTGTGTGCTTTTTGGAGGGCTTTCGAGAGGAGCGACCTTGGCAGACAAAGCCACATTTTCTTTTGTTCTTAGACAGATGCCTTTTCTAATCCTATTAATGAGAAACACCCTTCCTGTCTGTGCTTGGCCAAGTAAGAAGAGGCTTTCCTGCAGTTGGGAGGGGGTGGAGGATCCCCAGCAGCTGAGCCAGTGAGGGGTGGGGAGGTGGGACCACAGGAGAGCAGCAGCCGTGTCCTTAGCCCCATCACACCAGGGCCATGCAGGTTTCCAGCTGTAGCTCCACCAGGCAGTATGGTGCTGAAAAAGGTGCTTCAGGCACTGCATGCCGACACCAATTTCCTGAGTTGCCTTGGACTAGGCTCTTCCTTTCCCTGACACTCAATTTCTTCCTATTTCACATGGTCATGGCAGTCCTTATCTTACCTGCCTTCATGACTGATGAGTTAACCCATTCATCGGCAGCATACAAGGGATTCCTAAATCATTGGGGAAAGGGAAGGAAGTTAAAATTAGACCTAATTTGAAGATTTCATGTAACCTAAGGACAAGTAATGTAAGAAGCTGCAAAAGCCCCTTTGCATGATGAGGTGTGCTTTCCAGGGAAAGACACAACTACCTTTCTCCTTCCAAATCCAGACCCAGTGGAGTGGCGGTCAGAAGTGCAGGCTCCTAGATTGGGTAAATGGAGTTTGAAGTTTTGCTCCATCACTGCCTGGCTGTGTGCCCCTGGGTGCCAGTTAATTGGCCTCCCTAAGCCTCTTGATCTATAAATGGGTACAATAATAGCAATACCTTCATTCTTTGTAAAGTTACCAAGAGAATTAAATGAGATAAAAAAGCAGGCAGTCCCCCTTGGCATAGTTCAAATAAGTGTGCATTTCAGTTATCACGGTTTAGTTCAATAACCCTGGTCCTCAACAACATACTTCAAATTTCAGTAACCATGTGCACTACCTGTGAGTAAACACATAAGAATACAAACTTCTCTGCTAGCTCTCCAATCCACAAATCTCTGTGTAGACAACACTGGCATATCATTATCAGTGACCAATTATATCACTTACTGTGCATCTGCTATTCAGTAAATGCACAGACAGCAAAGCATATAGCTGTGTTGCCTCATGTGTCCCAATAATGAACTCACATGATATTTTACAGAAAAGGATACTCAAAAGAGAGAATTGGCCAAGAAAGATGAAAGTGCAGCAAAGAAAAAAAATGATAATAATGGAAGTAAAATTTTAATCCAACATTGAAGGAGTTTATAGAATAAATGACCATGGGAATATTGACTTTGCCATTATTTGAAAGACTCTGTATGCAGCTGAAGAAATTCAGTGAAGGTGAATTTAGTGACATAAATGAGAGTGGTTGTGATGAAAAGGATGATGATGTCTGTCTTAGTCCATTTTGTGTTGCTATAATGGAATATCTGAAGCTGGGTAATTTATAAAGAGGTTTGTTTGGCTCATCGTTCTGCAGGCTCTACAAGAAACTTGGCACCAGCATCTGCTTCTGGTAAGGGCCTCTGGCTGCTTCCATTCATGGTGGAAGATGAAGGGAGCCAGATGTGTATGAAGATCAGTTGGCAAGAGAGAGGAAGCAAGAGAGAGACAGAGAGGGGAAGTGCCAGGCTCTTTTTAACAACCAGCTCTCCTGGGAACTAATGGAGGAAGAACTCACTCATTACCTTGAGGACAGCAGCAAGCCATTCATGAGGGACCCACCCCCATGACCAAAACACTTCCCATTTGGCCCCACCTCCCACAATGGGGATCAAATTTCAACATGAGATGTGGTGGGGTCAAACAAACCAAACTATATCCATGTCCCAGAGGAAGTGAGACCAGCAAAAATCTTCCCATGAAAGGAAATCTCAGAGATTCTTTACAATATTGAAAGCACAAATAAGAAAATGTTGGAAGCTGATCCAAACTTAGAGAATATATGACAGTTTGCAAGGCATATAAAAGGGGCTTACTCTGTATCATAAGTTCTACAATGAGAAGCCAGCAAGCACTGTTTACACTTACTAGGTTTTTTTTAAACAAGGAAACAAAACATTTTAATTTTCACGCTTTTAATGTTTTAAATTATAGTGTATTGAGTAAATATTGGTTTTACTATAGTTTTCAGTTCACTGTACTTTTATAACTGAGGGTAAGAGTGTTTTTAATGTTTGACAAAATTTTTAAAGGTCACAGAACAATTATAATTCTCCCCTATGATTGTTAAGTTTGCCTTGCAGGGTTTCAGCTTATACTTCATTTTTACAGTCCCCTACTTCCGTGCTGTCTGCATCTAAAGTTAGATACTGCTAAACGGTTGCTGCCTTCATGATTATATTGGCTCAGGAAGTCCAGAGAGAGAGCAAGAGAGAGGAAGTGACTGAAAGCGGGGAGGTGCGAGGCTCTTCTTAACAACCAGCTCTGACGGGAACTAATTGAGCGAGAAGCACCAAGCCATTCATTAGGGATCTGTTGACTCTCCCATTGCTCTTTCTCCTCAACCATCAGATGAGAACCTGGCTGAAGAAAGTCTGAGACAATAAGAAGTTGTAAACATTGAGAGAAGGGAACGTCCTGAGCTGGCTGGCCTTACCCAAAGAACATTCTAAACATTCTACCTGGAGCAAATAAATCTGCAAACCACAGGCAACATGGCTGGTGGAAATTTGCAAATGCTTTCCTAGCATCTTCAAATGCTTGGCATTTGGTGGAATCTTTCAAATCCCACATTGAACTTGACTGACAATAGAAGAGACAGAAAGTTTCTGGGCAGGTTCAAGATCCTAAAACAAACCCCACCCTCATCTTACTCTCAAAAGAAGATGTCTGCAGAGGGTGGTCAAAGGCTTAAAGTACAGACTGGTTCTGAATTTCCAACTGTCTCTCATTTCTCAGGTGAACCAGTCAATCTAAAGCATTTATTTTATGCACAACCTGGGCAAAATGGAGGTGTGTGAGTTAGGGGGAAGCTTCCTAGCTGAATGGTTTATTGTGTTCTGGTTTATTATGTATTATGTTTATTATGTAGCGTTGCAGTATAATTTGAAGTCAGATGATGTGACAGCGGGGCTGCAAATAGCTTAGCAGGCAAGCTCTGTGTCAAACTGCTACCTTGAATCTGAGCGACCCTGGTTACTATCCAGAGTTACTGTCCTCCTTATACCTCAGTTGTCTCATTTGTAAAATAAAGATAATAATATCTACTTACACAGTTGTGAGGGCCCACAAGTCATAAGCTATATAAAACCCTTTGCAAGTCTCTGGCATATAGTGACTGCTCTATAAATGTTTGTTATTAGAAAACAATTAGTGGGGGGAGGAGGGGAAGTATTCACATTCATGCAGAAAGTTCCAGAGAATCAGATTTTCGCCACTCTCTAAATAAATGAATTCAATCATAAATTGTGCAGTCCAGAGAATTTGTGTTGGTTGCCAGTATAAAGAATTGAACATCAAAGCCATTATTGGTCAGCAGACCTCTATGCCCAGTGGACACTTTAGAGGACCACCTATCTGTGGGCTCCCACTTCCTCCTCACCAGAATTAATTGTTCTCATCTTAATGAGACACCAATGAGTTAATTATTTGTAATAACAAGGAGCTTCCCTTCATCTCTCTTCGCCAACAGGGGGTACATTGGTGGCTATTTTATTTATAGGGATGGAGGCATTCAGATCCTCTCCCAACCCTCCTCACCCTTCCTTTTTTTTTTTTTTTTTTTTTATCAGGAAAGTCCTTTTGTAAGAGGGCTGGCTAGGGTTAAGGGATGATCTGTGGGGGGAGATGGAGAGCACGGCCTTGTCTGTGAAGTTCTGATTGCTCCAGCCCACACTGAGCTCTTCCTTGCCTGGTTTCTTGACCACCTACCACTAGCCCTTGTTGGCACTCAGTATGTAACATGACTTTGCCTGCCAACCCTTGTCCACATAGGCAGATGTTCCCTTCCATGAGGGTACAGCACCATACTTTCCTGTCTTACTGCTCACTCAGTGGGCTCCCCATAGCTGTAAGCAGAAAGAACCTGCTGGATGATTGAGAGGAGGGACCTCTTAGGGAGGTGGGATTGAAGCTCTTGGGCTGGGAATAGCCCAGAGGTGAGGGTGCAGCTTGCATACACAGAGCCTACACCTAACTCATCTTTATCCCTGTAACTGGCAGTCTGGACAGAATTTGCTACTTCCCATAGGGTCTGCCTGGAGATGTGTCTTGGGTGACTTCAAGGTTCTGTGAAAATGAGAGTTGGAAATTGGGGGGGGGGGGTTGTGTGCTTTTTTGAGACAGTGGGAGGAAAGAGCCTAACCTCTTTTTTTTAAAGTTTTGTTTTATGTTCAGGAGTACATGTGCAGGATGTACAGTTTGTGACATAGGCAAACATGTGTCATGGGGGTTTGTTATACAGATTATTTCATCACCCAGGTATTAAGCCTAGTACCCATTCACTATTTTTTCCTGATCCTCTCCCTTCTCCCACATTCTACCCTCTGAGAGGCCCCAGTGAGTGTTGTTTCCCTCTACATGTCCGTGTGTTCTCATCATTTAGCTCCCACTTATAAGTGAGAACATGTGGTGTT
This sequence comes from Pongo abelii, assembly GCF_028885655.2. Taxonomy (NCBI): domain Eukaryota; kingdom Metazoa; phylum Chordata; class Mammalia; order Primates; family Hominidae; genus Pongo; species Pongo abelii. The sequence goes on along the minus strand of NC_071997.2, from coordinate 87,417,097 downwards.
TGGTTTTCTGTTCCTGGATTCGTTTGCTGAGAATAATGGCCTCCAGCTCCATCCATGTCCTTGCAAAGCACATAATCTCATTCCTTTCTATGGCTGCGTAGTATTCCATGGTGTATATGTACCACATTTTCTTTGTCCAGTCTATGATTGATGGACATTTAGGTTGATTCCATGTCTTGGTATTGTGAATAGTCCTGTAATGAACATACACATGCATGTGTCTTTATAATAAAACTATTTATATTCCCTTGGGTATATACCCAATAATGGGATTGCTGGGTCGAATGGTATTTCTGTCTTTAGGTCTTTGAGGAATCGCCACACTGTCTTCCACAATAGTTGGACTAATTTACACTCCCACCAACAATGTATAAGCATTCCTTTTTCTCCACAACCTTGCCAGTATCCGTTAGTTATTGACTTTTTAAATAGTAGCCATTGTAAGTGGTATGATATGATATCTCATAGTGGTTTTGATTTCCATTTCTCTAATGACCAGTGATGTTGAGCTTTCTTTCATATGATTGTTGGTCACATGTATGTCTGTGTTTTTTGCCCACTTTTGAATGGGGTTGTTTGTTTTTTCTTTCTTGTAAATTTGTTTAAGTTCCTTATAGATGCTGGATATTAGACCTTTGTCAGATGCATCGTTTGCAAAAATTTTCTCCCATTCTGTAGATTGTTTACTCTGATGATAGTTTCTTTTGCTGTGCAGATGCTCTTTAGTTTAATTAGATCCCATTTGTCAGTTTTTGCTTTTGTTGCAATTGCTTTAGGTGTCTTCGTCATGAAATCTTTGCCCATGCCTATGTCCTAAATGGTATTGCTTAGGTTGTCTTCTGGGGTTTTAATAATTTTGCATTTTACATTTAAGTCTTTAATCCATCTTGTGTTAATTGGCATAAGGAAGGGATCCAATTTCAATTTTCTGCATATGAGCCCTACCTCTTTAAGGACCAACCACACAGCAAATCAGGCCAGCTGCATAATCTGTGGCACCTGGTGCAAAATGAAACTGTGAGGCTCTTTGACCAAAAATTGTTCAGAAATTTAAGATGGTGACTGTAGAGCATTAAGCCAAGTGCAGGCCCATCTGAGGGTGGGGCCTTGTACTGCCCAGGCTTCATGTCCATGAAGCGGGCCCTGCAAGAAATCCAGGAGCTCCTCCTAACTTGGACATGACACATCAACTCACCACTCATACATCTGAACTCCTCAGTGCACCTGGGACTCAGGGACAGGAGAGGAAGGGAGTCATCAGGCTAACAGCAGCGTGGGAAGAAGGCTTGCTGGCAGGACCTGTGTATGTGCCGTCAGGGGAAGCCCACCACCCCCGGATGGAAATGTTCAACACAGTCTGTGTTTATCCCACCCCATCGTCACGGAGCGTGACTAAGACCTGCCTGCAACTCTACACTGGGTGTGCGCAGGAGGAATCAGCCTCGCCATGACAATATTTACTTCACTGTTGCCCCAGGGAGCTCTACATTCTGAGAATGGCAGGGATTTTCTTTTCTCAATCTTTACCCTCAGGGGCAGCTTCTTTTGCCCGCTGAGAGTGTTCTGGTTTGAAACAAGAATGGGGTGCACCCCAATGGGAGAATACCCTGGAAGACCCAAGACCTTCAAACTTTTACTGTGTCCAAGAACGGGGAGGGGAAGAGGATACTTATGCTCAGTTCCATTTGCCCAAGAGCATTGAGCTTGTGAGTGTTTTGTGTGTCTCCTCCGAGCTCTCTGAGATGAGAGCAGGGTCCACACCTTGTCTTTCATCTCTGCCCTTCAGCCTCTGGGCCATATGAAGGTGCTCAGTTTACAGAACAGAAGAGGAAGGGAGGAAGGGAGGCCAGGAGGTCACTCTCTTATGCTAAGTACTTTGGGCCTTACAAGTTGGGCTGGAGGGTGGTGAGTGACCAGGGCCTGGGAAAATCTGCTCTTCCTGAGACCCATTCATCCTTAGCTCCTCGAGGCAGACCCTGCTGCCTGGAACTCAGGTGTTGACTTTTGCCAAATACTTTAAGAGGAATAAACACTTAACAGCTTTGTGAAGTTCCCCACAGAGGCACCAAAGTTTTCCTAAGGATTTAGTCTGTCCTGAGTGCATAACACCTAAGAAAACTCTGCTTTTGAGGGTGATGTCCCAGAAAAGCCAGATAAGACAGGGAGATGAGCCTCCTGTTTGCAGGAGCCTAGAAACATAATGTCCTTTTGCTGTATGTAGATACTTCTGTTCCCTTCTCATTCTATTCCCTTCTATTCCGTTTGTGGCAATACATATTTCCTGATGTGATTTCTGTATGTCAAACCCATCAACCTACATTATTGGAATTATTGTACAGGTGTTACTTTGATAACATAAACTGATATATCTAACTTACATAAAGGAGGCATAACAAAGAAAGTAATTTGTTATAAATTGAAATACTATTTTATTCTATGTAATACATATGTGATATATTGTTATACATGTCATGTGTTAAATGTCAATGTTGTATATCTTATATATTAATAATATATTTCACGTATATACCACATATATTTCACATGTGTACCATATATGTGAAATATATTAATAGATATGATAGTATTTCATTGATTTAAGTTACTTAGAGATAATTAGATTTCCTTTTTCCAGAGTTTCAAATACCTTCTGTCCTGATCAGTGCCTTGATGTCACAGGCACCCACTGAAGAAGAGAGGTTTAGTTTTTCTGCTGGTGGCTTCATCAGATCACTAGCCGTACTATCCCATTTTAATGTGACACAATTACATAACAGCATATGTCAACAAATTATCATTTGCTCTTTATCTTTGCAAATAGCTTACCAGTACTCATTTCATCTGTAAGGAAGATTAGCTGCAAAGTACTTCATGTCTTTACGGACGGGGCAGGTAATGGAATACATATGCACAGCAGCCAGTGTCTCAGGGGTGACCACGACAATCGCAGCCGTCTCCACGGTTTTAGCCAATTTACGGAACTGAGTAGTGAACAGAACTTGCTACAAGACCAACTTGATACTTTACTACTTTCTTTCTTTCTTTTTTTTTTTTTCTCAGACAGGGTCTAACTCTGTCACCCAGGCTGGAGTGCAGTGGCACAATCTTGGTTCACTGCAACCTCCACCTCCCAGGCTCAAGTAATCCTCCCACCTCAGCCTCCTGAGTAGCTGGGACTACAGACCCGCACCATCATGCCCGGCTAATTTTTGTATTTTTAGTAGAGATAGGGTTTTGCCACGTTGGCCAGGCTGTTCTCGAACTCCTGACCTCAAGTGATTCTCCCATCTCGGCCTCCCAGAATGCTGGGATTACAGGCGTGAGCCACCATGCACCACGCCCAGCCGATACTCTACTACTTTCTGTCATGAGTTTACTTACAAGTTTTCAGGCTTAGAGGAGTTGGGGGATTTTCTTCAGACAAGGCACTCAGTATCCATAATTCCCAACCTATACCCCACCTCCACCCACCCCACTACTTCTGAACTTTGTTTTCTCCACTGTTAACACTCATCTCAAATTAGAGATATTCTCCACATACAGAAAAAGGAGCAGACTCTTGGTGGCCTCTCCAGTATCACCCCCTCCATTGCTTCTTGGTGAATAGTGCCCACCTCCCATCATGAAGGTTCCATGCAGCAGTCTGGGCTTGGACATGTGACCCAGTCCTGGTCAATGGGACCTGGGGGGAAGTAGCCTTGGGGCTTCTGGGAAAGATTTCCCTCTTCAAAAGAACAGCAAGGGGAAACGACAATTCCTGCACTTGGATGTGGAGCATGGTGACTAAGAAAATGCACACACTGAGGATGATACAGCAGGGAAATGGCAAAAGCCTGGGTCTTTAATGTTGTACCAAGTCTCTGCAGTGCCCACTCCTGCTCTTGCCCTGCCCCTCCGTTTCTTGCCACGTGAGCTCCTAAATGCCCATGTCGTTCAAGATGCTTTTGGCTTTGCATTTTGTTTTTTTTTGTTTGTTTGGCTTTGTTTGAGATGGAGTCTCACTCTGTCGCGCAGGTTGGAGTGCAGTGGCATAATCTTGGCTCACTGCAACCTCCGCCTCCCAGGTTCAAGTGATTCTTGTGCCTTAGCCTCCTGAGTAGCTGGGATTACAGGCACGTACCACCATGCCCAGCTAATTTTTGTATTTTTAGTAGAGATGGGGTTTCGCCATGTTGCCCAAGCTGGTCTCAAACTCCTGACCTCAGGTGATCCACCCACCTTGGCCTCACAGAGTGCTGGGATTACAGGCGTAGCCACCGCACCTGGCCTTGCATTTTGTTTTGAGAGCATCCCTCCCAACGAAGAGCATCCACTAATTAACAACATACAGAGTAGATGAAGGACCTTGTATCGGGTACTAACAGGGGGATTAAAAGGAAACAGAAAACATTTATCTCTTTCAATGAGATCATAATCTATTGAGATAAATAAAATGTACCTACAAGTGCAACATGAGAATGACTGCCCAGTGTCACATGTTCATGTGTGAAGTGCCACAGTGTAGGCTAAATAGCAATGGCAAAAATATTTGCAGTATTGACTTAGGTTATCCGTTTTCATCAGAATGTTTTCACACTATCAACACTATTAAGAGAGCACCAAAGAAAAATTAAATATAAAATGCACTACCTGTTCTTGCGTGAATCTGCTTGAAAGTTGACATTGCTATCTTTTAAATCACCTACTCTGATATTGTTTCAGGAAGTGCTGGGACATAAAATAGTTCTCAGAAATAGAAATTCACCCATAGAGCCTGCTGAACACATACACTGTTGCTGATATCAGATTTGCAAGCACTTTCTCTATTTAAGAATTTATTGCCATCAGATTCATTATCTCCACCTGACATGTAGGGAGCACATCATAGGCACCTTCATGGTTTTTTAAACTTGATCTGTGGCTGAGTGGTTAGTCAATGTTAGCATAAATGCAAATTTGATGGTCAAAACTAATAATTTCATAGATTTCTGTTTTCCTGGAGGCCACTTCTATTAGGTGTGCTGTGGAAATGGTAACAGAGTATAGTTTCAGGTTGGTGTTACACAGCAGCAATTATGGTGACAGCTTTGGCTCAAACTTTCAAAGTTTGGCAAAATAAGTCTCATTTGGCCTTACCATCTTCCCAGAAATACCATGAAATAGTACTGTGACCTAAATTCCCCTAGAGGAGTTGCAAGGAGACTGGCTGCTGGAGGGCAGCTCTACACCAAAGAGCATCAGGACTTGACCGGACCCCTGTCTGGTGGAGGAGGAAGTGAGAATGACAGGAGGTGTTTTATAGATGCTGGTATTTACACTGTGGGCACACAGCCTAGGAGGGGACTCAACTGTAGAACACAAGACCTACATGAACTCCAGAACCTTCCACCGATCCCTTCTTCTGCCTCAATTTCAAGCCCCTCACCCCAGCTTTCTGTCTGCCCCACCTTTAATCCCATTTATCTCTCTCACTCATCCTCTGGAGGGGGGCATGTTCATTCCTGCTTACCTGCCTGTGCTCATGGGATGCCCCCTGTCTGGAATGTCCTCTCTCATCCCATTTTCCTTCTTTTATTTATTTATTTATGTATGTATTTATTTATTTATTTTGAGACAGGATCTCACTATGTCACCCAGGCTGGAGTGTAGTGATGCAAATACAGCTCACTGTAGCCTCAATCTCCTAGGCTCAAGCAATCCTCCCCTCTCAGCCTTCTGAGTAGTCATGACTACAGGCATGCACCACCACACCCAGGTAATCTGTTGATTTTTTGTAGAGATGAGGTCTCACTGTGTTGCCCAGGCTGGCCTTGAACTCCTGACCTCAAGCAATCCTCCTGCCTCCCAAAGTGTTGGGATTTCAGGGGTGAGCCACCATACCTGGCCCCATTTTCCTTCCGCATCTCTACTCTTTGCCTTTTCTTCACTGCCTAGTTGAAGCCCTGTCACTTACAGAACTATCCTGGCTCTCATTGAACTCTCACTTCTCATAATAATAGTAATTACCATGTATTGAGCATGAAGGATATGCCTGGCAATTTACACACACAATTGATTGATCATCCTTGCAGTGCCCTTTGCAGGTAAGTAATCTGAAGAAGTTGAGGTCATGAGAAGTTTTACGTGACTTGCAAGAAACCATGCAGGTCAAAAGTGGCTAAGCCCAGATTCCCAGCAGGTCTCTCTGGCTCTAGCTGTTCCCATTCCTCTATCCTGCCTCACTGCACAAGCTTCAGGGCTAATATGCAAACAGCTTTGCCTGCATGGAGAGAGAAGAAATAGAAGTTTAGCCTCACAGAGTGCTAGATGCTCCTAAGTCATCGGCATACATTGTGCTGTAGTAGACAGCACGAGTGTGGGGGTGGGTTCTGGAAATGAAAGTCCATTGTGATGGGGTTTTTCTACTCTCCATACGCTGCTTCCATTCCTCCTTGGAACCTGGTACACACTGTGGAAAGGGCCCTTGGTAATGCAACTCAAGGAAGAGGACAATTAGAGCTCTTTAGCGAAATGATGCTCAGGTTGTCTTGCAGGTGTCCCACCTCTAGGAGCTAAAGGCCCCAACCCACTCAGAAAAGAATGAGATGGAAGTGAAAGGCTGACAACATTTATCAGAGCTGGGGAGAGGCTGTTGGACGCAAGGATTAGGAGACAAAGGATTAAAGTGAAGAGACTCCATAGATAGTAATGACTTGGTTCCTCAGGATAGACAGAGGGATAGCCCATGGGGCTACCCAAAGAGCCATGATCAAAGAAAGAATCTGCTGATCTTCCACACATTCTCAACAGAGGCTGAATAGGCAGGGGAGCTACTCCTGAATTCTCACTCTAGTCCAGGCTGTGGGTGAAAGCTCTACTTGAAAAAGAAGAGTTGTTTGTTTGAACTGTTGTATATTTAGTTTAAGTGTCAGGAAAAATTGTCCTAGACTTGAAAATGGGCAAAAGAGATGACTGGGTGTCCTTCGAGTGGGCACTGCATGTAACTGAGTGGACCATCTAGGGATTCTCTGACCCAATAGGGGAATGCTCCTTTGATTGTCTGTTGACTCAAATTAACAGTTCTGTAGAGGCAGAAGTTAAGTGGTAGAAAATTTTTAGATGCCAATGATTTGAATCTATAGGAGTCAAATAAAATTTTTCCAATAACAATTATTCCCTCCTCGATTGATAAAATGATCTCCAACATCATTACACTTTGTTGTGTTACAGGATAATAACCAGTTTTGCAAATATTTAGCAAATTTGGCTCAGATGGCTGTGTATAACAATACATACACAGGACGCGCGCCTGAGGGTTTGGTGCAGCTGCTGGACCCGTGCAGAAAAGAGAAACGCCAAAAGAGGCAAACTGAGATGAAGACAAACGATCATCTGTATGCTGATCATTTTGATAAGACCAAAACCTGTCAAAAAATACTACCCTGAAAACTTCATAAATACTATGGTGTGAAGAACCCTCTGTTTATCTTCAGTTTATCATCAGACATCTTAGGGAGGTTTAATAAAGAACAGCAGGAGACCAAAGCGATCGTCATGGCAGATGGGAGGCAGGACTAGATTGCAGCTCTAACTCAGAGGCATAGAGCAGCATGCAGCGGCTTTCATCATGAATTTTAGCTCCAGAACTACCGCAGGAATAGACCAGGAAACCCAAGAGGACCCACAGACCCTCTGAAGGAAGCAGACTGCTCCTGCAGGACCCAGGAGACACCCCAAAGATTGTGAGTGCCCAAACTGCGAAAGTGGGAAAGGGAGATCCTCTGCCCCTGAACACACACCCCGACTAGGGAAACTGAAGGTCTAGTTTGCAGAAGATTCTGACCTTACCTGGAGCTGAGTCAATTTAGAGAGCCGAGTGAAATGCAGGGGCAGAGGAAGCAGCTGGAAAGGCCCTGGGAGCTTGCTGGGTACCCAAACAGACCATTCCTGCCCAGCATCACAGGATCCTTTGGGAGGGCAGCCAGAGGCACAGGGAAGACACCACAGGGAGAAGGAAATCTCCAGCTGAACTTTGTAACAATTTGAACCGAGGTGGAGAAGCCTCCTGGCCAGAACTTGGGAGAGGGCACGAATCTGGCTTACAGACTCTACAGGTGGGAGAACTAAAGCCCTTCTCTTTTGCAGCTGGGAGGCAGGTAGCCTGGGGCAAGTTCTCAGCACTGCTCGCCTACTGCCTGGAAACAGACTCGGTGCTGTTAGGGGTGGCACAGTGGGAGTGAGACCGACCCTCCGGATTGTGTGGGAGCTGGGTGAGACCTATGACTGCCGGTTTTCTCCCACTTCCCTGACAACCTGCATGACTAAGCAAAGGCAACCATAATCCTCCTAGCCACAGCTCCACTGACCTGGGAACCTTACCCCCATCCCCCACAGTAGCCACAGCAAGACCCACCCAAGGAGAGTCTGAGCTCAGACATACCCAGCCCTGCCCCCACCTGATGGTCCTTCCCTACCCACCCTGGTAGCTGAAGGCAAAGGGCATATACTCTTGGGAGGTCTAGGGCCCCGCCCACCACCAGTTCCTCTCCATATTACTACAGTTGATGCTCTCTGGAAAGCGCCACCTCCCAGCAGGAGGCCAACCGGCACAGAAATAGAGCATTAAACCACCAAGGCTAAGAACCCTCACAGAGTCCATTTCACCCCCCACGGCCTACACCAGAACAGGTGCTGGTATCCTTGGCTGAGAGACCCATAGACAGTTCACATCACAGGACTCTGTGTGCAGACAATCCCCAGTACCAGCCCAGAGCCTGGTAGACTTGCTGGGTGGCTAGACGCAGAACAGAGATAACAGTCACTACAGCTCACATAGAATATACACATTCTATTCAACAGCACATGGAACTTTCTTCAAGATAGACGACATAATAGGCCACAAAAGGAGCCTCAATAAATTTAAGAAAATTGAAATTATATCAAGCACTCTCTCTGACCACAGTGGAATAAAACTGGAAATCAACTCCAAAAGGAACCTTCAAAACCATGCAAATACATAGAAATTAAATAACCTGCGTCTAGATGATCATTGGGTCAAAACTGAAATCAAGATGGAAATTAAAAAATTTTTCATACTGAATGACAGTAGTGACAAAACCTATCAAAACCTCTGGGATACGACACAGGCAGTGCTAAGAGGAAAGTTCATAGCCCTAAACGCCTACATCAAAAAGACTGAAAAAGCACAAACTGACATTCTAAGGTCACATCTCAAGGAACAAGAGAAACAAGAACAAACCAAAACCAAACCCAGCAGAAGAAAGGAAATAACCAAGATCAGAGCAGAACTAAATGAAATTGAAACAATTTGATGAGTTGAAAAATTTGTCAAATGAAAAAAATACAAAAGATAAATGAAAGAAAAAGCTGGTTCTTTGAAAAGATAAATAAAACTTACAGACCATAAGCAAGATTACAAACAAGAAAAGAAAAAAAGAAAAGAAGAGAGAAAAGTCCAAATAACATCAATAAGAAATGAAATGGGAGATGTTACAACTGACACCACAGAGCTACAAAATATCATTCAAGACTACTATGAACACCTTTACATACATAAACTAGAAAACCTAGAAAAGATGGATAAATTCCTGGGAAAATACAACCCTCCTAGCTTAAATCAGGAAGAATTAGATATCCTGAACAGACCAATAACAAGCAGCGAGATTGAAATGGTAATTTAAAAATTACTAACAAAAGAAGTCCAGGACTAGACGTATTCACAGCAGAATTCTACCAGACATTCAAAGAAGAATTGGTACCAATCCTTTTGACACTATTCTACAAGATAGAGAAAGAGGGAACCCTCCCTAATTCATTCTATGAGCCAGCATCACCCTAATACCAAAACCAGGAAAGGACACAACCAAAAAAGAAAACCACAGACTGATATTCCTGATGAACATAAATGCTAAAATCATTAACAAAATACTAGCTAACTGAATCCGACAACATATCAAAATGATAATCCACCATGATCAAGCAGGTTTCATACCAGGGATGCAGGGATGGCTTAACATATGCAAGTCAATAAATGTGATACACTACATAAACAGAATTAAAAACAAAAATCACATGATCATCTCAATAGATGCAGAAAAAGCATTTGAGAAAATCCAGCATTGCTTTATGATTAAAACTCTCAGCAAAATTGGCATACAAGTGACATAAGGCAATGTAATAAAAGCCATCTATAACAAACCCACAGCTAACATAATACTTAATGGGGAAAAGTTAAAAGCATTCCCTCTGAGAAGTGGAACAAGACAAGAATGCCCACTCTCACCACTGCTTTTCAACATAGTACTGGAAGTCCTAGCCAGAGCAATCAGACAAGAGAAAGAGAGAAAGGGCATCCAAATCGGTAAAGAGAAAGTCGAACTGTCACTGTTTGCTGATAATATGATCGTTTACCTTGAAAACCCTAAAGCCTTCTCCAGAAAGCTCCTAAAACTGATAAAAGAATTCAGCAAAGTTTCCAGATACAACATTAATGTACACACATCAGTAGCTCTTCTATACACCAACAGCAACCAAGCAGAGAATCAAATCAAGAACTCAACCCCTTTTACAATAGCTGCCAAAAAAAAATAATAAAATACTTAGGAATATACCTATCGAAGTATTCGAAAGACCTCTACAAGGAAAACTACAAAACACTGCTGAAAGAAATCATAGATGACACAAACAAATGGAAACACATCCCATGTTCATAGATGGGTAGAATCAATATTGTGAAAATGACCATACTGCCAAAAGCAATCTACAAATTCAATCCAATTCCCATCAAAATACCACCATCATTCTTCACAGAATTAGAAAAAACAATTCTAAAATTCATGTGGAACAAAATAAGAGCCCACACAGCCAAAACAAGACTAAGCAAAAAGAACAAATCTGGAGGCATCACACTACCTGATTTCAAACTATACTATAAGGCCATAGTCACCAAAACAGCATGGCACTGCTATAAAAATAGGCACATAGACCAATGGAACAGAATATAGAACCCAGAAATAAACCTGAATACTTACAGCCAACTGATCTTTGACAAAGCAAACAAAAACATAAAATGTGGAAAGGACACCCTTTTCAACAAATGGTGCTGGTATAATTGGCTAGCCACATGTAGGAGAATGAAACTGGATCCTCATCTCTCACCTTATACAAAAATCAACTCAAGATGGATTGAGAACTTAAATCTAAGACTAGAAACTATAAAAATTCTAGAAAATAACATTGGAAAAACCCTTCTAGACATTGGCTTAGGTAAAGATTTTATGACCAATAACTCAAAAGCAAATGCAGCAAGAACAAAGATAAATAGCTGGGACTTAATTAAACTAAAGAGCTTTTGCAAGGCAAAAGGAACAGTCACCAGAATAAACAGACAACCCACAGAGTGAGAGAAAAATCTTCACAATCTATACATCTGACAAAGGACTAATATCCAGAATCTACAACAAACTCAAACAAATCAGCAAGAAAAAAACAAACAATCCTATCAAAAAGTGGGCTAAGGACATGAATAGACAATTCTCAAAAGAAGATATACAGATGGTCAACAAACATATGAAAAAATGCTCAACATCACTAATGAGCAGGGAAAGGGAAATGGAAATCAAAACCACAATGAGATACCACCTTACTCCTGCAAGAATGGCCATAATCAAAAAATCAAGAAAACAGTAGATGTTGGCATGGATGCGGTGATCAGGTATACTTCTGCACTGCTGGTAGGAATGTAAACTAGTATAGCCACTATGGAAAACAGTGTGGAGATTCCTTAAAGAACTAAAAGTAGAACTATCGTTTCATCCAGCGATCCCACTACTTGGTATCTATCTACCCAGAGGAAAAGAAGTCATTATACGAAAAAGGTACTTGCACACGCATATTTATAGCATCATAATTCACAATTGCAAAATCATGGAAGCAATCCACACATCCATCAATCAATGAATGGATAAAGAAACTGTGGTATATACATATGATGGACTGCTACTCAGCCATTAAAAGGAATGCATTACTGGCATTTGCAGTGACCTGGATGAGATTGGAGACTATTATTCTAAGTGAAGTAACTCAGGAATGCAAAACCAAACATTGTATGTTCTCACTCATGTGTGGGAGCTAAGCTATGAGGACACAAAGACATAAGAATGATACAGTGGACTTTGGGGACTTGGGGGGAATTGTGGGAGGGGGCAATGGACAAAAGACTACAAATAGGGTTCAGTGTGTACTGCTTGGGTGATGGGTGCACCAAAATCTCACAAATCACCACTAAAGAACTTACTCATGTAACCAAACATCACCTGTACCCCAATAACCTATAGAAAAATAAAAAATACTTTTAAAAATATACACACACACCTGTTCTTTACATCCTCCTTTGAATCTGTTTTCACATCTTACTAGCTCTTTAATTTAATGTGTTAAACAAAATATTTAACACATGCTCATTTTGTTTCTGTATGAGGCTCAGTGTGTTTGGCTAGCTGAGTTCATCTAGTGATGACTTCTGCTTCACTTTCTGCCCATGGTGATGGGATAATCCTGAGCTCACAAATGGCAGTGGATGCAGGGCTTCTTATTTTTCTCTTTCAGCTGTCATACCTCAATATCTATGGAAAACATCAAGAAATCTTTATATTTGCAGTACCTTCCCAATGCATTTTTAGCCCTTTTCTCCCTCTCAAACTATCTGTGATAAAGAACCAGAATTTTTATCCCCAATCCACTGCAGAATAACATTTTTGTCAAATACAATAAAAGTGAATTACTAGAAAAATAACCATGTGCTGAGATGTTACAACAATGTCAAATTGTTATAGAAGTTGTTAAATGCTAGCTCTGAATTTGTATACTTATCTCATGGTTACAGACAGTTTTAGTGCTGACACCAGTCTGCAGTCCACATTTTGAGGAGTACTGCTTTATTAAAAGTGCAGAAAAGGCTTTAATTCCCTGGACCAACTTGTCCTATAAAATCCCACCAGACCAAAAAGGCCCAGGTCTATGCAGTTCTTTCCTGAGGTCGGGCAGCTTTCATTGAGTAGTACAGAGTATGGGAGAGGCAAGGGCTGAATCTCCGAATGTCTCAATCTCTTCCTTGTTGTGAATCAATGGCCCTTCCAGGCTTAGACTTTTGCAAGGAGGGTCCCCCATGAACATTCTCACTCTTCCAACTTTTCTCCTCCAAATCCGGTTTCTTGTCTTTTATTCATCTTATTCTCCATATTAAGTAGAAAACAGGTCTAGCTTCAGTAATAAAGACCAAAATAAGAATGGCTTAAATAAGATAGGAGTGTTTCTCTCTTTAACAGTCTGAGCATGAACAGTTTGTGTCTATCAGACATCTTGGCAGTGTGTGAACCCTGACTCCTGTCTTGCAGCTCTGCAGTCCTCAGCACACAGCTCCCTTTTTGTGATCTAGGAGCCATTCCAGCTTCCCTGTCATCATGTCTACAGTCCAGTAGGGGGAAGGAGGGTGAAGGGAGAAGAGGAGACTGTGCTCCTCTTTCTAGGGACATGACCCAGAAGTTGCACATATTAGTCACTGACAGACAAGGCAGCTGGAAAATGTCGCCTTTCATCTGGGCACCCACGTGCCCAGCTGAAACTCCGGGATCTGTTACTAAAGCAAAAAAGAGATGGATATTGGGAGGCAACTAGCGATCTCTGCCACCATCTTCTTAAATTTCCAGATGTTCTCCCTTCAGTAGCACCCTCTCCCAACAAAAAGAGGAGAAGCTGCCCCTTAGCACCTTGTTCCTTGCAGAACTTGGGTCAGATGCTCATGAGGCTTTCTTTTGCTTTGTCACACACACTCCAAAGGGGTGGATTGTGCTCTGCTCTTATCAGGGTGAATGTGGAGTCTCCAATTCCAGTTCAATTTCTTTCCTAAAAAGAAAGACTGGCTATTTTACTTACCAGAAGAACTGAAGACATCACACCAAGGCAACTCTTTAAAATGGAAAGGCAGCCCAGCATACTCTCACGTGGTGGGAGGACTATTTCTCACTTAGCACGCTTTGGCTCTGGAACAATAGACCTTGTTATTCCTGTTAAGGAGAACTGGATTCTTCCTTGTTCTGCCTGAGCCTGCTCATATTACTCTCCTTTTGCCATCCAGGAAGGAGGACACCAATTCCTCTGAAATGGTTTGGGTCTGTGTCAGCACCCAAATCTCATGCTCAATTATAATCCCCAGTGTTGGAGCTGGGGCATGGCAGGAGGTGATTGGATCATGGGGGCGGCTTCCTCACAATGGTTTAGCACCATCCTGTTGGTACTGTTCTCACGATAGTGAGTGAGTTCTCATGAGATCTGGTTATTTAAAAGTGTGCAGCACCTCCCTGCTCACTCTCTTTTGCTCCTGCTCCCACCTGTGGAAGCTTCACTCTCCCTTCACCTTTTACCATGATTAGAAGCTTCCTGAGGCCTCCTCAGAGGTAGAAGCTGCTGTACTTCCTATACAGCCTGCAGAACCATGAGCCAATTAAACCTCTTTTCTTTATAAATTAACCCAGTCTCAGGTATTTCTTTATAGCAGCGCAAGAACAACAAATACAACCCCATTCCATTATTTTTTAATTTCAAGAACAAGTTGATCGTCATGATGATAATAGACAACGATAATAATAACTAAACTTGATTGAGATTTACCAAGCACCAGGTGCTCCTTTCAGCGCTTTGCTTGCTTTACTTTATTTAATCCTACAAGAACCCTTTGATGTTAGCAGGATTACTGTTGTTTTTCCACTTATGAAAACAAACAAAAGTTAAAAAGGGTTAAGTAAGCTGCCCAAGACCATACAGAACTAAACTCCCTGGTTTAGATTTTTTTTAAAATTTGTATTTTGTTTTATTTTTAAATGAATAGTTACTGGGAATTTTTCTAATGATCAATTTTCACTGCACAAAACAGTATGAAAAAAAATCACCCACGCTATCATTTTCACAAAGCTAGCCACTCTTAAACATATTGCTGCCACTGTGTTCCAATTTGGGTACATTTTGTGACTGTTCCAATTTCGGTACATTTTGCTAGACTTCTGGGGCACGAAAAATATTCCCAGGAGGCCAAAGAAAACAAGATGAAGCACTTTCAAGGTCTCTTTTCTCTGTGAAAAAAATCTATCATGCATTATTTAATGCTCATTCTTCTCTCTGAGCTCTTTTTAACATTTATTGACTGTTAGCAAAAGATGCCTTCTTGTGTCAGTCATCTTCTGAGTGCATTGGTGGCCTGTCCTCAGCACTCAGTGGTGCATTCATGGTGGCCTTGCTTTTTGTCCTCAGCGTCACCCTCATAACCAAGCAAGGTATTCCAAGCACAGGGGCTGCTCAAAAGATTATTTTATTTATTTCTGTACGCAATTGTAGAGGAAGAATTCCTGCATCTAGATATTGCAAAGAACTCTCTAGACTGACTTCTGGGTGCCCTCTATTCCCCATTTAATTCATTCAATCCTCACAATTCACTGTGAGGGTCCATTCGCCCCTTTAAGAAGGAGGAAGCTGAAACTCAGATAAAGTGATTTGCCCAAGGTCCCTCAGAGACCAAATGGCAAAACCAGGGCTGGCAGCAAGGTTTTCTGACCCCAAGCCTGGCCTTCATGTCCTGATATGACAGCTGTTCACTCTCTGCCACAATTACCGGGCTGTGGGAAAACCCTGGCATTGTGGGGAGGGGGCAGAAGGAGCACATCAACGGCTTGAGTCTGCATTGCTTGGTCCACTAGCTCACCGTGCGAGGCCCGGATGGGGCTCCATGGCGCACTCTTGGCAGCCTCCGGCTCCTCGTTTTTCTAGGGAGATTCTTTCATTCCTTTCTCCCTGCCCCCTCACCTCCCTACTGAATATAGAAACGACCCCAGGAATAAAATGCAAGGGCTCCAGCAATATAAAGCAAAGGTTAGAAATTGAACGCCACCCCTCCCAAAGCCAGGAAATTCCAGAGACGTGGTTCTCATGGCAAGGGGACTTCAAGTTACATATTTTGCAGTCTGGCTAACGGGTTGTACTTTTCAGCGTGAGGCTTAAGACAGGGTCTGCTTGTGCCACAAGGGTGCCTCTGGGCTCTCAGACCCATATTAGATTGCACGCAGGCTGTACTGTGGATTAGCTGTGAGATTTGCAAATGTATAGTTTACAATGTGGTAAGAACCTGGCGGCCAGGGAGCGTGAGTGAACTCTGAGAGCGTTTACTGTGGTTGTTCATGTTTGGGAAGACATGTTCAACCCTCGAGGCTGCATTAGCATAGTTGGGGCCTATACAAATCCGTCTAAAGTTAATTTACAGTGAGTTTCAGGAGTTCTCCCTCCTCCCCAAGGAACTGGCTGTGCTTCCCTGGGTAAAACTGTGAATGCCTCAGAAGTCTAGATAACCTGGGATGCGCAAGACTTTAACAGACTGTTTTATGCCTGTTGTTTGACATACATTGTGCTCTTGATCCTCCCAACAGCTCTTTTGTTGTCTCTTTTTACAGAAGAAGAAAATGAGTGGTCTTTATTAGAAGTGATTTCTTAATCAGCTGTGAGCTAAATCTGGGGGTTCTGTGGCTCACCTCATCCTGGTCTCTAGGTTCCCAGTGAGTGGGCAAAGCGCCGCTTCCCAATGTGTAAGGCTGACCGCCAACCGCCTGCCCACTGCTCCTCTCCCA
This sequence comes from Pongo abelii, assembly GCF_028885655.2. NCBI lineage: Eukaryota > Metazoa > Chordata > Mammalia > Primates > Hominidae > Pongo > Pongo abelii. Next base: position 87,400,451 of record NC_071997.2, on the reverse strand, counting down.
CCAAAGCAATGCCTGGAGAGTTCTCCAACCCATTGCAAGGAGCAAGACAGACCCTCACCCCAGCCCAGAGAATGGAGAACCCCAAGAGTTTCTCTACAAGTCACCCTAGAGTGGAAGCCTGAGGTTCCCGTGACTTCCTTTCTCTGCTCCCTGAGTTGTTTCAAAGGGCAGGCCCCAGGCCTCTGCTTATCACTTCTGGATCTTCAATGGTCTGTGTTTCAGCAACAGAAGCCAAGCCCAAGGGTCTCATGTGACTCCCCAGATCAGCACTTTGATTTGGGGATCTTTCTCACTTCTTTTCTACATCCCCTTTTCCCCTCTATTCCTCTTCTATTTCCCTGTGGCTTCCTGTGCCTTCTATATCCCAGCAGCCCTTGCAGGCCAGCCTGCCTTGGACCACACTCTCATGGGGGAGGCCTCACCTTCCTTTCCTCCATCCCTCCTCCCCAGGCCTCCTGCCAGACTTCCTCCCAACCAGCTGTCACTCAAAGAAAGATCTGATAAAATCAATTAATAATGACGGCCACTCTAACCAAACTGCTCTATAACAGAAAAAATGTATTTAACAAACATTCTCTCTGAACTCTCACATCAGCCTGCAATATTATTCTCCTCGTTTCACCAGTAATGAAGGAAATAAATATCCATCTCTCCAAGAGGTTAAGTGACCTGTCCCAGATCATGCAACTAAGAAGTGTTAAGATTTGAATCCAAGTTGTCTTATTCCAAATACCTGGCTCGCTCTTTTTCTTTCTTTCTTTCTCTTTCTTTCTTTCTTTCTTCTTTCTTTCTTTCTTTCTTTCTTTCTTTTTCTTTCTACTTTCTTTCTCTTTTTTCTTTCTTCTTTCTTGTCTTTCTTTTCTTTCTCTCTCTCTTCCTCTCTCTTTCTCTTTCTTTTCTTTCTCTTGCTCTCTCTTCCTTCCTCTCTCTTCCTTTCTCTCCCTTCCTTTCTCTCTTCCTTTCTCTCCCTTTCTTTCTCTTTCTTTTTCTTTCTTTCCTTTTCTTTCTCTCGCTCTTTCTTCCTTTCTCTCTCTGTTCCTTTCTCTCCCTTTCTTTCTTTTCTTTTCCTTTCTTTCTTTCTTTCTTTCTTTCTCTTTCTTTTCTCTTTCTTCTTTCCTTCTTTTTCTTTTTACCAGCTGCTGCTTCCTCACCACTGCCCCGCTGAGGGTTAATGCCTGCATAGGACCTAGTCTGGTTCTTTTCCCAGCGGAGTTTGATCCAGTGCTTGGACCAGGAGAGTAAGCCAGCATTAGAGAGAGGCTGAGGGGCGAGCCTGGAAGGGTCTTTCCAACTCCCTTCCAAGCAGCCTCAGAGCAGAGGGCTCCTGCTTGACCTGCTCAAGAGAGAAGTGGTCATGCTCATGCAGAGCTTCTGAGGGCTCTTTTCTGCCAAATTCTAGAAGGCAAAGCAGGGGAAGGAAGACTTTGCTTGCTGTACCATTCCGAATGGCAAGCTGTCATTATGCAGCCTATAGGCTCTTCTTCTCTTACTCTTCTCTTGATTTCTGGAAGTAATTCTTCACTGTGAGGCAGAGAGACCTCTCTCAGAGACTCTGGCTGTGGTTGCAAAGCAGGTCCTGCTGCCCAGGAGGCTCAATCTGAAGTGTGAATAAAGCTAGTAATACCTGCCCCCTCCCCACATTCTGCCAGAAAGCCCCCCCTCACCCCTTATTAAGTATTTGTTGCATGAATAAATGAATGCTGCTCTACCTCTCTGTTCATGGAGCTAAGTCACCCAGTCAACTCATTCTTACAGATGGGGCCTTAAGAGCTTAAGAGGTCACTTTTTGCTGGAGCAATGCTCAATTAAAAAAAAAAGATTACTAATGTGAAATTTAAAGGCCCCATATCTCTTGGCTGTAGAAGCTAATTTTATCAGAAGTCATTTTAGTTTACAAGCAAATCTCATATGCAGATGAACATTGATGCAGACTGCCTTTAACATAATTGAACTAGATGGGTGGCCATTTGGTGTAACTGGAGAAGGGCTGGAATATCTCCTCTACCCTGAATGTCACTCACACTGTTCTGTCTCATTGCCTGGGATCCTGCCATTGGAGGTGCACTACCTTGTCATCTTAAGAGCCTTTGAGATAAACGTTGTCAACAATTCAACATGTGGTTGGCATGACACTAAATATTCAGATACATGCATCTCCATTACTGGGGTTGTGTAAAGATAGTATTACTATCCTAACCAAATTAAAGAAAACCTACCCAAGATGAGATTCACATGCTTCTTATTTTCTGAAACTGAAGGTACCTCATGTCTCCAGAAGTGCCATAAATTCCAGGCCCCAAGCCTAGAAAAGGAAGGAAGAGTGTAGAAAGAAAAAATGGCCTTGAAATTAGAGTGGGAAACAAGAAACAAGCAAGGAGTAGGAAAGAAGGAGGAAAAGGAGATGCTGGCAGTGAAGACAGCAAAGAGAACTATGGTGCCCATTTCTACAGGGAAGCAATCATTTGTTCTTATGAGCCATGAATCCTTTCTCCCTGGACTCACCTTATTCCAGTTTGTCTCAAGGCTTGGAATCCCAGCTTTAGGGATGAGCTCCTTGCAGACTTAACAGCCTTTTAGCAAACAGTCACTGTTTAGCCTGGGGCTGGTTCCATGCAATTGCCAGTCTGCAGGCATCTTCTGCTTCTCTGACTGAAAGTCACATCAGGTGAGGCTGGGCTGCGTACACCTAATCACTTGTGTAGATGTTTCGTTCACATCTTCACAGCTGCGACAAAAAAGTTTTAGGAAAAACTAAATGTGTGGCTTAGATCTAATCAAGTTGCTCAGTGAGATTATTTACCCCAAATGCAGGGAGCTGGAGTTAAAGACAGGGGGTTCATTCAGCAATGACAAAGCAATGCATTTCCTCATTTGTAGCATCTGGCTTCCAAGCCTCTGTTTTCCCAGTTTTCATTCAGAGCCAAGGATTAACTGCTCCGGAGAATCAGGACGATAAGCAGATGTTGCTTTGCCTGTGTTCTTTTCTGAATCAAATCTGTTTGTAGATATTGGGTATATGAAGATCAGCCCTGACCCAACACTCTCAGATGTCAGGGCCATGCACTTGTCCACCAGAGCAGTGTTTTCTAAAGCATTGGCTCTCCAGCACAAAAGAGAGCTTCAGTCTCCTTAGCAAATGGCTATTGCCATAATCTGCAATGGGCACAGCATGTCTCACCCTTAAGCTTCTGCCAGGGCTTCTGGACTGCAGGGGTAGGAGAGAACAGAACATGCAGCTTGACTCTAACTTTCAAAGCATTCTTCATGGTTCCAGGATGCTCTCTCCTCTTAACCCTGAAGAATCTCATTTCACCTCCTTTAGATCTCTGAAAATGCTCCCCAAAACTCAGGAAGAAGACTTTCATCTTTAGCGTCCAAATTTTTTTTCTCTCAGTTGCAACACACTACAGCAGCAATTTTCAAACTCTTTGGTTTCAGGACTCCTTCTCATGCTCTAACAATTACTGAGGATTCCAATAAGCGTTTGCTTATATGAATTATATCTATCAATAATTTCCATATTAGCAATTAAGACTGAGAAAAACTGAACATTTATTACCTCATTAAAATTTGAACATTTATTACTTCATTAAAAATAACAATAATAAACCCATTATGTATTAACACAAATAACACTTTTATGAAAAATAACTACATATTCAGAAATAGCAGCAAAACCTAGTGAGAAGCCTGGCATGGACTTCAGTTTTTGAAAATCTTTTAAATGTCTGATTTATTAGAAGCCAGCTTGATTCTCACGTATGCTTCTGCATCCAGGGTGTTGTGATATAACACATCATATGAGCTGTGGAAAATGCCAGTGTACACTCATGAGAGAACGAGAATGAAAAAGGCAAATCATGCCTTAGTATTGTTATGAAGATAGTTTTGACTCATGGACCACTTTGGGAACCACTGCTTTATAGTGTTAGAGTTGTTAGGCTTCCCAATGACAACCACTTCACCCATGTGCGTGAACACACACACATGTGCACACTTTCATGTGCTTGCCTACTATTTTTGTTTTGGCAATATCATCATGTTCTTGGGATAACTGAAAACTGCACTGAGAATCGGCATTCTGCTCTGCTAACTAGTATCAGAAGAGAAGTTATGGACCTCATTTTAGAGCCTCATAGTCCTGGATTTGGATCCTGTCTCTGTCACTACTAAACTCTGTGGCCTGGGGGAAAATTACATAATCTCTTTAAAGCCTCCTTTTCTTCTTCTGTAAAATAGAGACAACAATAGAGCTGTTGGGAGGATCAAGAGCACAATGTATGTCAAACAACAGGCATAATATCTGGTAGAGAAAGAATAGGTGCTTAATACATAGTAGATATGATTATCATCATTGTTATTATTATTACTCAGTAACAGTGTAAGCTCCATGAGTGTGGGGGTTTTGTTTGTTCACTGCTATAACTAAACTCTACACCTTTAGTTAGTGCTCAAGAAATATGAATGCACGGACTTTTATACAAATTCAGCTTCCTTCAGAACCTACTATCCTGACTCGGGGTAAATTTAGTCATATAAGAGAAGAACAGGTGGCCCCTGCCCTGTGAGCTTTTGGACTAATTAGGGGGAGGAAAGACTGATACTTAAGAAACAGAGCAGTAACAAAGGTGTAGGGTGAAGAGTTGAAATGAGCAGAATCAGCAGCATTTATTGCCATTGCTCACAGATGGGAAATTCCAACACCTGGCATGGGGATTGGTGTTGGCTTTGAGGTCTATTTGCCCGCTGTTGTTTGAATTATTCTAGCAACTTGCATGAACAACCATGCAGTGGGAGGAGACAGAGTAGACAGTCCTCAAAGATGGTTACCATCAGGATCACTTGAGGCCAGGAGTCTGAGACCAGCCTGGCCAACATGGCGAAACACTGTCTCTACAAGAAAATACAAAAATTAGCTGGGCATGGTGGCACATGCCTGTAATCCCAGCTACTTGGGAGGCTGAGGCAGGAGAATTGCTTGAACCCAGGAGGCGGAGGTTGCAGTGAGCCGAGATTGCACCACTGCACTCCAGCCTGGGCGACAGAGCAAGACTGTCTCACACACACACACACACAAACACAACTATATATATGTAGTTACCATCAATTCTTCCTGGCATGCTTGTCCTCCCATCAAGATCTCTATTTGATCTGGGCTGGCCTTGTGACTTGATTTAACAATAGAATGCCGTGGAAATGACATTCTGGAACTCCCAAACACAGTTTCTTTCTTTTTTATTTTTATTTTTCTTTTTTCTTCTTTATCTTCTTTTTTTTTTTTTTGACAAAGTCTTCCTCTATTGCCCAGGCTGGAGTGCAATAGCATGATCTCAGCTCACTGCAACCTCTGCCTTCTGGATTCAAGAGATTCTCCCTCCTCAGCCTCCCGAGCAGCTGGGATTATAAGTGCACACAACCATACCCAGCTAATTTTTGTATTTTTAGTAGAGACAGGGGTTTCACCATATTGGCCAGGCTGGTCTCGAACTCCTGATCTCAGGTGATCCACCCGCCTCAGCCTCCCAAAGTGCTGGGATTACAAGCGTGAGCCGCCGCACTCAGCCACAGTTCTTTCTTAAGACAGCTTTTGCTTCCTCTCTCTTGGACGTCAGCAGCCGAGTAAGAAGTCTGACCACCCTAATAGAGCCACCACGTGGGGAGAAAGCCCAGCAGGAGGAAGGGCCACATGGAGAAGCACCAAGGCACCACACATTGCAAGAAGCCTGCCTTGGCCTTCCAGCCCGGCCCATCTAGCAGCTGACTGTAGTCAAGGAGTGACCCCACTTATATTTAATACTAAGTGGAGGAGAACTGCCTGACTGAACCCTGACACACTACTGCAGAATCATGAGAGATAACGAATTGTTGCCTTAAGCCCTTGTGTGTTGGGGGGCATTGCTTATGCCACTACAGAAAACTGCAACAGGAGGACAGGGGCTGGGTATGAAGAGGGAAAGGTAGCAGAGCTGTGGCACTCATAAACCTCAGGGTCTGGTAGATAGCAGCCTTCCCCTCCAACTTCTGGCACAGAGAACATAGACTCAACACCCTTTTACGAAGGTATGTTTGGATTTAAAATTATATCTTTAAAGAAAATCTTATAAGCAATTGTCAAATTGGAAGAATGTTAGGTAACAGATAACAGAGCTGCCAGGATAGACATGTCCAAGTTCAACATCACTAAATGAGCATACCCGTCCTGGTGTAATTGTACCCACTATGGTTCCTCTCGAATATTTTTACTTTGCAGGCCACTTTCATGGGGCCAACTAATTCCTGCTGCCAGGCCTTTGCTCATGTTTCCCCCACCCTCTAGACCATCCTTTCTTTTTTTCTCTTTCAATCTAATTCTACCCTGCTTCAAGATTCTGCTTGGCCCATGGTCTCCATCGCAGGGTTTTTCTAACTCCAGCTCACACTGGTTACACCCTCCCCTGAAGGTCCACATCCTCAGCCTCTGTGGTATGTGGCATACAATTTGCCACTGAGCATTCAAGCATCAGTATCACAGATGGTTAGATGTGACCAGACTTCAGAGATGGTGTCTAAGACAGGAAACTGGAGCTCAGGGAAAGTGACTTGTCTAGGCAAGTCACTAACTACTTGACAACTACTTGTCTTGTAGTTAGTTAGTGGAATACAGAACATCAACAGTGCAACTCTATAGTTTTGGTAATCCAAATTTACCAAGTACCTGAATTAAAAATAGAATCAGGACAGGGCCCATTGGGAACCAGCAATTGCAAAATGGGCTTATACCTGCTGTAAAACAAAGAGAAGACACTCAGAGGGGGTAGTTACAAAGTTGACTTCTATCAGACTATATGTTTGGCAAGGGAAGATACTCAGAACAAGCAAATCTGGGGGAAAAGATTAAGATCATAACCATAAAAACATATCTGTTGGCCAGGTGCGGTAGCTCACACCTGTAACCCCAGGACTTTGGGAGGCCAAGGAGGGAGGATCACAGGAGTTCGAGACCGGCCTGGCCAACACAGTGAAAACCCATCTCTACTAAAAATACAAAAATTAGCCAGGCATGGTGGAGCATGCTCGTAATCCCAGCTACTTGGGAGGCTGAGGCAGGAAAATTGCTTGAACTCAGGAGGTGGAGGTTGCAGTGAGCCAAGATCGTGCCACTGAACTCCTACCTGGGCAACAGAGCAAGATTGCATTTCAAAATAAATAAATAAATAAATGTGTTTGGCCAGAGCCTATGTTTTGAATAGTTCTGCTGTAATGAACAAAGTCTCTGTGTCACAAGGTGCCCAGCCTGTGTGACACTGCCCTTGAGCCACAGCATTTTGGAGAGCATACTCCAGTCCCTTGTCCCCATCCTGAATTAAGACCATCCACCTGTATTTGCAACATTAGCTCAGCTGAAAAGGTAATTACAGCTCATCAGGATAGTTGAGTAGAAATCATACCCAACTCGACAAAAAAAGACCTGAATAAAAACAAAGAAAAAGAAGAATCACATTTAAGTGTGTGGTGTTAGCCCTTTTGTAACAGACTGTGTAAGTAAACTGATGAGTTTTGCAATCATCAAATTATTGTCGATTTATTTGTTAAGGCATTTAAAACAATTAGGGGAATTTGATATATTAGAATTGTGAAGACTTGAATTGCTTATGTGTGCACAAAATGTTTACTTGTTAGGGACAATCTAGTTCAGTTGATGTTTTTGGTAATTAATTACTCAGTAGTGTGCAAATATTTTCAAAATCTTAATTGCTTAAAGATTAGTAAATTGCACATTAAAGTAGGTAGGAGTTGTTGTGAACACTTCTTTCCATCTCCCAAAGTTGCTGGGACATAACAAGCTTTGGCTTCTCCCAGGGGAGTTCCCCACTTCAGGGCTGGTCATCCTAACACCTCCTTTGATCACATTCATTTTCCACTGTGGGAGCAGAGATTCAGCATCCTCTCTTTTTTATCCTTCACTGCTAAGAGCAACCCCAAGTTATCTTTACATTTTAAATTAATTGCATTTAACATAATTGAAGGAGACTTTTAATCCAATGATAGCAAGAGGCCAGGTTGTATAAAGAACTGAATTAGGCGCAGCTCTTGTCAAGAAACATCCCTGAGGACGTGACACAAAAGGGAAGGTATTTCCATTGCCATAGAAGGAAGAGTCTCAACACACTCACCTGGAAAGTACTGTGCTTTTGGATGGTGCCGGTGGGTAGGTGTCCCAGGAGAGATTCCGAGGGAGGTGGTTACCGCAGGCTCCAGAACTGTTTTAATAGATCATTATAAGGAGGAAGTCAGGACAAACCAAGGGACGCCAGGAGTCATGGCTCCAGCCTGTCCTTCCTCACTCCCTGAAGCCCCCCACCCCTTCACTCAGGACCAGACAAGTATACCTTTCCTCAGGTATGAAGAAAGCCTGAGAAGGGAGACAGAGCAAGGCCAACGGTACAGTGAGCTTGGTTTGAGGAGAAAGCCTGAGGGAGAAACTTGGGAAAGTCTGGTTTTGAAAGAAGAGCTCCCAGGATGGCCAAGGCTTACAACCCTAAAGGTGACAACTAGGATTTTGTTTGGAAGCCAGTTGGTTACAGAGGCTGGTGATGCAGGAAGGTGCATATCGCCAAGAGAGAAGGAAAGAGGAGTAGCTTGGACCATGGGGAGAAAGCTGCTGAGTCAGGGGAGGGGAATGCACATTATCTTGAAGAGCAAAAGGCAGCCCCAGAAGACATGGGAAAGAAAAGAGCCCCAGGAGAAGGCCGCATCCAAGGGGTAAGAAGGGAGAATCCTGGAGAAAAGTCACAGGGGTCCTTTGGCCATTAGGCAGTTCAGAAGCAGGGATGACTAAGAGACTGTGGGACTAGATTGAGGTGAAAATCTGATGTGAGAAAAAGCATTTGAGTTGTGTGAATAAGGCCAGTGAAAACTGCAAGAAATCAAGTTTTCCAGAATAGTGACATTTGGGACCAAATGTCAGCCTTGGTGCCAAGAAGGGTTTCTACATCCATTGCAAAACCTTTGAAAGTTAATCCTATTGTGGTGGGGAAAGCTGTCCCTTTATTTGTACAGTCTGTTATTTTGCACTTTGGGGAAAACACAGTGATGTGAATTACCCTGTGACTTCCATCTCTGGTGAAGAAGGTTGTGTTTGGGAGAGCTGGTAGACATGAAAGCCATGAACATTCAAAAAACAGCTTATGAAAGTATTTCAGAACAAATTCATTTTCATCCAAATAGAATCAGTAGATATTGACCACAGCAGGACTGGCTGATGTGGGATGGATGGGCAACGGCAGAAATATGAACACTGATCATCACTGACTGCACCGAGCACCATGTACACGCTCAGTGTTGCTTTAAGCACTCTGCATACACCGTGTCACTTAATCCTCCTGATAGTCTGTTTTTGAGACAGTTCTATCACTCATGAGTGAGGGACCTAGGGTGCAGAGTAGTGTGATAACTTGCCCTATAGCCCAGCACTGCTGGGGGTGTAATGCAGGTTGGTCTGAACCCCAATACACAGCTGAGGATGGGGTGATGGGGAAGCAATAGTGACAGGCAGCACTGAGATCTGAGAGGGGACCACATACAGAGACGGCTTAAACCAAGAGCCAGTGTTGGCTTAAACCAAAAACAAGTTTTGATGTGTTTCACATGGGGAAGGATGGACAATCTGCATGTTTGTAGCTGTACCACTTATTGGCTGCCTGAGACTTCTTGCTTTTCCGTATGTGTATTTTCAGGTATTCATGTTTTGTTCCCTCAACTAGACCAACAGCTCCTGAAGACCGGGTCTGTGCTGTGGGTCTCTTGCCTCCTGCTCGGTACCTATGACTAAGCTCAAAAACCCTTCAGTGGAAATGGAGCTGATTAACTTTTTCAGTCTCTTGTTCTACCCTCTTTGTAAATGAAGGACGGTCAAACCCTAAACATTAAAAAAATGTGGTAAGCAAATTTTGTAAACAACACGATTGGAGATTTTCTAAATGCTCTACCAATAGAATGAATTTAATGATGCCCCAAATTTTAATGAAACTTTTTTCATGCTGTCATAGGGCTGATGTTTAATTTAAAAGGTTATACTAGACTTTTGGTCAATTCCTCTTTTGTATTTGTCATTCTACTGAAGTGTTTAAAAATTTATATTCTGCCTATAAAAACACAATCTTGGGGCTATCTGACTATCCTAAGAGTTATTTTTTGCTTTAAGACAAAGAGGTTCTAGAGTTATCCTTTAGAATTTCTGTTGGAATAACATGTTGAATAAATGCTGAATAAAATGCTGAAAATATGGTCAAAAAAGAGAGAGAGAGAGAGAAAAGAACACACATACAGGATAATGCTAATCCCTCCCTGATGTGCACCTGGGAGCAGAGAACTGACCCTACCAGGTCTGGAATGGTTGAAACGCTGACAAAATGTTGACAACTTTCTGATCAGATTCCATTTGGTACTCTTTCCCAGTCCCGAAATGGATCAAGGACAGCAAGTCGTCCTAGCTTTAGCAATAACCAGACAGAATATCTTTCCAGTTAATGGGAAATTCTTTCCCCAGTGTGATGCCAGCTTGGGAGACGCAGAGCTGCAAATGCCCCTCCGCTCATTAGAGCAGGAGTTAGTCTCGGCATTGTATAGTCTCTGAGGGGGATTAAAAAAAAAAAAGGGTTTCCTGAGGGAGGCCTGGGCAGTAGTGGTGAATCAACTATTGTCGTAGCTGACTTCAGGGAAGTCCAGTATTAAGAAGGCCTCCGTTTTGTGCAAACTGATCAAATGCAGATGTTTTCAGGGAGTTGACCTTATTGACCGAGACTTCACTGGAGATTGAATGGCGGACAGCCGGTCAAGAGTAGGGTGAAGGCATGTTTTGGCAGGAGAGTGTAAATGTATACATACAGTACACAGGATGTGGATGATGCTGGGCAAACATCTGTTTTATTGATAAATACATGCTTTACTTCCAAAAGTTTGATACCAGAGAGATGTAGTGAAAAATAAATTTAGTTTCAGGCTTTGTTAGGTGTCTCATGTGCACGTCAAATGCTGAAAGAGATGAAGGGCAAACAAATATTAAAAATGGGTTCAACCTTCCATCTTCCTGAAATATCAGATTTCATATAAAACTCATCAGCTGAACTAAGTATTAGGCTTGATCAATGGCAGGAAACTAGGGGATCAAATGCTAATAAATCAGAAACAGATATCCCGTCTCGAGAAGAAAATATATCACAAAACTGAAAATGAGAAAATCATCTGATGATTTTTTAATGCACGTGCATGGAGAAAGTAAGCTTTTTTTGTTTTTGATTTTTAGGATCAGGGAGTGCTGCATCTTAAACACAGACAAAGAATAAGATTCTTAAACACCTTAATCAGACTTTGACTTTAACACATGCAAAAGTAACAAGAAAGATCCCTATATTTGGTGAAGAATGAATACTGAGTAGTATTCTGTTTGTGGGTGGGTAGATATTAAAATGGCAAAGTGAACACATTCAAACCTTGCTAATAATATTTTGCCAGATATTTTCATGTGTTTTTTTCTCTTTGGGAATTATATCCTCAGCCCTCAGCTCCAACCTCTCTGCCTTTTAAAAATATATTGGCTCACAATTCCATGCCTTTACTTCTTAGTATTTTTTCCCTTATTAATTTTCATTTTGTAAAGTACACGTTTTATTCAAATAAAACATATATACAGAAAAAATGCATGTCTTAAGTTCACAAATGTGTAAGCTCAATGAGTTTTCATAAGGCAAACACACCTTGTATGTAACAGAACATTATCAGTGCCCCAGAAACTTGTCACTGACTACTCCTCTGAGGGTAACCACTACCCTCACTATAGTGGGGCTAGCGTAACACTAGGGATTAGTGCCTGTTTTTGAGCTTTCTATAAATGGAAGCATAAAGTACGTATTCTTGCATCTGGCTTCTTTTGCTCGGTATTATGTGTATGCGATTCATCCATGGTGGTTAGTTCTGTATTTATTGATATTTAAATGGTATTGTTTTTAATAATACAGATATATACATTTCTTTAATGCAGTCTTGTAGGTACAGAAACATGTCGATTTATTTCAGCATATTTACCAGTCTCGGCACTCAGAAAAGAGTTCAACAAAGTAAGCAACCACCAGCGGAAATCACAAAGAATCCACTGAGCTGTGACAAAATTCTCAAACTGACATGTCTAATCAAAGGCGTGTTATCATGAACACTTTTGAAACCTTCATATTTGGTTTCCGTGTCTTTTTCTTAAAAACGCACATGCAAATAACTTTTTTTTTCTTTGACCCGCCTTAAACAAGAACCCAGAGAGTGTGGTCCTGCTCTCTGAATGGAGACTGTTTGCTTCTGTGAAAACAGAGAGCTAAATTAAATTAGAAAATCCTGGTATTCAGGAGGACCGAATTTCCCTTCCTTCCTACTTTCCCATTCCACAATCTATCACCTAGAGTAATTAAGAACAGGGAGGTATCATCTTCACTGGATTAACCTTAACTAAATTGTGCTCATTCAACATGTGCCCTTTTGATTAGTCCGAGCAGGGCCTGCTGTCTCGGATACACCCACCTTGTAATTCTACACACTTAATTAATTTCAGATGAATAGAGAGGGGGGATAAGCTAAATTCTCCAATTAATAAACTATAAGTCCTTATAAGTGTCAGAGTAGCTCAAGATTTTCATTCTTCCTTTATTTCTTTACTCTGCAAAGGCTAAATGGAGATTGAAATGGAAAAAAAAAAAAAAGCACACAACACATACACACAGCTGCAATTGTTCGAGGCTGGTGAGGGGGTGCCTGGGCAGTTTCATCATTGTAAAGGGCAGACCTTAAGAACTGTTGGTAAAATAGATTATTTTTCTGCCAAGCATAATTTTTAATGTCCTTCTCCACGGGGACCTCGATATTTAGTTTTTATTTGCACATATTTCCTGTTCTATGCACAGATTCTTGGTTATGAAAATTCAATATTAATGCCACTAATTTTATGTTTTTAAATGCATTTCTCAGAAGTAAAATATTATTAATAGTCTGAGAACTCTTCTGAGAAGTGGTTTGGAGTTATTTGTTTAATCATCAAATTTAACAGCTCTCAATAATATAATAAAAATTTGCCCTCATGGGCATCCGTGACAGCAAAGAAAATAATTTCCTTATAATAAAACTGATCCCAAGGATGTTTATATGCTATAATTTATCCCATACTAAAAGATGGCTAGAAAATTATGTAAGATAGATTTACAGTCACTCCTTCAACTCAGAAAATTTATGTCTAGTTATTAGTGACTTAAAAACTTCTACTTATCTGCATAATTATATATAAAGAGATTCCCCAGTAGCTTTTATGTCCTATGATTCAACATAATGAGATCAATTATATTCAGGGAATTTAAATTACTGATACTTAGGGAATAAAGCCAACATCACTTTTAGTTTCTTATGATGGTATACAAGAAATTCTACTTACCTAAGACAAAATAACCATCTTAATGCAGCCCATTTTATGTGTTTTAGCAGAGATTTTAAAAGGCCACTAAGAGTTTTTGTCATTTAAGGAACCATATACTCAGTTCCCTAGATGTCTTCAGATGTTAAGTCTGTTCTGATATTGTTTCCTAAAGTTAGTCTTTTGTACCAAAATGATTTTAAAAAAAAATCCTTGAGTAATTTTGTTAGTATTTTCCACTAGTCTAGAAAAATTAACTGAAATTCTTGCACTCCATTTTTAACCACACCAATTCCCTATTAAATACACCTACAAATTAAATAAGGATACTGCTGCTCAATAATTTACCATTAAATGAGTGTAGAATATTTGACTGATTATTTTACTAATTTCTTATGTGTGAAAATTCTTAAAATGGTGGAGTCATTTGACTAATTGAATGCAAATAGTAAATAATTTTTTTATTGATGACATGCATGCTGATAGGCACATCATTTGATGCATCAGCTAATGCCTTGTCAGGTTTTTATTCTCTTTTTTATCTAAGGCTGGGCACATGGGCATTTTAACTCAGGAAGTCTTACTTTCTCTGCCTTCCCTAAAATCAGTGCCTACATTTGACCCTGTGGAAAAACACAAAAGCGAGTAATTTAAATGAGCCCACACCTGCACCATCAACCAGGCTATCCTTACAGAAACGCTTCAAACATCTCATTCCGGAGCACCTCAGGCGGCTGAAAAGAACAATTTCTTCCCCGCTAAAGAACAAGATACTGACATTGAGTTTGTCTTCTTTGGGGTCGGAGGAAAGTTGAGATACTATTCGTGAAAAGGCAGCTATGTTTGGCCCTGTGGTGATTTAGATTTTCTATACAAACCAACAACTATTTTTGAATGATGGAATTAAGTATTTACACAAGGAGACTTAGCTTTTTAGCTTGGTTATGTCCTGCTGTTTATATTACACGATCAGAAACCTTGTGAGTGCTGTTTTAGGTGATACATCACCAAGAATTCTTACATTAGGAAAGTAACCATATTATCTGAGATCGTTTGCTGTAGGGAAACCTGCAGCAAATTTTGCAGTAGCTAAATTTGTTTAGCTAAATTTTGCACTTTACAAAATAATAGAAAAATTCATTCGACTGTCCCCTCAATGTATAGCATGGTCGTCTCATCACCTTGCAGTTTGTCTCATATGCGTGTGTTGGGCTCTTTTAACAGGACCTCCACCAATAAATTCAAGTTTTTATTCTTGTTTATAACCGGCACTTCCAGGTCCGGCCAGGTCCGGCCAGGTCCAAAAAAAAAAAAAAAAAGGAATTGAGGGTTTGCATCGTTTTCCAGTATAACTGGAAGCTGTTTTATCACTTTGTATTTTGAGAACCGCTCCCTTTCCCGCACACGCATTGCTGCCGCCTCTCGGGCTTGGTAAATGAGTCTGTGCGCCAAGCCAGGTCGCTCCGGGCAGTTCGCGCTTCCGCGCCTCGGCACTCGGATGACCGTGTCCTCTTCGTCTCTCTCGTGAATGTCGCTGAAAAAAATAAAAGTTTGTTCTAAGCCCGTGGCATTTCCGCGCGCAGATGGAAAGGCAAGTGGGAGAGGAGGGTGCAGGTGCGGGGCGGGCGCGTCGGCCTCTTCCGGCGCCGGGGGCTGGGCTGCCCCGGGCCGGGAGCCGCTCCGCTCCGCGCACGTGGCTGTGGGCGCTGCGGACGGAGGACGGCAGGCGGGGAGTGGGGAGCGGGGAATGGAGGGTGCAACGCCCGCAGGTGCCGACGGCTTCCGCCCAGAGCCCTTCGCGCCGCGTCCTGCCTGGCTGGTGGCGCGGGGAAACGATGGCAGCACTGCGGCTCCGGCGGGCGGGCTGGCTCTGCGCGGGGCCTCACCGAGCTTCCCGGGAGCCTCTCCCGCAGCCGATGGGCGTCTAGGGGCGCAGAACCAAGAGTGGGCGCCGAAACGGGTGTCGGCGCTGGAGGCCGACGGGGAGGCCTGGGGCGGTCGGGCTTCTCGGTAGAGAGGGCCGTGCACCTCGCGGCCTGCAGGCTAAGGCGGGGAGCCGCTCCTGCGGCGGCCGAGAGCGCGGACTGGAGGGAGGGAAGTGCCACGGACCGGGGAACCGGGGGGACGGGGAGACGGGGGTGCTGGTGGGGTGGGGTCGGCGGGCAGCAGCCAAGTGGTCTGCAGCTCCGAACCCCGCCACCCTCTGGGCGAACTGAATGGCACCAGCGGAGACAGGCGGGGACGGGCGAAAGCGGGTTTGCTCGGACCCGAAGCCGAGCCCGGGTTGGAGGGCAAGACCGTAGGCGAGGATGGCCGAGCGGGCTGGGAGACCCGGGCCAGGATGGGGTGAGTGGAGTCGCCCGAGGTAGGGTAGTTGGGGTGGTGGTTGTGAAGACAGTCGGAGTCTGGCTCCGGGGAGACGAAACACCGGGGCGCGCCAGGGTCCGTTTCCTCCTCTCTGCTTTCCCACCAGCCCTGTAGATACGGAGCTAGCAGTCGGGCTAGAGCGGAGGCTGAAGGTCGCGGTTCCAAGGGCGGTCTCTCGCCCCGGGTCAGGCCCCACCCCGCGGTGGCGGTCGCGTGGCGCTGTCCTGGAGTTGAGCTGTCCCCGCGCCGCGGCCCGCATGCCCAGGACCGCACACCGCCGCCCGCAGGCAGAGACGCCTGCAACCTCGCCCTCTCTCCCGGCGCCCAGCTCGGGGCTGGGAACCGGAAAGGTGCATTTCCGTGTGGGGTGGGGGCGATTCCCGGCTGTCGGCGGTGGGGCTAGGCCTTGCGGCGGAAGAGCCAGGCCTTCCCGGCTTTCCAGCCAGCCGGGTTCGGGATTTCCCCACGGTCGGACGGGTGGAGGCGAGGATGGGCGGCTATCCCCCAGCCTCTTCAGGAAGAAGCCGTAGGGCCAAGGAAGGGATAGGTGACAGCGCTCACACCATTCCAGCGCTGCCCTCGAACTCGCGGGCCTCCCTTCCCTTTGCAGTCACTTGGTGTGCGCCCCAGTCCCGGGCGACATTACTGCCCGCGGGCGCCCTGTGTGCATGGCTGCTGCCCGCGGCGCACCGGCCTGAGACTGGAGGGAGGTGCGGGGCGGGAGAGGCGGCCCTCCCTGGGTCTCCCCTGCCTGTCACATCTGCACTTATTTAAAGCTCGGCTGGTGGTCCGCGCTCTCTGGAATGCCAGTTGCGGGCCTGGCCTCCTACGGCATTTGCACTGATTAGCTAGCGGGTCATGGGGGAGATGAGGGGCTTAGGGGGGGAAGACTGGAGGTTCACAATATTCCGCCTGCCTCTGTCCTGCGAGCTAATCGGAGCCCAGTGATTCCCGCTGCACCAATGGCTGAGTGTGTCAGGGAGCAGAGAACCGAACTTCAAGGATGTTCGATGCGTCTGGGAACCGGCCATTGCCACTTAGTAGTATGTTGTGGGCCGGCGCGCACACACGACCCTAAATCTCTGCAGGCTCTAGCGCTGAAGCGGGCGCAGAAGGGGAACAAGTGCTGTGACCCCAAGTCCTAAAAGTTTGTACGCAGTGTCTGGGATATGCAGTATCCTTGATGCGAAACTCTTAAATGTTTGCTGGTGCAAGTCCATACAAAACGAGGTTGGCCTGCCTCGCTTAAAATACTGTATACAAAGCGTAAAAAAGGCACGGGCAATCCGCATCGAGGACGCCACCTCAAGCGGAAGAGGCCCGGTGCAAATTCATCGCCGAAAAACAAGCTGGGTTCTAATTTACTGTGACTCCCACGGGCGCAGGGGTTGGGAGGAGAAGCAAAGGGGGACCTTTTTTATTTTTGAAGCCTCAAAAAGTTCGGTCTGATTTTGCATTTGCCTTTGGACTTGGTATAATTAAGGGTGAAAATAAGGCCCCTCTGTATTTCTATTCCCCTTTGCTTTTCCGCGAAGCTTTTACCTCAGAGGAAAGTTGTTTTAGTAATCTGGGAAAGAGAAACCATGTGCTGAGTCAGCAAAAACGCGGCACCAGGCCAGTTCAGCTCAATTATACTGCTGTGTGTAATGTACACACTCTATATGCCTTTGTGGAATAATGAAAAATATATTAGAATTCTCATGGCATAGCAATGCCCACGAAGCCTGTTGGCAGTTGAGAGCCAGATTTCTGTGTCTTCTAATACAAGGAAACAGGTTCTGAACATGTCTTCTAACAAGCCTTAGATCCAAGGCCACTTAATGTGAGAGGGCAAGAAAAAAGCAGTTCTCAAAACAACACAAAATATTTTACTTTTTTTCAAATGGTCGTGTTACAGAATGCTTAAATACTCCTTTCTGCCTGTGTTCTTGTGACAAGTGTTCAAGGTGGCTCCAATAGGTGGAATCTTAGATTTTTATTTTGCATCATTAAATGCATTTCTCAAAACTGATTCTTGAAAAGTCTCCTTGCAAGTCCCGTTAGAACCTTGATCATGTATTCTCATTTCTGTGGAAGGAATAAATGTTTTCAGAGTCACTTGGAATGAAACTCTCTTAAACTACTAAGCAATTATTTTTCAGAATAATTGCTTTTAACTGTCCAAGTGTTACCTGAATTTGCAGTATGTGAACATTTCAGCTGTTAAACAACAGTCTAAATTGTGCTTTTAATGACAGACATTCAGTATTTCTGGGGATATTTCTTCATAGTTACTTTAATTCTAAGAGTTTAGTTGCAGAAAGTGACTTTTGAAAAACAAAAATAGCATATTACATAAAGAACTAACCAGAAGTTTGCCTCAGTTTCATTTATCTTTTCTACCTCAAAATGTGAAATTAGTACATCTTTTATGCTTTTACTGTTTAAATTCTTAAAAATATATAGTTGTGTTTCAGTATAATGCAGAAATATCTGGATGTGAAAAATTCAGTCTGTCACCCAACTTCCAGATGTTTGGTACTACGCAGACAAAACATCAGAATGAATGACCAAATTTTTTTCTCTACAATCCAGATGGCTTAGTGCCTCTTGCTTCTATAAGGAAGCATATTTTCCTTTCTCTAAACATCACATCCTACTGTAGCCCACATAAGGCATGATTTACACTCCTTCAGCTACAAAATGTTAGGCCATTTGGAGTGCAGCAAAGCAATCAGTTAATGAAACTATATGTTTTGGTGAATGTAGTCCAAGTCCAAGTGTTAGTGTGTACTTAGGAGGGAGTGGTGGTAGTAGAGTCAGAAATGGGAAGGTAAGAGAGTGAGCGCCTTGTTCAATGGGAGAATGACTTGGTTAAAAGGACACAGCCTTCCAAAAATCCATCTATGGCATCCATAATCTTAATAGGTAAAGTGGAATATTTAGCAGCAGCTTCAACAGGGCTGCCTTTTGCCTGAGATGCAGCTGGACTGTGAAATGTCCATCGTGTACTCTGAAGCTTTCTTTCCCTACTGTTCCTTCTTGGAGCCTTATAAAATGGAACAGATAATGTAATGTAACATTAAAACATTAGGACTCATGAACATTATACAGGTGGAAAAATTCTGTGTTTTAAAAGTAAAAAGGCAAGTAAGTGATTTAAATATTCATATTGTTATATGGTGAATAAGTCACTCAAAAATGTAGTGATGATGAATGGATTTCTCTTCCTATGACATGTCACCGCATTTTACAGTTGTTAAACTTGGGGCTGAAGACAGCAACATTTTTTCCTTCCCCAAAGTCAAAGAGATTTAAGGTCATGAACAGAGAGCCAGAGATTCTCTGCTTAAACATGTTGAGAAAGAAGGAACAGATATAAAGAGGCTTCCACTAGAATCAGCAGATGAAATCAAACCCAGAATGAATTCCATTCTACTTATTAACCTCACACTCCCTGGATTATAGAACAGTGTTTAGATAATGAATGGCAATGAATGTTAAAACATCATAAAACCTGACCACTTAACAATCGCTGCAAGAAAAACATACCATTTTAAATAGACCTTCTTACAACTCAGAATCTGGGCCTTGGATAATAAGACAGGATTTTATACTGGCCCAAGGTCAATTTTAAAGAATAGTTTATGGGAATCTAGTAGAACTTTGGGGTACATATACTGAGTAAAGAGACTCAAAAGTCAAGTGGGAATCTTTAACACCATATAAAACAGAATCACAGTTATTTTTCTTGATTGGATGTTTTCACGACTTTTTGGTAATTCATTTATTAGAATAATAAAATGACAGAGCTGGAATGGACTTAGAGCTCATCCAGGTCTCTGTCTTTATAGATGAGGAAATGGAACCAAAATGAAAGGACCTATCCAAGGCCACACAGTCATTACAAGAAGGGTCAGAACTAGAATCACGGAGTTCTAATTGTGAGTCACAGAGTCCAGCCCTGTCTCCAGGACAGCTTGCCTTTGAATCATTATGACGCGGCTCAGTGTTACAGATTTCCTAGTGGTGTCCAAGAAACTGACACCCATCACTGCAGGCTGGAAATGGCTCAACATCATTCATTTGCATTACACATCTAAGAGCTATAAAACAAACCCAGTGTGAAGGCAAAGTTTCCCCATTTGTCTCCAGAATAAGACAGACTATTGCAAAAACAGAGCTAATAAAACTCTGTCAACTTCAACAACTTGGTTAGAGGTCCTGATAACAAGTGACAGCCTTAGCTTTTTACAGAGAACTTATAGTGCCTTGGAAGCATGTCATGTGCAGAATCCGCTACAGTTTCTTTGAAAATAACACAGTCAAACATTCAAAATTTAAGTGACGTTAATGGGGAAGAGAGGAGGAGGTGGTGGTTATAGCCATGTCTACACTACTCTTTACAGAAGACATAGATGTCAGTGGTCCTTCACTCATCTCAGAAAACAACTCACGATTCCAGCAGCTTTCATGATGAAATGGAAGGTTAGGATGCAAGGGGAAGGTGAAGGGTGGAAGATGGGGTTGGTGGGTCATATTAGATAGCAATATGAAGCATACTTTTCCCCAGTTTTGAGGAACTGGGGATCTCTCTAGTTCTTCATGATATGAGCCAAGGAAATAGATTCTTATGTGATGTTATCAAAGCTTTTCTGTTTAATGTTTTATTCAACATCAAATGAGAACATAGAAGCATTGCTTCTAGGAAGGGAAGACAACCCCTGACTCCTTCATGAGTATTCTGCTCCAGGAATTGCAAGGAAGTTTAAGGATTAGGAGAGATGGGGGTAGAAGGAATGGGTGAAGTCAGGACTCAGTATGGTTGGCCTCTATATCTGTGGGTTCCGCATCTGTGGATTCAACCAACCTTGGATGGAAACTATTCAGAAAAAAAAAAAAAAAGGATGATTTCATCTGTACTGAACGCACCATAGGCTTTTCTTTCTTGTCATTATTCCCTAAGCAATACAGTATAACAACTATTTACAGAGCATTTACATTGTATTAGGTATTATAAGTAATCTAGAGATGACTTAAAGTACAGTACATAAGAGGATATGCATAGGTTATATGCAAATACCATATCATTTTATATAAGGGACTTGAACATCTGTGGATTTTGGTATTCTTGTGAGGTTCTGGAACCCATCCCCAGTGGATACCAAGGGACTGTATTTGGAGTTGTGAGAAAAGAATGGTCATGTTTTGATTATCTTGTAGAGAAAGGAGATCCTGGTAAGGCCTTCCCTCCAAGCTAATTCAAAGTTAGTGCTCCCTGAGAAGGAGGATCTGGCCAGAATTTGGGAGAGGGGGATGCTGGGAGAAGAGGTCTATATTTTTGAAAAATGCTTAGGGGAGCAACTAAACCAGCAAAAGTTAAACCAAATAAAACCAGCATGCCCACTTACCTCTTTAATTTACTCTCCCAAACAGATCATCATTTGAGCTATTCCACTGAAGTCAAGCATGAAATCTGTTTAGCTGGATAGCTACCCATTTCCTGTGACCTGCAAAAGAGATGTCCTATTCTTTCAGGATCCTTGGAATGCCACATGCCCAGGCCCACTGGAAAACTGGGAAGGAAAACTGGAGCCACATGCCTGGGCCCACTGAGATTCACCACCCTTCCCCCACAACCCTGTGTCAAGGAAACACAAAGATAGAGTGGATTTCAGCACCACCCAACCCAGACGCATGGCTGCTAGTTTATCAGCATAGGTCAATGAATGGTTTTAAGTTGCTATGGGTTTAAGAGGATCTCTTAGTTGATGGGAATTTTTAAATCTTTTTTTAGCGTGGGACCCTTTGGCAGTTTTGTAAAATGTAGACTATTTCTCAGAATGTTTCTAAACGTGTAAGTTGTATTAAAATTGGCCAGGCACGGTGGTTCATGCCTGTAATCCCAGCACTTTGGGAGGCCGAGGTGGGCGGATCACTTGAGGTCAGGAGTTTGAGACCAACCTGGCCAACATGGTGAAACCCCATCTCTACTAAAAAAATACAAAAGTTAGCCAGGCATGGTGGTGTGTGCCTGTAATCTCAGCTACTTGGGAGGCTGAGGCAAGGAGAATTGCGTAAACCTGGGATGCGGAGGTTGCAGTGAGCCAAGATTGTGCCATTGCACTCCAGCCTGGGGGACAGAGCGAGACTCTGTCTCAGAAAAAAAACAAAAACAAAAATATATATATAGAGAAATAAAATTATCAAGATATTTTTAAGAAACAAGTTTGTGATATATTTGTTTCTTTGTTAGCACATCAAATGCAAGATCTAGTGGTGAGTCTAATAAGTTCTGTGATATTGAAACAATGATAAGCGTTAATGAAAAATTCAAAATACCCTCAACAACTATAATGTGATATGAAGGTATCTGTGATTTCTATTGGTGAGAAAGTCACAGGTGTTGCTAATGCATCTGTAGCTTGTTGTCTACATTCATAATGAAAAGAAATGCTAATTTTTAAATAATGATTGGTAGAAATGAAAATGTAAGTTTTTCATCTAAGTTTATGGACTTCTGCTTTTCCTTGATTGCATTTGCAAATCTCCTTACTTCCTCTTGAAGAACCCCTTAGAAGGAGGGAGAGGGGGCAGTTCTAATAGTACCTTAGAGATATGAAATGAGATGGTCACAGCCATATGAGTAGATTTTGATTGGATTACACCAGGCCCAAGTTTGGAGTGTCAACATTAAACCTGTGATATAAGATCTTGTTCCTAAGATGAAAAGTAACTTTATATTGTAATCCTGTAGAGTTGAGATCTTGAGAAGCATTCCCTTGATAAGAGGACACTGGAGGAAGTGTCAAAATCACCTGTCAAAATAGGAGAGTGGTAACCAGAGCCAGGAAGGACTTGATAAGGATGAGTGAATCACCTCTGCTTGGTGAATGAGCCCAGGGTGGAGCTCAGCCTCCATCCAGGGAGCTTCAGTCTCCATCCAGGGAGTCTTCGTCAAGCGAACAGAGCAATTCCCCAGAGAGGAGGGGATCTGCAGTAAGGATGGGAGAGGCACATGCAGATCAGGGCAGAACAGCCTGTAGCCTGGCAGTAGAGAGCAGAGAGAGAGCCCAAGCAGGAGTGTCTTCCTGAAGAGTAGACAAAATAATGATTGATCATTTAAACTTAATTCAAATAAGAACTTTCACTTATCAATAGACATTATTGAAGAAAATGGAAAGGCAAACCACATACTGGGAGGAAAATATTCAAGGCATATATCTGATAGAAGATTCATATCCACCATATCCACAATATATAAAGAGCTCTTATGAGTCAAAAACAAATACAACCCAAAGATCACAAATGTACAAAAGACTCAACAGACACTTCACAAAGAGAATATCCAAATGGCCAGTAAGCATTTGAAAAGGTGCTCAATGTCATTAGTCATCAGGAAATGCAAAGTAAGCCTTCACTCAAATACACACATTGCAGAAGCACTGAAAAAGTAGAAATTCATGATGTCAAGTGTTGGAGAGGATATGGAGCAACTGAAACTCACACACTGTGGGTGGGAATGTACACTAGTATAACCACTTTGGAAAGCTTTTAGTATCTACTAAAACAAAGCACAAATTCATGCCCAAGACCCAGTAACTCCATTCTTAGTTATAGGCCCAAGATTGGATTTGTCTACCAAAAGACAGGTACAAGAATATAGCTTTATGTATTTTATATATTTATAAATATAAATATTCATTTATATAAATATTTATCAACTTTATTCACTATAGCATCAACCTGGAAAGAACCCAAATTGCAGTATATTTACACATAGGAATATCATATAGCAATGAAAAAGAACAATCACTATACACAAAGTGGGTGAATCGTATAGTCATCATGTAGAGCAAAAGGAGCCAGATGTAAAAGAGTATACACTGTATGATTCCATTTATGTGAAAGATGAGAACAGGCAAAACAAATCTATGGTGATAAAGGTCAGGATAGAATTTACTTTTGCAGGATGGGGAATTGATTGGGAGAGGACACAAGGGCACCTTCTGTGGTGCTGAATTATAAATATTATTGACTTTCTGAAAAGTGATTTGGAAATGCAGTCAAGTAAAAGCAGACTGCCATACTGTAGATTCACTCCTTCTGACTCTGGTTTTATATTACAAACGGATTTCACTTGGGCCATATGAGCACGAAGAGAGTGCAAGGGCAAGCTACAAACTGGCAAAAGATTCTTGCAATAGATGTATCTGATGAAGGGCTTGCATCCAGTTAAAAAATGTGCAAAAGACTCAAACTTTATAAAAGAAGATAACCAAATGGCTAATAAGTGTAGGGAAAGTTGCTCAATATCTTTATTCGTCAGGGAAATGCAAATTAAAACCACAATCCCACAAAATAATACACGCCCACGAAATGACTGAAATACCAAAGGTGGGCAAGCATTGAGCAATGGAACTCTCCCACACTGCTGATGGGAATGAAAAATGGCATAGTCATAGTGGAAACCAGCTGTGTCTACGAACGCTAAGCATGTGCCTATAAGGCAAGAGCCCTTCATTACTGGTCCAGGAGCCCAGTTAAATAAGAACAGGGAGAAGGACCAGAAATCTTGTCTAATGAAGTCTGCCAGGCTTAGGAAACTCTATTTCAAATGTTTGGGGTTTTTTTCCTTAGATTTCTAGCAAAGTTCTTTTTTTTTTTTTTTTTTTTTTTTTTTTTTTTTTTTTTTTTGCAAAATCCCAGCATTATCTTGGTTATCTTGGTTTAATTAAAGGAGAAGGGGAATTGTCTGCTTCGTTTAGAATAGTAAGGGAAATGAGAAGTCCAGTCTGCTGGTGGAAATTACTGAGTCAGCAAGAATACCCGGGAACACTGTGGAGCCCTGGAGTGAGTTGGCAAGTCAGGATGGTTCAAGGTTTCTCTCGTGGGGCCCCAGGGGAAAACACTGAGAAAGCTACTCACCTCCTTCTACCACTGTCCAGGAAATGGCCTATCCCTTCTTAGAGCTCTGGCTGCCCATGGGTGGCACAAACAACATGTGTGCCTTGCACAGAGGTTTCTGCAGCCCTCATTTCTGTACTGGTAAGCCAGTGCTGCAGGAACTGGCATGGGAGCCTGGCAACAGAGTTGAGAATCCAGCTCGGGAGGGGAGGATGAAGGTGATGGGGGTGAGGACTTGGGGTAAGGGGAGCAAAGTGGCCAAAGAATTAAGACAACCAGAGCCAATAGAAGGCCCCCCTTCCAGCTCTCCTCTTGTGAGCCCATCCATCAGCATGGCCTTCTGGCCCCACATTGATGCTTCCCATGAAAATTGGTGCCGGGATGGACAAGCTCCAGGGTGACTCATAACAGACAGCAAACAGCACAAGGATGGCTGGGGATTTGACATCTGTTCCATGTCCCATAATGAAAACTTATTTCTCCTAAACACTGAGGATGGCAGCTATAAATACCAACCTTTGTGGCTCACTGTCAGCATATTTTTTCCTGGTTTGAGAATTTTCTCAGGAGATGCAACCAATGATGCACCCCAGACTCCCCAAGTCACATGTCAAAGTTCCAAGTTATGGCAACTCAGTCCTTGAACAAAATGCGAAGTACAAGATACTAGCCCTCTTGTGATAGAAAGGGGTTTTTTTGTTCGTTTGGTTTTTTTTTTAGGTTTCTATTAAACTTAGACCCCATTCACATGTCTTGTTCTGTTCATTTGACTTTGAGATTTGGAAGACTGAATTTTCAACCTCATATTCATTGTTGTCATCATCCACTGACATGTATTAGGCACTTACTGTGTGTAGAATGCTGTGTTTATCACAGAAGCGTTGTATATAAACTCATACAAGGTATCCATAGGATGACCAAGGTCTTGTTATTAAATCCCAAGATACCATTCATTCATTCATTCACTCAGAGAATTATTTTGTGAGCCTCTACCATGTGCCCAGCACCATGTGGCTGTTGGTGACACAACAGAAAGCAGCAGAACAGAAAGAGTCTCTGCCCCAACAGTGCTCATGGTCCAGTAAGGGAGGAAGATTTTAACTTTTATTTTTAAATTTTATTTATTATTTTTTTGAGATGGAGTGTCGCTCTATTGCCCAGGCTGGAGTGCCGTGGTGCGATCTCGGCTCACTGCAACCTCCACCTTCCAGGTTCAAGCAATTCTCATGCCTCAGCCTCCCAGGTAGCTGGGACTACAGGCATACACCACCATGCCCAGCTAATTTTTGTATATTTAGTAGAGACGGGGTTTCGCCATGTTGGACAGGCTGGTCTTGAACTCCTGACCTCAAGTGATCCACCTGCCTCGGCCTCCCGAAGTGCTGGGATTACAGGTGTGAGTCACCACACCTGGCCAGGATTTTGACTTTTAGAAATCACTCCTGTCTGCACATTTCACATTCCCCAATCCTAAACTACCAAAAGAAGGTAGTTGTTAAGTTTAGAATCATCAGGGGTACACAGTGGGATAGAAACTCACTGCACTTTGAGAGGGTGAGATTTATACAGATTGGCAGGGAGAAATAACCAAACAGGCTGAGGAGGCTGTGACTGGTAGTTGCATCATACATTGCAGGGGGTTTGGGGCTATTTGAAGGAAGGCAGCTGTGGCATCCTGCAAACTAAGAGACGTGGCCGTGGAGGAAGAACTGCAGGGCTGTTCTCATTTGGTTGTGTGAGGTCTGTTGCCCACCATGTGGTTGAGAATCCCTAAAGCTGATTTCAGAGAGTAGGTGGAATCTGGGGTGGGGGGGTGGGAGGTGGGGTTCAGGGCAGGTGGAGACCCAGACTGAAGGGAAGGAGAATGTTGTTGTAGGCATCCCTCTGACTGGGTCTCCACAGACAAAGAAGAATGAAGGAAGAGAATTCAACAATATTACTACCCACTCATAGGAAGCGAGAGGATGATGTATTTGCAGCTGCTGTTCACTTTACAAACACCTTCACACATATGGTCACACTTGTTTCTCTAAATAGCTTTTGAAGTAGGCAAGGTGGGCCATTTCACAGAGGAGAGAACCGAGGCGTCTTTCTAATTGAGGTTAAGGGATTTGCTCAATACCACACCACTTATTAAGTGGCAGAGGGGGGACTTGAACCTGCTTCCTCTGTTAGTCCTGTCTTCTTTCCATAGGCATAAATATTATTATTTAAATTTGCAGAGACCCCCATCCAGGAGCCCAGAACCTCCCAAGGTGAAGGTTTGCTCCTGAAATTGGCAAATAACATTGACAATTCTTCCAGGAAGGAATCTTGCATTTGTCAGAACACTTCCCAGAAGGGCTGCCTCTGTGTGCTGAAGAGAAAACAGATGTCAGGGACTAGTTCTCAGCCTGCAACATTCAGTCCACTATATTTTCTTCCAGAGGCAGAATGAGACAGAGGGATTCCTCCCTGCCTGACAGGGCCAGTTTTATGCACATGGAATATAAATAACTGTCTCTACCACATGATTCTAGGACTGGTGTCAGTAAACTTTCTATAAAGGTCCAGATAGTAAATGTTTTAGGTTTTTTAGGCCACATGCAATTTCTGTTACAACTACTTAACTCTGCCATTGAGGCGTGAAAGCCACCATAGACAATGTATACATGGTGGGGATGGCTGTGTTCCAGTAAAACTTTATGGACACTGAAATGTGCATTTCATATAATTTTCACATGTCACAAAATGGTATTCTTCTATTGACTTTTTTCAACTATTTAAAAGTATAAACACCATTCTTAGCTTGTGGATTATACAAAACAGGTGTTGGGCAAGGTTCGGCCCACAGGTTTAGAAGACCAAAGAGCTCTCTCTGTCCCAAATATTGTCCCCATAGAGACCTGGATTTCCAACTTCCACCATCAGCTTCACCATCAGTACTCCATTCCTCTTTCTTTGTCTCTTTTTTCTTTCTTTCTCTTTCTTTCTTTTCCTTTCTTCTTTCTTTCTTCTTTTTTTTTTTTTTTTTTTTGAGACAGGTCTTGCCCTGTTGCCCTCTGTTGCCCTCTGTTGCCCTGGCTGGAGTGCAGTGGCACAATCATAGCTCACCATAGCCTTGAACACCTTGACTCAAGTGATTCTCCTGCCTCAGCCTCCTGAGTAGCTGGGACTACAGGCACACTCCACCACACCTGAGTGGTACTCATTCCTTTTCGGTTTCACTGTACTTCTTCAGACTCTTCTTTTTAAGAAGCAGGCATCCAGGGAGGAGGATGATTAGAAAGAAGCCTCAGTTCTTGGCTGGGCGCAGTGGCTCACGCCTGTAATCCCAGCACTTTGGGAGGCCGAGGTGGGTGGATCACAAGGTCAGGAGTTCGAGACCAGCCTGGCCAACATGGTGAAACCCCATCTCTACTAAGAAAAATACCAAAAACAATTAGCCAGGCATGGTGGCGTGCGCTTGTAATCCCAGCTACTCGGGAGGCTGAGGGGGAGCATTGCTTGAACCCAGGAGGCGGAGGTTGCAGTGAGCCGAGATTGCGCCACTGCACTCCAGCCTGGGTGACAGAGCAAGACTTCATCTCAAAAAAAAAAAGAAAGAAAGAAAAAAGAAGCCTCAGTTCTCTCCTCCATGAAATGCCTTGCCTACTTCAAAGGCTATTAAGAGAAACAAGTGCAATCATACGTGTGAAGGTGAAAAGTGAACAGTAGCTGCAAATACATCACCCCAACTTCATTTTAGAACTTTATTAGATGTGTTAGAATGTAAGTCCCGTGAGGGCAGGGCCTTTGTCTGTTTGGTTCACTGTTAAGTTCACTATTAAGTGCCTAAGACAAGGAACTGAGTTGCATAAATACTCTGTATAAATACTAGTTGAGTGGATGAATGACTTTCCCCTCTAATTTGAAAGATCGGAGCCACCATAAGAGATGGTTGGGGCACTGAAGGCAAGGGGTGTTGGGTGAGTGGGCAGAGGTGACAAAGATAAAGCAATCGCTTAACTGATGTTCCTGCAAGCCCTGGCCTGGGAGGTGCTGAAGTCTGCTGATGCTCTCGGAAATCAGTGGGCTTGGAAGAGGCAGGGCACAGGGTATGCCAGTGCCCATGGAGCCTGGGAAGGGAGTCAGGAAAGACCCAGCAGTTGCACATGGCACCCGGAGAAGCAGCACCAGGGCCTGATGGACTCACCCAATCCATTTCCGTGGAGTGTTGCAGTCTCTGCCAAGAAAAACTTTAGGACTTGACAAGATTTGGCAAGTCCCTGAAACATGAATTTGTGCAGTGTAAAGTTACAAGGGCCTTTTGGCAGATGGGGCAAATCCAAGAGACAGTGGAAAAATGTGCATGGGATGTCAAAACTCACTCTTTCTGCAGGAAAGTGCCAAGGAAAGGGAAGGCTAAAAGAGGGCAGAGAATGAGGACACACCTTTCCCATCCCCCTAAACTGGCCACACATTTTTCTGGGTCAGACACATCATAAAATGCTATAGGACTGAATGAATGCAATGAATGTGGCATATGTTATTAAAAATAACCAGGGTTCCTCACTGCAACCACAGTGAAAAATACCAACCAGGATGCTTACTGAATGGAAAAGTTCTTGCAGATAAACTGTCCCAGTAAAGGACTCCAGCCTTAATTTCTCACCCTGAGTTTTCCTTATGTCCTTATGCAGAACAAGAATCAAAACCAGCCATCCCCCTGGCTGCCCACAAATCTGATCCTCATCTCTGCATTTATTTATTTATTTTTGAGATAAAGTCTGCCCAGGCTAGGGTGCAGTGGCATGATATCAGCTTACTGCAAACTCCACCTCCTGGACTAAAGCAATCCTCCCACCTCGGCCTCCCAACATGTTGGGATTATAGGCATGAGCTACCACACCTGGCCGCTTATTGATTGAAATCTGACTTGGTAATTTCCCAAATTTATACAAGGATAGACCAGACCAGCCACTCTTTTTCTGGTAGATAAGTCAAGCGGGGGCCTAGCAAGACCTTCCAGATGTTGCTAGGGGGGTGAGGTCCAGGATCCTGATCCAGGATCCCCTGCATGGGGAGGAACCACTAGGGCAAACTGAGCTCTCCATATGACCTAGAGTCTGGACCTGCAACAGAAGAGGTCAACATTTGGGGCCAACATAAAAATAACAAAACTTTAGGGAATGCCTGTGATGCATTGTGGAGACATAAGCTTCAGGTCTCTTCCTTGATATACCCACAGCAGCATGGCAGAGAAGCTAAGAGTCCATTAGACTCAGGATCATATCCTGGACCTTGATCTTACTAGCTGTTGAACTTGGGGACATTACATTGCCTCACCGTGGCTTGATTTCATCAGCTGTAGAGTGGGAGTGATATTTACCTCATTGACTTATGAGAGTTGATTGAAATAAAATGTGTAATGCAACTAGTACAGTACCTGGCATAAGGAGGTATGTGATAAATAGTATTTGCTGTTATTTTTAACTGCAATTTAATAAAACAATTTCCTTTTGCTCTCAATTAGCAAGGCTTCAACTCCCCATTGCCCAGCCTCTAGGAAGAGCAAGAGGCCCTCCTATGCCTCCTGACATCACATTCCCTACTCCCCAAACTCATCTGCTAAAGTTCTCTCATGGAGAGGATAGCAAGCAGGTGCCCAGTTGAGTATGGCTCAAAGTGGCCCTCCAGTCTCATGAAATTGTTTTGAAGTCTCAGCTTTAATTTAAATATGCTTGTCAACTTTGCATTTTACTCCATAAAATCTTTTGATATATTCAATCTTATCAGTTTGTTCTCCCAGAATTTTTGAGTAACTTCAAGATTCTGTGAAGACAAATGTTCCCCTTAAACACATATCCCTGTTGGAGAATCTCACACTAACATCACCTCTGCCAGTGGAAGGTCAGCAGGTTCGAGGAGGGAGGCTTCAAGTTACACCAGCAAGGATGACTTCATGGAAATGGTGAGGCCTGGGCTGGCCTAGTAGGATATGGACTCATGGGAAGAAGGAATAAATGTCTTGAGCAGAGGTCTGGAGGTGGAGAACACAAATGAAACTCCCAAAGAACCATGAAGAAACTCGGTTCTGGAAACCAAGAACTAGGATTCCTTCTCAGCTGAAAGTCACTAATCTTTGTGTCTCATTCCAGTAAAACCCAATCCCACAGGAGTCAGAGTTGCATTCCAAGGCCATCAGTCACCTTCAGCAGCCACACAGTCCCATCTCTCTCCTTACTCACTCCGTACATGTTTTTCACCTGGACAGGGGCCCCTGCACAAGCGTGGCTGGCGCCAGGCATTGCTCTCCAGCCTCCCTCAGGACTTATGGTCATTAAGACATTTCTCATAATGAACACATAAGCCCCAACACACCCAGCCCTCCCTGCCCATCTCAGCAGCCAGCCTTCAAGTTTTTCCCTCTGCCATCCCAGGCCAGGCACCCTCTCACTGTGGGAATTGTCCTTGCTTTCCTCCCTCTCCCCTTCCTTCCTCTGTGAAGCTTCCTTCCTGGAAGTTTTAAGGAGAGGCCAGAGCCACAGGGAGGCTGGATTCTGATGCTCCATAAATTGAAGCTGAGTTCTCCTACATAAGACTGCCTCAGCATGCTCAGCAAACTTGCTTCTCTTCACCAGACCACTTCCGTTTTGCTCTTCCCATTTTAGCTGTCTTCCTCCAGGATCCAGTGGAGCCATCCAGGAAGCACAGCAAGGGGCAGTCAGTTGGAAGACCTAACAGTGCCTTCTGCCCCTGGCACATTCACCAAAGAAGAAGACTACTCTGGGACTCACCAGTATGGGATGGTGCTATGGCAACAGTCTCCTTGGAGCTCACTGGATCCTTAGAATTATTTTGTGATGCTTGTTCTGCATCTTGAAATGACAACCTGTGCCTCTGGGACTCGGCTGCAAGGAAGACAAGTGGGAGGCAAGTGGACATGTTTTTCTGTGTATCCCAAAACAGGTAGCAGTGTCCTTGCAGGTGAGAGCCCTCTTTCCACTTGCTCCCTACAGTGCTGAGCATTTATAGGTCTTAATAATACTTGATGAAAGATGTAGTGGTTTCCAGCCAACATGTTTAGATGTCTATCCCTCTTCTCCACATACACCGACATGGAGTATCGATTCTTTAATTTGGAAAGACAGAAGTTGCAATAGGGCAACATATAATGGTATTACAGGCTAGGCAATCAGATGAAACATGGAGAACAAACTTAGGTAGTCCAGATATTATAGCGTAACTCTCCATCTGTAAAATGGAGATGAAACTACCTAAATAATAGGCACGTGGTGAAACAATTTAGCAAAAGTGAACATTTAGCAAGGGGTTTAGAACATCATAGATTCCTAGTAGTAGTCATTTACTTCTTTCTCACTTTGGTTTGTCATCAAATTCAAGTTGGTAAAAGTAAAATGGCTCCGTTGGAAGCTAGGAGAGAAAGATATATCCACTTAAGATAGTAGGAAGTCAATTTATGAAATTAACTCTTCCTAGATGTGGCCCTGATGGAAAAATATGAAGAGCTCACAGGAGTATTTGGCCATACCGTGATAGCGGTTTCTCTGAATGTTCAGTCCATGCTCTGCCTTCTGGGGTTGTGGAGATGGCTCCTCATAGTCCCATCCCCAAGCCACACCTGAGTGTCTCAGCAGTCGTGAATTCTAGGCTGGACAGACCCCAGGGCTGCTGACGCCAGGGAGGCCTTTCTTGGGCTCTGGCCTTCTTTGCCCCACTCTGGCTGGCTAACAGCCAGCACCCAAGCCTTAAGTTAATAGGAGACAAAGAGTGGCTTCAAAAGTCTCCTTAGGCCTTTGGGGAGGAACTTGGAGATGCTTGAAAGGGGTACAGGAAGAACAGATCCCATGCATCACTGCCTTTTGTCAGTAAGGTGGGTCACAGTGGATGGCACCCATGGTACAGTCCTTTCTCCACTCTGGCAGAGGCTAAGATGCTGCCTCTTGATCAGAGAATAAGCACTTAAGGCAATCATAACCAGTGCCAGCATTCTCCATCCACATGGAGTGTGCAGACCTGACCACGGCTGACAGCATTTAATTTCCCAAACTAAACTGGGTAGAATTTGTTTAATATCTGTTTAGCTTCAACAACTCCATTGAACATCAAGAACAAGTCAAAAGACCAGTGAGGTTTCGACTAAACTGGATTTGTTTGTTTTTGTTTTGTTTTACTGCTGTAAGGAGAGGGCAAACACTACAGAATTCAGTAGAATGAAACCACTTTCTTAGTGAAATTGCCTTAATTTAAGCAGCAATTTCTTTCCAGAAAGTTAGTAAATCAGCAGAATGTGGCCCAGAGGCAGGCAGATAGGAGGAATAGGTAAAAAGTTTAAGTCATCTGCTTGGATCACAAAGCACAAGAAAGCCAAAGGAAAGAAGAAAAACAACTTCTTCTACAACAGGAATTTGTTCTCATTCCTCGTTCACAATTCTTTCTGGGAGTGTGTATATATATATATACACACATACATATAAAATATATATACACACATATATATAAAATATATATACACACATATATAAAATATATATACACACATATATATAAAATATATATACACACATATATATAAAATATATATACACACATATATATAAAATATATATACATATAAAAAATATATGTATATATATATATTTTTTGAGACAGAGTCTTGCTTTGTTGCCCAGGCTGGAGTGCAGTGGCGCAATCTTGGCTCACTGCAAGCTCTGCCTCCCGAGTTCACACCATTCTCCTGCCTCAGCCTCCTGAGTAGCTGGGACTACAGGCGCCTGCCAACACACCTAGCTAATTTTTTGTATTTTTAGTAGAGACAGGGTTTCACTGTATTAGTCAGGATGGTCTTGATCTCCTGACCTCGTGATCCTCCTGCCTCGGCCTCCCAAAGTGCTGGGATTACAGGTGTAAGCCACCATGCCTGGCCAGTATATATTTTTTATGTAAAACTTTTTCACATTTGGTCTCCAAATTTAACCCAAGACAAGGCTGTACCGGTCTTGGAGGTGAAGGTCACCCATATCAACAAAAAGGCTTCCTGCTGTAAAATTCTCTCTGATCATCCTCTAAGGTCCTGTGTCTCTGGCTGTCCACTGCAGCTGCAGTGCTGTCCATAGCTGGAGCATTCCCGCCACTAGGTTCTTTGCTTCTGCTTCTGCTTCCAGACTGCCCAGAAAGGGTGGAGCAAATGTCATGACCGTGCAGACGAGGATGTTGCAGAGCCGGGCTTCCATCTTCAGCTTCTCAATGCCCTATTATTCATTCCTGCCTGACTTTCTATTCCGTGTCCTCCCTGCCTCAAATTTCCAAGCCACTTCTCTCTTCCCATCACCTTCATCCCTACCCCTCACTCTCAGTATAGGATCTCATTGTTTCCTTCCCTGGGAGGCTGCCTGCACCCTTGCTCCCCCTTGTCTTTACTTTAACTGTTCTCTGGTCTATCGCACCTTCTTCCTGCTGCTTTGCAAGCCCACCTGCTCCACCCCTTCCTGCCCCTCCCATGATCCTGCTCCATCAGAGTTCCCTGTTGGGTGCCTTTCAGTCTCTCCCTCCTTATTATTTATGCTTGAATATTGCTCAAGGGCCTATCAGCCAAAGAAAACTTTCCATGCAGTCATCACAGTGAAACTTCTTTAAAGCCAGGTGCAAAATCTTTCTGCCTCTACTTCCCACACCCTGCTCAACTTCTTTATTGCCCAACCCAACTGCCTCACCATCTCCCCTTCTTGGGTCTCCTTGAAGCATCAGAAATACCTTCCAGCCTTTCTTCTTGGAACTTCCCTTCCTTATGGCCCGTCTCCTACTAACCCTGCTGTTCCGTGTTGTCTGTTGCACTGGCTCCCTTAGATGTGGGCATTCCTCAGAGTTCTGCCTTCCTCCTGTTTTGTTCCATTTATCTGTTTACTCTTCCCTGGATAGTCCTTCATGACAGTAACCACCAACAACTCCAACTCCATGTATCCAGTTGTAACTAGTGTTTTCTTTTCTCTTTCCCCAAATCCACTTCTCTCTCAGAGTTCCCAGTCTCTGTCCTGCCCATGGTCACCTTCTCAGGCACCCTGAAGAGAGCACTTCCCTTCCTCCCACCACACCTGACTGGCTGCCCCTGACCTCTGCAGGGTCCCCAGCATCTATCCCCTCACTCCAGGAACACTGCCTCTGCCTTGCCAGTCCTCCTCCTCTCTGACCTGGGCTACTGAAATAGCCTCTGGTCCTCCTGCCTCTAATATCATCCCTTCTCAGCTTGTCCTTTTTATGGTTTACAGGGTCAATTATGAATATATAGGTTGGGTTGCATCACCACTCACTCCATCCACAAGTCTCCAACACCTTTAAGGGTTATCTGCGGTTTGCAAAACAAAGCATCTCAAAACTCCTAATTCCACTTTCCGCCCCCACCAACACACTCACACAAACACATACACACCCCACACACACCCCACAGGTGCTTAACTTTCTCGTCCATTCATTTGGGACCACTCATCATTCCCCAGATACAATTTTTACTTTTATTCCTCGATGTTTTGCTGGTTCCTTGCCTCGGAACATTATCCTCCCCTTTTGAAATCCTACTTGGCTTGTAAGGCTCACCTCTTCCATGAAGCTTTCTCCTGTTTCCCCTGGCACAGCACACTTCTTCCTCCTGTGAAGTCAGGTAGAATTTTGCTTGTCTCTCCATCACAGGACTTATTTCATCCTTGTCTTTGTTACGCCTGTATCCTGAAAGAGCCCAGCAACATGGCTGTTATTATTATTTGATAGTGGCAACTTATTATTTGCTGACTGACTGAATGAATGAATGTGAGAAATGAAATTATTTGCTGAATGAATGAATGAATGTGAGAAGTGAGATTATTATTTGCTGAATGAATGAATGAAGTACTCCACTGTTTCATGGGTGTAGTAACTATGATAACTTTCGTGGTATGCTGAGTGGCAGATCACTGCACTTTCACATATTAATAGCTCAGTTTTATCAGGAGCACAGTCAAGACCCTGCCAAGGCCCACAGAGCAGCCCCCAGCTTCCCTTCCCCACTGCTGTCCATGCTTTCTCCTGGGGCATAGACCTCTCTGCCCCTTTACTCTGGATAAGATTAAGTCTCGATTTTCATTAATCTGCATTCGTTTAAAAGAGGAACTTTGCACCCTTCACAGGGCTGCTGTGAAGTCGTCTGTTAGCCCTAACACTTGCTCCCCCACTTTTTTGCCCTATGCCCTGGCCAAGATTTCCCCTCCTATCGTTCAGATACTAGCTGAAATGGTTTGGATCTGTGTCCCCACCAAATCTCATGTTGAATTGTAGTCCCTAGTGTTGGAGGTGGGGCCTGGCGGGAGGTGATGGATCATGGGGGTGGCTTCCTCACGATGGTTTAGCACCGTCCTCTTGATGCTGTTCTCATGACAGTGAGTGAGTTCTCACAAGAGCTGGCTGTTTAAAAGTGTGCAGCACTTCCCTGCTCACTTTCTCTTGCTCCTGCTTTCACTATGTAGAAGCCTCACTCCCCTTTCACCTTTTGCCATGATTGGAAGCTTCCTGAGGCCTCCCCAGAGGCAGAAGCTGCTCTGCTTCCTGTACAGCCTGTGGAACCATGAGTCAATTAAACCTCTTTTCTCTATAAATTACCCAGTCTCAGGTTTTTCTTTATAGCAGTGCAAGAACAGCTAACCCAAGTTCTTTTTCTTTCTCCCTCTCATGATGGGCTTTGCCTTGCCCTTTACGTACACCTAAGTGGAGACCTCAGTCCCTATGTCTGCTTCCCAAGGACTTCTGCATCCAAGCTTCTTTTCGAATGATAAAATGAAAGGCATCGTCTCCTAGGAAAGGCAATTCAGGACTTAGGAAATGGGCAGGGGAGTTCTGAGGGGCTGAGATCCTTCCTCCTGCTCCTTGAATGCCATAAGCAACTGTCTCTCTCCTCTATCTTGCCCTGCAATAAATTCAGGGAGGCCGGGACCACACAGAAGCCCTTCCCCCAAATACCGCCCTAAAAGCAGCAAGAGGGAGCCATGCGGAGAGGAGGACAGCCTGTGATTCTGGCCCGTCCCACGGGTGAGTCAGCACTCATGTGGTCAGCCCTCTGGCTCTTCTCCCCCAGCCTAGGAGAAAATGCTGAGTCGCACACCTTGTGGGCAGCCACGGAACCAGGGGCTCCCCTGTTGCTCTCCATCTCTCCATGCCCCAGTCAGCTCCAGGCCTCGTACCCACCTCTTGGCCTTTGATGAAGGGGCCTCGCAGGCTCCAGACAGCCGCCACCCTGGGAAGCCATCCCTCTAGCGGTCAGATGAAACGCAGGCTTCCAGGGAAGGGGCAGAGAAAGAGCCAAGAGTCTTGTGTCCCTGGTCTGTACCTGTGCAGGCCTGAGCAGGAGACACAGGGCCCCCTTCCTGGGCTGCGGGCAGAAGTGGAGCGGCCAAGACCACAACCCATCCATCCAGGTTTCCATTCATGAACCTTCTACAGGCTCAAGGCTGGAAGGCCGCCTCCTTTGCTGTGGCTTGAAGTGGTTTGCGCAGACCGGGTCCAGATATGTAATAGCTGTTCACTATTTTCTATGAGAAGATTTATTCAAAAATAAATTTAGCTAAGGGGGGAGGAAAGTTAAAAAAAAAAAAGGGAAAACAGAAGGACAGATTTTCTTATCGACTCGCTCTCAGGGATTGAAACATGGAGGCAGGCCTTCCTTTTGGGGAAGAGAGACAGCTGCAACATTTCACGGTGTAAAGTCAGCGAATTTCCACAGGCCTGCCAGCCAGGGACCACAAAATGGTTTCAAACAACGGCTCGCTTCATGCTATTTGTGTGTGTGCGCGCATGTGTGCGTGAGTGTGTGTGTTTAGAAAAAGGCAAGGGTGGGGGGTGGGCAAAGGGGAAGCTAAAAAGTGTCCTCGCCCGGCCAGAGTGGGCAGGGGCGGAGTGAGCAGATTAATGAAAACGTTTCGCTGGCGTGAGGGGTTTGATTGCCCCACTGCAAAATTGCTTGCAGATTCGAAAACAGCATGTTTCATTTCAAACTCATTCTCTTGCCATACATTAGCACTTGTCAATGTAACCATTAAGCACAGGCAGTGCAGAAATTTAATTACAAAACCATTTATTTTATTGAAAGAAAAATAAACCCAAGCTACCTCAAATGCATTAGGTAGGTTCAAAACATGTTCAGCTGATAACACCCAAGGGTAGGGAGGCTGCTGCAGGAATAAATGCGTCTTTCATGTGCGGTGGGGACTCGATATTAGAAACAGCTGCCTCTAGGTCCTCTTTATTTAAGTTCAATTAGGAATTAAAAAACAACCGAATTAATGAAGGGACTTTTTATATCTGCAGTCACTCGGCTGTATTCATTCTTCTCTTCCCAATTCGCCTCCCCTTTTAAGTATTTGGATTAAAAATGCTAATTACTCAAAGTGAACTTTTTATGGAATGGATCCCCCTCTCCACCCACTCTCCATCCCATCTCAGGCTTGTCTTTTGTTCTCCTAATAGGAGATTATGCAAGACCTATCGTATTAAAGGAAATCACAAAAATGTGCTAAACGCATCAAAAAGTCTCCAGTCTGTATCTTATTTATGCCTTCTTCCCTCTCCCCCACGTACGTCTTCCACACAGTTGGAAAGCCAGCAGCGTTAGGCTCTCTGGTGAAATACTAGATTTGGGTCGAGCCGCGGGCTGATGTCATGCTGGAGACCGCCTCTCCTGAGCACTAATGGGCTGCCAATAACAAGTCTGTTTTACTGTTTTTCTGGAAAGGAAAAAAAAAAGAAGAGTTATAACCTTCGTGGTTTGGACTGATTTGTCAATTTAAAGTGCACTTTTTTTTTCTGTCTGAGATATCTACCCACAATTTCTTACAGACATCTCCTCATGCAGTCCACTCAGAGGAGGAATCTGGAAAGGGAAGATTGGTTGTTTTTTCTAATTTTCCTAGCAAGAATACAAACCTCTAAAATTTCAGAGAGGCGTCTGTATTAGTTCGTTCTCATGCTGCTGATAAAGACTACCCAAGACTGGGCAATTTAAGAGGTTTAATGAACTTACAGTTTCATGTGGCTGGGGCGGGTCTCACAATCATGGCGGAAGGTGAAAGTCATGCCTCACATGGTGGCAGACAAGAGAAGAGAGCTTGTGTAGGGAAACTTCCTTTTTAAAACCATCAGATCTTGTGAGACTTATTCACTAACATGAGAACAGCACAGGAAAGACCTGCCCCCATGATTCATTTATCTCCCATCGGGTCCCTCCCACAACACATGGGAATTATGGGAGCGACAAGATGGGATTTGAGAGGGGACACAGAACCAAACTGAATCAGCATCATTGGATTATTTGCCTGGTGGGAGGTGGGGAGTGGGAGGCAGATAGGCAGGGAGGGGGCTCTTCTCCTGCAAGTTCATTTTTAGGTCTTGTAACTACACTGATGTGCAGCAGCAGACCTTTGTGACATTGACTCAGTGATGGTTCTGCCTCTGTCACTACTGTCCAGTGTGAGACCTAAGGAGGACTTCCTGGCCTGTTTCAGATGGGCCTCCAGAGCTCTGTTGCCCCTTGCAAAACCACAGCCAATGTTTTCTGGGGCTACCCACATTGTCTAAACTGCTCTGAGACCCACCAGGCACAAAGCCAGGCAGCTTGGAAATTGGCTGGATGGGCACGGCTCCCTCTGACCCAGCTGCCTTGATCTGCCCTTGACACGTACTCTTCATGCCAAAGATCCAGGGAACCCGAGGCAGGGAGAACACATTCAGAAAGAGAAATTCACCATCCCAGGGAGTAACCCTTTACCAATAGATTGTAGATAAGCACTTGCTTGGAGAAGAGAAAGGAAGGCAGAAGGAAGCAGGAGGGAGGAGTGGGTCATATTTTAATATTCTAAGAGACTTGGCATCTAACTTGAGCCCTGCAAACCAAGGAGGCAGCAGGGTAGAGTGGGCCTCCGTGGTGTTACCGTAAGTGCATCCAGCAGAGAAAATAACAAAATACTGCAAACATTCCCTGAGGGGTTCAAAAAGGTGATACCCTACCCTGACCCAGCCCTGGAGAGATGCTCTTCTAAAACCATGTATATGAAAGAGGAAAGGGTCCGGGGGCCGGGGGTGGGAGGGAGGCGGTAGGGTGCGGGTGTGTGGGAAGAGAGGGCTGGATTGTTTAATGCACTGTTACTAAAGGAATTTCCAATTGGGTACGTATGTGCTGTAGACTTTCTGAACATCACATATCACTCAATAAAAGTGCACGCCAACACCACGTGCTCTGTTTATGTCTCTCCCTATCCAGTGCACTGGATGGATGGATGAAGGCACTCTCCCAGGCTTCCAGGCTTCCAACCCTTGGTAAGTGTGCATTTTCTAATTACATTTCTCAGCCTAGGCTTCAGACGGGAGAGCTCAAAAAATGTATTCCAGTTTTACAAATAGCAATGGTTTTTTAAAGAAAGCAACTCAGTGATTCAAGAATGACTTCTTTTCTCTTATTCTTGTCTTCAAGAGTAAGAAGTAAACTCCCAGGAAACAGAATTGGTTTCTTCTCCTAGGAGTTGGGTTGTAGATGGAGCATGCAAGTTCTTCAAAATGATCCCATGGCTTAGAAGCAAGAAGAGGGGAAGGTAGAATGAGCTTGCATCCAAGGGGCCTTCTAGAGAGTGTGGAATCCTGAATTGTGCATAACAGAGTGTGCCTGGGAAACAGGAGAGCTGGATGTCATACCCAAATCATCATTTTCACAGGCAAAGCTACTCCTTCTCCCTAAGGAGCTACAAAACCCACAGCAAGATCATGTGGCAACTAGGGCCACCTGCCTCAAATAGGGTTTTCTCTCCCTGTTTTGATCCTTTACCCCCACTCATTTCCCTGCTCTGTGACACACAGAGTAGATAACACCACCTTAGCATTGAGTTTTAACCATTTATGCACATATGTTTGTTGAGTACTATATTCTGGGCATTATACTAGGCATTGGGGATTTAATGAAGAACAAGACAGACAAAGTTCTTGCCATTGTCATTTAAATCCCAGTAAGGGAGGTAGACATGAATCAGGTAAACAAGTAAATGAAAGGGCCACAAATTGTTAATGCTTTGAATGGAATAAATTGAGCATTAGAGTGGGCTTTAATGGGAATGTTTGTCTGAGGAGGAGAGTTATGCTAGATCTAAAGGCAGAGAAGGAGCCAGCCCCATGGAGAGCTGGGAGGAAAGTGCCAACAGTGACAGATGCAACAGGCAACACAAAGCTGTAACACCCATGAGAGTGTGGCCTGACTGGGATCAGCCAGAAGGCTGTTGTGACTAAGTGTGATGGGTGAGGTTGGGCAGTAGCATGGACACAGAACATTCTACATGTAGTGAGAAGCCACTGAATGGATTTTTAACAATGGATGAGCATATTCTGATTTATATCTTAAGAAGGTGATTTTCTGCAAATATGGAAATGAACTGGAGGTGGGCAAAGGTAATAACAGGGAGATCCTTCGGAGGGTATTGCAGCTGAAGTGAGAGATGGTGGCCAGAATTGAAATGGTGGTGAGTGTTCTGCCTCTTTTTGTTTCACGTAGGTTGATTTGTTTTTTTAGACAGTTTGAGAGTTCTTTGAGAGCAAAGAGCTTATTTTATTCTTCACAGGATAAAGGAGGAGCCCCACTCCTCACCACCAGTAAGTTCATATGATGCAACAAGAACATACTTCTTCTCTGCTTGGTCTTCAGTGCAGGGCAGCCTGACACACGCTATTCTTCTGACCTCCTATGCCATTACTGCCCTTTTGGGGGGACATGATGCTCATGTCCCCTAAATACTTCCCTTTTTCCCCTCTTCCCAAACTATGACAGGACTTTCCCAGAGCGCTTCTACTTAGAATGTTCTTCTTTCTTTTTGGCAAAGCCTGGCTTTTCTTGCTATCTAAATTGTCTAATAAAATACCAACTCTCTGAAGTCTTTTCCTGATTCCTGGGGTAGTGGCAGCAATGTGCACCTCTGTGCTCCCATGGTGCCTTGTTCACGTCTGGAGTTTTGCACCTGCTCACACCATGTTGTACACTCTCTGCTTGAGTGTCTGTCTCCTAACCAGATCCCTAGCTCCTAGTTACAAACTCATTGCCATATCTCAGCGTTTCCTTTAAAGAGAAGTCAAGGTGAGGATAGATTTTGAATCATGTTATATTTGAAATCATGGTATTACATGGTTAATAATAATAAATCTTATCATTATAAACTTCCATTGTACTTTACACTTCTATTAAACTCTTAAATAGTTTTAAAAGTTTAACTTCTATTAAACTCTTAACTTGAAACTTTTAACTTCTATTAAACTCTTGAATCTTATCATGATAAACTTCTATTGTTTTTTAACACCTAAGCTGTGGCCTCAAATTTAAACAGAAAACAGGCCTGGTAGAATGTAAATCCACTCTCCTAATGAATGGCTGAATGTGTGAGCTAGAAGATTGATCAATAGAAATTATCTAATCTAAAGACAAGAGGAAGAAAAAGGTTGAAAAAATGAACAAGCTTCAGGGACATGTGGGACAATATCCAAATGTTCCATATGCAGTTAATTACAGTCCCAGATGCAGATAACAAAGATAATGGGGCAGAAAATATATCTGAGAACATACTGGCTGAAAAACTTCGGAATTTGTTGAAAGACATAAATTGTAGATCCAAAAGCACGGTGAACTCCAAACAGGATAATTTTGAATAAAATCCTATCTAGGCACATCATAATTAAATTCCTGAAAACCAAAGATAAGGAGAAAATCTTGCAAGTACCCAGACAAAAATGACCCATCACTTACAGGGCCATGACTCAAATGACTATGGACTATCAGTGGTGGTGAGGGAGTGGAATATGGACTTACACTGTTTCAAGGTTTCTACGTTTTATGTAAAGAAATGCAATATTAACTAAATATACTGTGAAAATAGAAGGATGTTTGTGTGATAATCAGATCAGCCATTTAAAAATGAATCCAATGTGATGTATCTAAAAATCTAACAAATAAAAAAGTTAAAACAAAATTATAAAATGTATTCAATTTAAAAAGGTAGGAAGGGAGAACAGAGGAACTAAAAACAAAGTGGACAACAAAAAAGAAATACAGTCTTAATACAATCATATTAATAACTACGTTAAATGGTAGTGGACAAAATATTCCAATTAAAGGGCAGAGATTACCAGAATAGACTGTTCCTTAAAAAGCAAGATCCAACTATATGCTGACCAGAGGAGATGAGCTTTAAAAACAAAGAGTCAACTAATAAGGAAGACATAATCATAAATGTATATGTGCCTAAGAATAGATCCTCAATTTACATAAAGCAAAACTTGACAGAATAAAAGAAGAAATAGAACATTTTACAATTATTGTGGGATATTTGAATACTCTCTCTGCAATTGGTAGAATTCAGGACAAAAATTCAGTAAAGTCGTAGAGAATCTGAGCCGCCATATCAACACCCTAGCCTAATTGATGTTTATAGAACACTATACCCAGCAACTGGAGAATACACATTTTTTCCAGCTGTACATATTCACCAACAAGGACCATATCCCAGGCTATAAGACAAATCCTAAAATAAATTATAGGATTGAAATAATAGTAGGATAGATCCTCTGATCACAATGTAATTAAATTAGGAATCAATTAAAATAAGTTATCTAGAACAAATCCAAATAATCAATTAAAACAAGTTATCTAGGACAAATCCAAATAAATATATTGCACTTCTAAATAATCCATAGATGAAAGAAGAAACCACAGAGAAATGATAAAATATTTAAAACTTAATGATAGGGAAACTACAACATAAACTAAAACAGTGATTAGAGGGAGTTTTATGGCTTTGAATTCTTACATTAGAAAAGAAGAAAGGTTTAAATTCAGTGATTTAAAATTCCACCTCAAATCCAAAGTAAACCAAAGTAAGTAAAACAAAGAAAATAATAAAGAGCAGAAGTCAATGTAATAAGAAACAGATAAGCAATTTAAAAAATGAGTAAACCCTAAAGTTAGTTCTTTGTAAAGAATACAAAAACTGATAAATTTTGTCAGACTTTGTAAGAAAAATGGAGAACAAAAATTACTAATATCAGGAATGAAAGAGGACTTATCACCACAGAAATCACAGACATTAAAATGTTAAAAAGAGAATATAAGAAGAGTATAAGGAACTTTATACCAATAATTTCTGCAAAATAGTTGAAATGGACAAATTTATATAAATATAAATCATCAAAATTTACACAAGATGAAATAGAGAATCTGAATGATAGGCCCGGGTAATTTCACTGTAAATTTTATCAAACATTTAAAGAAGAGATAACATCAAACTTACACAAACTCTTAAAAATTAGAGGAGGACAGGGTACACCTCCCAATTTGGTTTATGGTATCAGCAAAACTCTAATACCAAAGCATGACAAAGACATTGCAAAAGGGAACACTACAGGCCAACATCCCTCATGAACATAGATGCTAAAATTTATAACAAAATATCAGCAGATTAAATCCAACAATATATAAAAAGGAATAAAACATCATGAGCAAGGGAGATTTATCCTGGGAATACAAGGTTGGTTTAATATTCAAAAAATTAATCAATATAATATACCACATTAAGAGACTAAGTAGAAAAACCATACAATAATTTCAATGGATGCAGAAAAAGTATTTGACAACATTTCATATATGTTCATAATAAAAACTCTCAGCAATCTAGCACAGAAAAGAACTTCTTCAACCTGATAAAGGGCATCTTTAATGATGAAATATGGAACAGTTTCCCAGCAAGTTTGGAAATAAGGCAAGGATGCCCACACTTATGACTTCTATGCAACATTGTACCATCAGTCCTAACCATACACTAAGGCAAGAAAAAGAAAGAAAGCTTTTAAAGATCAGAAAGACAGAAGTAAAATTGTGTCTATTTGCAGGTGATTTTTTTTTGTATAAACAGTTCTAAAGAATCTACACAACTACAATTAGAACTAACAAATGAATTTAGCAAGGTCACATGTTACACGGTGAATATATAAAAATTGATTTTATATTTTATTAATTTGCAGCAAAAAATTAGAAAATGAAATTGAAAACCATTAATTTACAGAATGACAAAAATATTTAGGAATAAATTTAACAAAAGATGTGCAAGACCTATACACTGAAAATGACAAAATATTGCTGAAATAAATCGAAGAAGACATAAATATATGGAGAAATATACTGTGTTCATGGATTACAAGACTCCATGTTGTCAAGATGTCAGTTCTCCCCAAATTTGTCTATAGATTCAATGTGAAATTTTAGTTGGCTGTCTTTG
Source organism: Pongo abelii (assembly GCF_028885655.2). Classification (NCBI taxonomy): domain Eukaryota; kingdom Metazoa; phylum Chordata; class Mammalia; order Primates; family Hominidae; genus Pongo; species Pongo abelii. The sequence continues at coordinate 87,355,478 of NC_071997.2, read as the reverse complement.
TACCAATTAATAAGTCCATTATAAAATGTATATGAAAGTTCAAATGACCTAGGATTACCAATATATTTTTTATAAAGGAAGACAAAGTTGATAGTCTTCTTGACCAAAGAACAGATGTGTAGATCAGTAGAACAGAATAGAGGGTCCTAAAATAGATCCATAAATATACTATTGATTGGCTTTCAACAAAGGTGCAGGGACAATTCAATGAAGAAAGAATGTTCTTTTCAATAAATGGTACTGGAACAATTACATGTTCATATACTCAAAAAAAGAAAGAAAGAAAGATGAAAGGAAGAAAAAAGACAAAAAGAGAGAGAAGGAACCTCTTTCTACCCTCCTTACCTTGTAGCATATTCAAAACTAAAAATAGATCATAGACCTAAATATAAACCTTAGACTATACAATGTCTAGAAGGAAATGTAGGATAAATTGTTTGTGACCTTGTGTTATGGTTTTAATGTGTATTCTCTTCAAAACTCAGATTGAAATTTTATTGCCAATGTAATGGTATTGGGATGTAGGCCTTTAAGAGGTGATTGGGCCATCAGGGCTCCACCTTCACAGATGGGTTTAATGTCTCTGGAAAAGGGCCTTTGCGGGTAGGTTCTCTCCCTTTGCTTTTCCACTCTTCTGCCATGTGAGGAAAAATGTTCCTTTCTCTGGAGGATGCAGTGTTCAAGGCACCATCTTGGAAGTGGAAACCAGGCCTTCACCAGACACCAAACCTGTTGTTGCCTTGATCTTGGACTTAAGAACTATAAGAAGTAAATTTCTCTTCTTTATAAATTACTCAATCTCATGTATTCTGTTACAGCAACACAAATTGGACTAAGACATCTTGGGCCATATTTCTTGGATACAAAACCAAAAACACAATTTACAAAAGAAAATAAGATAAATTGGACTTCTTCCAATTTAAGCAGGAAGCAAAGTATTACTTTATTAATAGCTTAAAAACAGGCTTGCCCAGATCCCATAGCCAGCAAATGGCAGAGTCTAGAAATGAACTCAGGGCAGTCTGACTCCAGCAGCTACAATTTTATGCACAGTATTCTCATACAACTCTACTTGTAAGTTACAGTGTAGGGAGCATAGACTTCAACAGCACAGCTGTGCCTCTGAGCTAATTGGCCAAGAACTGCCTGCCTGATCCCCACCCTAATCCTCCGCTTGGACCTGAGGGATGCCTGAGTGCTTTAGCGTTAGCAACACTGAGCTTTCAACAAACCCAGCGATGCTTCATCACCAAAGAAAAATGTTATGACAGAAGTTAGGACCAGGCTGTCTTCCCTGAAGATTTGCTAGCTCAATCTTGATAACTCATTCTTGCTGAAAACAAGGGCTGTCCATGTGACTGGTATCACTCTGGGGGCTATGCTACAGTGAATGCAGTTAGGCAAGACCTTACACCTCAGTGAGAGCTTGCACAGGGAGGGATGAGCAGGGTGTAGGGCTGAAATCCACAGTGTGGGCCCTTTCCTGCCATTCCTGCCTCTGCTTTTTTCCTTCCTACAGTGCTTCCCTTGGGACTAGGCACATAGTGGGTTTCAATAAAGACTCATTGCAGGCCTCAAGGCCAGTATATGGAGCTGCCTGGAATCCATGCAGTGTGGCATTGCTCCAGAGAGGGAGCTTCTGTTGGGTGAATTCATATACCCCTAAGACCAAACAGCTGCAGCACAACACCATTTTGAGAGCCCAGCCCCCATCAGACTGCATCCTGTCCTGGGGTCCAACAGCTCCTGTGTCTTCACATCCCTAGAGCCTCACTGACATCCTCCTTCATCCACCCAGAGGACTGCAGTGGCATGATGCCAGCTGGACCCAGCAATATGACAGGGGCACCAACACTCTAGCACACCCAGTGTCCTGCACTTTGCAGCACACTGGGGAGGCTACCCCAGGACAAAGGGAGCTGAATGTCATGCTCTCCAGCACCTGACAGTCACCTGCCTGGGGGCACTGCCTCTGATAGCAACCCCAACCCCCAGCAGCAGGGCTGCAGCACACTTACACATACCCTGAGGACAGGCTCCCTCTACTCACTGCCACCATTGCTGCCACCATCCAGGCACTTTGCCTAGGGTGTGATGGGCATTTGCAGGCTGTGATGGGCATTTCTCCACCCTGCGCATCACAGCTGCACCCATGCAGGCCTGGGGACAGGCCCATCCCACTTGGCACCACCCGTCTCAGTGCCCAAGCATGCTTCCTGGGGATCTGGGAATCACCTCGCCCCATCCACCACTGCAGGGATCTGTGCATTCCTCCTAGGGCCTGAGGATGGGCCCATCCAGCCTGCCACCACGGCTGGCACCAACTCACACATGCTACCTGGGGCCCTAGAGACTGGCCGACCCAGCCCATCACTGCCACTACTAACACCAGCACCTTCCACCTGGGAATGTCAGGATTGTTCCACCACCATTATTGCCATCGCATGCTGCCCAGGGGATGGAGGACCTTCCCATCTGTCTGGCTCACCACTGCCACTAATGGCAACTGAATATGCTGTCTGAAAGCCCAAGAATCAGCCCACTTGGGCCCACTAACAGTAGTGTCCATGTATACCACCTGGGAGCTCAAGGACAGGCACATTTGGCCCACTACTGTCACTACTGGGGCCTGAGAGCTGGCCTACCTGGCACCTCAGTCTCCAGCAAAGCCTCACCATGGCCTCTGCTAACAACCACAGCTGAAGCCACTGAGGAAATCACAGACATCACTGACACTGCTTACAGCCAAAGAAATCATACAGAGAATACACACCTGCATGCACCCAGAACCAAAGCTAATGTACTCTATCCAACCAACACCAGAGATACATCTATAAGAAAGAGTCTTCCCCATGAGAGCCAATTCAAAAAACTGGAAGAAATTATTATTACGCCAGATGCACGGATATCAATGTAATGGCACAGGAAACAGAAACAGCAAGGAAATATGACACTTCCAAAGGAACACAATAATTCTCCAGCAACAGATTCCAGTGAAAAAGAAATGTATAAAATGCCTAGAAAAGAATTCAAAATAATGACATTAGAGAAGCTCAGTGAGATACAAGAAAACAGATAAATAGTACAAAGAAAGCAGAAAAACAACTCAAGATATGAATAAGAAATTCACCAAAGAGATAGGTATAGAAAAGAACCAAATAGAAATCCTAGAATTCAATGAATGAAATAAAAAATACAATCAAGAGCTTCAAAAATAGACTAGATCAAGCCGAAGAAAAAATTTCTGATCTTGAAGAGAGGTCTTTTGAAATAATCCAATCAGACCCCTCCCCTGCCAAATAAAAAAGTAGGGGGAGAATAAAAGAGAATGAAGAAAGAGTATTGATATATGAAGCAACACTATAAAGTGATCAAATATTCATGTGTGGGGATTTTCTCAGGGAGAAGAGATGGACAAAGGCTCAGAAAACCTATTTAACAAAACAATACCTGAAAACTTTCTAAGTCTATCAAGAAATTTAGACATCCAGATACAGGAAGCTCATGGAATCCCAAATAGATACAACCCCAAAAGGTCTTCTCCAAAGCACATATAGTCAATTGTCAAAAGTCAAAGACAAAGGAAGAATTCTAAAAACAGCAAAAGAAGAGCATCTAGTCATATATAAGAATGCAATGCTCAGTAAAAGCCTAGGAGAGAATGGGATGATATATTCAAAGTGCTGAAGGAAAACCATTAGTAGCTAAGAACACTATACTCAGCAAAGTTTCTCTTCAAAAATAAAGGAGAAATAACATGTTTTCCAGACAAGCAAAACTGAGGGAAATCATAGACCAGCCCTACAAGAAATATTCAAGGGAGCCCATCACCTGGAAGCAGAAGAACAATATCTACCATCATGAAAGCACACAGTGTATGAAACTCACTGGTAGAGCAAACATACAAATGAGGAAGAGAAAGAATTCAAATGTTACCACTACAAAAAATACACCAAACCATATTGATAAACAATGAGGGAAAGGAACAATGTTTATACAAAACAGCCAGAAAACAACAAAATGACAGAAATAAGTCCTCAAATGTCAACAATAACCTTGAATGTAAAAGCATAAAACATTCTACCAAAAAGATATAGACTGGCTGAATGGATTAAAATTTTAAAAGGCATGAGCCAACTATATGTTACAAGAAACTTACTTCACCTGTAAAGACACATATAGTCTGAAAGTGAAAGGAGAGAAAATGATATTTCATGCAAATAGAAACCAAAACCAGGCAGGTATAGCTATACTTACATCAGATAAAACAGACTTTAAGTCAAAAATAGTAAAAAGAAATGAAGAAGGTCATTTATATAATGATAAATAGATTAATTCAGCAAGAGGATTTAATAATCCTAAATATATATGCACCCAATACCAGAGCACCCAGATATAGAAAGCAAATCTTATCAGATCTAAAGGGGGAGATAGATTCTAATACAATAACAGTTGGGGACTTCAACACCCCACTCTCAGCATTAGACAGATGATCTCGACAGAAAATCAACCAAGAAACACTGGATTTAAACTACTTTAAACCAAATGGACCTAACAGACATCTACAGAACAATTTATTCAACAGTTGCAGAATACACATTCTTCTCATCAGCACATGGAACAGTCTCCAGGATAGACCATATGTTATGCCAGAAAATTAGTCTAAAAAATTCTCCTAAACATCAAAGTCATATCTAGTGTTTTTTCAGACGACAGTAGAACAAAACTAGAAATCAATAACAAAGTGGAACCTTGGAACCTGTACAAATACATGGAAATTAAACAACATGCTCCTGAATAACCAATGGGTCAAGGAAGAAATTATAAAGAAAATAAAAAAATTCTTTAAATAAATGAAAATGGAAACATAACATATCAAAACCTGTGAGATACAGCAAGCAGGGCTAAGAGGGAAGTTTATAGAAATAAATGCCTACATAAAAAAATAGAAAGATGTCAAACAAATAACCCAATGATGCATGTCAAAGAACTAGAAGAGCAAGAACAAACCAAACCCTAAATTTGTGTGAAGAAAGAAATAATAAAGATTAGAGCAGAACTAAATGAAACAGAGACTAAAAAAAGGACCAACAAAACAAAAGTTGTTTTTTGAAAAGATGAACAAAATTAATAAACTGAACTATACTAACCAAGAAAAAAGAAGACTCAAAAAAATAAAATAAAATAAACCAGAAATGAATAAGGTGACATTACAACTGATACTGCAGAATGCAAAAAACCCTCAAAGACTATTATGAACAACTACAAGATAACAAACTGGAAAATCTAGAGCAAATGGAAAAATTCCTGGACACATGCAACTTACCAAGATGGACTCTGGAAGTAACAGAAAACCTGAACAAACCAATAAGGAGTAATGAAAAAGTCTCCCAACAAAGAAAAGTCCAGGACTGGATAGCTTCATTGCTTTATTCTACCAAACTTATAAAGAGGAACTAACACCAATTCTCCTCAAACTATTCCAAAAAAATTGAAGAGGAATGAATTCTCCCTAACTCATTCTACAAGGCTAGCATTATCCTCATACCAAAACCAGACACAGACACAACAACAAAAAAAGAAAACTGCAGGCCAATATCCTGATGAACATAGATGCACAAGTTCTCAACAAAACACTTGGAAACCAAATCCAACAGCACATCAAAAAATAATACGTAATGATTAAGTGGAATTTATCCCAGGGATGCTAGGCTCATTCAACATATACAAGTCAATAAATGTGATACATCACATCCACAGAATTAAGGACAAAAACCACCATCTCAGTGGATGCAGAAAAATGACTTCATAAAATTCAACATCCCTTCATGATAAAAACTAACAACGAATTAGGCATAGAAGGAAAATACCTCAACATAATAAAGACCATGTGTGACAAACACATAGCTAACATCATACTGAATGGGGAAAAGCCTTTCCTCTAAGAACTAGAACAAGACAATGATGCCCACTTTCACTGCTCCTATTCCACATAACCATACACCAAATATGCTCATGCATTGATCTTGAACTTCCCGGCCTCCAGAACTGTGAGAAATAAATTTCTTCTGTTTATAAACTACCCAGTTTATGGTATTTTGTTATAGCAGCTAAAACAGACTAAAGACAATGCTCTTCAAACAAATCTGGGCACATGCATTTAAAGGTCATGCTGAGCTTTGCCTGGTGAAGGGAAAGAGTAGCCAAGTCTTCATTCTGTCTTCTTGACCAGTTTGGCTCTGGGCGAAACTTGCCAACCCCTCAGGAAAAAACGTGTTGCAACTATCTATAGGGAGTCCTTGAGCATCTCTTGCAGCCACACTTTGCTTCTCATGAGATAGATCAGTTTACTGCTTCCCCTTCACAGTCTCTGGGAAGAATCCAGTAAATATGTTTTCCATCGTGTGTGTGTGTGTGTGTGTGTGTGTGTGTGTATGTGTGTGTATTAGATCAACATCCTGGGGAAAGGCCTTGGCTGACCCATCTTTTAATCGGTATAATTATATTTTATGCACCTACACTATATATTAGTCCAATGCTGACAAAACATGCTCTTTGCCTTCAGCAAGCTTTCCATCTTCATAGGGAAAGGAGTCTCACTGGTAAGCATCAAGAACGTTCAGCCAAGTCCTGGGTCATACTGTACATGGTCTGTCTCTTGTAGGAGCAGAGACAAGCCACTGTGGCCTGTAAGAGCTTGTGGAAGCCTTCACAGAAAGGGCTGGGAAGGGCTTGAGGGACAAGAACATAATGTGAAACCAGAAAGCATGAACTAAAGCCAGGGAGGAAAAATTGCTGTCTGGACAGATGCACACATGACCAAGCCCGCTGGTGGTCAGTAGCCAGTTCCTCTGGGTTTTTGGGGCTTCTCTAGCCACATGCTCCTCTTGGCAGGGCCAGGCCAAAATTTCCACAAACATTTCTCTCCTGAATTCAGCCAGGTTGGGATATTTCATTCTACCAAAAAGAGGAGCCAGAAGCTTTGACCTGAATGCATAAAACTAAGGTAGAAAAACAATGTTTGAAATTTTTCTTCAGAAAAAGAAAGCCCCACCAATAATCTGGAAATTCTTTGTAGAGCAGCAATTCAAACCAGCAGCTTAAACTCCTTGACAGAGGGGAAAAACTCTGTGAAGCGCCTTCCCGAATTTCGATCATGATCCTGTTGTTCCTGGGAGAAAGAGAGCCTGAGACATGGCCTTGCTGCCTTGGGTCTTTAAGAATTTGGGTCTGCCTCCAGTATCTGATGCTACAGCCAAGCCCTGGCCCTTCTCTTCCAACGCACCCGCAGTAACACTGATCCCAGTGCATTCCTCCCATTCTTCTGCCTCACAGCAAGCTTCAGGTCAGAGCAGTTGCAAGATCAGATTTGTTTGTGGAATAAAATGCTTTAACAGTTCAGCAGAGGGTGGAGGGAAAGATGAAACCAAGATGGCTGAAGCACTTATACCTGATGGAATGCTGTTTGCAAGATCACGGGAGAATGGTTGGGCAGTAGGATAGAGGGAGGCCTAGGGCCCCTTACGGTCAGCCCTCAACTCTAGGCAGCTGCCCAAAACCTACAGTTGGTAAGGTCCCCTTGGAAGGGCAACTGAGCAATAAGGAAGTCCCTGAGTTTACAGTAACTGCAATGTCAGAGCCACAGTATAGGCGAGCTGCCTGTCGGGTGGAAAAGGATCCCAGACCCCTTCTGCTTGGAGCTCTGCTCCAGAGATCTTTGAGCACCTTGGCTTCCTGGGTGTTCAGATTAGCAGAAGGAGAGACAATGGCAAGGACAACATTGTAGTACCCTCCCATAGATTCCCGTGGCTTATGGGACATATTACAAGCCCATAATAACCAGGAAATCAAGGCCTTTAAATTTGGCCCTAATCCATCTGCCTAACCTAGGTGCACCCTTGTACGTTCCCTGTGCTTCAGCGAGGCCAATGTTCTCAGTTCCTCCCTGTTCCTCCCTCTGGGCATAACCTTTCCTCATTTCTCCCCTTTCTTAATCCCACTGTCTTCGAGGTCCACGAAGCATTCTGACTTGATGGATCCACAGTAAGCTCTTCTTTCTTCAGGGCTGGATTACACTAACTGAAGATCACCCTAGAGTTTGCACCAGCAAAGCATGAGCAACTACAAGTATTGTTTGGCAAGAATTTGTTCTCAGAAATTTTCTTTTAAAAGTACTGAAATAATCATAATGGGAAAGACATGAACTTTCTTGGACTTCTTTACTATAATTTTGTTGCTTATAGTATCACTTATTTTTAATAATGGGGAAGGGCACCCTATAATTTTTTTCAGAGTTTCTAAGTCCCCTAGATCTGAACCCAGACTGTCCCTCTCTGACCACTTTGCCAAGTGGCAGCCTGTCTTGCACATAGGGGCCCTTAATCACACGTGCCTTCCATATGGTTATGTAACTGTTTCCGGTCTCACTTCCCAATTAGATAAGAATCTCCTTCAAGGCCAGCAAGAAGTGTTCCGCATAGTAAAGAGGTGTGCTGCGTGGATGGCTGCTAGGACAGTCCCTGGCACAGTCAAACCTCAATACATTAGATATTTCTGTTATTATTATTTTACTTCTTTGTATCACCCCAGAGATTTTTATTTTCTTCAAAGATTGAACATGGCAACTGACAGGAGCTTAATGGATACTCGTTACATTTTATTGCAGTGATATAGTACCTACTAAATTAAATGGTGGACCAGAGAGCCAGTGTGGCATGATGAAAAGCAGAGTCTCCGGAGATGTGTTACTTGGGTCCAAATGCTGGCACCATCACTTGAGGCAGATGACCTGGTCTCGGGGGTCTCTGTTTCCTTGTCTGTAATGCCTACTTTGTAGTTTTGTTATGAGAATGAAGTGGATTAATACTTCCGTGGTGCTTCACACTGTGCCTGGAACATAGTAAGCCTGACGTAGGTGTCTTAAATAGAGATATTACCAAATAGAGTTGGGGAGAAGTTTACCTAGGGAAAAAGTTTTCAAAGTCGTACCAAGAAGACTGGTGCTATTTTACTGATTTGAGAGACCAAGTCCCCCTTTTTGGTAATACCATTTGCATATAAGCATCTAGTATGCTAATTCCATCGACCCTCACCTCTTTTTCGAAACAGATGCAGCAGGATCTCTGGCAGGATTTGACTAATGACTGACCTTAAAGTACATACCTTTAAGTAAAATACAAATATTTTTAATTCAAACCCTCCTCTCCTTTAGGGCTGTGGATGCTGTGATATATCACCCTGACCTCTCTTTAGGACTTTTGGGAGTCCTGCCACCTGTCAGCGCTCTCCAGAAATCTGCCCTCAGCTGGAGAGAGCTCTTGGGGCAACCAAATCCAGTGACTGGTTGACATGGAGAATGGAGGCCCGTCTGCCTCACCCCAACTTGGGGCAGCTCTGCAGGTCATCCGGGCCCAGAGTTCCCCATGGGGTCAGCTAAGGCCTTTGATGAGACTGCAGGACATTCCAGCATCTCCTTTTGCCCAATTCTGTTTTTTCTCCGTTCTGTTCCACAGATGTTGATCCTGGGTGCACTCTCTAGTTAGTAACCTGCACACTCATCTCTATCTCAGAGTCCACTCCAGGGAGCTCTGCCTGCACCGCCAGTTGCAGCAACACCAGCAAATTCACTCATTTTTACTAATTCTGATTTGACCTCTAATTTACAATTACCTGGATTGCATCCATAACTAAGATGACCATACAGACTGGTTTGCCTGGGACAATCCATTTGTGACTTTCATTACCAAGAGATTTAATTATTATTGATAGCAATGCTTTTTACTTTTAAAATATCCATAGTTTGAACAATAAATTATATAGCCACCCTACCTATATAAACAGCCCTAATGTTCCCAGGCCTCACTGCCAGCATGAAAAAATAGTACATTGACGTAGTGTAAATTTCCTGAGCTTAGAGCTCCCACTAAATATAACTTCAGAACCTCAGCCCCCCTTGCAAGGGCTCTCCACACTGACCCTACCCTGCTTCCTCCCCAGAATATCTGAGTGACCATCAGGAGCCCACACATTCTCAACAGATCACACTGCTGCTTGTCCACTGCTCTCCACCCTCTTCTGAGGCTGCTGCTTATACCACAGTGTTGATGGCCTCCTCTCTGCTCCCCAGAGCAGATGCTCCCACCAGCACTGCTGCTCTTGGGCATCAGATAGGCTCTGCGAGCTTCACCATTGTCAGAAGGCCCAGATGGCTCTGGGAGGTCCCATGGATGCTCAGCCCAAACTAGGTTTTGAGTCTTTATTTCGGTTGTAGCTTGATATATCTATATGCCCCACCTCCATACAGTAAATGAAAAAAATCATCCCTTTGCATAGACATTCTTCTCTCTGGATCCCACAGCAGAGTGGCGGGCTCTATATGGGTGCAGTTGGTCTCATTTTATCTACAAAGCTCTTTTCCACTCAGGGCCACACATAGGCCATCAAGGTGGCTGGATCAGGTTAGGGTTTAATAGCCTCCAAACTGTACCTGGAATCCCTATTCCTGCCTAACCCTATGGTTCAGATTCTTTTTTCCAGGAGTTTTCTCACACTCCATGCAAGTGAGTTGGCGCAGATAGACATGGGGAAATTGGAATCTAACTCCACATAAACCAGTTATGTATACAGGAAGTCCTTATTTTGCATAGTAATGCAAGACCATAAAAATGACTGTGTAAGCTGAAACCCCGCAAAGCAATCTTAATCGATGGGAAGAATTACAGTTGTTCTGTGACCTTTAAACATTTTTGTCAAAACATTAAACATTCTCTTACTGTTGTTTATAAATGCATAGGGAAATGAAAAATTAACAAAACTAATATTTATTTATTACATTGTAATTTAAAACATTAGAAACATTGAGAATTAAGGTGTTTTATGTCTTTGTAAAAAACATATCAAAAGTAGTTTGCACAGTTCTTGCCTTTCTCCCCTTACTGTATAGCTCATGATACAGATGGAGCAACTTTTGTATGCCTTGGTGAATTGTCGTACTTTGTTGTAAGCGTAGTCTAGTTCTAAGTCAGCTTCTGATGTTTTATCCTTTGCTCTTGCAATGTCACAAAATAACTATAAGAATTCCTTCAAGGTGAAGTTTTTTGCCAGTGCCACTTCCACTGGGACATCTTCATTTTCTTGGAATCTGGATGCAGATTTCCCAGCTGCATCCTTACCTGTGCTAGCAGCTTCATCACTAGCTTGACATCAATCAATTCTTGCTAAATTCCGGAATGAGGAAACAAGCCTTTACTGGCAGTAAAAGATTATTCTTCAGTATCCTTGTAATTACCATTTTCTTTCAATGTGGCAACTAAGATCAATGCTTTGGCCAGGAGGCAAGCCAAACTACTTCGGATTTTGAAATATTAGAGTCTTCAATCCAAAGTAGAAAACTCTCCAAGCATAAGCAGCTTTCTGTTCCTATTGCAATTTAAACTAAGAGACGAAGCAACGTTACCTTGTTTTTAATACACATTGGATTTTTCCAGTGCAGTTTGTTCCATAGCTCCATGCAGGCCATGGTGCATCCGATCTTTGCTCTGCTCTTGCCAATTTCAAATCTTCAGTCTAATCACATCCAGTTTACTGCCAGCATTATCACTTTTTGTTTCTTTGTTGCATTTTTATTTTTGTTAGCTTACCCTCTATCAGTGATCCATTTTTTGTAAAATTTTCATCACATGGATTTATCACTGGAAGACAAGGAGGCAACACAACTTCACATTTTGCTGTCTGGGCGTGAATTGAGTAACAGATATGCAATGACTAATCATGGACAGGCTTTGAAAGAAGTGATGTGATTGGTTCATCATGATGTGCATCTGTTGTTTATATCATGATTTGTGGACTGGCAAGCAGGCAGTGAAGTTTGTACTTTATGCAATTATAGTTAATACATACTGTGGTGACTGAAATTTGAACTAGTTGTTGGGAACTGGTATTATTTCATTAAACTGAAACTTGTGCACATCAGTGCCATAAAAAGCAAGGACTGCTTTATTAATGTATACCAACCAAATACTTTTGAGCACATTTACAGCACAGCACTTCCTCCTCCTTGTGGTTGGACGGTTCCACTTGACCAGTCTAGCCAATGGATTGTGAGCAGAAGTTACATGTGTCAGTTCCATGCTGAACCATTTGATGGACAGTCAGTCCTGTCCTAGCCCCTGAGGATATCGGAGGAGGTGGCTGCTCTGTTAGCCTAAGTCTCTGAGCAACAAAGGTGAGCAGAGGCCCCCTGCTGAGATATGATGGACATGTAGCATAAGCAAGAAGTAAACCTTTGTTTTAAGCCACTGAGATCTTGGGGTTATTTGTTTCTGTAGCATAACAACTCGTTATGATTGATATAAAATATAATCAGGAGGTAATCTAGGAAAAGGAGGATAGGGAGCTGGGCAGAATTTAGAACTCAGAAATTGGCAGCTGATAGTCAAAAGGGCTCCAAATTTGTAGGGGTAGGAGTAGAGGAAGAATCAGGGGCATGTACTTAAACAAAAAATCTTTATATGATAAAAAAATTATCACAGACACAGAAAATAAATGTATAGCTTAATAAATTATTAAAAAGTGAAGGTTATCAATTTATGGATTAATAGATTAATGGACTATCATGGGAGTGGGACTGGTGGTTTATAAGAGGAAGAGAGACCTGAGCTAGCACTCAGCCCCCTTGCCATGCGATGCTCTGTACCAGTTTAGGACTCTGCAGAAAGTGCCTACCATCAAGAATGTCTCTCGCCAGACATGGTGCCTTGACCTTGAACTTCTCAGCCTCCATAACTGTAGGAAATAAATTCCTTTTCTTTATAAATTACCCAGTTTCAGGTATTCTGTTATAAGCAATAGAAAATGAGACTGTTTCCTCATCCCTCCCTTTTTGCCCTCAAGAGGTGACCACTTACTTGCCTTTTATGGAAACACCCTACTTCCTTTCCTCATGCCATTATCAGTCCACATGTGCATCCTTCAACATTGTGGTTTAGTTTTACTTTTTAAATATTTTAAAGTCTCTTTTAATGTACAGACTTCCCCTTTACCACACTCCTTTCCCCTTGTGAATGTATGTGTTACAAGAACTAGATCATTGGTAGAGTTTCTCACAGCATAGATTTTGCCACTTGTGCCCCCACGGTGTCGTTGATGTGTTCCTCTGGCCCCTATATTTCCTGTAAATTGCTAGTTGGATCTATAGGCTTGATCCAATGTGGGTTTGATTATTTTTGGTAAGACAACATCATAGGTGGTGGTGCCTTTGTTCTCCAGAAAGTGTAATCATCTTTAAAATAATTATTATTTTAATAATAACCATAGGTGTTCATTTATTTGGGGTTACAGAATGGCAAAATTCCAATTTGAAATGTCTCCTGTTCTACTCTGGTTACCAATGATGCAGTTCAAATGGGACCATCAGGGTAAATGCTTGATTTTTTTGTTTGTTTGTTTCTTCAGAATTCAAAGCTTTATCACATCCAGGTACCAGTCGCTAAGATCTGAATGTGACAAAACTGTTGTAAAGGTCAACCTGGCCTCCATTGGCCCAGCCTTCTCTCCCCAGGTCCTTTGACCCCCTGAGAGATCACCCCAGGCCCTATGAATCTCAGTTTTTCTTCCCATCTCCCCACCCCATCAGAGCCTACCTTCAAGGAGGGAAGGTCCTCATGCTCGCTCACCTGAAGAGGTAAATTGTGGGCATTGTCCACTCTAGGGAATGTGGATTTTAAGGCCTCTCTCTCAAATATTGTCTCACTTAGTCCTTGTGGAGTTCAAAACAGGTAGCTTCAAGCCCAAATTCACCTTGCAGTTGTTTTGTTTTGGCCATCACAGAGTGTTTTCACTTGTTGGTTTGTTTTGCTTTTAAGTGGAGCCAGACTGCATTTAGGCAGGGGCATATTCTCTGCAGTTAGATCAGAGCCCACCACCTCCCCTTGCATTGTACCCGCCCTGTGTTCTCAGTCCCTTTGTGTTGCAGAACCTTGTAGGTAGGTGTTATTAGCCCATTTTTCAGGTGAATGGACAAGAACTGGAGAATTGATGTGGGGAACCTAGGTGAGGCACAAATGGAAATGGAACAGCCACTGAGTGCTCTGGGAAGGAGACCACAAGCCAAAGGAGAGAGTCCACAATGGGAAAACCCAGCTACAGGGCCCTCTCCATCCAGCCTGGTGCAAACTAAAACCCACATTCTTTTTTTCTTCCTTTTACAGAAACAGCTCAAGGAAGCATGATAAAATGAGGCCTAAGATAATATTTGAGGGGAAAGTTTATTTTTTTATGGTCTGTTTGCATTACACCATCGGGTGAAGAGAGGAGGAGAAAGACTTGTCCCAAATGGCAGAGCTGGAGAAGCACACACAAATCCAATGTCAATAGTTGGAAATACAAGTGTTTGGTTTCATTAGACTTCTTTTTTTAAAAAAACTTTATTCTTCCTTTTCCTGAGGCAGTCCAAGGGAAGGGGACACAGAGGTGGAAAGAGACAGGGAGAGAAGAGGGAGGGAGCGAGCCAGGGCCAGCGAAGGGGGCTTGTCTTAAGGAACCTGCTCCCCCTGTGAGTGTCCTCAGCCAGCCCAGGAGGCTGGCAGGCCTGATCAGAAGCAGCCAGCTAGAGCCTTTCCCTGATTCCAATGACGGCTGCTAAGCAGGGGCAGGCAAGTCAGAGTTTCGGCATTTGTCCAACAGCTTTTTTTGAAAGGATTTTTTTGTTGTTGTTTTTGAAAACCTGAGTGAAAATGAACAGATAATCAAATCCAGGTCACCCTGAGGAAAATGATTTGACTTCTGTGTTCTCCTGTGGCCCCATTTGGCCATAGCTGGCCCCTTCTCCTTCCCCCTACTATCACGCTGGCCCTTGGCTGCCCCAGGGCAGAGACCGTGTCTACAGGGGCAGGAGAGGTAGGTTAAGAATGCAGGCTCTAGTCAGACAGCCTGGGGGTTCAAGTTAAAATATTAGCTCTGGCACTTATTAAATAGGCCACCTTGGACATCTTCTTTGTGCCTCAGTTTCCCCATTTTAAAATGGAGATGTGATAATACCTCATGGTCTGTTGAAAGAATTCAATGGAAAAAATGCTTACTACAGTGTCTAGCATGTAGTGTTCAGCAAATATTTGCTGTTATTCTATTATTTTTAGAGACTTTTCTGTCTCCCTTCCTTTGTCTTTCCATTACATGCCACTCCTTAGCAGTCCCACTGGATTTGTCCAAATGGATAAACTCACTCAAAGAAATAAAAATAGGTGTTATCTTGCAAGGTATTTTGCACACTGTCCACTCAGACCTTCTCTCTCAAGCAGTTTCTGCACAGCTCTGTGGATACCACATCCTTCCCTCATCAACATGCCCTAGTTCTTGTGGCACAATCTGCATGGATTGCCCTCTCTATTCATTTCTATCCACCCAAATCTAGTTCAAGGCCCACTTTGCAACAGAATGTTGGGTCAATCTGGGAATGGCTTGATTCAGGGTCTTGCCTAAAGTCACTAGGATCTGGTTTTATCTCTTGGTTTTGCTTTCTCCATGTTGGCTCCACTCAAAGACTCTACACACCTGGTGGCAAGAGGTTTGCAGGCAAAATGGGCTGCAGATTCAAGCCCAGTGAGAAAGATAACTTGCCTCTTTGCTAATAGGCCCAGCAGATATACCAGGTGTTCCTTGGCTATGATTGGGTTACAGATCCATCCCTGGACCAATCTTATGGTTGGGGGATAGGGAAGGAGTGTCGTGCTTCCACCTGCAGTTCATGGGCTGATGAGGAGGAAGGAGTGCTTCCTAGAAAGAAATCAGGATAGTTTCCAAAATAAGGAAGAATGGGGAGCCAAATGGAAACAAATGTTCACCACACACACAGCTTTTCCTATATCGATCTCCAACGATTCCAGCCTGTTCTCTTCTCTGGATTCCTGACCTGATACATCATGATGTCATTCATCTTGGCAATGTCTTTTCTACCCATTTGTTGAGAGTAAGTCTCACTATATCCCCTACTTTGCGAAGTGCTTTTATCTAAAGATTGTTCCTGTGTCCTTCACTTGGCAATGAAGCATGCCTTGCCTTCTTGAATGGCACTGTCGTCTCTCTTACTGATATTGTATTTCCCATATATACATGTCTTACCTTTCTTACGTATTGTAAATTCCTCCTGGGCAAGAAACAAGAATACTTCTTGCCTAGTACCTTGTATATAAGTGCTTGGTTATATGTTGTTGATTTACTAAGAATTTAATATTTCTTTTCTTATACCTTCCCTTGGTTAAATGCCTAGTAGGTACTAAATAATATTTTTGGAACTATAAAATCTAGAAGGAGCACTGAATTTGGACAGGCTCTTATAATCTAATGCAGCTCCCTCTTTTATTGGGGTTAAAACAGCCTAGAGTAATGAAGTGAGTATATAAGCAAGTTAGAAATACTAAAAACCAAGGTCCTTTGGATCATAGTTAGCACTTTGTATTTGTTGATTGCCTAATTGTTAATTCAGTGCCTTTTCCACTGAACCTCTTTGTAAGATCAGGAACAAGGCAGGGATGCCTACTGCTGCCACTTCAATTCAACATAGTACTGGAAATCCTAGCCAGAGCATTAGACGAGAAAAAGAAATAAAAAGCATCCAAATTGTAAAGAAGTAAAATTATCTTTGTTCACAGGTGTCATGGTCTTACATGTGGAAAACCCTAAAGATTCTGCACAAAAAAAACCTGTTAAGATTAATAAACAAATTCAGCAAAGTTGCAGGACATAAAATGAGTATACAAAAATTAGTTGCATTTTAATGCACTAACAACAAACAATCCAAAAGTAAATTAAGAAAACAATCTCATCTACAATTGCCTCAAAAAGAATAAAATACTTAGGGATAAGCTTAAAGATTTGTACAGTGAAAAGTATAAAATATTCCTGAAAGAAATTAAAGAGACACAAATAAATGCAAAGACATCTTTCATAGGTTAAAAGAGTGGTCCCCAACCTTTTTGGCACAAGGGACCGGTTTTGTGGAGGACAGTTTTTCCAAGGACTGAGGTGGGGGTGTGGAGATGGTCTCAGGATGAAATGGTTCCACCTCAGATCATCAGGCATTAGATTCTTGTAAGGAGCATGCAACCTAGATCTCTTCCATGTACAGTTCACAATAGGGTTCACGCTTCTATAAGAATCTAATGTCACCGCTGATCTGACAGGAGGCGGAGCTCAGGCAGTAATATTTGCTCGCCTGCCACTCACCTCCTACAGATCTCTAGATCTCACTCACTCTCTAGACCCACTCACCTCCTACAGATCTCTAGATCTGTGTGGACAGGTTCCTAACAGACCAAGAACCAGTACTGGTCCACAGCCCAGGGATTGGGAACCCTTGAGTTAAAAGACTTAATATTGTTAAAATGTGCATATAATCCAAAATGATCTACAGATTTGATGTAATCCTTATTAAAATCCAAATGCCATTTTTTGCAGATATAGCAAAAACAATCCTAAAATTTATGGAACTAAAAAGGACCCTGAATAGCTAAAACAATCTTGAGGAAGAAGAACAAACCTGGAAGCCTCACACTTCTTGACTTCAAAACATATTCCAAGCTACAGTAATTAAAACAGTATGGTGGTGGCATAAGGCCAGACATGTATAGACCAATGGAACAGAATAGAGAGCCTCAAAGTATACCTATGCATAGACAGTCAAATGATCTTTACCTAAAGTACCAAGACTACGCATTGGAGAAAGGATAGTCTTCTCAATAAATGGTGCTGGGAAAACTGGATAACCACATGCAAAAGAATGAAATTGGACCTTTATCTTACACCATACACAAAAATTAACTCAAAATAGATTAAAGATCTAAACATAAGTTATATGAAACTATAAAACTCCTAGAAGAAAACATAAGGGAAAACCTTCATGGCATTAGATTTGGCAATGATTTCTTGGCTATGACACCAAAAACAGACAACAAAAGCAAAAATAGACAAGTGGACCAACATCAAATGAAAAAGTTTCTGCACAGCAAAGGTAACAATCAATAGAGTGAAAAGGCAACCTATGGAATGAGAGAAAATATTTTCAAACCATATAACTGATAACGGCTTAATAAGCAAAATATATTTTTTAAAAACTCCTACAACTCAATAACCACACAATAAAAGTAAAAATAACCTGATTAAAAAGGAGGCAAAGGACTTCAATAGAGTTTTCTCCAAAGAAGATATACAAATGGCCAATAAGTATATGAAAAGATGTCAACATCACTAATCACTGGGGAAATGCAAATCAAAACCACAATGAGTATTGTACCTGTTAGGATGGCCATTGTCAAAAAACAACAACAAAAAATAACAAGTGCTGGTGAGAATATGGAGAAATTAGAACCCTTGTGCACTGTTAGTGGGGATGTAAAATGGTGCAGTGGCTGTGGAAAATAGTATGAAGGTTCCTCAAAAAATTAAAAATAGAATTATCACATGATGCAACTGATATAGTTTGGATCTGTGTCTTCACCCAAATCCCATGCTGAACTATGATCTTCAGTGTTGGTGGAGGGGTCTGGTGGGAGGTGAATGGATCGTGGGGTTGGTATCTAATGCTTTAGCAGCATCCCCCTAGTGCTGTCTTGTGATAGACTTCTCATGAGACCTGGTTGTTTAAAGGTGTGTAGTGCTTCTCTCCCTTCACTGTCTTCCTCTTGTTGCCATGTGAAGTTGTGCTTGCTTCTCCTTTGTCTTCTGCCATGATTGTAAGTTTCCTGAGGCATCCCCAGCCATGCCTCCTGTACAGCCTGCAGAACTGCGAGTCAATTAAACCTCTTTTCTTTTCTTTTCTTTTTTTTTTTTGAGACAGAGTCTCGCTCTGCTGCCCAGGCTGGAATGCAGTGGCGTGATCTCGGCTCACTGTAACCTCCACCTCCAGGGTTCAAGCAATTCTCCTGCTTCAGGCTCCTGAGTAGCTGGGATTACAGGTGCATGCTAATTTTTTGTATTTTTAGTAGAGATGGAGTTTCACCATGTTGGTCAGGCTGGTCTCGATCTCCTGACCTCATGATCTGCCCACCTCAGCCTCCCAAAGTGCTGGGATTATAGGCATGAGCCACCATGCCTGGCCTAAACCTCTTTTCTTTATTAACTACCCAGTCTCAGGTAGTTCTTTAGAGTAGTGTGAGAATGAACTAATACAGCAGCAATCCTCGTTCTGGGTATTTATCCAAAAGAACTGAAATCATAATCTCAAAGAGATATTTGTACTCCCATGTTCATTGCAGCATTATTCCCAGTAGCCAAAGATTCCTGCTCCCATGAGAACCTAATGCTGCTGCTGGTCTGACAGGAGGCAGAGCTCAAGCAGTAATGCTTGCTCACCTGCTGCTCACCTCCTACTGCGCAACCTGGTTCCTAACAGGCCACAGACAGTACTGGTTCGCAGCCCAGGGACAACCTAAATGTCCATTAACAGATGAATGGATAAAGAAAATGTGGTCATACAAGAAATGGAATAATATTCTGTCTTAAAAAAGGAAGGAAATCCTGTCATATGCTACAACATGAATGAAGCTTGAGGACATTATGCTAAGTGAAATCAGCTAGTTGCCAAATGGCAAATACTTCATGATTCCACTTGTATGAGGAATCTGAAGGACTCAAACTCTTGGAAACAGAAAGTAGCTGTCAGGGGTTGGAGAGGGGAAAAGCGGGGAGTTGCTGTTCAGTGGCTACAAAGTTTAAGTCATGCAGGATGAAAAAGTTCTAGAGATCTGTATTGCTGTATAACGTGTGCATTTCGTTAACAATACTGCACTTAAAAATTTAAGAAGGTAGATTTCATGTTATATATTTTTGTACCACAATAAACAAGTTACTAATGGCCTAAAAAAAGTTGATTGAAGAAGGGACCTTACATCTACTGGTGTCATTTAGGGTCCTCAGGCATGTGGAGTCAGGAATATTTTGGGTCAAGGAATTGATCCCAAGCTCTCCTAATCACACATGGACTAAAGAGTGGGCTTCATATTCTAACAGCTGAAATGATTTTGCATCTGGGTCCAAACATCACTAGAACTCCAGTCTGCCAGCCGGGGGCCTGTGGGCTGGGGGCCTAGAGTGCAGACCAGCTGAGCCCAGCACAGGAGACAAGTACAGCCCTTAAACAAACAAAACAAACAAAGGAAACCCCTATCCAGACATTCATTCTTCAGGTAACAGAGATTAAGGCAGGGCAGGTTCTTAACAGGTGAATGAAATAAACCCACAAAATAAGAGGCATACAAAGAAGGTGTTAAACCAGTTAGGACACTTCATCCAGAGCCTTTGCCACTACCTGCGATGACAGCCCAGCAGGGCTCCTTTATCCACAGGTAGCTCCATACCAGGCCAAAGACTCCTCTTTGGGACCTGGCCAGGTGCTTGGTCCCAGTCTAATCCACACTGAGCTCGGAGAGAGCTCCAAGGTGAGACCTGCCTAAACTGGTTCCCAGGCTGGCCAGAGGGCCCTCAGGGCACTGCTCAGCCCTCACCCCAGGGAGAGGGGGACCTATACGTCTCTCCAGTTCTCCTCAGTCCTCTTTACAGTGAACCAGATGGAGGTAAAGACCAGATGGAGGGGAAACCGAGGAGCCAGAGCCAGGGCAGGGGCTGGCGATCAGTCAACACGGCCCCTCTCTCCCAGGAAATCTCCAACAGACACCTGCCACTCACCACCCCTGCCTTCCACTGTGGGGCCTTTGGCTTGTGGGGGCCAGCAGGGACAAAAAAAATATATGGAACAGTTGACAGGATACTGTCAGGAGACCTTGGATCTGATCCTCGCTTTGCCATTTTCTAGCTGCATGACCCCAGGCAACCTCTGCAGGCCCAGCTGCCCTAACCTTAGGAGGGTGTCAGGTTGGACAAGATTCCCCTCCTGTTCCAAGTGAGTTGATGGTTGACTCTGATGCCATGCTATCACCTGTGCCAACTAAACATCCACAGATTACATCTCTAGGACATTCGGGTTCCTTGGCGCATGATGCAGGCCAAATCTCCTCCCTGGCTTGTGCTATGGAGACACAGGGCAGTGCCTCCCAACAGTGAAGGGCACCGCTCTGGAGCCAAACTGCTATATTCTTATCCCAGCGCTGCCCCCTTTCCATGCCTCAGTCTCCCCATCTGAAAAATGGAGATAAACCCCATCTCATAGGGCTGTTATGAGGATTCAATGAGATGAGTTAGACAAAAACTCTCAACAGTGCTGGCACTTGGGAAGTGCACTGTAAGGGTGGGCTGTTACTACCGTTAGTGTAGTGGCTCCTGAGGATTTCACCTCCAAGAAAGTTGAGCCTCGCAGGGACCTGGGGCTGGGAAAAGGTGGCCTTGGAAGTTCTCCCTCACTCTGGCAGGACAGAATTGGCCTCGTGGCCTGGAGATTGGATCTCCCTCCCACCCCTGGCTCCAGGGGGTGGTTGGGAGCATGCTGTTGACACTGACCGGCCACACCCCACGTCTGCATGGTGCAGTCTGGCAGGCCGAATGTAGCCTCCTTTCCTAGAGGGCTCGAGCCGGACGCGGCTCGATTACCGTGGAGTGCATTTCAGGCATTGTCGCTATTATCAACTTCTCACTTTCAGCTGCTGGATCAGGGGCAGGAGCCTTCCCTTCCTCCCTCTGCCCCATTGCTGGGTGTTTGTTTTCACCGCAGGTGCAGACATGAGCGTCTCCCGTCCTGGAGGAGAGCCTGCTCAGACCCACCCCAGACATTGCCCCACATCTTCTAAATTGGAATCCAACTCTCACCTCCCAGTTCCAATCCAGAATGAATTTGTCCTGAGTGAGAGCTGAGAGGTGAGGAAGGGGCTTGGTCACAACTGTCCAGTCCTTGCTACCAGCAGATTGAGGTCTCTGAAGAAAAGAGTCTTTGCTGTGCTGATGACTAACACACCAGGAAAGATAAAAGAGAGGGAGAGGAAAATGACAGAGAAGGAAAAAACAAAGATTTCTGCTAAAGCTATAAACATTAGCTTTCCCAAATTTGCCATTGTTGTCCTACTCCTTTACTCATGCAGCACCCCCCCCCCCTTTCCCCATCCTCCCCAAAGCACCCTCCCCTGATGGACTGTAAATTCTCTCCCTACCACACCCAGGTTAGTAAAACTTCCTTATGTCAGATTAATTCCTTAGAGGATGTGGGGGTGCATGGGTGCATAGAATTTTGGCTTTGAACAAACAAACAAACAAACAAACAATTCTTTCATCAAAGTTCTCCAAGGAGAAGTTCTTCCAGGGAAAGGGGACAGTTTGACAGATGGTCCTGTATCTTCCCCAGGTTTCTGTCTCCATTGGCACTGCCCTGTTGTTCTCACTGCCACCAAGTCACCTTGTCTGCCTTGTTCTCTTGCCCAGGTGTGGGCTGTGCCCACCAGCCCCCTTTGTGGAGCTCAGACAGGCTGGAATTCTCCAAGAATAACCTCACAGGAAATCAACAAAATGAACAAAGAGAATACAAACAGCGGAACAACAGATGTGCTTACTGAATGCAGGTAACTAATCCTAAAACAACCAAAGTCTCGCCACCATGGCTGGCCAGGTCTGGGTTCCTCCCTGCCTGCTCCCAGACCCCGCCAGAAAAGACCCTCCCAAGTAAAGCTTTTTGATATCCCCCACCCCCTGCAGCCCCCAGCCTAGAAGAAGTTGGTAAAAGAAAGGATAGGTGGTGTGCAGAGCGCAACAAACAGCTGGCGTTGGGTCTGAGCCAAGGTCCAAGGGTGGGTGGGGAGCGGAACCCTGCTCCTGGGAATCCTCCCCCTGCCAAAACTTGGGAGTTTTACTAACCTGGGTATGGTAGTGGGGAAGCTGCCCCCACCCCCCCAACTTGGTGTGATTTTTGGAGAAGGGAACCTAGCGAGGGGATGGGGGTGGTGAAGCCAGGCTTGGACCTGAAGCTGAGGTCTAAAGGTTGGGGGCAGGTGCCTGCCTCCAGTTCTGCCTCTGTCACTCTGGCCCCCCTTCTCTGGGCCTCAGTTTCCCCATTGGTAAAAGGAGGAAGTTTGAGTAGTGATCTTTGAAGTCTTTTTCACCTCTAGCATTTTCCAGTTTTTCAATTCTGTCTCTTTGACCACCAGTTCCTACAAGTTAGAAAACTCCAGTCCACCCAGATAGGTCTCAGTAAAGATGTCAACTCCCAACACAAGAGTGACAGCTAACCTTCCTGCATGTTGACCAGATGCCAGAAACCACTATAGCTACTTTACCTGTGTTGGCTCATTGCCTCCTCACAGGAGCCCTAAGCCTCGGATCCCCATTTCACAGATGAGAAACTGTAGCAGAAAGAGGTTAAGACATGTACCAACATCCCAGGTGGTAAGAGAAGGGATGGGGCCTCAGGCAGTGTGCTCCAGAGGCTGTGCTCTGACCCCCCAACCCAGACTAAACTTCTTCTTCATAGATGAGTGACTATAACACCTCTGATAGACACAACAAGCCAAAGGTACAAACAACCCAGATGTCCATCAACAGACAAATGGCTAAACAAAACATTCAGTGGAATATTATTCAGCCTTAAAAAGGAATGAAATTCTGATCCATGCTACAACATGGGTGAACCTTGAAAACATTATAACTTTATACGCTTTTAACATTATAAGCTTTAAAATATTATAAGGCTAAGTTAAACATGGCCAGCCATAAAGGACCAACACTGTATGATTCTACTTATATGAAATATCTAAAATAGACCAATTTACACAGACAGAGAATAGATTACAGGTTATCAGGTGCAGGGGAGAAGGAGGGATGGGGGAGTAACTGGGAAGAGAGTTGCTGTTTGGGATGATGAAAAAGGTCTAGAAATGGATGGTGGTGATGGCAGTACAACAGTACGAATGTACTTAATGCCACTGAATTGTATACTTAAAAATGGTTGAAATGGTAAATGCTGTGTTACAT
Organism: Pongo abelii; assembly: GCF_028885655.2. Classification (NCBI taxonomy): domain Eukaryota; kingdom Metazoa; phylum Chordata; class Mammalia; order Primates; family Hominidae; genus Pongo; species Pongo abelii. Next base: position 87,331,580 of record NC_071997.2, on the reverse strand, counting down.
TAAAAACAAATTTTGGCCGGGCACAGTGGCTCAAAAGTTGTAATCCCAACACTTTGGGAGGCCAAAGTGGGTGGATCATCTGAGGTTGGGAGTTCGAGACCAGCATGACCAACATGGTGAAACCCCGTCTCTACTAAAAAAATACAAAATTAGCCTGGTGTGGTGGCACATGCCTGTAATCCCAGCTACTTGGGAGGCTGAGACAGGAGAATCGCTTGAACCTGGAAGGTGGAGGTTGCGGTCAGCTATTAAAGGAGTTTATAGCTGGAAAAAATAATAATTCCATATTGGAAAATTGATGATTTGTAAAATTCACCCGAGTCTAGCATTCAATGTAAAAATGGGTAGAATAGTGAGTGAAGCAGGAGTTCAAAGGGTCAGAGGACTGAGTGGCTAGGGCAGACTTTACAGAAAAGGTGGAACTTGACCCTGCTCTGTGTCTCTGACAGGAAGGCCTGTCTTCCTTCCCGTCTGCCCCCAGGCATGGAAGGACAAAGCCAGGGTCAAGGAGTGGAAGAAGCAGCTTATCCTCCAGAAGCCTAGAGGTGAGGCTCTAAGTGGGAACTTTCTCCTGGCCAATCTTTTTCAGTGCTGTTTGTTTGGCAAGGGAACAGATTTTCCTGTTACAACAGCCAAAAAAACAGAAAATAAATCAAGGAAAGAGTGGCAAGGACCAGCCTGGAAATGAAGTTAAAATATCTAGGCTTGCTGAAGACACCACAAAATGGTTTTCTCCTCAAAGTGGCTGCACAGCTTAGAGGGACGGCAGATCAGACTGCTCTAATGGATCTAGGGACATATTCCTCTCCCTGACAACTCCACCCACACCTCTTCCCACCCTATTTCCTCCAAAAGCCTTTTGCAGATGGTGCCTCTCAGTTCCCAGAACCAGTCTGGAGCAGTGATTAAAGGACCAAAATTCCAGGAACCATTTTTTTTCTTGTTGTACAGTTTGGCAAATGCTTCAGCTATGCTAAGACACAGTGAATCACTTAAGAGTGACAATCAAGATGCTGGAGGGAAATTAAGGATTCCACTGAGCATGGGGCCAGTCTTCAAAAAAGTGGTTGTTAGTGAAAAGATAGGATTCTGTGAACACTCTATTTGGGCACCCTTCATCCCCATAGGCACTCAGGCCACACTTTTGCCTCCTTGGATCCCTCCTTCCTTTCCCTATTCCTATGGATAAGAATCATTTCCATTACTACCAGGTCTCTACATATTCCAGATTTATGATATAACCATGAAAAAATAAATAATGAAAGTCTCAGGACCTTGTCGGATCAGATAACCACATATAGTTCTCTATACCAGGGGTTCCCAACCCCTGGGCTGCAGACCAGTACCAGTCCGTGTCCTGCTAGGAATCAGGCCGCACAGCAGGAGGTGAGCCGCTGGCCAGGGAGCCTTACCACCTGAGCTCCGCCTCCTGTTAGATCAGCAGCAGGATTAGATTCTCACAGGAGCACAAACCCTATTGTGAACTGTGCAAGTGAGTGATCTAGGTTGCACACTCCTTAGGATAATCTAATGCCCAGTGATCTGAGGTGGAACAATTTCATCCCAAAACCACTCCTCCCTCACCTTCTGTGGAAAAATTGTCTTCCATGAAACTGGTCCCTGGTACCTAAAAGTTGGGGACTGCTGCTCTATACAACATCCAACATTCCGTTGAAAAGACACCAGGTCATCTTTTGCCCATCTCAGTCTTTCACAACGTTTCCTGACATTGGAGAAGCTCTCTCAGAATGCAGAGATAAAGAACAAACATATCAAAACAATTAGAGAGAATATAAAGATAAAAGACAGAAAATAGAAATCATACTTGTGAATTCTAGGTGATTTAAAGAAGAAATGAGGACAATAAAGTACTGACCTAAAAAGGTTTCTAAATTGAAGAGACTCCTTCATCCAGACCGAATTAGTCAGCTAGGGCTGCTGTAACAAACTGGGTGTGTTAAAACAACCGAAATTTATTCTGTCATGGTTCTGGAGGCTGGAAGCCCAAAAGCAACATGTCAGCAGGGCCATGCTTTCTCCAAAGGCTCTAGGGAGGAATACTTCCTTGCCTCTTCCAGCTTCTGGAAGCTTCCTTGCCTCTTCCAGCTTCTTGGCTTGTGGCAGAATCACTCCAATCTCTGCCTCCATCCTCACTTGGACTCCCCTGTGTGTCTCTTGATGCATTCTCTCTTTAGAAGGACACAGTCATTGGATTTAGGGACCGTCATGAAACCAGTATGATTTCTTCTTGAGATCTTCTAACAACTTCCATCTGCAAAAAACTTATTTTCAAATAAGGTCGTATTCTGAGGTTCTGGTGGACATGAATTTTGAGGGACATTACTCAATCTGCTATACAGAACAAATCAGTTAAGATACCGGTAGGTAGACATATCCTGGCAAGATTCTGGAAACAGAGGGATTAAAAAAATTACACAAGCAGTAAAAGGTAGTTTTAGCTACGCGGAGTCAGCTTGCCTTTAAACATCTCTACATTATGGCAAAAATCAATTACACAACATCTCCAAGGTCTTAAGGGAAAGACATTTTTAACTTGGCCAGATGATGATTTTACCATTCACATATGAATGTTTCAAAAAAAAATTATTAGATATTCTCAGGTGTAGCTTTTCTGAGAAAATTGCTCTAAGATCCACTCCAGCCAATGGAGAGGTAAAGTAAAATGAGCTACAGAGTGGGCAAGTCACAATGTAAAGGAGTGTTGGCAGGTGGTGAAGTTATTTAATCATAGCAATAAGTTTAAATAAATATTGTAAATATAGTTTCAAGCCAGTGTAAATAGCAATTAATTTCTGAGAGAGAATATGAGTCATGTAAAATGTTTGTAATTTAATAGTAATGAATTGTGTCCTCACATCTCAATCACACTACACACACACATCCAGAATAAATAGATGGGAAGAGGTAGAAGGAAGTACAGTCAACCCTCCATATCTGTGGATTCTGCATCCTTGAATTCAATCAATTGGGGATCAAAAATTGTTGGAAGAAATAAAAATTAAAAATAATACAACAATAAAATGATGCAAATTTTAAAATATAGCATAACAACTATTTACATAGCATCTACATTGTATTAGGTATTGTGAATAAATAGTCTAGAGGTGATTTAAAGTAGATGAGAAGATGTACCTAGGTTATACGCAAATACTGCACTATTTTATATAAAGAACTTTGGACTTCAGTATTTGGTAGGGGGAGGGATGTCCTAGAACCAATCCTCCACAGTTACTGGGGAAGGACTATAAAAGAACATTAATTTCTTCTTCTTACATGTGGCTTTTCAGGATTTTTTTAAACTCTCAGCACTGGTATTTAGAAGAAATATGGATTCACATATGTCTACTTTTTGTTTTTATAAATGACAAAATGAACTGTGTAACAGAATGAACTGTATGTGTGTGTGAGAGAGACAGAGAGAGACAGGGAGTGGGCACACAAAAGAGAGAGTAGCTAGCTCCCTTCCCCTTTACTTGACAGAAGGTCATTTCTAAAGAACCTGTCCTGGCCGCATTGTTAGCTCTAGTCTTTTTCATGTTTTCATCTTCCCCGAGCCCATTGGGCTCCAATTGTGGTTTTGCTTGCCTTTGTGTCCAGCCTATGCACATTCTTGTTGGCAAAGGGAAGTGGAGAGAGGTGGAGGAGGACAGGAGTGTCAATAGATGCACAGCTTTTCTCCATACATTTTTTCCTCTCGTGTCTCAGGGTCTACAATGATGCAGCTGAGCAGGGATTGATGAGGATAGGTGTGTCAGGGGAGGTACAGGCTACCTGGATACTTCCCAGACTTTTAGGGCAATGTATGCTATTTCTAATTTTTTATTATCAACAACATAGTAGTGAACACTTTTACACATATTTTCTTTGAAACATTTATAATTTCTGTCACTGTGTATAGAGTGAGACTTTTCCTCTTAACTCATAGAGCAACCAGGACACAAAACTGAGAACAAAGAAACTTCAAGTATTTTTAAGATGGCTCCCAATGATCTCTGCCTCTCGGTATTCATGCCCTTATGTAATCTCCTCCTCTTAAGTGTGAGCAGGACCTAGTGACTTGCTTCCAACAAATAGACCCTTATAGGGGTGTGTTTTAGTCTGTTTAGGCTGCTATAACAAGATGCCATAAGCTGGATAACTCATAAACAACAGAAATGTATTTCTCACAGTTCTGGAGGATGGGAAGTCCAAGATCAAGGCATGGGTAGATTGCTGCATCTGGGGAGGGCAACTTCTCACTGTGTCCTCACATTGCGGTAGAGTAAGGCATCTGTCTGAGGCCTTTTTCAAAATGGCACTATTCTCATTTATGAGGGGTCTGCCCCCATGATCTAGCCACCTTCCAAAGACCCCACCTCCTAATATCATCACATTTATGCTTAGGTTTTCAACATCTGAATGTTGAGGGAACACAAACATTTAGACCATAGCAGGGAGAGAAGACCTTCTTCACTCTCCAAGGTTCAATAACTGGGTCTGTAAAATAAACTGATGACAGGCAGGTCAAAAGAACAAAGGTATACAAATTCATTAATTTGTAACACTACATGCAGGGGGTCATCACAGGGGAAAAAAGTGAATACCCAAAAAATGATGACATTTGAGAGTTTATATACCATCAATAGGGGAAGGAGAGGGAGGACATAGGCCACTCTGGAGAGAGTAAATGATTTTTAAGAGATGCATGGGCCCTTAGAATAATGGATGGTAGATATGTTAGGTTAGGGCAGTTCATCTGGGTGTGGTGTTGACTTCTAGTCTCTGCTCCTGTGATAAGGGTAAATCTTCCTCAGTTAATGAAACCCATGCAGAGGGATTTAGGACACTTGAGTTCCTTTCGGGGCATCTGTCTTCAGGCAGATTAAGGGAGTTCAGAGAAAGCATCTCCCTGTGTGTACAGCTTTTCAAGAGCCTTCAGCTCAAGATAAGCAATGGACATATTTTGAGCATATTACTGAACTCCTTCAACTCCTTGTAGGAAGTGTGATAGAGCATACTTTTCCCCAAAGGATCCAGCCTGTGCCTGGCTCTCAATCAATGTTTGGTGAATGGCATTATATGTGGAAAGTGAGAGGCAATGTGGTCTTCTTACAGATCTGGCCATACTGTCACTCTTGGGGTTAGGCTAATGGTCTTCAAACCAAGGCATGATGCCTGGCCAGGGGTAACCCAAGACTTCCCAAAAGATATATAAAGACAGGTCATTTTAAGGGAATCTAATTCTAGATATTCAACTTCTATGACTATTTTTCCTAAGAATGTCTCATGGTCAGGGCTTCTGTGGGTTTTCCTTTCCCACTTCCCTTTTGCAGTTCTACTTTACAAAAGAAAGAGATCCTCCTAAACTGTCCTGAGCCTTAATTAGTATAGTGCATTGTTCCCAGGAGACTAAAACCTCCAGAGTATCAAATGAAGGAACACGTTAAGATATGCAAGAGGGCTTCAAAAAATTTGTGGAAAAAATAAAATTAAAGGCTAAAAATAAAAAATATAAGCTTTATTTCTCAAGACAAGCTCCGTCAAGTTCAAGACACTTTTGTAAGCAATGATACCAGCCATTGAGTCCATCCCTAAAGAATTGAGTTCCTGGGAGTTTAACCATGCCAATGCAGTCTCTTACATTTGTAACTGAAGAAAAATGAATGCCCTTTAAATATTTGTTAAGATTAGGAAACAAAAAGAAGTCAGAGGAAGCCAAATCAGGAATGTAAGGTGGTTGCGTAATGATTTCCCATCAAAACTCTCAAAAAATTGCCTTTGTTTGCTGAGAAGAATGAGCAGGAGCATTGTTATGGTGGAGAAGGAGTCTCTGGTGAATATTTCCCAGGCAATTTTTTGCTAAAGCTTTGGCTAACTTTCTCAAAACATGCTTATAATAAGCAGATATCGTCATTTTTTCGCCATCCAGAAAGTCAACAAGTAAAATGCCTTGAGCATCCCAAAAAACTGTTGCCATGACCTTTGCTCTTGACCAGTCTGTTTTGCTTTGATTAGGCCACTTCATCTTTTGGTAGTCATTGCTTTCATTGTGCCATGTCTTCAGGATGGTACTGTTAAAGCCATATTGCTCTGATAGGGGCTACAATTATTTGAAGAAATTCTTCAGGATCTGGATTGCATTTATTTAAATTTCCACTGAAGCTCTGCTCTTTTCTGCAGTTGATCTGGGTGCAATGGTTTTGGCACTCATCAAATGGAAAGTTTGCTCAGCTTTAATTTTTCAATCAGAATTGTGGAAGCTGAACCAATTGAGATATCTATGGTGTTGGCTATTGTTTCTGTTAATTGTTGGTCCTCTTCGATTACGGCACAAACAAGATTAATTTTTTCCTTGAAAATTGATGTGGATGGTCTGCCGCGGTGGGCTTCATCTTCAACATCATCTCATCTCTTCTTAAAATGAGTTAGTCATTTGTAAATAGCTAAATTCTTTGGGGCATTGTCCCTCTAAACATTTCATAAAGCATCAGTGATTTCACCATTCTTCCACCTAAGCTTTAGCATAAATTTGATGGTTTCTTTTGCTTCAATTTTATCAGAATTCATGTTTCTCTGATAGGGGCTCTTTTCAAACTGATGTTTTATCCCTCTTAGTGCCTCAAACTAGATCCTGTGTAGTTATATATAACCCATTATAACAAGTTAGCATGGGTTTATTTTGGTGCAAAAAAAAAATCAGAAATCCATGCGTAGTTACCTTATATTACACATTTCCATGAACTTTTTGAAGACTCCTCGTATTTCATTTAACAATTGAAGAGTCCATTCCCTTACTAGTATTGTCAAAGAACGGTCCTTTCTGTGGGAGAGCAAAGCACACCAAAGAGAGAGTTGGAAGAAACACTAAAGGTGGCAGCACCTACTTCCTGCAGGTGACAAACTCATGGCAAGTCTCCATACTTATCTTTCACTCCACCAGAAAGAAAATTCATAAGTGATGAATGTTGATTCCAGGATGCCTGTTGACATGTTTGATTGAATTTTAAAATGCAGCAAAAGTCAGGCTTTTTCTTACTGAGAGTCAGTTTGATTGATGGTGAGTTTGGCTTTACTAATTAAGTTAAATGGTGGACAAAATTTATAAGAGAATGAGCTAAATCTGCAGCTCCAGGTGTGTGTGTGTGTGTGTGTGTGTGTGTGTGTGTGTGTGTATAAACTTATTTTTTAAAAATTATACTAGTAAGATATTTCAAAATTAATAATATCTTGATTATTCTAACCCTTTCAGAGTATATCAGATTAAATGAGGCACTTCTTGTGGAAAAGTGACACAATATAATTGCCATGGAAGAGATTTTTAAATATACTTTCTAGAAATTAAGAATATGAATGAGTGCAATGACCAAAAATAAATGTTCACAATTAGTTGATTCTCCATTCTTCAAAGAAGTTCAAATTGATGGAACACCTAATTGAATTGTCAGCTGATAGATCATTAAAAATAATTTTTGATGATAGATGACCGTATGATTTGGGTATATAACTGGGAAGGAGTTAAAAGAATTGATTATCTTTGATATAACAAAACTTTTTCTATTTCAATCATATTTTGTGAACATGTTTTCTCAGCATGTACATATATAAGAAAGAAAAAATAGAAGTAGAATTGAAGCTAAGCACTGCCTCATTTTAACAATAAGTAATATTCATCCATATATAGAGAAGAAGGCTGAAAAAAGAAAGCCCTCCCATGTCATTAAGAGATGCATTTCCAATAACATTGCATTTTTGTTATTTATTAAAATTCATATTATATTGACTGGGCACGGTGGCTCACGCCTATAATCCCAGCACTTTCGGAGGCTGAAGCAGGCCGATCACGAGGTCAACAGATCGAGACCAACCTGGCCAACGTGGTGAAACCCCGTCTCTACTAAAAATACACACATTAGCTGGGCCTGGTGGTGTGCGCCTGTAGTCCCAGCTACTCGGGAGGCTGAGGCAGGAGAATCGCTTGAACCTGGGAGGCAGAGGTTGTAGTGAGCCAAGATCGTGCCACTGCACTCCAGCCTGGCAACACAGCAAGACTCTGTCTCGCAAAAAAATTCATATTATGATATTTTGATCAATAAAATTGTTTTAATGAATAATATAGAAATTGTTTTTTAACACTTAGAGCTAATGATCACAGGAGGTTTTCAGTTAATTTCAATACTTACACAGTTTTATTACAGTGACTATAATAAGCATGAAGACATATTAGAATAAAATTCCATGGAGGAAGTGGGATGGAAATGCAGATTTGAGGAGAAATAAGAACCATATAAAAGTTCTGATGGCCAAAGACCTGGTTGGCATAATTTTTAAACAAATGATGGTGGCTAACACATTGTTATAGTACATATGTTTCATTGGACACATTAAGGAGTATTATTACAATTTTATAGCTGTCAAATTTTCAGTATGCCAGAAATTGTACTTTTTGCGATTACTATTTAAATTCGTGATTTAAAAAAATGTAGTCAATGTGCTCATGCTGCCTCAGCCTCGGCTTAGCCCTCCCCTCGCTGGAATACTCTTCCCCTCCTGGCCAGGGCAGTGTGTGCATGGAGGCCCTGGAACTGGTGTGGCCCAGCCGTGTACAGAACCCAGGAGGGGGCAAGTGGTAGGGGTAGGGGCACCCAGGACTTAATGTCTGCATCACAGCTTTGCCGGAGCTGTCCTGACCACACCATTCTCCAACAACCGAGCAGAGGGAAGTTTCATACCTTCCCTCAGGGATTATGTCCTCCATGTAAGCTGAGGACAGCAACAGATGGCATCCCTGTTGGGACAAAGAGTCTCCAGGACTTTCAGCCTACAGACCCTTGCAATGTCCTCTACCTTAACCAGTGATGCTTGGATTCCTACAAGAAAGTGTACTAAGGGGCCTGGGCTCACACACATACATGCATACACACACACACACACACACGTGTATACACACCCACATACCATCTACCCCATCCACTGCACAGACTACCCTTCCCCCTAGCAAGCCCTGGATATGCACTCCAGGGAGAAAGGGAGGGAAGACTTAAGCATACAGGCTAATGGAGAAGACAATCCCCACACAAAGGCTGAGAGAGGGCATCAGAATGCCTACCCCCTCTATCCCCAGTCTAAATGAGGGACAGAATTTGTTTTCTTAAAAAAAAAATGATGGTTTAAAGGGTCCAGAGCCTGAAATATTTACAATGCTTCTTTAGGACCAGCTGCAACAGAAGAGAACCACTTATATAAATAGAAAGGCCATCATAAAGAAAGCAAAGTCTTAGGGAAGGACAATCCATGAAGGATGCGTGGAGGAAAAGAGATATTTAAATTAGTTTTTGAAGGAGGTTTGAATCTCACAGAGGCTACTAAGCAACAATTCCGATTTTTATTGTCCCCTAGAATGTTCCCTCTGTGGTGAAGACATAACATTGAAAATACTAGAGATCGGCTGGAGACAGATAAGCTGAAATTTGGGGAAGGGAAGTGAGAGGGGTGCAGTGGGATGAGAGAAGAAAAGTCCTGTCTCAAGTCTAGTAACACTGCCCTACTTCGTTTCACTACCAGAGATGAACGGGCCTTATAAATGATGACATTATAAGCCTAAACATGAGCCCCTGGGAAAAGCATCTCAGCTGCCTCAGTAATTATAGATCTGCTTCCTGCCTGCCTTCAAGAGTGATCTATGTGAGCACTGGGAACTGACGGGCAGGAGAACTTTCCTCGGAGACCAGTGAGGTTTTAGCTGTAAAGAGCATAACCTGGCACAGTGCTGAGCCTTGTTGGGTTGTCCTGGCTTTGGGCCTTGGTCAGTGAACCCACAGGATGTGGGGCCAGCGGGTCCCTGGACCCAGTGGCACAGCCACGGGGGACCACCAGGCCCGTTGCTCAGTCCTCTTCTCCTTGGGTGGAGTGAGCACACAGCAGTGGGTGGTCACCCACTTTCCAGCCCAGTTTGGTCCCTCTCTTCTAGGCATTCTTGGTTCTAGCCCAGCCAGGGGGCTTGCTCTAGCCCAGAACCTCCCTGCCCCTGTGTTGTCGTGCTAAAGCCACTTCCCTCCCAGAAATGCCCTTTGTCTGCACACCCCCATGTCTACCTTCTACCATTCCGTCAAGGCTTATCTCTAAAGTTCCCCACCTACGCCCCCATAAAGACTTCTCCGAGTCCCCATCCACCCACCCAGCCCTTGAGCTGAAGTCAGCTATCCTCTGAGCTGCAGCCCCTGAGTTCCTGACCTGTAATTCTCTCATGGTTATTTATGTGGTCTGATTTCCCCTCCTAGCCTGGGGCAGGGATTATCAGCTCCCTCTTCACTTCAACTCCATGAACATGAGCTGAGCACCTTCAGGGCACCAGGAACTGTGCAGGGTACATTAGTGAGGGCGGGAGACGTGGCCTTACAGCCAGGACCTCATATCTCCGTAGGAGAACTGAGGCTTAAACAGCCTGGCCAAGGTTGCCAAACAGCCCAGCGCACCACCCTCCATGGCCAAGCTCCACGCTCTCCCTACAGCTGTAGCCCAGAATGTGGTTTAGTACCAGATGACTGATTTTTCTTTCGCTGTATGCAGACCAACTGTTGACGAGGTGATGGTCCGGGAAGCTGTGGTTGGAAGGAGGTACAGCAAATATTGCTCAGTGCTTAGTCACTGGGCATGGGCCTCCCAGGAATGACAGCTGCACCCTCTGTCATAAGATTTTATCTATCTGGAGGCCCAGGAGGGACTCTGGGAGCCAAGATTCCTACTGGCCCCAGCAGAGTACAGGGAGAACATTCAGTTCACAACCAGCAGGTGGTTCCTAACTTTCTGAGAAGGTAATGAAAGTTCTGGATGTTCTCCCCAGAAATGCACAAAAACATATGCACATACTGTTTTCGCACACAGCTTCAGGGAATCACCCAGCCTCAGAAGCCTATCCAGGGAGCCCTGCACTAGTACCTTGATCTAAACTATGGGTCCTTTAGTGTGGGTGCTGAGAAACAATGGGCAAAACATATATATTCTGGGGAATGGGTGCTCAGAAAATGTTAATGAATGACCTTGACTTTGACCAGGCCAAGATCCCTAATTGTGGTCACTGATGGGTATTTCTTATACTCTCTGCTAGAGCCTGTGTGAGCCCTTAGCTGGAGCTCTCCCAGGGTTCAGGTAGAATAAGCAGTCCACTGCATGGGGGAATCTATGGGGTTCAGGGAAGGCCCTGCTTCTCAAAAGCCCCTTCCTCAAACAATCTGCCTTTGGACTCACCATCCCCGGAACTCCGCCATTAGCATAACATCCTTTTGAAGGATCCTTTTGAGTTTACGGAGCCCCTTTGCCCCTCCCAGAAAGAGCTCAGGGGTGAAGGACAGATGTGTACAGAAGAGAAAGGATCTCAGCGAATGAAGGTAGAGAGCAAAGAGACTTCCCAATCTGGACTCAGCCTTCCCTGAGGATGATATTCAGACCAGGAGCCTGCAGTCTTTAGAAAGTTTGGATTTATCCAAGCTGGAAAGGTTTTCCCAAAAGGGGTGTAGAGGGATGAGGATGCAGATTTATTGGGTTTCTATTATGTGCCAGATGATTTCCACATTTTATCTCATTTAATCCTCACAGTGTCAGGAAGAGCAAGTATCATTTCCCGCATTTACAAGTGAGGAAACTGAGGCAAATGTGCCCAAAGTTACACAGCTAGTATGTTGCAGAACCCATAAGCTTTCCTGCCATACAATAAATTGAGGGAGTTTTGCTTTGTTTTGTTTTAGGACAGAACACAGATTGAGCCTGTGGTCACTTCAGCTGAGAATCAGGGATAATCTGGGGAGACTAAAGTTGCCCTGAATTACCTCAACTTTAGAAATTGGCAAATAAGCAAAAACCCTATTTCCCATGGAACCAGTACTAGTTTGCATAGTGATCTTGAGAACTAATCATTTTTATTTTTCAGTAGACATACCCTGCAGCTCTTAGGATGCTTATAAAAATCTGGCTGGGCTCAATGGCTCATGCCTGTAATCCCAGCACTTTGCGGGGCCAAGGCGGGTGGATCACTTGAGGTCAGGAGTTCAAGACCAGCCTGGCCAACATGGTGAAACCCCATCTCTACTAAAAATACAAAAACTAGCTTGGCATGGTGGCGGATGACTGTAATCCTAGCTACTCGGGAGGCTGAGGCAGGAGAATCGCTTGAATCTGGGAGAAGGAGATTGCACTGAGCCAAGATTATACCACTGCACTCCAGCCTGGGCAACAGAGTGACACTCCATCACAAAAAAAAAAAAAGAAAGAAAAAAATATATATATATGTATATGAAAGTGGAAAGATTTTCCCTAAAGACCTAGGGCCACGTATTCCAGAAGCTGGGGATGATGCTGTCACACACACCTCTGCAAGGATGCCGTGTTTGGGAGCCCAGGGGAACCCAGAAGCCAGGCCCCTGCGAATGTGACCAGGGACTCAACTGTCCATACACTTTATAGTACAAGAAAATCACCAGCCTTGGAAAATATTCACTTCCAACACATTCGTTATTTCAATATTTTTTTTTTGGAAAGTATTCTTATTTACTTTGCCTCTTTGGCTTCTCCTGTTATTTTCAAAAACAAGCATACTCCCATAAATGTGATAGTCATCATGGACATAGCAGCTAACATCCAGGAATCTACTGCAGACTAAAAAGCACTTTCCTTTAAAAGAAAAATTATGATTACGGAACATCATCAAGGCTTTATAAGACAGTCAGTGTTCACATGGACACAGGGAGGGGAACATCACACACCGGGGCCTGTTGGGGGGTAGGGGGCAAGGGGAGGGAGAGCATTAGGACAAATACCTAATGCATAAGGGGCTTAAAACCTAGATGATGGGTTGATGGGTGTGGCAAACCACCATGGCACATGTATACCTATGTAACAAACCTGCACATTCTGCACATGTATACCAGAACTTAAAGTAAAAAAAAAAAAAGTCAGTGTTGAAATAAAGATTTTTTTTTTTGTAATAAGCAACTTTTAGTATGTATATTTCCTCCTGTTTCTCTTATGGATAAATTTATTTTTAACTAGATGTTTTAAAATAAATCACTCTCCTAGTGACCTCATTAGACAGGAAAATAGGGACCAACCAGGGCATCTACATGCAAATAAATATTTTTGCACACTAATATTTGCAAACTAATGACTTTTGAGGTCAGTTAGAGAGGTTTCTCAGGCAAAAGCATCTGGATAATCTTTCCAAAAAACAAAACCTTTTCCCACTTAATAGAAGGTTCTGCAGAAGACATTCTTGGCACCTCAAGTTGTCTTGTTGCTAATCAGCTATTATTATAGGGGTTCACTGCAGAACAATGTCCTAAAAGCTCTTTATCTCAGTTACATAAGCAGAATGGCATTTCAAAATCTCATTTTTAAAAGGCATTAGTCACCAGTATAACAAAACACATGCTCTGTACCAATAAAATTTAATGTTCAATAAAAAATGCTTGTTTACATGCATTTTTATATGCCTCTATATAAAAGAAACCATGTTTTCATGAGATGAAGTATTTTCCTTAGGTCAGTGGACACTCCCTCCCATTTCTCTGTCAAAACCCATCCCATCTCATTGTCATCTTCCCTGGAAAGAAAGCAGAAATTCAAGAGAGGAGGAGGAGCAGATTCGGGAGTTATGACTTTGTGATTTGAAGCTAAACGGTAGCTCTGCCTCCCTGCTCACCTGACCCAGTCTGATATGAGTAACTACTGCAGACAGATAGTTAGAACAAGCTTTATCACATCTCTGCACTCAAACCCACCAGGTTGTGAACCTGCAAGAGGGTCCCCTTCCTCTATGCCAGCAGTAAAGAGAGAACCAGAGCATGCATGAGGACAAGAACAGTGATAAAGGGTGGCTTATTTTATTTTTTTTTACATTCTCTTTGTTATTCTTAAGTCCAGAGGAATCCATCAAAACAACTGCTTGTTAAATTAAACATTTGCTCCATCCAAAATACTTGACTTGTATGAGGTAGGATAATAGTTCACTTTAAGCCACTATAGTTCTATTTGATATCTTTAGGCTAAAATTTCTCCTTCAGTCTAATTTAAACTTCCTAATTGAAGTTTACGGACTAGCAGTATCTAATTTTTGCCTGTGTTACTAGGTTTGATGTATTTCTTACACGCATTCAGAATTCACGTAGCACAGCATTGTAAAGATAATACTAGGTCATTCACAGACTTGTCTTATGTGCTTAGCAACCATGGGAAAGGGTAGTTAGACTTAAGGGTAGGATTTCTTATAGGTAACATTTTTCTTTTTGGTACTACAAACAAAAATGTGTTGTATTAAGTAATATTTAATTCTAAGAGCTTAAAATTTTATTCAATAGCAGGTTAAATGATTCATTCGTCTTGTTCATTAGATACCAAAACCCTAACAAATAAAAACATTTTAAAATTAAGCTTCATAGTAACAGAGTGGAATCATGAGGACAGAGAAATATGTCCTGGAAACTATTTTTTGTGTGGGCAAACAAGTCCAGCTACCACTAACTCTTCCTTTTCCTTACCTGAAAGCCTTTTCAAATTCTAGACAAACTACTTCTCTGTCAGAGTTCAGAAAGAGAATGGAAAAACAAAACTAAGCTGGCACCATTTTTTGCCCATGATGTCATTTTCTGTCTTCCAAAGCCTGTGGGTCTGATTTTGATGTCAGGGTGCATAACTCCACAGTGACAGCCCCAAATGTATTTGGAGAGGGAAATAGCCTTTCAGCTCCGCGGCATTTTCCCCACCAAGACAAATATAGCCCAGGCTGAAATCACTTAGTGTCAATCAAGGTAACCAGATCAGCTCAGCATTAATAATGAATTTGGTCACGTGCCCCCACAGAGAGCAGAGTGTGAGATAGCTGAGCACTTGTTCCATGTGACACCCACTGGCTTCTATGTCAGGCCACAGTTCTCCCAGCCCAGCTAGGAAGCAACAGGGTAATTTAATCTGCCACCCACTCTAATTACCAAACTCAGAGAATTATCAGGGCTGCCAGGAAAGGGCTTTCAGAGCACTGGGTCTAGGCTTGGTGGCTGGTATGCAAGTCATGCCTGGGGTTGTCATTAGGGTTGCAGGTTTTGTGGGGTCCAAGGTTTATATAACTTGAGGTCTCTTTTTAAGGAAAAGAATACAAAACTACAAATACAAAATTAGGAGCACGGCCTGGGAAGGGGACAGTGGAAGTGAGAGGCCAAGAAGCTTGTTTCATTAGCATCATGGTAAAGCCACCTCTGGTTGTCATGGAAACCTAAAGATCATTAGCCTTTTGTCTGTGTCCTGGATTCTGGATTGACTCCATGTTGGTCCATCCTCTCTACTTTTCTGTAATCTTTTGTAGTTTTCCATGTTTCTTCACATGAAGATGAACTATATAGTACTATCATGGATCAGCCCTCTTCAAATAAATATAGGATTAAGTGTCTGACAGGCACCAATCACCAGTTGGTATGCTTTGGTTGTTCTCTATGATGTCACCTTTTAAAAGTCAAGGATATAAGGGGCTGGGCACGGTGGCTCACTCCTGTAATCCCAGCACTTCAAGAGGCCAAGGTGGGTGGATCACCTGAGGTCAGGGGTTTGAGACCAGCCTGGCCAACATGGTGAAACCCCGCCTCTACTAAAAATACAAAAATTAGCTGTGCGTGGTGGCAGGCGCCTGTAATCCCAGCTACTTGGGAGGCTGAGGCAGGAGAATCACTTGAACCCGGGAAGTGAAGGCTGCAGTGAGCCGAGATCGTGCCATTGCACTCCAGCCTGGGTGACAAGAGCAAAACTCCGTCTCAAAAAAAAAAAAGGGTTAAGGATATAAGGGAACAGGAGAGGCTGTTCAGTGGGTACAAAGTTACAGTTGGAAAGAATAAGTTCTGGTGTTCTGTTACACAGTAGGGTGACTGCAGCAAATAACAATGTAGTGGATATTTCAAGATAGCTATAAGAGATTTGGAATGTTATCATTACAAAGAAATGATAAGTGTTTAATGTGATGGATATGGTAATGACTCTGATTTGATCATTATGCAATCTATACATGCATTGAAACATGGCACTGGACCCCATAAATACATACTTTTATTACCATTATTGTGTCAATTATAAATTAAAAAATCAATTTTTTAAAAGTTAGGGATATATTCCAAATATCTTTAGTTTCACCTAAGTAATCTGCAATAAAATCCTTGGATGAGAATGACCACAGACTCAATTACCAGAAGCAAAAATAATAGAACAACAGAGTCAGGGAGGCCCTTAAAGAGTCAGTTTTCAAGACAACAAAAGATTGCCTGTCCTATTTAAGTACCTATAAACAAATTAAAAGCATTATTACCACAAATGGGAAAAATCAAATAGAGTTTATTCTCTAAAATGCGATGTTGGCTCCACGTTTCAAAATGTGTTAAATTAATAGACTAAAAGAGAAAAAGTATATGATCATTTGAAAAAAGGCAGAGCAATTATCTCACGAACCATAACACCCATTTCCAATAACTCTTACCAAATGGAAATAGAAGGAAATTTTCTTTTCTTGATAAAGAATGTTGGCTAGAAACTTGAGCAAGTGTCATATATAAGAAGGAAATAAGAAAATTCTTCCTATTGATGTTACGAATAAAATGAAGATCCTGTCATTATTATTCCACATTGACCTGAAAGTCTTAGATTTTTAAATGATAAGAAAAAGAAATAAGATATACAAATTTAAAAGGAAGAAACAACTGTCAGTATTGACAGACAACATCACTGTATACCTAGAAAATCTAAGAGAACTCTCTGAAGTAAATGATCAGAATTTACAGATTTCATTAAGTTAGGAGGCCAAGCACAATATTAACATATAAAAACCATGGCTTGCCTCCATTCTATAGTAACTATTACAAAATGTTATGAAAAATATCCTATTTGCAAAAGCCACACAACTACAAAATACCTAAGAATAAACTAAAAATGTGTAAGAGCTAAAGAAAGAAAAATGACAAAACTTTACTAAAGGACATACAAGAAAACCCAAGTAGAGATAATGTTAATGTTATCTGGTTGAAAAATCCTGGCACTGTGAAGATGCTTATTCTCCCCCAGATTATTCTATAATTTCAGTGGAATCACAGTTAAGTTCCCAGTGAGATTTTTCAAATACGTTACACACTGATGATACAATCCTTCTAGAGGAGAAAATGTGAAAGAAAAATCCAAGAAAATTTTGAAAAACAAGTTCTAAAAGAGAGAACATGCTGTTCTAAGTTTCTGAAGTAGCCCAGAAGAGCCTGGCTTGCAGATGAGTAAGAAGGAACTCTCAGACACATAGAGTATACAAATCGCATGTCATTGCCATGACCTTCAAGGATATGAGGTTGTAACAAGCAGGAGAGCTTGATGAGCACAGCTTCTTGGGTTTTCTCTAATTCCACTATGACAGACAGGCCTGAGTGCTGGCCATAGCCAGCCTGCCAGGAGAAACTGCCAGGTGGTAAGTTCTAAACACTGCTTTTTTTTTTTGGAGCTCAGAGATTCTCACCCATAACATCTGAAAACTCCAGAAGGGTTTTACAAAACCACTCTTGGCAAGCCACATTTTCGAGATCTATTATCAGGTTCAGTTTCTTGCCATATTGCTATAATGTCATATTGCTGCCTTAAACACAAATTAAATTATAATAACTAGGCATCACACATGTCTAGTTACACTAAGACAATACAACAGGCCATCTGTGATGCCCGGTTATCATCACTATTCCTCCTCAAACCGTCCTCTGATAGACTACATCAGAGTGTAGGAGAGCATATTTTCTCTTTTAGAACTCTCTTTTCAAAATTTTAGGCAGGTATGTCATTCATCTACTGGAAGGAGCTGACCAAGATAGGCCTGGCCATTGCCTTTTATGATATCAAAACATAATATAAATCTATGAGAAATAAAACATTGTGCTATTGGTATAAGGTTTAAAAAATAGCTCAATAGAACAGAAAAGGGAATCTAGAAGTAGAGTCATGGATATATGGGGAATGTATTATATAACAAATGTGGCACTTCAAATAAATGGGGAAAAGATAGACTGTCCAGTCGGGAAAAATTAATTTACATCACTACTTTTAACTATCGAAAAATATAAGTTTCAGAAGGTTTAAAGACCAAAACAAAATGCAACACTATAAAATATTAAAGAAAATATTAGGGATGCCACATAGGGTAAGCGTATGCAAAAACTATAGAAGAAAAAGGGGTTAAATTTCACTTTGTCAATAAAATTCTATCAATGAAAGTGGCCATAAATATACTACAAGAAAAGTAACAAATTAGGAAAAGATATTTGCTGATATACAACAAAGGGTTGATATTCAAAACATATAAGGAACTCATTGAAGAAAAAGATAAATAGCTCAATAGAAAAATGGGTGAAAGATATGAATTGGTAATTCATATAAGACAAAGTACATATCCAGAATCTACAAGGAACTTAAACAAATTTACAAGAAAAAAATCCCCATAAAAAAGTGGGCAAAAGATATGAACAGACACTTCTCAAAAAAAAAACACAAAAGACATTTACGTGGCCAACAAACATATGAAAAAAAGCTCCTCATCACTGGTCATTAGACAAAGGCAAATCAAAACCCAGTGAGATACCATCATACACCAGTTAGAATGGCGATTATTAAAAAGTCAGTAAACAACAGATGCTGGCAAGGCTATGGAAAAACAGGAACGCTTTTACACTATTGGTGGGCATGTAAATTAGTTCACCCATTGTGAAAAACAGTACGGCAATTCCTCAAGGATCTAGAACCAGAAATACCATTTGACCCAGCAATCCCATTACTGGGTATATACCCAAAGGATTATAAATCATTCTACTCTAAAGACGCATGCACATGTATGTTTATTGCAGCACTATTCACAATAGCAAACACTTGGAACCAACCCAAATGTCCATCAATGATAGACTGAATAAAGAAAATGCAGCACATATACACCATGGAATACTATGCTGCCATAAAAAAGAATGAGTTCATGTCCTTTGCAGGGACACAGATGAAGCTGGAAGCCATCTTTCTCAGCAAACTAACACAGGAACAAAAAATGAAACACTGCATGTCCTCACTCATAAGTGGGAGTTGAATAATGAGAACACATGGACACAGGGAGGGGAACATCACACACCAGGGCCTGTCGGCGGGTGGGGAGCAAGGGGAGGGATAGCATTAGGAGAAATACCCAATGCATAGGGGTCTTAAAACCTAGATGATGGGTTGATAGGTGCAGTAAACCACCATGGCACATGTATACCTATGTAACAAACGTTCTGCACATGTATCCAGAACTTAAAGTAAAATTAAAAAAAAAAGACAAAGTTAATATTACACATTAAAAAAAATACCCTCACTGCTCACTAGTAATAGATTAAATAATAGTGAGATTTTTTTTTTCTTTTTTTACTGTGGTCAACAAGTCTATTGTTTGTCTGAGCAAGCCTTTAATTTTTCCTTATTTCTGAAAAATATTTTCATGGGGTATAAAATTCTGGTTTGACAGTCTATTCTTTCCCCCTCCCCTCCCCCCAGCACTTTAAAGATGTCACTCCATCATCTTCTGGATTACAGAGTTTCTGGCAAGAAGTCTGCTATAATCTTTGTTCCTCTATATAATGTCATTTTTTTCCCCCACTGCCTTCAGGCTTTTCTCTTTATCTTTGGTTTTCAACAGTTTGAATATGATAACCCTAGATTATTTTGTTTTGTTTTATTTCTGTATTTATTCTAATTGGTGTTCTCTAAGCTTCTTAGATCCATGGTAGAGTGTTTGGAATTAACTTTAGAAAATTCTCAAGCACTGTTTCCTTAACTATTCTGTCTTGTTCCTCTCATCTCCTTCTACGGTTGTAATTTACATGTATGTCAGACTATTTGATATTGTCTCATAGATTTTGCACTCTCTGTTCTGTTTTTCTTTCTTTTCACCACTCTTTTTTCTTTTTGTGCTTCTGTCTGGGTAATTTCTACTGATCAATCTTCATTTTCACTGATCCTTTCCTTGGCTGTACAAGTCTACTAATGAGCCTGCTGAAATCATTCTTCATCTCTGTTTCTGTGTCTTTCGTCTCTAGCATTTCTATTTGATTCTTCCTTATTATTTCATCTTTCTACTATAATAATCCACCAGCTACTACACATTGTCCATCTTTTCCATTAGCACCTTTAACACATAAACCATAGTTATTTTAAATTCTCGGTCTGATCATTCCATGTGTCATATCGGAGTCTTACTATGTCGATTGCCCTGTCTCTTGACAGTATATTTTTTTCCTTGTTTTTTGTATGTTTCATAATTTTTTGTTGAAAGCCAGAGACATATATAATAGAAATTAAGGAAAATAGTTTTTATGACTGGAAATGAACATACCTTTCCCTCTTCTAGGCCTTTGGGATGGGGGTTTGAGTCAATCTATTTAGGACATGAGTTGTGGCAGACACTGTTGGTTGTCTCCTCAGCAATCATCTCTCCTCTCTTCCTTGCTAAAAACTCCAATTGTTCCAGTATGGGGTGATGATGCTTTTCAGAAAGATAGGGGCTTCTTCCAGTTTGAGAAGATGAATCATGTTTGGTTCAAGCTAATCATGGAAATCTGATTCCCCTTTTCAGTGTTTAATTTAAAAGTTGACATGTGACTTATTCACACTAATGATATGTAGAATGAAGACTGCAGGAATGAGTCTGCAAAAGGTTCTCCCACATGAAAAAAAAAAAAGAGGTATATAAAAGAGACCTTCACCTGCTTCCACCCTCTCTACCTTCCTGCCATGTGAGGATATGATGTTTGAAGCTGTGGAAGCCAAACTGTGAACATGAAGGAAAAACCAAAGGAACTTTGGAGAAGTTGACCCAAAGCCTTGACATGACTGAATTGTTGATTAAATCAACCCTGGAATCACCTATCTCTGGAGTTCATACATGAATCATCTATCTGGTATGAAATCCGGAGGTAGGTGGTTCCAGGGTTATTGGTCCTGTTTCTTAGAGGGGAAGCTATCCTAAAGAATATAATGCTTAAAAAGCATCCACTGACAAAATGAACACAAGGCTCAGGGCTGGGCCTCTATTCACTTCCAACAGTGTTCTCATTGCTTCACCCCACCCACTCTGTGCCCAGGCATCCTGACCTTTGACTTCTTCTAGTGCTCCATGACTTACCCATGTGTAAGTCCTCTCCAACACCTTTGCCTAGCTAATTCCCATCCATTCTTCATGGGGCATTTTTTTTTGGAGGCCTCTCTGGCCACGAGCACAGTTAAGCGGTCCTCCTATGTTCTCCCATAGCACTCAGGACTGTCCCCTAAATAGTACTTGTCACATGGAATGGTTACTGTCCTTTGCTAGATTGTAAGCTCTATAGGGCAGGGACCACGTCTGTCACACTCACTACAGTGTTCCTGCATAGGGCTTAGGCCTTCATATGTACTTGGTCCACAATAAATATTTGCTGCTGAATAAATGAATGAAATCTCACCATCTAGAAAGAAAAAAAAAGGTACACACGAAAGGTAGAAATAAACCTAAAAGTCAGTATATAGGCTAAGTATCAAATAATTCCCACTAAAGTTCAAGGGAGTTGGATGGAGTAACTGAGGAAAGTGTTCCAGAGGAGGTAGGAGTGAGCTGGACCTTTTGGGAGTTGTACCAGAGGGAGGAGGACATTTCTGGCAGGATGAACATCAGTGTGCCAGAAATGGGAACAGGCAGGAATACAACATGAAGGCTGGATCCAAGGTTTCACATTAGGTGAGTGTGAGAGATAAAGTTGAACCAGTTTGCAGAGTCTTGAAGACCAGGGAAGGGGTTTGAGCTTCATTTGGTTAGAAAAGGAGAATCTCTGAATGACTCTGAGTGGGGCAGTGGCATATGCAGATCCCCGCTATGACAATTAAATCTGAGACCACACGGGATGAATGGGAGCAGGTGGGATGGAGCCATGGTGACCAATGAGGCAGCCACTGTGACACTCTAATGTGTGTGCGAGGAGATGGGAGCATTTGCTTGAGTAATGATCTCTCTACCATTGTAAGCCCATGATTGTGGAATAAAAACTGTCATTAGGCCTAGGTGTGGTGGTTCACGCCTGTATTCCCAGCACTTTGGGAGGCCTAGGCAGGTGGATCACCTGAGGTCAGGAGTTCAAGATCAGCCTGGCCAATATTGTGAAACTCCGTCTCTATCAAAAAATACAAAAAAAAAAAAAATTAGCTGGGCATGGTGGCACACGCCTCTAGTCCCAGCTACTTGGGAGGCCAAGGCAGGAGAATTGCTTGAACCAGTGAGGCAGAGGTTGCAGTGGGCTGAGATCGCACCACCTCACTCCAGCCTGGGTGACAAGAGTGAAACTGTCTCAAAAAAAAAAAAAACCTGTGATTAGTATAAAAAGCAAATACAAAAGATAATTTTCTCAAGACCAGTGAAAGTCTAGAAAAATAAAAAAGTTTTGAAGATAATTTTTAAAAGACCAATAGAGAGAACAAGTCAGGCAAAGAGGACTTCCCACCATGACCTACAGACATGATATCCAGACCAGGAAAAGGAGAGAAGGTCCCCAGACAACTCCTTTGGCGACAAGACTGAGTTCTCTATAGAAGTCATCTGTTTCTGCTGAGGCTGTGAGGAGAAACTTGGTTCATTTTTGCAAATTCCAATGTCACTCACAGTTTCTAGTGTTTTTAACTGCAAAACAATTTTCCTGCTGTCACTAAAAGTGAAACTTTTCTTAAAACTACAAAGTTAAGGTCAAAACAATACCAAAATGGATGAGTGTTTGTTTTCTCCAGAAATGCCTTTTAAAAGAGGGTGGGAGGAGAGATATTCAAGTAAGATTTTTTTTTCATCCCACAGTCCTTTAATTATGGTAACAGTTTGAACATTCCTCACACCTTTCATGTGAGGTGATCAAAAGCAATTTTAATCGCACTCATGGTTTTATTTATATGCAGAAAATCTCTTTGGATTTCAGTACAGAGGTGAGATTTATTATATATTTGCATCAAAGCTACCAACTCATATACCTGACAGCAAGTTCTATTTTACCAAAAATTGAAGCCTTAAAATTTTACCGTCCTGAGGTTTCCAGTCCCCTCATTGTGTTTTAGCATTCCTGCCAAACTTACCCAGAGAGAAGGCACCTTGAACTCTCCTGACCCTGCTGTGTCAAACACGTCTCTCCTGCACGCCATACTCTGTCTCAGTGCTTCTTGACAGTCAGGTCTGAGGATTAAGAAATTCTCCACAGGAAAAAAACCTCAAACCACAGAGCATACCTTCCCCTCACATCTGGAGCCATATATCAAAAACTGCCCTCACAGATCAGCTGCCGGCTTTTCCTGACAGAAAGGAAAGGATGTCCATCTCCAGACTTAGGAGCTGGCTCTGCTGTGTGCCTGTCCTTATCTTCTTTCCCCCAGTCGGAATTCTCATTTTCCCTTTGGGAACACCCCTTTTCCTTCTGGTGTTCAGAGTCTTTGGATGGTCTGCCCGTGATATTCTAAGAACCCTCAAAATAATTCCTCAACCAAACTGGTCTCTGTAGCAAGGTTCAGCCACTTGTGATCTGTGCCTTCAGGCCCCAACCTGTGAAGTCACATGTCTTCACTACTAAAGAATGTATGTATTTTAAAATACTGAGGCCCAATTGAGTCTGAATCTCTGGGGGTGAGGCCCAGGCATCATTTCCATTTTTAAAGCAGCCCAGGTAATTTTAATCTGCAGCCAGGATTCAGGCCATTGGGTGAGATGATCTCTGAAGTTCCATCATCTTTTACATTCCACGATTCTAGGGCCTGCTAATGTATAACTAGGGTATACCAACCTCCTTCTTCTTTCATTGACAGACACTCTGGGAACATGATGGTTAATCCTAGAATGGCAAGGACCTCTTTCAGTGGCTTAGTAGTGGTTGTCTAGAGATCTGTGGTGAGGTTTAAGGCAGTATCAGGCTGAATGGGAAACAGAGCTGTGATCAACTAGCAGTGACTGCCGTGAACAATGGGGAGAGACAGGCACTCAAGAATGTCCCCAGCCCATCCTGATCCAAAGAGGAGACCACACAGGAAGAGCTCTCAGACACTAGTGTAGATCAGTACTATCCCTTTTTCAGGTATGCCTTGCCATATGACAAAATGTTCCAGATCGTACTGGCTCAAAACAACAACCAGTTACTCATGATGGTGAAATGTGAAAAGGGTATGTGAGAGACAGGTCATCTCTTTCCAAGTGTTGTTAAGGAGAGATCATGATTGGGACTGGAGGATCCAAGACAGCTTCATACTCCCATGTCTGGTGCCTCGGCTAGGAAGGCTGGAATGGCAGGGGGTTGACCAGGCCCCCTCTCCAGCAAGGTGGTCCGACTTCCTCACTTGGTGTCTCAAGGCTCTAAGAGAGTGAAAGTGGGAGCTGTCATGCTTCTTTAAGGGTCTCTTACAAGCAGAATTCTCCTGGCCTAAGCAAATCACAAAGCCAGCCAGTTTCAAGGAGAGGAGAGATATACTCCGCTTCTTAAGAGAAGGCCCAACATGCACATCCGGAAAGGGGAGGAATTGTTGGCAACCATCTTTGCAGACAGTTTACCATACCATTTACTAGCCCATCAGATGGCTCCTATCATGTGTCTATTGGCCTGAAAATCATGTTATAAAATAGGCGAAGGGAGTGTGTTGACATGCTTCATTATCCATCCCTAATTTAAATTGTTTAAATATAAATATCACCTTATGCATATACAATATAATATGCATATACATATTATATTCATAAATACATATCTTTACATCATTGCCTTAGCCAATATCTAGATATTGTCAAATGTGATTATTTGTTAGATTATTATCTTCACCAGTGACTATTGGTAAGAGAATGTGGTTGAAATTAGCTCTACAATCCCTTGGCGGAATTGTCTTTTCTTGTATTTCAGAAAATAATTGGAGACAGAAAATTAAGAATATAATAGGAAAAGAAAGAATATAATTATATATAAGAATATAATTCTTAATAGGAAAATTAAGAAAATAATAGTTGTTTACCCCATAGTACTCTCACCCTAAACCCAAACTGGCAGATGGACAGTGTGCTAGGTGTCAGTTTCAGGATATTGTGCCCAGCAATTAGGTTAAGAGCAGAAGTGGAACCAGCGGCTTAAAACCCACTTCTTCTAGGAAATCATAACCCCAACTCCACTGTGACCTCACCCTCATGCTGCATCTGCTTAGCTTGTCTGTCCCCTTCTGGGGGCCGTGTCCACTTGTCTAAGCCCTTTGTTGTACTGAATCACACCATATGATCCCAGCAACTTGGCGGGATCTTCTTTTTTAAAAATTACTCTTCAAACAGAACCCAGCCCTGACTCTGTTCTTGAAACCATGTCAAGAACAGTGTAACTGGGACCACTACTCCAAGTGTTAATTTATTGCCAAATGAGTTTCACTTGTTTTCACATTATAGTTCTACTGTTTAAAATTCCAGGACAACTTTCTTTTGTTATTTATTTAAACAAAATGCCTCGAGTGTTTTTTAAATCACACAATGATTCATATGAAGCCACAGAGGTAATAGACTGTTTGTCCCACAAAATTTACTGGGAAAAAGTTGACATGAATGATGTCATACACGTGACCATGTACACTGTACCCAATTATTTATCCAACAAACATTTATTGAGCACCTAATATGTTCCTGACATGATGTTAAGCACTAAGAAAACAGAAAAATAAGACTCCCGTCTGGCTCTATTAGTCTAAGTAGGGAAGGCAGATATGTGATTATATTATATTGCATAAGATATATTAAGTACTCTAATAATAATAACAGAAAATACTTAAATAGCACATGTCATGAATCAGGCATTGTTCTAAATGCTTTAACTTATACTATTCACTCTTCAGAATAACCTTATGATATAGATTCTTTTATTATCCCCATTTTATCAGTGAGGAAGCTGAGGGACAGAGAGACTAAATGACCTGCCCAAGGCAAACCCCTAGTAAGTGGCAGAGTTGGGACTTCAACCCACATGGTCTAGCTCTAGAGTTCATTCTCTCCACCACCACACAGAGGAGATGGCAACTAATTTGTCCTGGGAAGTGGGAAATAGTTCTAGTGAAGCAGGAATGCTAACATATTAAAGGAAAGGAGGAGTTCCCCCAAGAAAAGAAGACAAATTTCCAGGTGTAAGGATGAACTTGAAGGCGGGGAGTACCTGAGGACTGCTGAGAAAGCTGGCGAGGCTGTCAAGCTGGGGGTGTGATAGAAAGTGGGGAGTGAGCGGGAGAAGAAGCCCTGTGTAGATGACCATGAAGGCCAGGGTCCCATGTCGGGCCCATTTGAGGACAGCTGGCTTTCTCACATCTCCTGGTCCAAGACCTCACCCCTAATTAAGAGCCATGCCCTCACAAATACCACGTTGGAATCTGGGAAAGAGAGATGGAAAATAACGGTCATAAAATCTGCATGTGTAGTTTCAGTTTTCAGAGTTCCTTAGCACACATTCTCTTAACTATACTTGATGTTTTACAGTTGAAAAAATAGACGAAAAAATAAATGTTACCCAAGAAATAAGTGCAGAGCCAGGCCTCGGACCCAGGTCTTCAGATTCCTTAGCTAATGTCCTTTCCACTGTGACCAACAGAGTCCATCTCCATCACTGCACCCCAAAAATCTCCAAGTGTCCATTCTGCTAGTTCTGGGCCCAGGAGACCATAGTCACACAGATAGGAAAGGACACTTAGAACACTGAGACTCCAGAGGAGGCAAATGTACCCATGGTGAAAATGACTTTGGAGTGGGAACCAGGAAACTTAAACTTCAGTCTCATCATTATCACAAAATCACAATGTGACCCGCAGGACTTGGTGTCCTCACCTGTAAAAAAAGAATGGTCAAGATTATTTCCAAAGGGCCTGTCTCGGCCTATCTTTCCGCCTCTGTCACTGTCTACATGCAACTTAATTAGTTTAGTCAAGTGCTGTTTTTAGCCATCACTGAAGTGTTCAGTTCCACTCAAAACAGAGCTGAGTTGACAGAATGTGCCATCAGAGCTGGAAGCTCAACGTCCGGGACACAGCATCAGAGATGTCTGTATTCTAACCAAGTTCCTCTCTTCAGTTTAAGCTAACCTCGAAGGGCCTAGCATTTCCATGCCCCACTGCGGGGTCTGCTTTGTAGCCTGAAATGAGATACGTGTCTCCCTATTAATATCCTCACACTGTCTGAATGCATTTTAAAAGCTCACCCAGTTCGGCAACCTGTGGGCCTGTCTTTGTTATTGTTGGTTGGAGTCTTGCATACTTGACTTAAAAGTTAGCACCCAATGCAGCTTTATCTGATCAGGAAGGCATGAAATAGAAGGAATGGGTAAATTTCCTTTGCAAAGCAGACACCCCTGGATGTGTTTTTCATGCTAGAGATATGAATAAATGGCAGACTCTGGTTCTCACCAGGCAAAGTGAGTGCCAATGAGGTCACAGGGAAAGCAATGAGCATGTGAAGATGACAACACAGACTCCATCTACCTGACCCAAGGGAGGGGACAGAGGAGACCTAGGAGGTAACCAGGGCATAAGTAATTATCTCCAGTGACAGAAAGCCGGGGTTTGGTGAATGGTCAAGGTAAAATGCAAAGGCAGGCCTTGAATTCAGGTCTCCTAACCCCTGGTCCTGTACCCCTTTCCTCTGCACATGCTGCTGCGAACACTTGGATCCAAACTTGAACTTCATAAGGGCAGAGAATATTCTGCTTATTAATGTGTGTGCTCAGGGCTTGGCATACAAATTCAAGAAATACTTGTTGAATTTCTTGAACTCTAGCTTGACTAAGGGGAGAGGCTGATCTTTATTAATTTGCTGAAGTAGGAACAGAAAAAAGTTAAAATCCTTCTAGTGCCTGCAATGCCATATGTGAATCTGGCCCCTGTGATATCTCTGACCTCACCTCCTTGTACTTCCCTCATTACTCACTTCCCTCTAGCCACTCCAGCTGTCTTGTTCCTTAAACATGCCAGACATACTCCTGCCTTGGGGCCTTTGCACTGGCTGTTCCCTCTACCTGGAATACCCTTTCCTGGATACCCTCATGGCTAATTTCCTCTTCTCCCTCAGGTTTATGTTCAAACCTTACCTTCTGTATAAGGCCTACTCCAAACACCCTCCTTGAACATGTAACCCACCCCCGACTTCAGTATTTTCAGTCACTCTTACCCTGCTCTGTTTTTTCGATGGCATTTTTTTGCTTTCTGTATACAGTTTTTATTTTTTATGATTGCTATTTATTATCTGTTCATAGCTATTGGAATGTAAGCTCTATGAGGGCAGGGATTTTTAATTCATTGATGTATCCTACAGGCCTAGAATAGTGTCTGATGTGTAGTAGACTCTCAATAAACATTACTGAATGAATGGTCTGCAAAGTTACAACATAATTTTATTTCATATAGAAGTTTTCTTTCTGGTCTATCCAAGTGCGAATAAGCTAAACTGTGATAGAACCGAGACTCTCTTTGGTGCTATGGGATTGTCAGGGAGCAGGGACTCTGTTGCCTTTGTCCAGGGCAGAAGGAACAGCTGTGGCCTGAGTCACTGATCTAGTATCTTTTCCCCCTGGGCCTGGGCCCTTTAACTGTAGATAAGGCTCTTGCAAAATAGAGAGGCAGATGGAAAAAAAAAAAAAAAGAAAAAGAATCATCCAACATGGTTAGATGTTCAGGGCGGCTCTCACATCTCAGGAGCAGTAAGGAATAGCACTGAGCATTCTATACACAGCAATTCCAGATACTAAGGAAGGGACACGATGTAGCACCAGGTCTACAAATGCAGCCAGGACGGGGCCTCAGGAGCAGTCTGATGCAACAGATACTCAGTTCACTGGTCATGGCTTCTTCTAGACCTAGGCCAAGTGGACTCTGCGCAGTGGGATAGGGATGGGGGGTGGTGGTGGGGGAAGAGAGGGTTGCCCAGAAGTTGTGGAATCTCAGCAAGGATGCCAAGCCAGAGGCTGGCTTCAAGCAGCCAGACGTCTGAATGGAGCAAGCTGGAGTCTTGGCCATTGTGGGGCTGAGGCCCTAGGCTGGCCAGTGGGGGCAGGACCCAGCAGGAACAGGAGATGCAGCTCAGGAACCGGGATAGCACTGTGCTCAGTTACCTGATGAGTGGGACAGGCAGCTCAGGAGACCAAGTCTGGAGACCCTCAGCATCCCCAACTGCAGCTCAGGCCTAGGCTGGGAAATGGGGACAAGCAAAGCCACAGCAGGAGAGGAGCCTGGAGCAGCTCCAGCTGTGGAAGCGGGAGGAACATGGAGCAGGACAGCTGGGCTGGGCCAGGCCAACCCAGGTGCTGAAAGGCTTCTTCCCCAGAGGAATGTCTGGGTCCAGTCCCTCTCTCCGTTTACCAAGGCACTGTGGGGAGAGGCGGCACGGGCTTTCAGAGTCAGGATCGAACTCCAGCCTCACCACAGAGCTGGGCAAGTTCTTACTATGCCAGGGCTTCCTCACTCTTTCCTCGCAGGAGTGCTGAAATAACTGAAGGAGAGCAGCTCCCAAAGCCTCCCCGGTGTCCTGGGGCTCCTTCCCCAGTGCTCTCTGGATGACCAGGTCTCTGACCTCCTCCTGCCTGACCCAACCACAGCCCAGCCTAGGCAGCCTGGAGGACAGGGGACCACAGCAGGCCTGGACCTGACAGCTGAGCTCCCTCCCCTCCCCCTTGCCTAGCCAGAGCTGGTTTATTTGAACTAAGAATTTAAATGTAAATATGCAACATCCCTTCCCCTCTCCCTCCGCTCAGCAGGAGGGAGCGTGTGTCCACCTCTGTCAGCTGCAGCAAGAGTGCCCTGTGCGCCCAGATCCTATCTACTTTGAAAAGAGCAGAAATATTAGACACAGCTAAATAAGAAAACACAGATTATTGCTGGAGACCCCTAAGGCCTACTTTGTCTGTGCAATAGTTTGTTTTACTTTTCACAGAATTTATTTTGGCTGCAGCCAGACTGATGGTGATTATATCTGAAATCCCTCCCACATATCTGTCACATAAACACTTCGTTTAATTCAGGTTTGTAAAACTCTATGGGACAACGGGGAGCCAGTTTTTGGATTAATTAGCAGATGCTAATGCTGGGCATCTTGTCACATGGTCCAGCGGCTCAAAGGCTGAGGGCACAAGAGGGGCCAAGCAGGCGGCCCTGGCCCATGTCTCAGGAGTTTGATCCTTTAGGCTGGTAAAGGAAAACCAAGGAAGACGTGGAAGAGGAAGAAGGCCGCTCACTGTCTGGCCAGGCTGGGGAAACGGATTCTGGCCTGCAGAGTGGGCCAAAGTCTCCCATCCGGATCCAGCCAGAGGGGAGATATTCATATGCGTTTTGAAGTCTATACAAAATAAACCCCCAGCTTCCTCGGAGTTTCTGTTGATAGCATCACTGGATCCGACACCTCCTGGGAAGGGGAAGGGCCTTAGGGGCTAGAGCTGGGGAGGGAAGCCCTGCTCAAGTCGCCGGGAATGAATGCAGGGTCCAAAGCCTTGGCAGCGGTGGCTCTGATTCCCGAGACCCCTGGACCGCCCACTCCCCAGTGGTTGCCCGGGCCCTGCCAGCGCTGGGCAGGATTTCCTTCTGTGTGATGGGAGCATGCCCCTAACAGGCTGCATATGCCTACCAGCTGTTGCTCTCTTTTGCCACTGCAGGCCAAGACAAGAAAAGCATTATTTCCTTCCTCCTTCTAATCTCCAGGCCTCACTAACTTCACAGGCCTGCTTTGGGCACTGTTCACTGGGAGTTTCTCTGGGGCGAGTTCCCCTTTGCACAGAAAAGGCCCTTTTATTCCCCCCATTCCATTTACCTTTCCCTTTGATATGGAGTTCTTCCACTAAGGGACAGTATGGAGAGCGTATAGGACTTCAATGGGGATGCTGGATTTGGCTTTCAGAGGTTAATTACATCCTTACTGCTCCAGAAGCTGCTGTTCCATCTGCAGGAATGGTCCCAAGCCTGAGAGAACTCCTGTTAGCCAGAGAATGAACATTTTGCTGAATGCCTAAGCCTCCAGTCTTTAGATGAACTGTCTCATTTAATTAAAAAAAAAAAAAAAAAACCTAGCCTAAGAGGTATTTTTGAACCCATTTTCACACATGAAGATTCTGAATGGAGAGGTACATTCTGAATGGATTTGCAGGGGGTAAGCCAGCCAAGAAGTGGCTGAAACAGCACTGAGTCTGTGGCTACCTGAGTCCATGTTCTAATACAACCCACGAGGACTGGAAGTGAGGCTTCCTCACGCTTGTCTTTACTATGCCACTAACCAGGATGGCCCAGATCAATTCCCCGGCCTTCACCAGACCTCTGTTTCCTTCTGTGTAAAGAGGGGGCGGGCAGCACCTCCCCAGGCCCTGGCTTCCAGGGCCTCCTGCTTGATTCTACGTCCAAATAACCACAAGAACTGGACCATCCCCAGCTCCTCAACCTGCAGAGGGACCGGAGGCCAAAACCCAGCTCCAGCCAGATCCAGTTACTAACCAAACACTTGTCTTTCTTTCCGACTGAAACTGAACGTGCCTGTCTGTCGCTTAGGGCTCTTGACCAAGAATGCTCATTTTTAACCCTTTCACTGCAGCTATGTTTTCTGCAATGCATAAAACACAAGGCACCAATTTGTCAGACATGACTCAGCTCAGACCTCACCTGGGGATACCCTTTGAAAAGAGAGACCTGCAGGAGCCCAAGAGGGGCACAAAATTTTTGGCTTAGCTTGTCCTAATTTTTCACTCCTGTTCCCTTTTGTAAATGGCACTTTGGAAGTGTCATTATTTCACCCTCCTTTTTAAAATAAGGGTGCCATTGTTTAGAGGACAGGAAAGGAGAGGCTAGTTTGGAGAGGAGAAGCGGTCTGGGACAGGAATCAGGATCGGGGGTCATGTCTTGGTACAGGCATGTATGTTCCCCAAGGGGAAGGTGGGCTCCCTGACAAGACCGGGGTAAGAATTTTGTTCTTCTGTACTAATTTTTATAGGCTTCCAAGATTTTTAAAACTCCACCCCAGCACCAAAAACAAACAAACAAAAAAGCAGCCTCTGGGGACAGTACTGTGGAAACAATGAGAATCCAAATTCCCAAACTCTTGAGTTCACCCCAGAATTAAGGACGTGATAGTCAAAGCCAGGAAGCAGTGGAGCCTGAGCGCTGGCCGCTGGGCTCAGAGGCCTAATTGTCAGACTGTGTTTCCAGATGCAAGCTTTCTGCCTTTGGCACGGACTTTTTCTACAACAAACTCACTTTGGGGTCATTCGTCAGTGCATAAATGCACACCTGGGAGGTGGGGGGACAAGCTCCCATTTTTCTGGCTTTATAAATACGGAACTCACATTTCTCCAATTGACATTTGCAGAGGCATGATAGATTAGAGCGCCTTCCACCGCAGAGCAATTTCAAATAAACGCAAGTCTGCTGGTGCAGGCTGCAGCCATCCATACCCTGCAGAGGAAATAAGCCTTCCCTTCCAGCCTCTTCCTTTCAGGTGAGCAAAAGCAAAGAAACAAGCATGCGGAGGAGTTCCAGCTTCAAGCTTCCCACCCAACAAGGTCAGGGGAGGAAGGTGCAAACTCTCAGTTCCATTTGCTACTCAGCAAATGCGGTAAACTGAAGTCCAAAACACGGAACACTAAGGTCCCCAAGACCACCTGGATACCAAAACAGTAGAGTCCCCAGTGTCATTAGCAGTAGGAACCAAGGGCAACCTATATATGTTGGCCAAGTTGGTGGTTGTGCAAATGGAGGTTTAACGCACTAGCGATGCTGCCTGACCCCAAATATTGTCTGCACCTGATACCTGGAATGACACCTTTGGAGATGTATTCCTTTGTGTTAGCCATTCTCTTACTTAGGTTTCTCTTAGATTTCTCTTCCTTGAGCAAATGTGCCAAGTGGGAAAATACATTTGGTGCCCTAACTTCTCAGAGTGAATAAGTTCATCAAATCCCTTTCAAAAGAGGACCAGAAGGAGCCCTGACATTCCTTCCTTCATTAAACAAAAATTGAGCATCTACTTTGCACCAGCACTTTGCTAAATGCACTAGGAAAACAAGGGTAAACAAAAGCAGACACAAGGGCCCAGTGCTGTGGTATGCACCTGTAGTCCCAACTACTTGGGTGGTCAAGGCAAGAGGATTGCTTGAGCCCAGGAGTTTGAGGTTACAATAAGCCATGATCACACAACTGCACTCTAGCCTGGGCAACAGAGTGAGACTGTATCTTTAAAAAAAAAAAAAGAAAATAAAAGCGGACATGGCTTTTGCCTCTATGAGCCTACAGTCTACTTCGGAAGACAGTCACACAATCATCTAAAGAATAGGAAACTATGACGGTGACAGGACGAAGAAGATACCCTGAAAGCCCATGATGGGGGTCAGGAAAGCTGTCCTGCCCTGGCAGGGTGATGGACGAACTTCTGAAGGATAACTCCTGGCTCCTCAAGCTGACTCCTGAAGGGTGAACAAGGAGAGGGAAGGCACTCCTAGCAGAGAACAGCACAGGCGAAGGCCCATGAGCATCCCAAGAACATTGAAAGGGATTGGGGTGGGGATGGGGCAGTGTTGACAGACACCTGCCTGGGTGGGAAGGAGCACCAAAAACAGAGGGGAGAGACAGAGGCAAGCATTGCCTATTTCATCTCCCTCCTCTGGCTGCAAAAGCCCCTCCTAGCTGCACCACATTCAAGGGGCAAATGTGATGGTGACCTGCAGGCAACGCTCCTGCAAAGGGGCTGAGACAGTGAAACAATGTAAGTGCTAACCACTATTAGTGACCACGAGGCTGAGCTTGGATGGAGCAGAGGCCAAGGCCAGCTGCTCTGTTCAGCTGAAGCTGCAGGGGCTGGCCTGTGCTGGTGGGTAGCTGGCAACCTCACCTGCTGAAGGCTCCCGGCTTGGAGCCTTTGCTTACTTCATTTATGATTCTCAGGAACTGACAGAGAAGCGCATACCTGGAATTTCTGTGCTGATGGCAGGCCTGATGCTCCCATCCCTACTCCCCCACCCCCCACCTTGGGTGAGCCAGAAGCACACTTAGAATTTGACAGGTTGTCGTGGCCTCCCACTTAATTATATTGTCACACAAGCTTTCAGGGATTCCAAGGAGAGAACCCTCTTCAGGGAACTTGATTCTCCTTCTGAAGCATGCGCTGGCTCTGTATAGCCCTCCCCTTACCACGCTGGGCTTTCCCTCTGAAAGCTCCAGAGACAGTTCAGCAAGTGCTCAGCAAGTGCCAGATTGGTATTGGAAGGGTGTCACAGGAAGTGGGTGGTGAGGGGGAGGCTCCTTCAGCTGTGTTCCCTCACACTCTTCTCTCCCAGTCATTCAAAGCTCAAGTCTTCATTTTCTGGGGCCTGTCAATGATGGAGGTGGAGAAGCCACCATTACTGAAGTTCTAGAGAGAGCCCAAGAAGTGCTGGAGGTTCGGAGAGGTGAAGAGCCCCCTGCAGCTGGCCAGCGAGGCTTAGGTCTGTCCTATCCACTGACTGCAGCATCCTGCTGTTAATAATAATGAGGACCTAAAACTCTTCCATCCATATGGCTCCCTGCTGTTTGGAAGGTATTTTCACATATGGCATATTATGGAAACTGCTCAAGAAGGCTACAGGTCTCCCAAAAAGTCTTCTTAGTTAGCAATAGGGTTCGTTTTCTCACCTTTTCTTAAATCTCAAATTGTGAAAAAAGAAGGCTCCACATAACTGTCTCCGTTTCATGACTTGCACATCTCCTTCTACATTGAGTGGAGCTGCTTTCAGTACAATGACCAGTGATGTTGCGGTTCTAATCCTGGGACCCTTCCTGAGTCCTCACTGGCTCTACTGTATTTGTTCCTGTCACCCACCAGCTTCCAATTCACCTCCACCTACTCCTAGGCCATCTTTTCCTAGTCCACCTCCTCCCAGTTTACCCCCTCCCAATCCACCATCTCCTCCTCCCAGTCCACCTCCACCTCCTCTCAGTCCACCTCTGCCTCCTCCCAGCTCATCTTTTCCTCCTCCCAGCTCACCTTCTCCTCCTCCCAATCCGTCTCCTCCTCCTCCCAGTCCACCCTCACCTCTTCTGAGTCCACCTTTTCCTCCTCCTACTCTACCTCCTCCCAATTCACCTCCTCTCAATCCACCTTCTCCTCCCAATCCACCTCAACCTCCTCCCCGTCCATCTTCTCCTCCCAGTCTACCTCCCACTCTGCCCCATCTTCCTGATCCACCACACCATACAGCTGTTTCAACCTAACTCAGGGCTCCAACCTGAACCCACCTTCGATTTGAAAACATTGCTGAATAACTGCAGGGGCCCCTTAAACAAATGTCATTACCCACAGACAACAGACAACAGCATACCTATGTAGAGATAAACATATGTGTGTTCTGTCTCCAAATCATTTTCAATAAATGTTGCCACAACACAGCTCAGCTATGTAGATGGTTTTTCAATCAATATTGCCTCAGGCTAGCAAATAAAGAAGGAAATCACTGGGAAATGCATTATTCATGAGCTCACCAGAGCGCTGATGACTGGCAGTGATAAAGGTCCCCGTGTGAGCAAGCAGCAGTCTGATAGCTCTGTATCAAGTCAATCTATCCAGCCTGCTTCCTGTTTTCAGGAGCAGGAGTGGGGAGATCAGTTCTCAACACTTTTCTCTTCCCTTTCATTTAGGAGGGTGGGCCCGTGCACCTGTGGGAACTGAACTTGTCTTTTGCTGAGGTCATGACACGTGGGGAACAAGATGGAGCAGAGCAAGGAGAGGACTGAATTCCCTCGGGGGACACCCTGATGAGAATTAATTAGAGGTCTGTCCTTGGTAGCTCTTCACCTCATACCTTCTAGTGAGCAAGAAAGAATCTCTCTCCACTTTTGAGAATTCTAATTGGCAAAGGGAAGTAATCACTGGACATTCATCCATATAGAGCCTTTTCCTGGTGGAAATCCTGAGCATAGAGCAAGTTAGGGATGCCCTGCACCCCTTATCAATTAGTTTTCCTAGCAGAGACATGAATGAGGAAGGGGAGAGGGAGGGCCTCTGGGGCAGGGAATCCTGGGCTTACCCATGGATCCTCCACCGGCTCATTAAGTTACCTCGGACAAGGTGCTCCCCTGTACCTGGATTTCTGAGTGCTCCCCTCCCCTTTTAAGTGAAAAGTCAGGAGCCCACAGCATCCAGAAAAGAGATCCAAATTTCTTTTGAAGTGTTGCATGAGCTAGAGCAGGAGAGAAAGGGAAAACTGAGGGGTAAGAAAAAATTGTCATGTTCAAATTAAATTTCAAATCATTAACAATACACGCTCATGCATAACTCATATGCACCTGAGAAATGCATTGTATAAATGAACTCAAAGTTCCAAAGAACACCAGTTCACACACTACCACATATGCAGGGGTTGTGAAACCCAGGGCTGTACCCATAGAAGACATGAAGATTACAGAAAGAATGGTACCATGGGGTCACTTCCAGCCCTGCTAAAACAGCTATGGCCATAAGTTGTTGAGCTTCCAGAGGAAGGTAAGAGCCAGTTGTCTGATGTTATTTGTTGCAAGCCCCCACTCCACTGTCTGCTGGACTCCAGGCGGGTTGTGTGGCTGATATATCTGGATAGCAGGGCCCAAGTCAGAGATCAAGGGATGCAGTTCCAAAGGAAGGCGGTTGGGCAGAACAACATCCAAGAGTCCAGTCCCCCACTTCCCAGGTGGAAGGGAGCCAAGGTAATATCACCTCTCAGTCCTGGCCAGACAGGGGTCTGTGAAAAGGAAAATAAAATCTCGGGACCCTAAACTCACTATGCCAAAGGGAAGAGTTAAACTTGGGAACTGGGTCATGCAAAAACTGCCTTCCTTGTGTTCCCAAACAGATAGCTGTAATCTCACATGCTACCTTATCGCATGCAAAATGTAGATGCACTGAGCCAGAGAGGAATGCATAATCGACTTCCCCCACTCCCTTCTTTTCATGTGTAAAATGTAGATTCACTGAGTGCTGATCAGCACCTCACAGGAATGTGACCACTTGCCTCATTGCCTACTCACTCTCCTTTTTTGTTGTCTTTTTTCTTCCCCTTCCACTTGCTCTGTCCCCTTTATATATTGAGGTTCACAAAACCCTCTTTGGAAAAAGCACAGGACACAGATACTACTGTGACTTGTGTTTCTTTTTCTTAGGCATGTCCCTAACCTTGGTAAAATAAACCTCTAAATCCACTGAGATCTGCCTCAGTCACTTTGTGGTTGACAGGTCA
This sequence comes from Pongo abelii, assembly GCF_028885655.2. Lineage (NCBI taxonomy): Eukaryota > Metazoa > Chordata > Mammalia > Primates > Hominidae > Pongo > Pongo abelii. Next base: position 87,294,309 of record NC_071997.2, on the reverse strand, counting down.
CAGATGAGTGTGCAGGGTGAGTCAGAAGGTTCATGAGACAGAGCATGGGACAGCAATGCTTGGTTGTCATTCGGCCAAGAGACAGTGAATCTGCACAACCAACAAAGCCCCTCTTCCTTAAGTCGCACCACTTCTGTGAAAAGTCTGAGTTACAGATGTCTTTCTTTTTCATATTGCTTTGATATTTTTATATACACACAGGGCTTTGAATGAGGTTAACAAAGATTGACAAGTAGAAATCTTGTGGTTCCACTTCCCAAACAGAAAAGATCATTGCTTATCATTGGCATAGTGGATACATTCAAGCACGTGTTTCTCAAGTGTGTGACAATTGTTCTTTTAATTGAGCTACCTTTCCTCCTGCAATCTTATTCACATGACGGCAGTTGCCTGAAGGAAAGGCTTGCAGCAATCTCAAGCACACAGAACTACGTTAATACCCACTGGGCAGTGACAAGAACAGCTGGGGATGAATACAACTGGCCTGCTGTATCTGGGATTCCACAACCATGGATTCAACCAACCTCGGATAGAAAATGTTTGAAAGACAAAAAGGATGCTTGTGTCTGTACTAAACATGGACAGGCTTTTTCTCTTACAATTATTCTCTAAACACCACAGTATAACAACTAGTCACATGGCATTCACATTGTATTAGGTATTGTAAGTAACCTAGAGATGATTTAAAGTTTACAGGAAGATGCGTGCAGGTTACATGTAAATATTACCCCATATTATATCAGGAACTTCAGTATCTGTGGATTTTGGTATCTGAAGGGGGTCTCGGAAGCAATCACCCATGGATACTAAGGGACAACTGTAACTTTTTTTTTTTTTTTTTTGAGACAGAATCTCACTCTGTCACCCAGGCTGGAGTGCAGTGGTGTGATCTTGGCTCACTGCAACCTCCATCTCCCAGGTTCAAGAGATTCTCCTGCCTCTGCTCCAAAGTAGCTGGGATTACAGGTGCCCACCATCACTTCCTGCTGATTTTTGTGTTTTTAGTGGAGACGGGGTTTCACCATGTTGGCCGGGCCGGTCTCTAACTCCTCACCTCAAGTGATCCGCCGGCCTCGGCCTCCCAAAGTGCTGGGATTACAGGCGTGAGCCACTGCAGACAACTGTAACGTTTACAAAGCTTGTACACTGTACTCTTTGGAAGCCCTTTAGCTTCCTGCACAGATGCCACATCTAAAAGCCAGAGCCAGGCAGCGAGAAGGACTGGCAGCAGTAATACATTGCCAGCTGGCCAAGAAAGTGCTATGGAAGCAGTTCTGCTATCTGTTTTCTTTCTGGGTCATGAATTTGGGTCCATTTAGCATGGGGTGGAAAACAACAATAACACAACAACAATAAAAACCCTCTCCTTCCCCGAATCGTCCCAGGGTGTGTCCTATGTCACAAAAGAGTACCTTAAAAATCATCTGGTCTAGTGCTTCCCAAACTGGGGTTTCCCAGAACACTTTTTCTAAGACAGGTTAATAGGTAGGCTGTTCTCATGGTTAAACTAGTTTGGGAAACATGCAGTCTACCTCCCATATATTCATAATGCTTATTGTAATATTGAACATACTGAGAGGTATTGCAGTCGATTAACCTTAACTTTGATTTATTCAGCATCTAACAAATTTATCCATTTTCTCCTTTTAGCACAGTCAATAAAATACTGTAGAATGAAGTTATTTTGGTTAAATCCATATCTGCTCCTTCCCATCCTCCCTCTTCCCCTAACTGTGTTGTTCCCACCCACACATAACTTTACCAAGATTTTTTTTTTTTTGAGACAGAGTCTCGCTCTGTCACCCAGTCTGGAGTGCAGTGGTGCAATCTCAGTTCACTGCAACCTCTGCCTCCCGGGTTCAAGCGATTCTTGTGGCTCAAAGGTGTGTGCGGTCATGCCCGGCTATTTTTTGTATTTTTAGTTGAGACAGGTTTTCTCCATGTTGGCCAGGCTGGTCTGGAACTCCTGGCCTCAAGTGATCCACCTGCCTCGGCCTCCCAAAGTGCTGGGATTACAGGCATGAGCTACCACGCCTGGCCACTTTACCAAGATCTTAAAAAGTTTAGGCGAATGTCCAGATGAAGCTCTCAGAACACCTGCTTGAAGAAGGCAGCTTGTTGGATGTGGCTGATGGCTTTACTGGCCCTAATCCTTCTCTCTTCCCCATGTCCACGCCCTTTACTGTATAATTTTGCAGTTCCTTTTCCCACACCTTTGACACTGAGTTTGGTCATGTGACTTGGTTTGACCAATAGAAATGATAGTGCACCAGTTCCCAGTAAGGGTCTTAAGGGGCCTCTGTGATTCCTCCTGCTCTCCTCTGCCTGTGCTATTGTTGTGAGAACATGCCCAGTTAGCCTGCTGAAGGATGAGAGACACGTGGAGCAGATCCGAGCCATGCCCATCACCCCAGACAAGGCCAGCCCAGATCAGCCATGGCCAGCCAACCACCAGACACGTGAGTGAGTCCAGCCAAGCCAAAGTGCCTGGCCAACTCCCCACTGACCCCAGAGGCATGAGCAGTAAACCTTGATTGTTGCATGCCCTTCAGGTTTTGTGTTTGCTTTTCATGCATCATGCGGCATTATTGAGGCAGTAGATCATTGGTAAGAGAAAGAACATGGGCTTTGCAGTTGGTTATGTTAGATTCAAATCCTAGCTCCACTCTCTGTCAGCTGTGTGTACCTGAGCAAGTGATGCAACTTCTCTTAGCTTTAGCTTCCTCATCTTGAACAAAGATAACCTTAGAGCATGATTATAAGGATTAACAGAGATCATGTAGGAAAACTCCTAAAATAGTGCCTGGCATGTGGTAGGTAATCAGTGAATGTTACTTCTTTTGTGTGGAATCCTTTAACTGAGTGCACAGAATTTTTAACTAAGGCTAAGTACTTTGGCATCTTCATTCATAGATTTGAATGGTCTGGAGTCAGAGCGCACCAGGATGTCCCAGGCATAGGGGCCATCCTGATGTACACACTATTTAGCAGCCTGCTTATATCACTTAGTGATACTGCACAAACTTCTTTCCACAGTTCCAATTTCTGTATCAACAGTCTCCTACCTCATTTCCAAAGGCCACAGAGTAGCCCTTGGAGGAAACGCGCTATCATTTATTTTACCATTTGGGATGTTTCCATCAATTTTTTTCCCAGCCAGATAAGGAGTAAATATATATGAAACACCAAGATAGATAAAACGATATAATTGTAAAATAGCATGTAATGAACAAAAGAAGAGCAGAGAAAGACATTCAAAAGAATGTGTAATCAGTGAACATTTGTCTCTGCAACAATTCTTTCAAAGAGGCACAAGTAATTTATTTTTTTCAAACTGTCTCTTCTGAATGAATAAAATAAAAGCTTTGTTGTCTAAAGGAAAAAGCATCAGTGTTCTGAGAAATTTTACTTCTGAGGTGCATCAAAGCCAAATAATTCAAATTTGCCTGCAAGCTCTTAAAAAAGAGAGGACAAAGATAAAGCCCAAAATTTCCAGACATCAAGGGTTCGAATTCGTGAGATTGATGGTCATAATCCCCAACCCTCTGAACCTAGTTCTATTTCTGGTCCTCTCGATGTATAAGACAAACAACTGGGAACTTTCCATGCTGGACTCCAAAGGAAAGTATCTGCCTTTCTCCAAAGCCCTATGTGAGCTCACAGTCCCCTCAAAATGCCATTATCCCCATTTCAGGTCCTTCCAGTGGAAAAAGTGGGTAAGTCTGACACAGCCACTGCCAGCTAGTCCTCGGGGCAGCCATACACCATTAGCAGATCCCTCGCTCCTGGAGGAAGTCATGCCGGCCTACAGCGGAACTCCATTTCCAGTTATTACTGCTAGACAAATGGCTTTTAAATTACATCCTAAAAGGCTCACAGGCCATTTGTCTTTGTAAGTAATGGCACAGAAATGCTGCATTACTGCCATCCTCACCCTGCAAAGGGGGTCTGCCTTACTAGGGGGATTGTAGGAAGGTGGATAAGAAAGAGACCCAGGAGGCAGAAATATCCAAGGTAGGGGCAGAAACACCCAAGATCTGATGCAGAAAAGTTGCCAACTTTTCTGGAGCTGATGGGAGCATGCACACTGGTGAGACCTCTGATAAGACAATAGAGGTGGCTTTTCTTGGAAGCTGCCTACATCAACAGAGAGAACTGGGGTGGAACTTCCTGGGTGGGAAAGGGGAGCAGGTATAGAGCAGCACCAGAGTGTTATCCAGAGATAAAGCTGGATGGTGGCCATGACCCAGCCTTGACCACTAGGCTAGAGAGTCTGGATTTCACCCTCAAAGATGGAACCTTGTGAGCAATTGGACTTCCCAAGGAAGTGGCCAGATGCCTGGCCCATGGCCAGAGACTGACTCTGACTCTGAGCTCAGCCCCTGGAGCTCCAGGACTCTCTCCTCACCTTCCTTGGGAGATCTTAAAAGCCAGGAGCTGCTACTTCTATGGGGCTAGGCGTTAGCTCTGTGACATGTTATGAATAGAAAGACATTAAAGAAAAAATTCCAGCATTCCTCCTCCATGCTCTAAAGCCTTTGTTTACCTTATTAGTAGAGGCCTGTCAGTTCTCCCGAGAGCTGACAGGTCTGGAGGGTGAAGGAAGCTGTCACCGCATGGTTTCCACGCTGACAGTCTGTCTGGACTCCGTTTCAGCACACAGCCAGCCTCGAGGCACCAAGTCACGCTACATCTTTCAGATCTGTGGCCTCCCTAAGGCATGGTGGGACCAGAGCCCCCAGTCTGGAGCCCAGAGAGTCATAGAGAGGGGCCTCTAAGTCTGCCGAAAACAAAAAGCTGCCAACATTCAGGGATGAAGTTATCATCATCTTGCATTGCTGGCCGTGTCTCCTTCCCAGAAGGAGGTGCTGCTTATGTGTAACCTTCCCCTCCTGCTTCCTATAAGAGATCTGAAGTCCTGTCCTTCATGGAAACAGTCCTCAGCCTGGCTATTTAAGATACTCCATATACTAACTTCACATCCCTCAAACTGGAGTTGCTCACAGACATACACACCATGCAGTGCACAGGCATCGTTTACATCCAGGAGAGTTGATTTTATAAAGATAAAGGGCTTAAAGGGAAACCACTATTTTGATATTAGAACAAACACAGATCTATTAAAAAATAGAATGCAAAAACGTCTTGCATTTTTTAAGATAACACAAATGCCCAAGGTGTCTGTCACGATGTGGAACTAAGCCCCTAGATTCCTTGGGTTTATGTTTCTGCTCTTCTCTGATATTAGAAATACTCTGGTGAAAAGTTTAAGAATCACTTTACTAACATGACAAGTTACAAAATAGTTCCCAGTATCCAGTTTCCAGCAAACCTACAGAATAGGGTTGGTGTTTCAAGTTCTTCATTTATAGCAATAATAAAAAGATATTTATTCACCAGGTGCATCCTAAGCACTTTATATGCATCATCTTCTTTAAACATGGCTTCTGTCCAATGAAACAAGGATTTTTATTATCACTGTGCAAAGAGTATAAGTGACAAGCCCAAGGTCACACAGCTACAAAGCAGTGGCACCAACATTTAAACCCAGTAAATATGGCGCCAGACACTTCTTTCTTACCCGTTCATCTACACTGACTGTAAAATGAAAGGGGCTGGATTGAATGACTTCAAAACTCTTGAGCCATGTACTCCCTGGGCAAAGGCACATGGAATGTGATCAGATAAGCAGAATTCCTTTCTTATAAAGACAAATCAGAGATGATCAGGTCATCCTTAGTTCATTCTCCTCCAGTTTTTGGTAGATAAGAATTTTGAGCTGGGTTTCTGATTAGTGTCAAGTTGAGCAAAATTGAATCCAGGAAGGATTCCTAGAGAAAAACCCTTGGAGTGGGCTCAGAGAACATGGATCCCAGGGGATTTCCAAAGCTTCCAGAGTGCTGTGGTAGGATGGGAGTGGCTTCTTAATAGCCACAACCACCTGGAAAGTGAATAGAGAAGATGACAATCAGGAGACAAACATGTGATTTGAAAAGAGGCAGCACAGCTAAGTAGTGGACCCACTTAGCTGTCCACTACTTAGCCTGTCTCCCTGTCGGCTGCTTAGGGGCTCTTGGCAAAGTGGCTCCAAAGGACAGGGGCATCTGATACCTGGAATAGGACCTGGCTAGTGAGGTTGTTGGTTGTGCCAAAATTCTTGCCTGAACATATTGGATTATAAAATATGTGGATATGACAAGCATATCTGTTTCCCCTTCCAAAAGCTACTTCTTGGTCTAGGATACTGGCCCCAAGACCCAGCCCTCTGGGCCTATTTTTATTCAAAGCACAATCAAGGCAGGTTTGAGCCACAGAATCAAGGCAGGGAGCAGACAACCATGCAGGGAATCCAGGGGAAGAGAGCAAAGGGGAGGGGGTGTGACACAAGATCACGTGGTCTCGGTAAAGAGACATGTGCACAGGAGGAGAGACCCCACAGATCCCATGGTCCCTCAGCTGCCGTTGCTGGTGGCAGGAGGGGAACAGAGCCACAGGCTGAGAACATGGGGCCTTTAAAAAAAATCATTGACTTGAAGCCTTTCTCCAGTCACTTCTACCAGAAGTCAGCAAGCTTTAGCCACCTCCTCTCTGCAGCAGCACAGGATTCCCCAAAATGCACGACTCAAGATAATGCCCCCAAAGTACATGGCACCACTTGGCCAAGGATGTGATGCTGGGAAGATCTTTAAAATATTTAACAATTGGTATGACTTGGGCACCAACCCATAAGAACAGCTTTCTCACCAAAGGCATCTTCATGTTGGGTCCCTTCTGCCTTTTCATTTTAACCTTCAGTAATGTCCTCCCATGCAGGGCAGGCAGTCACTCTTACGCCTATCTGCTGAGAATTTTCTCTGTTGGCAGCATCAGCCTCTCTGTGCCAAATCCCTCCTTGTGTAACACACTTTCCCCAATGCCTAAGCTTTCTCCTTCAAAGGCCACCAAAGCATGTGACACAGGCATCCCTCATTCCAACCTCCAGTTGTCACTTGAGCTTTTTCCTTGAAGTGCCTGCTCCTCTCCTTTGCTGGCCACATCTCCCCATCCTGAGCTCTGCCTTTGACTTCCTGACTCCAATAATACTTCCCATGTTGTTGGCATCTCTTCCAGGACACTGTAGTCTGGATTTGGCACTTGATGTTATGAAACTCAGCCCCTGACTAGACAGTGCCCTGTGGTGTTATTTTGACTGCTTCATCTATCAGTTCTGCCACCCCACCGAGGCTGTGCACACCTGAGGGCAGGGAGCAAGCTTCAGGTTCTTCTTGTAATCCCCATTGTGTCCCAGGCAGGACTGGGCACTCTGCAGGGGTTCAATGACCATGAAGCAACCAAGTTGACTCATGCCTGGATACGATTCCTGGTGTAGACACTGATACTCACCTCCATCTTGGGGCTTCAGTGTCCTCATCTGTAAAATTAAAGGTAGTACTGTGGTCCTCAACCCTAGCATCACATTAGAATCACCTGGAAACTTAGAAGCATTCTCACTAGCCAGGGCCTATTCCAGGGATTCTGTTTGACTAGTGTTGGGTAGGACTGGACATCAGTTTTTGTCTTTTTTTTAAGTACTGCAGGTGATTCCAATGCACAGCCAAGACTGAGCACACCTGGATTAGATCATCAAACAGTCCCATGCAACTCTGTGATTCCATGAGCTGAACTGAATGGGATGGTGTTCCAAGTGAGCTCATTTGTAACAGAGGGTTTGGTTTAAAGGTCATCCTGATGCACAGGCTGCGGAGAGGCCACAGGTGGGGGCTGTGGCAATAGCCACTGTCCGAGCTCAAGCCTTGTCATCATCTGTGCCTGTGGCAGGTCCTCCCCTGGGCACTGCTCTTAGGCGATGCATATTTCCAAAGGACTCCCAGACACTGAATGAAAGGGTTAAGGCCTCCCCAAAACCCACCTCCCCCCAGCATATTACGTGCTCTTTAAAATGTCAGGAAAAGTTCAGAATTGCTGTTGGCAGGTCGTGCCAAAATTCTTGCCTGAACATATTGGATTATAAAATATGTGGATATGACAAGCCTATCTGACAGATCAGTTTACCTTATACTAAGATGATGTTTAAAAGAAAGACATGGTTTTTTTCCCTGTTGTGGTTTAGGGTTTTGTGGTTGTTTTGTGTGTTTCCTCAGTGTTTTCTTTCTTTTCTCCTTCTTAAAATATGGTCCTGACTTTGAGTTTTGACATCAATTAAAAACTCAGCTAATGAGAAAGCTAAACCCTTGGGAACACATTAAAGACCACTTAGGAAAGTTGATTCCGGCTCCTTTTTCAAAGCCAAATCTTAGACACCAAACTAAGTTCAATTACAGACGTTCATTATTCCTTGGGTATAAAAGTCCTTTTGTAACCCTCCCTCATTGTAGGGCTGCATAAATGGAGCATATTCATATTTTCCCTCTCTCTCTTTCTCTTTCTTCCCTTTCCTTCTCTCTCTCCCTCCCTCCCTCCCTCTCTCACTTGTTGAAACAAGCACAGTAATTGCATTACCAGATTTCTAGGATTAACTTTTGGTTCAAGGAAAAGTGCTGAGTTTGAGAGTGTATCTGTAATTAGAGGTGGTAGGGTAATTAGCTGCACACAGCTAGACGGTCTACAAGGGGCCTAGAAGACAGGTCTATTTGTTCTGTTTCATCACACGATTTAATCAAACAGTGAGTGCCTTGCTCACAGGCCTCACAAAACAAATATTTGCTGATTGATTGGTTCATCAAACAACTGGTCAATTCAGTTAAACCAGCTCTTTGCTGTCCAGTAAGCCAGGGAAAGAAAAATAATTGACCTAAGTCTTTCACTTTCCAAATGGCTGCTTTGCTGCCTTACAGAAACAACTGCAGAACAGCGCATGGTGGAGGTGTTGAAATCCACTCCTTTCTTTCCTTTTAATGGCTTTCCAAAATAAATAGCATTAAAAATCAATAGGCTACAAAATGAAGCTCAAAATGAAAATCTACAAAAGATATTCATCACTTTGTCTACATGAAGGCCTGCTCTCAAGCAGCCTGTCTCCTTGGGTTCAAGGTATGTCCCATCACTGAGAGATGTTTAAGTCAGTGTATCCCAGGAGCAGAGCTATGTTAACGTAGGGAGGCACCCTCTCCACCACCAGCTCTCCGGAAGCAAATGCGAAGATGCAGTCAAATCTCTGGGTATTTTGATGTGGACATGATCACATCTAGATGCAAAGGAGACATGAAGGCCAGATGCTGGTGTCCTGCCAGCTTCCCAGAGAAACCTTTGCTTTCTATGCTACCTGTTCATTAGCAGGCTGCAAAAAACTGGCTGGAAGCCCCACTCTGCTCATTGGTAGAAATCCCCAGTGGGGAGTGCCTATGAGCAAGGCATTCACTTTATTTTCCATTCTGGAGCTGCTGATCAGAGGATATTTGTCTCTGTTGGGCCCAGAAGAAAGAAGTTCGCCCCATAGTAAGGCAGGGTTCCAGCTGTGCACAGAAATGCCTGCCCGGAGGCTCTCTGCTGAGGCTGAAGAATGGCAGGGAGGCAGCTTTCCATGAAAAGCAATTTAAAGTGACATGATGTTAAAGGCCAGCAGTCCAAAAAAAAAGGCAAACATCCCATCACCTGTGAGTGATCCCCTGAGCCCGGGGAACATTTTTTAAAAATCCGTCTCACAATCACCTAGTGTTTAACTTGAAGTCCATTTGTTAATTTAGTAAACACAGACATGATATTGACAATATGCGTCTAATCCAGGCAGGAAGGAAGTATCCGGTGTCAGGCAACTCCAGGCCCTCTCTAGTGCCCCTCACCTGAAGGGCTGCATGATGCGGGACAGCTCAGACAGCAGGTGGAAGGGCAGTGGGGTCAGGGGTTCCTTAACCCTCTGAGGGCCAGGACACTCTCCCTTGGGAGTGGGGGAGGAATCTGTAAAGATCCTCTCTTCCCACCACCCTTAGCAGTACAAAGTGGTTTACAATTTACAAAACACCCTTCATATTTTCTGACTAAATCTTTCAGGCCTGTCCTGTGAGACAAGTTGTGATAGTTAATTTCTTATGTCAATTTGGCTGTGCTATAGTGCCCAGATATTTGGTCAAACATCATTCTATATATTTCTGTGAAAGTATTTTTTAGATGAGATTAACATTTAAATCAAGTTAAATGGGCTTTGAGGAAAGCAGATTACACTCCATAATGTGGGTGGGCTTCATCTAAACAGCTGAAGGCCTTAACAGAACAAAGAGTTGCCTCCCAGAGCAAGAAGCAATGCTGCCGGCAACCTGCCTTTGGACTCAGCCCATGACTTGCCCCTGAGTCTTCAGCCTCATGGTCTACCCTGCAGATTTTGGACTTGAACCTCTACAATCATGTGAGCCAATTATTTAAATCTTTTTCTCTGTCTTCCCTCTCTTGCTCTCTGTCTACTATCTCTCTCTCTCTCACACACACACACACACAAACACACCCCTTGTTGGTTCTGTTTCTCTGGAGAACTCTGAATAATACACTGAAAGTGTTTTCAGTCCTGTTTTATGATGAGGAAATGGGCTTAGTGAGACTAGGAACTAACATTGGGCTACTGTGGTATAAACTGGTCACTCAGAATCAGTGCACTGGGGCAGGTTCACACACGATGACTTCATCATTCAGAAATGTAAAAGTCCAGGGCTGGTAAAGAACCCAACAGGACAGGGCTGTGGCCCCTGATGTCAGACAAATATATGTCTTGATCATGTCACTTCTGTTCTTGAAGATTTCTGGAGCTTGTGCCCCCGCCTCCTACCCCCTTCACCCATTGCTTCTTTCCCTGCTGCTGATTAAATCTACCTTCTTTCTTAATTTAAGCCCATTTTTTTTGGTGGTGTCATCCACACAAGGAAACATGCCTGATTGTAAAGTTTCTAGCAGGAGCCTTCTCCTTTAAATGACAATTTTAAATAGCATATACACAATGCTCAGAGCATAGCAGATACACAGCATGAGCAGTCATGTTAGTGGCATCCTACGAATGTAACCTGGGCTTTGTAAACCATAAGGCATTCAACAAAGGTAAGGAGTCATCATCATTATTGTTCTAGGTTGCAGGACTGAGTGAGGTTGAGAGAACACACAATTCTTAGGTATAAGAAGCAGCTCATAAAAGCTTCAAGTCCAAGGTTGAGACTACTCCATGCTGAAATTTTGTTTAAGTGAGATGGTATGAGACAAAAGACCCTGAACTTAAGTAAGTAAATTCTGAACCCCTGATTCAATCACCTTTCTTTTCCAAACCCTCTCACTTCTTTATGGTAAAATAAATAGGGTCCTCTTCTTTATTAAGGAGAATTGCTTTGATTGCAAGAAACAGAAACCAACTCAAGCCAACTTCAACATGCAAGTGCAGTTCTCACAGAACCCAAGGGCCAGAACAGCTGAGCCTAAGGCAGGCTCTGGAATCAGAAAATGGAAGGCCATGGGGGAACCCAGGAGACTCTTTTTCTTCCTCCTCCAATGACTTCTTTCTTGTCCCTCTGTTAACTCAGTCCACATAGTGGAAAGAAGCCTACTCACTGGTCCTAAATTTGTATTTTTCCTTTGTTCAAAAGTTTAGTCAAGAATGGAATCTTGGCTGGACACAGTGGCTCATGCCTCTAATCCTAGCACTCTGGGAGGTTAAGGTGGGAGGATCACTTGAGTCCAGAAGTTTGAGACCAGCCTGGGCAACATCACACCAGACTAATTTTTAAATTTATTGTAGAGATGGGGGTCTCTACAAAAAAATTAAAAATTAGCCTGGTGTGATGGCACATTTCTGTTATCCCAGCTACTAGGGAGGCTGAGGTGGGAGAATCACTCAAGCCTGGGAGGTAGAGGTGTTATCAGTCCTGTTTTATGGATGAGGACACTTTTTTAAAAAGAGAAAAAAGAAGAGGAGGAAGAGGAGGAGGAGAACATGAAATATAATGTCTTGTTCCTTATTCCAGATTTTAGGCTAAGAAATTCTGACGGCCAGCGTTTAAGCTACATGTCCGCTCCTCGTCCAGGTAGCTAGTGGGGGATGATATCAGTTCCACCACCATGGCTGGCAGAGGCCTATTCTCATGACTCATGGCTGTAGAATGTGGACCATGGCCCCCAAATTGGCAACCATACCAGCATTTCTCAGACCTGTCTCTGCATCAGAATCATCTGGAAAACTTGGGGAAAAAATACAGATTCCCTAAGCCTATCTGGCATAGAGACCTTGGACTAGTGGCTGCAAGCAGTCTTGTCTACTTTTCCTAGAACATTCTAGGAATAGAACAGAATAATCAGTACATTTAGCAGTACTGATTAGTACAGTCCTCCCTGCTCTTCCATCCCTACTTCCTCTTACCCCATCCTAATGATTCTATGCAACTATTTGAAGACCTGTTCTGGGGAAACCACTGTAAAATATCATCAGACAATGCAGAATAAGAGATGCAGAATAATAAGCTAATGACCTTGTACACACTTTTCACTGTGTATCAGGAGCTTTCCCACTTACCAAGTTCTTCATGCCCAGCTGGGCATTGTGCTAGGCTGTTTAATATGTATCATCTCATTGCATCCTCACAACCCCATAAGGTACATGCTTTTCATTTTCATTTGACAGACAAAGAAAACAAAGCTCAGAGACGTTAAGTGACTTGCGCAAGCCTTCTTAGTAAGCGACAAAACCACTTACTTATATATCTGTCTCCTTTGGTTGACCCTTTAGTGCCACAAGGTCACTGGTCAGAGCCTGCTTTTGCCCATCCCAGGATCCCCAACACTAAGCGTGATGCCTGACATAGGAGAGGTGCTCAATAATGTCTGCGGGTGAATGTCAAGTAAATGAATGGCAGCCTGATGGTCTTTAGGCTGAGCCACTCCACGTATCCCAGGGAGAGCTTACCAACCAGCTGGCTGTGGCACCTTCCCAAGTCCTGTGGGCTTCTAGGTGGACTGAGCTCCATATCCTTTCAGCGGCTGGGGCAGCCAGAGCCCTCAGACATGGAACGTCCTCTGGCTGTTAGCACCTCATCTACTTTCCCTAGAATGTCAAACTATTATGTTCTGCATGTGTTATGATTTGGGAAAGTGGGAAGTATAGCACAATCTCATTTAAAGAGTAAAGATTCGTCCTGCTCATCAAAGATTTGTAAGGTGGGCTGTACCCCCAACACAGCTCTTTCTGGTTATCCAAAAGCCATTCTGAGATCTTCAGAAAATTGTTCTGTATTCCCCATCATGGGAGAGTAACTGAATGACAGTCCTCCTGAGCCAGCAGCCACCTCCCTTCCAGCTAGAGCACCCCAAGGCTTCCTTCACCTGGTCCCAGACTTAAACTCAGACCCTAGTGACAGGGTGTGGACAGGGACAGAGATGTTGACCGAGGCCAAGGCTGACAGCATCTGGCATTCCTCATATGAAACCCAGAATCTCTAAGGCCGATGCCAGGACTCCAAAATGCCTTTCCTGCCAGGGGATTATGTTCATTTGCACAGGATCTGAGATAGAAATTCCAAAGAGATGATACTGGAAACCAAAGGCCTATATCATATTAATAATACAGACAGAAAGGCTCCCTCAGCAGCTGGTAGCAAACATATATTAAATAAAGAAAGGGACCTGGCCCCAGCCCAAACCCCAGCAATCCAGCCAGGTCATTTCAGATTACAAATAGAAACAATTAAACCATATTATAGACCTTGTCTCTTGTTGGCTATTAGGTTTCTGCACTTACATGCTAATTTCTGAGTCAAGGAATCAGAGATCTCCCCAGATTAGGTATCTACCACCGCTCAGCAGGCTACAAATTCAAGCTGTATTTGCACTTCACTTGGATCCTCTGTGTCCACGACGGCTGCAGAGAGAGCTGGAAGCCAAAGTCAGCTGAGAGCTGCATTACAAGGCATCAGCTCTGCCTTCAGAGGGCTTGGGCCAGAGGCCTGGCTTGGCCACTCACCAGCTGAGTGACTGTGGGAGAGGCAGAACCCATATTTGAACACTTCTAACTTCAGTCTGCCCAAGCACCCGAGCCCTTACCTTCTCAAAACCCCAATTCTAGTTCCCACCACTTCTTCAGCCGGAGAGCAGCTAGCTGGCTAAGCTGATGTCAAGAGTGGACAATGACATCTTTAAATAGTATGGGTTCAAATGTAGATGAATAAAACTTCAGCCTTCTTATCTATAAAATGAAAATAATAATAACCCCTGCCTGGATTCTGGACCATCTGGGTTCATATTCTTGCTCAGGTCACAAGTTGTATAACTTTAATTACTTAAATTCTTGGGGTCTCAATTTCCTCATCCATAAAATGGGAACTGGCTTCTAGAAAAAGGTAATGAGATTGTTGTATTTCTTCTTCTGCAAACTGCTAATTCTTGTCCTTTGTCCATTTTTCTTTTGGGACATACCTTTTATTGATTTTTAAAGCTCTTTCTATGTGATAAACTTTAACCTTCATAGATGCCATATTTTTTTCTTAGTTTGTCATTTGTTTACGGTATATAAAATGCTTAGCATGGTGACTAACACATTGGCAGCAATTTTGTTATTGAGAAGTGGTTTGTAAGTGGGAAAGTTCCATACAAAAAATGAGCTATCATTATTTTAATATTACCAACAAGAACACAGCTGGACCCAAAGAAGAGGAGCTCCACCTTCCTGGAAAACTGAAAGAAATGAGAACTGTCTGGAAGGAGACAGTGGTGTGAAGACAGACATGGCTGGCTGTGGCTTTTCCAGAGGCCAGGAGTCCTCAGGTGAGAAAGACAAATGCTGAGAGGAACTAAGGCCTTGAAAATGAAGGACTCTCCTTGAACAAGAATATATCCCACCCCATCTATGTCGCCGTCCCTCCCTCCCTTCCTCTCTTACACACACACACACACACACACACACGCGCTTGAGAGAGCAATAGAAAGGCTCACATTCAAGACTATTCTATATCACACTGTTGGAGAAAACCTAACAGAACAGCTTCCCTAAAGAGTCGGCACCGACTAGCATAGAAACCAGTCCACGAAAGGGCAGATACATTTGTGTGAACAAAGGTCATGACTGGTTATTAAAAGGAGGCCTCTGAAAACAAGAGGAATATGTTAACATGAGCGCCTATACTTTTACATCCACTCTCTCATTTGATCCTCAAAGCAGACCCTCAGAGGTGTCCAGGACAGATTTCCCAGGCCATTTCACAGAAGCTGAAACTGAGGCTCAGGAGTTCCACGTTTAGTTGGTAAATGACAGAACCAGGACTAGGATCTGAGTCTCTTGATTCCTATTCAAAGTTATTCATTCAACAAATATTTATTGAGAACCTACCTTGCTCCTGGCTCTGCATTGTGGGTTTGTTCTAACTCCTGGTTACAGATGTTTCCAGGATTGCTCAAGCCACTCTATGCTGGCCGCGTGCACTCTGGGATTCCCACAATCAGAGTCTCAGGCTGGACGGACTCTTCGAAAGGACCCTGGCCAGATAGCACGTCTCAAGGTTTTGCGAATGTTCCTCCATCATAGGCCTAAGAAAACAGAACTTGTTCTGTGGGCAACTCTTTGCCGAACAGCTGGACGATGGCACCTCTAATAACGATGGAGCTTGTGCACCAAGCAGAATCTTCCAATTTATTTGATAGCATAAGAGGTTTACGAGCCTAGGAAATACCTTTGGTTTCACTGCCCCAGTTGAAATCCCTTTTACGTTTTAGTTCCTGCTAAATCAGCAAGATGAACATGGCTTGGGTTAGGGCTGGTGGGGAAGAAGATACCTCTGGTTCCTAAACCCAGTTCACTGCCAAGCCCAAACAGCCCCCAATGGGCTCCATCTCATTTCACTCCTACAGTACACAACCTGCCCCTGCCTCCCCCGACAACCACCACCACCACCAGGAGGGATCTGCATAGTAGTGAAGCCGCGGAGACCCAAAGCACGCCCAGAACCCAGCTGCCACACGGGGCTCACAGCTCTCTTGCCCCGCTCCCTCCTTCCCGGCATCCTCTCCCTCGAGAACCTCTCTCCTTTCAGGAAAGGCGAATCAGCCAGCGACCAGAGCCGTGGTAACGGAGCTCAGACACGGGATCGGGTGTCCGGAGGGCCCCGCTATAAACTGCGGGTCACATCCTTCAACTTGATTCCTCGCTCCATCTTACACTTTGTGTGTTTCTGGGGGACGTGGCGGCTGATGGTGAGAGAGACAAGTCCCTGGCATGGGGCTGTGGCATGAGGGATTGTTCTAAAATGGAAAAATTACTTCAGGTCCAAAGTGGAGCGACTGATTTAAGACCGTGGAGGAGAGGTGAGGGAGTGCCACTCTGGGGGGCTCTATCACAAGTCTCCATTTCCCCCTGTGAGCCCCAGGAAGAGGACCCAGCCCTTCTCTCTGCTCGTGCTCCAGGAAGCCTCCTCAGAACTGTGTCTGGAGGTTCTGGGCTCCCTGTTTTCTCAAGTATAACATGGAAATCTCTGAGAAAATGAGATAACATAACAGTGCACGTCAGTCTTGGGAGGAAGAATCCTTGAAATGCGCAGGAAGGTTATTTTCCATTCTGGTGACCATGTAACTGCAGAGAAAACGCTGCCTTTCATTCCCTAGCAGTGACGATGTTGAACGGGAATGATGGTGGCACCTGAGGACTTTTCACCAACAACGCATATGGTGGGTATCTAAGGAGACAAAGTCCCCCACAGAGCTGCCATAAACCTCACTCCTGTTTTCATGGGAGGAGTTGGAGGGGTCTCTCGCCCTAACCCAGGGCCCCCAGCCCCTAGACACCAGGAACAAAGGGGCAAGCCTGCCCAGGCCCACCCATCTCCATCTGCTCACACCCTCAGGAATCAGAGAGGAGGCCCATTCTCCTAGCAGAGGCCTCCCCTCTAGGGCTGCTCTGTGCCCCAGCGCACCAATTGTGGGTCACACTTGAGTCTGGGCTTTTCGGTTGAACAAATCTCTCTCCCCCACAACAGTCCTGGCCTGACAGGCTGATGGTGGGACTGCTGCACGACAATATTTAGACACACTGCTAACTATTTCCAGCTGCCTGGAGGACCCCGGTACTAGATGAGGTGAGACTCTTCAAGGTTTCATTGCAGAGGCGAGGACAGCCCGAGGGCATTCCCTAAACTTTTTTCTACTGTCCTCCATTTGATGAAAGACTTGTGGTTAAACCTTTATCTTCCATAAACATTTAAAATGTGGTTACCTTGATTTCCATGTCTCATTTTTGTTTTATTAAAAAAATGGGTTCCTTGCAGTAAAACATCTGATACTGTGGATGTTCTGCAGAAAACAGATGTTTCTCCATGTAATAGACGTCGGCAGGCCTCTGTGCGCCTACCAGGCCTCACTTGCACTCACACACACGCACGCACACGTGTGTCTCATGAAAGGCCAGGGCAGCGCTGGCCCTGTGAGGAACGCTGAGGCTGAACAGCCACTAGGACTCAGGGCTTGAGTCCCTGTGGACTCAAGCCACGAGACCTTTGGGCCAAGAGGCCAGAGGACACGCAAATGCACCACCGAGAGAGGTAACAAGGCCTAGAACCGTAATTGGGGGGTTTCATCACTTCTGAGGTCTCACTGTAAACACTTCCCTCCATAGTTCCCTGTTTTCACTCTCTAGGGCCTCCTCACACTCTGCCCACAGTGGGGATAAGGGCAGAGTTAAAACCCAGCAGGTACAATCTTTCTCGAGGGTGCACAGAAACACCTGAGGACCCTGCCAGGTCAGCCTCTGGCAAAGCTATAGGTAGTCCTTTTTTCCATCTTCCTTCTCCTCTTTCCACATCCCAGTCCTAGGCTGAAGGGAGGCCCATAGGGGCCCAGGGCCTTAGGAAAAGCCACTGTTTTTGCCTCCTCCACCCAGGACACACACGCAACTTTGCCAGCCTTATGCCTCAACCATTGGGACAGCCTGGCTCACTCATTTTCCCAGGAAGTTTGCTTCCCATCCCTCCTGGGGATTCCGCTGGAGCTACCTGAGACACTTGAGGCCTGCTCCCTGCCCAGAGACATTTGGATTTTTGTGGAGACCCTGAAAAATGAAGAGTTATCAAGACCCAAAAGAATTAATCCCTGGCTGTTGAATGCCTCCAGTGCTAAGGGAGCTGTTTCTGGGCAGGAGGGGATTCTGCCGTGCTGAAGATGGCCCCTGGCCACTCACACTGCCCAGCCCAGAGGGCAGCATTACAAAACACATCCTGCCTCAGGATAGCCGGATGCCCTCTTAGCCTGCCTCCCTCTGTTCCGGGAACCCAGGAGCACCATTTCCCCTGTCGATACTTCAGGATCACTTGAGGAGGGCTGGCTTTTGCTCAAAGTCCTGTAGTTCCTACAAGCTGAAACTTAGAGGCAGCAATTTTGTGAAATTATTTCCCTAGAATTATCTTTATTCATGTCCATTTCACCTCATTCCAAAAAGGATTTGTGAAGCTTTTAGAAACACAAATAATGTTTTTTGTAAAAGGTGGTATTATAGCAAATGACTGAAAAACGAGGGGAGAAACATAAGATGAATTTCAGTGGCTACAGAACATGTTTGCTAAGAAGAACTGCGAATTTGGCTCTGGGCTTCCCAGATGCTACAGCAGAGAGGATATATGATCAGTTACAAGAATCACAGTGTCACTAAGGTGAAAGCAAACCATCACTCACAAGAATCACAGATACTCCTGTGAGTGAGACTTAAAGCAGTTTCTTACATGGGCTCACAAAGGGAATGTTCAGGTATGTAGTAAACCATTTGTTTTCATCTTGAAAAACAAACTTTAAAAACTGGATAAATCTTTTTCAAATTGAATTTCATAAAAAATGTAAAGAAATTTCAATACACAGAAGAATTGCTCTGGCTGCAGGGGACAAGGGCTCCATGTTATGTTCAGGATGCCCAAGTATCCCATAACTTCACTCCCAAAACAGCTCAGTCAGACTGACTTGGCACTGCATGAGTCACTGTTTCCAAACCTGCCAGAAGGTATAAGTCCCCTGGAGGGCTTGTTAAGCACAGGGAGCCCAAGGCCCCACAGCAAACTGACTGCATCAGAATCTTGGGGAGGGGGAATGGGCATGGTCTGTAGCCCCAGGTGATCTTATACCCAAGGCCAGCTTTGGGAAACCTGCCGCAGACAAATATCTCAATCATCTGGCTGAACTAGATGGTAAAAATTCATTGAAATTACCAAACCCCGTGCTGGGTATGTGGCATTCATCATAAGGTAGGGCCCCCGAGGAGATCTCTGCCAAGAGAAACACTCTGGGAAAGATGGCACTGAGTAAGCTCTGAGGGCCATGGGCGGGCTGCAGTGATTCAGGAGAGGGGTAGAGAATTTTCCTGCCCCCTCCCTGGCAGCATCTCCCCCGCCTCCACACCAGCTACCCCTTCCCATCCTGCCTTCCCTGTTCCCACGGCGAAGCAGCTCTTGCTGTCCTTTCCTCTGAAACATGCAAATACCACCAGGCATGGTGAGTAACAGGTCTCCCCCTCCATGTGGCAGAGGTGGGAGAAAGACAACACCTTGGGTGAACTGACTGCTCTGGGCGTTGCTCTGTCTCGTCTAGCTCACCCCTCACACACAAGCCAGGGCAGGCTTCTGCAAACCCTGTGGTCATCAGGTTACTTCCAGTTTGAAAAGTCTTTCAATGACTTCCCACTGGCCATGATTTTGTCTAATCATATTATGGTTAAGAGCTTGGGTTCTGGAGCCATATGTGGGTTCAGACCCTGGTGTTCCCACTTAGGCTCTGTGTGTCCTTGGCAAGTTTTTAACCTATTCAGAGCCCTAATTTCCTCATCTATAAAATAATGATTCTGCCTATTCACTAGGCAGAATATGCTAGGTTTTGCTTCGATAACAAACAACCCTGAAATCTCAGTGGATTACAACAACAAAGGTGTATTTCTTATTCAAGCAAAGTTGGCTGGAGGTTGAGGGACCTCCCCAAGGTTATTGTCCTCTACATGGAAGCTCAGAGATCCAGGTTGTTTCAACTATGTGTCATCCCTGTCTACCATGTGCTTCCAGGATACTGGAGGGCCTCATGGAGACTATTAAGTGCTTTAGCCTAAAAAAGATATCCATCACTCCCACTCACCAGTCACTGGTCAAGCTTCCCAAATGGTCTTGCCTCCAACAAGGATGTGGGAAAGATAAATTATCCTGTGTCTAGAAGAGTCCCAGATATAAGGGAGCACTGAACACAGGTGATAATGTTTAATGTTTAATGGGGTGCTGGTGGTAATGAAAGGAAATAATCCATGTAAGCCTTCAGCACGGTTTCTGCCATATAGGAAAGGTTTAAAAAATTTTCATCTTTTGCCTTCTCTGCCATTCTGGTTCTGACCAGTTTTCTGAAAAGCAGTTGCCCATTTCCTAGCTTGTGATTTTACCCTCCAGGCTTGGGTCTTTGTAGCCTCTCATTTCCCTTAAGCCCAGTGTTCATCATGAGATTTGCATCAGCCATTGTGAGAACCCTTGATGCTGCAGTGGCAAGAGGCCATGGTTGATTTCTCATTTAATATTCAATCACGCACACTATACACTTACATGTGTTAAAGAGTGCATATTCCAGAGGTCATGAATTAATGTTTCATCAGCGCTGTCGTCATCAGCGAATAAGCTGATCCAAGGTCCAGGAACAGGAGGGGCCACTAAACAGAGGAGAGAGCATTCCTGGGAAAGGAGTGAAGACTCGCCAGAGTCCACATCTGTAAAATGGAGCTGATGCTCCTGCCAAGCTCACTGAGTTGTTGATAAGACTTGACAAGAGCAGGAAGCCTGGTCCCCTATGACAAGCCATCAAATGCAGAGCAGTATTCTCCGACAGGTGCCAAATATTATGGAATTTTTCCCGGAGAAAATGCATCAGTAGAATCCTTTGAAGATCTCCAGTGCTTCTCTTCTGTCCCTAGGGGTTTCTCTCCTCAGAGGTCTCTGCTCCCACCCCCACAATCTAATTCTTCTCCCCTGATAACTGACTCACCATACAATTGCATAGCCCAGTATCTCCTCTCTGCAGCCTCACTGGGAGGGGGCGGTCAGATTGCACTGGAGAGAGTGTGCAGCTTTTCCAGAGCTTTGCCCAGTAGAGCCCCAAGCTCTGGGGAAGAGCTTACTGCTACCCTAATCATAACAAGGCTCACACCACCATTACACAACTTTAATACCAGCTTTTATGCGGGCATCTGGGGATGTGTGAGCTTATGAGCAATTTGTAATGAGAAAAAGACCGACCTGCAGCAGGCTGGGAGGGGAGGGACCCAGAGCACCAGGAAAGACAGGCTCCATCACAGGGGCCGCCCCAGGCTCTGGGGACAGGGCTGCTGCCCTGAGATGTTTAAGGCACTATTTGATCTCTTGTTAAGTCCCACATGGCTTCAATTTCCATGTGCTCTGAAAGAGAATGGAATTAGAGTCAACAGATCCATCATGCCTTTCATAAAGATGTGCTCTTACTCAAGAAGAAGAAAAAGAAGAAATGAAAACTCACATTCACGGAAGACCTACTATGTGACAGGACCATGCCAAGAGCTTTATTTTCATGCATTATTTTATATGAGCCTCACAATAACCCAATGGGGTAGATTTGTACTGTTTTTTGTGGTAGACTGAAAAAAAATAGCTACAATATTTTGCACCTCATCCCATCGAGAAGTAGAGTCTGTTCCCCCATCCTCTCAATTCTGTATTGACCATCCTGCTTTGGCCAGTGGGCCATTAACAAACACAACGTAAGGGGCTTGAAAAGTGCTTTTGCGCCAAGGCTTTCCCTCTCTCAGCTTTGAACCCTTTTGCCACCCTGTGAACAAGCACAGGCTAGCTTCCTGGATGATGAGATACCATGTGGAGCAAGGCACCCACCTCTCCAGCCATCCCAGCTGAGGCCACAGGCATAGGAGTGAGGCTATTCTTGACCATCCAGCCCCAGCTGAGGCTACCCACACCTGAAGAACTGCCCAGTCAACTTACATAATCATGAGAAATATTCAGTGCTTGTTACCTTAAGCCACTATGTTTTCAGAAATTTGTTATTCAGCAAAAGCTACCTGATACATCCCTTTTTTATAGAGGAAGAGCCCAAGGTTCCGAAAGCTCAAGTCATTTTGCCAAGAATCCTCAACTGAAAATTGGCAGAACAAGGATTTGAACCCCAGGCTTATATTTAGTGCCCTGAATTACCTGCTTTCCCCTGCAACATGCTAGCATGTAGAGAGAGATGCCTGAGAGAAAATTTCCTTAAGAAATGCTAACTCCCCCATAGAGCCGTCATCACCCATTCCATTTTGAGGAAAGCTGAAAACTCTCCAGTCCTCTAGAGAATTTCTGCTTGGATAGGCACTGCACAGACCTGAAAGTGTTTCTCTAGATGGCATTTTCGTAAGTGGAAGCTCACTTTTCCATTGCCTCTTGTTTATGAACTGCTGCATCCTTACCTCTGAAGATTCTTCTAAGGGCACAGGCAACTGTTGCTGGGGTCTTGGTCCCTCTGGCTAAGAGACCCTCAGCACTGGTCGGGTGATCAATGTACCTTCAAGTACAACTGGAAATCTCCTTGGTCAGCAGTTGTACTAAGAAGAATCACTTTGGATGTGTGAATTTAAACTACCTTTTTTTTTTTTTTCCACCCGGGCTGGAGTGCAGTGGCATGATGATGGCTTACTGTAACCTTGAGTTCCTGGGCTCAGGCGATCCTCCCCTCCCTCCTCAGTCTCCCAAGTAGCTGGGAATACAGGCACGTGCCACCACACCAGGTTAATTTTAAATATTTTGTAGAGATGGAGTCTCACTATGTTGCCCAGGCAGCAACCCTCCTGCCTCAGCCTCCCAAAGTGCTGGAATTACAGGCATGAGCTACCAAACCCGGCTGAAACTACCTTCTTATCCTGACATTATATTTCAAGAAAGGCCTGCCTGAATATGGTCATACCAGGCTCAGGGAGGCCTAGTGACAGTTTCATGTCCCAGCAATCAGTTCATGAGAACAAATCTCCCTGGCAAAGCCCTGTGGTGCTTGCTGGTATACTCTCAGGCCAGTCTATTCCCATGACATAGGCAAAAGGGAGCTTATGAGTTCTGGGTCCTGGACACAGCGTGCCCTCTGTCTTGATGCAGGATTCGCTTTAAGCAGACTTTTGAAATAATCACTGTTATATTCTAGCACTTCCGCACTCTTTTTCAGGCCCCTGGCTTCTCTGCTTCTCCATTTTGGAATGAACCCTAACCCTCCACTCACCTCCCCTGCCACCAAAGCACTCCATGCTTTAGAATTATTTCTCCTCTCCCTTCTATCTCCCTTGACTCTTCTGCTCTCCTTACCACCTAGATGGGCTGGACCTACATAATGGCTTTCCTTTCGCTGTCCTCAGTTTGTTTCTTTTTTTTCTTTTTCTTTTCTTTTTGTTGTTGTTTTTGTTTTTGTTTTAGACAGAGTCTTGCTCTATCACCCAGGCTAGAATGCAGTGGCATGATCTCAGCTCACTGCAACCTCCGCTTCCTGGGTTCAAGCAAGTCTCATGTTTCAGCCTCCCAGGTAGCTGGGATTACAGGTGTGCACGACCACACCTGGCTAATTTTCTTATTTTTAGTGGAGACAAGGTTTCACCATGTTGGCCAGGCTGGTCTTGAACTCCTGGCTTCAAGTGATCTGCCCGCCTCATTCTCCCAAAGTGCTGGGATTACAGGCATGAGCCACTGCACTTGGCCAGTTTGTTTCATTGTAACTACTTTTCATCCTCCATTTAGAATCGATGCATTACTTAGAAGCACCAAATATTTTTCACCTCTCTGTCACCTGGAAATGACAGCAGTGAGTCTGCTGGTAGCAGCCCTGACTCATCCATCAAAAATATTAAATTGGATTTTAATCACATCTGGAACTTCGGATATAAACTTTCACACATATGGTGAGGAGGGAGTTTGTACTTCAGTATCCTTCCATTCTTAAAGGTAAAAATCTGAGTCTGTTTAAGAATAAAATGCCTAAGAAGAAAGAAATCTTCTGATATGATTTATGGGATACCATATGGAACCTGGAATTTATTCTTGAAAGCAATTGTGTGCAAAGAAATTAGCAGATACTAATTGCTTTTGGGAGAAAATTGCCTCTCATTACAAACTATTGGATTTTTAAAAATGAGCTCCTTCCCAGCAGTATGAACATCTGGATTCCCAGGGGCCATAGGCAATGCCAGAGCCCCCTTTCAAGCCCAAGACAGAAGACAGGTATTGCAGACTGCTGAAGAGCTTTGCATGAGGAAGGTGGCAGGATGTGGACATATCAAATGCTGCTTTTTGGCTCACAAGGTCAATCAGTATGGGGCCATCAGAAGCACTCGACTGTTTAAAATCTCAGCTTCAAGGTTGAACTCAGCTTGGCATTCAAGGCTCTCTAAAATCTGGGCCTTGCCAGCTCCTTTTCCCTCTACCTTTTCTCTCCTCTATCCCCCAAAACCTATGCCCAGTCCACAAAGACCTCCTCCACCCTGGAACAATGGTCTCCCCTCTTTTCATGAATCCAAACCCCTAGTCTTCAAGGCCCATTGCAAAGCAACTTCCTCCCCACTCCCTGGAGCAGGCCAGGCCTCTCCCCAGTACCACAGTGGAAGAGCTCCGCTCCAGCCTGCCTCCTGCCGACTCAATTTCTAATAGAGGGGAGAAGGAGAGGCTGGAAGTCTCCTACCCACAAGGTCCTTCTCAGGGCTCATGCTCCAGATCCTTACTGTTTAGACCCCTTTCCTCCCACACAGTGCCATGTTTTTGGGGTGAACAGTCAGGAAACTTTGTGCCCCAATCTATAATGATCAATAAACTGAGCAGTACTGTATCAAGATGAGAAAACTGCATTCCCAGAACTGCCCCCAGGGCTCTTTGGCTGGAAGGAATACTTTGATAGTAGAAGGGAGTGAGGCAGGAGCCTCCAGGGATCATTCTCAAGTAACTGTAGAGGGTCTCTAAACTGCACTTAAGGGCCCAGTTAACTCTATGGCTTGGGGCTCACTGAGAGGGGAACATAAGTTGGAGCCAGAGCAGAATTAATTGCTCAAGACCAGAGGAGAAGCTGCAGCTACAATGGAAGGTCCTCCTTCTGTGTGCCCTCCCCACACAGCACTCCACCTTCCCTCAAAATAAAAAGGGAACATACAGTTAAAAAGAACTCATTGGAAAGGCCCAAGGGAGCTTGTTCAGGCCTTCCACCATGGGAGGAAAAAATGGGAAGGCATCATCTATGAACCAGAAAGCTGGTCTTTGGGAGACACCAGACCTACTGGCATTTTGATCTTGGACTTCCCAGTCTCCAGAACTGTGAGAAATACATTTCTGCTATTTATAAGCTACCCAGTTTGTGATATTTTGTTACAGCACCTGCAGTGGAGTAAGACAGGTATATATGTGTACAAATAATGAAATTCAGCTTTAAAAAGGAAAGAAATCCCGACACATACCACAACATGTGTGAACCTTGAGCACATTATGTCAAGTCAAAAAAGCCAGTCACAAAAGGACAAATGTGTGATTTCACTTGAGATACCTAGAGGAGTAGATCCCTAGAGTAGGAAAGAGATACCTAGAGTAGCAAAATTCACAGAAATAGAAAGTGGAACGGTGGTTTCCAGGGGCTGCCCACAGGGGGAATGGGGAGTTGCTGTTTAATGGGTACAGTGTTTCAGTTTTGCAAGATGAAAGAGTTCTGGAGATTGGATGCACAACAATGTGAATATACTCAACACTACCGAACTGTGTATTTTAAAATGGGGCCAGGCATGGTGGCTTATGCCTGTAATCCCAGCACTTTGGGAGGCCAAGGTGGGCAGATCACTTGAGGGCAGGAGTTTCAGACCAGCCTGGCCAACATGGTGAAACCCCATCTCTACAAAAAATACAAATTAGCCAGGCATGGTGGCACGCATCTGTAATTCCAGCTACATGGGAGGCTGAGGCACGAGAATTGCTTAAACCCAAGAGGTGGAGGTTGCAGTGAGCCAAGATTGTGCCACTGCACTGCAGCCTGGGTGACGGAGTGAGACTCTGTCTCAAAAATAATAATAATAAAGGCTGGGCACTATGGCTCACGCCTGTAATCCTAACACTTTGGGAGGCCAAGGCAGGTGGATCGCATGGTCAGGAGTTTGAGACCAGCCTGGCCAACCCCTGTCTCTATTAAAAATACAAAAGTTAGCTTGGCATGGTGGTGGGTGCCTGTAATCCCAGCTACTCAGGAGACTGAGGCAGGAGAATCGTTTGAACCCAGAAGGTGGAGGTTGCAGTGAGCCGAGATCGTACCATTGCACTCCAGCCTGGGCAACAGGGCAAGACTCCTTATCAAATAATAATAATAATAATAATAATAATAATAATAATAATAAAATGGCTAAGATGGTAAAATGTATGTTACGTATATTTTATCACATACACACACCAAAAAAAAAAAAACTCTTTGGATTTGGGCATTCACAGAGCAGCTTCCTGACTCTCAGCACTGCAGAGAGGAAAGATGCTTGTCCAAGGCTGCACAACCTGTGTTACCACTGCCAGGAACGAAAATGTAAGATTGGCCCATGAAGTCATCACCAGGCACTGTGATGTGCCCACAGGCCCCAAGATGTGCTCACAGCACACCAGCAACTAGTTATCAAGGCACTGTACCTGTGAACATCTCAGCACAGCACCAAAGTATTTTCTAGCAACTAGTAAAATAGCCAAAGCATGATCACGACCCATCTGAGACTTAGTACCTTAGGATCCCAGGCTCCACATCAACTTGGAAATTCCCAGTTTATGGGTGATTTGACACACACTTTTGTTTTTAGTTGGCTGTTTCACTGAAGATGGAAGACCACTTACTGTGGATATTGTGGGGAGCAATGGTTTTCCCAAACTGTTTTAGCCATGGACCTCTTTCTTCAAATTGAAATCTCATGTGGAAGCCAAATACTTAAAACCTCAGGCCCATAGAATAGGCCCCTTCCTTTTTGATCCCTTAGGGTTTTGTCTTTAGCTCCATCTTGGAATGAAAGTGATGAGCTCTGTCTTACTGTTTCTGCAAACAGATACTCCACATGACCTGCCAGATGAGAGAGAGAGGGTCCTCCACGCACATGCCATGGAAAAATGAGCTGCTGCCAACCCACGCCGGAACCCCCTCACCTCCTTTCCCCTGGCTGACTCTACACTGACTCTTTTGAAAATTTAAAGCTGTTCTTTTTCCTGATGAAATCGGGTAATTGTTCCAAAGTTCTAAAACGATAGGCAATGCAGCAGGTGTTGGGGTGGCAATTCGTACAATTTTGAGCACCATGTTTTGTACTTGGCTTCTCTGCATTGCACAAGGGACTACACCTCGCTGACTAGGCCTCCAGAAAAAGAGTGATAAGAATGCTTTCTTGGCCAAGCATGGTCACTCACACCTGTAATCCTAGCACTTTGGGAGGCCAAGGTAGGTAGATCACTTGAGCCAGGAGCTCAAGACCAGTCTGGGCAACATAGCAAAACCCCATCTCTATAAAAATAAATAAATAAATAAATAAAGTTAAAAAATGCATTATCATTCCCTCACTCTCCCCTTCTCCCCTCGCTTCCCTTTAACCCTTTCATCCCTGGTGGGGTGGGGACCCTAACCATCTCCACACTTTCTCCTGGAGGCTCTCCCTCTCTTCACTGAAGTATCAATTCCTAACTCCTGAGGTCCCTCCCCATCCCCTGCAAATGGGATAGACTCCAGCAGCCTCCTGTGAATGTCCTGGGGCCTCTTTCGAGCCTGGGATAGACTCCAGCAGCCTCCTATGAATGTCCTGGGGCCTCTTTCGAGCCTGGCATCTGCTGCTTTAGGGAAGCGAGGGAGGGTGCACCCTGGTCTCAAGGTCTTTGGACAACTTGAGGGCAGGGATAGAGAAAAGAAGTGTCCCTTTCTGAATACAGTTGTCTTTTTCTCAACCTTAACTCACCATCATGAGAATCCATCCCTTAAAACAACAATAACAGAATTCCTTGGCTGGTCATCAGAAGAGATTTATATTCCTCCCTTAACATGGATTTGACCTATCTGATACTGGGGGAAATGAGTAACCCTCGTTCATGAATGGTACTATGTCCAAATCTCTTCTCTATAATACCGTCTAGGATTCTTCCTCGGTCAGTGATACAGTTTGGCTGTATCCCCACCCAAATCTCAACTTGAATTGTATCTCCCAGAATTCCCACATGTTGTGGGAGGCACCCAGGGTAGGTAATTGAATCATGGGGGCCAGTCTTTCCTGTGCTAGTCCCATTATAGTGAATAAATTTCACAAAATCTGATGGGTTTATCAAGCGTTTCCGGTTTTGCTTCTCCCTAATTTTTCTCTTGTTGCTGCCAAGTAAGAAGTGCCTTTCGCCTCCTGCCATAATTCTGAGGCCTCCCCAGCCATGTGGAGCTGTGAGTCCAATTAAATCTCTTTTTCTTCCCAGTTTCAGGTATGTCTTTATCAGCAGCATGAAAATGGACTAACACAGTAAATTGGTACCAGTAGAGTGGGGCATTGCTGAAAAGATACCCAAAAATATGGGGGCACTGCTGAAAAGATACCCAAAAATGTGGAAGCAACTTTGGAACTGGGTAACGGGCAGAGATTGGAATAGTTTGGAGGGCTCAGAAGAAGACAGACCTACCCTTAATCTGGTGGGCACAATCTAATCAGCTTCCAGTTAATATAAAGCAGGCAAAAAAATGTGCAAAAGTGAGATGGGCCTAGGCTCCCAGCCTACATCTTTCTCCTGTGATAGTTGCCTCCTGCCCTCAAACATCAGACTCCAAGTTCTTCAGTTTTGAGACTCCAGCTGGCTCTCCTTGCTCCTCAAGCTTGCAGACAGCCTATTGTGGGACCTTGAGTTCATGTAAGTTAATACTTAATAAACTCCCATATATATATATGTTCATATATATGTGTATATGTTCATATGTATGTGCATATATATACACATATATATGTTGTATTAGTTCTGTCCCTCTAGGAAACCCTGACTGATACAATCAGAGACCATAAAAGGGAAGGGATTTGTTTTGTTTGTTAGTTTTGTCTTAACTACCACTGTGAGATAAAAGTAGAGCTGGTCTCATTAAAATGGTGGGTGGGTAGTGGAATTCCCTGCCCTCTGAGCCCTCCACTCTGCTCCTGGCAAACCCCCTGAATAGGGTTGCTACATTTTGCAAATAAAAACACAGGACATCCAGTTAAATTGGAATTTAGGTAAACAATGAATAATATTTTAGTATACAGTAATTATGTCCCAAATATTGCATGAGACACCCCTACCCCTGAGACACCCCTGGGAACACCAGGACTCCACAAAGCACTAATTGAACCCACTGTTGCAGGCAATGTTGGTATCAATGAAGTAGGGGCTCAGGGTAGCTGACGTCTAAGGTTCCTTCATCTCAAGGATTCTGTGATGCCTTATGTACCAATGCACTGAGGGAGGACACAGAACATGGGTCAAGTCATCGTCCCTCCTGGAAAGGGGCCCCCTCCTTCTCAAACCTCAGCTCCTGACTAAGCCCCTGACTGTGGCTGTGGGTGTGGTATTCTCTACTTTGGCTCAGGAGCCTCAAACCCTGACCCTTGCTCCTTCCTCATTCCCAACATGGCCTCCTGGCAGCACTTCTAGATGACCACCAATACTTGATAGTGGGCTCTGCCTCCAGCATCTCCATTACCTGCCCTCCAGTCTGGGACCCCTCCCTAGTTTTCAAGAGCCACCACCTGGCACCTCTAGTGAGTAGTGTGTAGCTAGGGCTTTGTGAGGACATCAGGCTCCCCCCAGAGCAACACAGACCAACCCTGCCTTGCAACAGGAAGCCTCTGGCTCCCAGAATGAAAGTCCATGTCAGGAAAGTAAATGAAGGTTTCCCTTCCTAAAAGCAATCAGCCAAGATCACCACATGAGAGAGAGAACAGTTTAGTTTGGGCAAAGTCAGGTCTAACAGAGAGTGCATGTGATAAGCATCTCCTGGCTCAGTGAGGGATACAGGCCAAGGAGGAGGGAGGAGCCGGGCAGGGAACCCATGTAACCAGAAGACAACGAATGAGAGGAAATACAGCCTGAAACACAGGAATGTTTTCTAGCCTTGGTTCACCGGATGTGTTGAAGCAGGCTTGCAGTTAAAAAGATAAAGATGCTGACAAGAATGCTAGAGTCATCCTCCAACCTCATCTTTCTCTCAAACCTAAACACACAAAAAACAAGAAAAGAAATAGAAACATCAAAATTAACCTCTCCATTTCTGCCTCCTCTTAAAATACAAAAGGATCACATCTGGTTAATATCAGCACCAGGCACAGAGCATGGACGTAGATTAAGTAACTAGCAAATCACAGAGTAAATGGACAAATAAATGAAGGTAGCTCCCCTGTTAGAACTCCTTCTACACTTAGAACCAGAATATCTGAGTTCAAATCCCAGCTCAGCTTCTATTGATGCTATGCCCTCGAGCAAGCGTTTGATCTCCCCAAAGCCTCAGGTTCCTTATCTATAAAATGGTGTTCACAACTGTGTCAACTTCACCAGACAGCAGTAAGGACAGAATGACATGATATAGCAGAAAGGGCATTTAAACTCTAAAGCTCTTTCTAAGTATTAAATATCACAAAATTCAACCCCTACCTTTAAGCAGCTTTCAATCTGGATCTGTGCTGTCCACTATGGGAGCCACCAGCCACATGTGCCTATTGAGCACTTGAAATATGGCTGATGCAAATTGACACACACTGTAAGTATAAAATGCACACTAGGGAGTATGTGTATTTTAACATTTAAAAATGTAAAACTATATTGTTAATATGTTTTATATGGAACACATGGTGAAATGATAATATTTTGATATATTGGGTCAAATAAAATACACTATTAAAGTATCTCCTGTTTCTTTTTACTTTTTTAGTGTGGCTACTAGAAAATTTAAAATTGCATTTGTGGCTCATATTGTATTTCTATTGGACAGTGTGGGTCTAGATGGACCACAAGACATGGGCACACATGAAGTCAATGATAATACAGCAACCAAACAATAAGATGTCGAGAAGCACAGGTCAAGAGAGGTTCTCAACACTATCAGTGCTCAATGATTGGCTGACGATGGCAGTAATTTATTGATACACAAATACTGGCCAATCAGTGTGCCTTGAAATGCAAACTGATTATGTGTGTGTGTCTTTCAGTCTCCACAGGTCGGAAGAGCAAATATAAACATTTTGAACTTAAGCAGGCTTCAGGATCATCCAATCTAACATCTCATTTTTTTAAATGAGTAACCTCAGGTCCAGAGAAGACTGGGACTTAACCAAGATCACACAGCCCACAAATGACCCAGAGTATTTTCCATTAGACCACAGTGGGGTTTTTAGAGTTTTTCAAAGCTTTTTTATGAAGATTGTCAAAATAATATCTCATGATAATTCTGAGACATAACAACCATGTCCATGTTTGGCAGGTGAGGAAACTGAGGCTCTCAATGAGTAACCACATACAATTAGTTGCCTCTTTGAAGCCAGAGCCTTAACCCTTCACCCCATGCTCTGCCTCCCACCCCAGGCTTCCTCTCCAGATCCAGAGGATGGTCCGATAACACATAGCATCCCCCTTCCCTGATACCCCCACCGCCTCTTGCTCAGTACACGCCTCTGAGCATTCTTTAGCCTAATTAAATAATGGAACCACACTGATCCTTCCCTCCAAGTTCTGGGGGCACTGTTTCCTCTCCACTCCAGTTCTGCTTGGGAATGTTGACTTTGGAAAACGGCACTAAAAAAACTCCGGCTGCAATTTCCAAATCAGAAACAGCCTCTAAATCCTTATTCAGCAAAGGGTCAGAGACATTGGCAGGGTTGAGCCCATTTAGGCCATAGGAGCCTAGAACCTCTTCTCCCTATGAAGCCTCCAGAGACAAAAGAGTTATCAAAAGTCAGCTCAAATCTGGAAATAGGAATCCACTGGGTGTCCCAGGATTTGGAAACGAATCAAATAAAAGTCTCACCTTCTAGTCATTCCTGGTCCAATAGAGGAGATTTCCACAAGCAGTTGATGGGAATATGAAACAGAAGGACATAGGTATCACACTACGGGGGCCCAGAATAAGGAGCCTCAAATCCAGATGGGCTTCCTGGAGGAGTGGGGTCTGTCCAAGGTCTTAGAGGATGGGAAGGACATCGTAGGCAAAGAAAGGAGGGATAGACCCTCCAGGCAGAGAGAACAGAGATCCAAGGAAACCTCAGTCTTTGTGGACATGTGACAATGGCTTAGCTGCTCCTTTCTGGTGCTCTCCAAAGTCTTGCTGGGCCAAGTTTTTCAGCAGCAACACTAATTACTATTACTTTTTTTTTTTTTTTTTTAGACAGAGTCTCGCTCCATCACCCAGACTGGAGTGCAGTGGCTCACTGCAACCTCTGCTTCCCAGGTTCAAGCAATTCTCCTGTCTCAGCCTCCCAAGTAGCTGGGACTACAAGAGCCTGCCACCATGCCCAGCTGATTTTTGTATTTTTAGTAGAGACAGGGTTTTACCTTGTTGGTCAGGCTGGTCTCAAACGCCTGACCTCAGGTGATCTACCCACCTCGGCCTCCCAAAGTCCTGGGATTACAGGGGTGAGCCACCACGCCCAGCCTACTATTACTATTAATTACTCCTTACCTCTCGGTAAGACTTCATTCCCATGCCCAATCTCATTGGATCCTCACAGGCACCCTGGGAGATAGGCTGGGCAAATGTCATTCTCTGGATCAGGAAAAAGAAACTGAGGCAAGCTAGTGCCGTGACTGGTATCACACAGCCATATTAAGGAGCACAGCCCAGGCATCACCAAGGGTTTCTTGCCCTTCCACCTCTGCCCTTTCCTTTCCATACAGTTCAGCAGCTGGGAATTCCAAGGCTCCATGGCTTTCCCTCTCCTCTCTTGTCTTAATGGAAACTCAGTCACTGCCAAGTACTGCCTATGGGGCATTTGCACATGGGGCTTTTCCCTATGGCTGTTTTCTCAAAGTCTCTATCTTATCTCTTAAGGTGCTTCTTTTATCTCTCACAACACCTAGAACAGTGCTGGGCACACAATAGGTATGAGTGGGCTTGTGGGTTCATTGATAGGTACACCCAGTGCAGAAGCAGTGTCACTAGGGAAAGGATAGGCTAGAAAAGGATTTTGGGTATGATCGTCACCACCTCAATTCATAGATACTTGCTTTGGAGGTCTTTAAGGAACAGGACTAGCTCCTGTCATCTCCTCACTTATGCCCTTAACCTGCCTACAGACATCTTCCTACTGTCTATCCATGTCTTTTATTATACTCGACCCACTTGCCTCCCAGATACTTTTCTTTTTCTTTCTTTTTTCTTTGAGATGGAGTCTTACTCTGTCGCCCAGGCTGGAGTGCAGTGGCATGATCTTGGCTCACTGCAACCTCCAACTCTTTGGTTCAAGCGATTCTCCTGCCTCAGCCTCCTGAGTAGCTGGGGATACAACTGCCGGCCACCACGCCGGCTATTTTTTGTATTTTAAGTAGAGACAGGGTTTCACCACGTTGGCCAGGCTGGTCTCAAACTCCTGACCTCAAGTGATCTGCCCGCCTCGGCCTCCCAAAGTGCTGGGATTACAGGCGTGAGCCACCATGCTGCCCCCAGATATTTTGACTTTTGGGCTAGTGCAAAAACACCAGTCCATTTATCATCTATATGTTGGGCACTGGGGCACAGGAGATGTGTGTGCATGGAAGCTGTGGGTGTGTTGTGACAGGGACATGCACTGTCCACTAAGGCACAGGTGGCTACTGAGCTCTTGGATCATGGTAGTCTGAACTGGGATGTGAGGTAAGGGTAAAATACACACTGGATTTCAAAGACTTAGTTCAGAGAAAACAAAAAGAATGTAAAATAGCTGGTTAAAATTGAAGGCATGTTGAAATGATAATGTTTTAGACATACTGTGTAAAATAAAACATATTATTAAAATTAATTGCACGTGTTTCTTTTTACTTTTGTTAATGTGGCTACTAGAAAACATGAATACACACATGTGGCTCACATTATATTTCTATTAGACAGTGCTGACCCATAGAGGGGTCTAACCTGGAAAGCAGACAGACTCAGGGACAACCCATTCAAGTGGACCTGGAGTGGCAGGGGTGGTATCCCCCTCTAAGCCTTAGTCTCATGTGTCTTTCTCCATTGTCTCTACATTTGGTCCCTTAATCTGTCCAATCCAATAATGAACTATTTCTATCTCTCCTCTGCCAACCAATACAAATCCACTCATTTCAGAATGCAACTCAAGGGCACCCTTCCCCACACCTTCCTGTCCATGCATGCCCCTGAGTCTCTCTTCTGCTCACTGCTTATTTTGCTCAATTTCTGCCTTATTAGCCACAGCACAAAGCACCTGCCATAGGTCCCTCAACAATGACATGAGTAAATTGGTTGCAAAAAAGTGGGCAAATGAATGAGTAAAAAGCGTATGATGCAGATACAACCCCCCACCCCAGAGAGAGAGAGAGAGAGGGAGAGTCCTGTTTGCCTATTTTGTGTTTCTTTTTCATAGATACATGTCTTGTGTGTTTAACCAGTTATAAGACTTCTGCCTTACTACTTTAGTTAAGCCCTGGCCACACGGTTTTTATGTCAAATGCACAATACATTCTTGCAAGCTGATTAATTCCCTCTTTTTTCAAGGTCAAACCAGAGTCTCACCTTCTTCATAAAGTTTTTGTTGTCTCATTCCACACAGCTCTTCCTCCTAACTCCCATGGCTGGCAAGTCCTATGCTGTGTGACAAGTATGTCTTGGGTTTTGTTTTTAGTTGTTTCATGGGTGCGAATCCTGCGCTTCCTTTGACCCTGCTCCCACCCACATCCCTCGTGGACTGTAAACTTCTTTGAGGCCTGAAACTATCTTCACTTCAAGCTCTAGCACAGAGCCTAGCACACAGCCATTGTTCATTAAAGACCTGCTGGTTGGTTGTTTGGAGGACTGAGGGATCTACCCATAAGTGTCTTCAAAAGAGACGTTTTGGGGAAATTTGCTGCCTGGATTTCTGGCCCCTTCTTTCCAACTTCAACATTCAACTACGTCTCGTTAAACATAAAAATCAGCCAAATAAAAATAACTTCAAAGGGTGGCCCACCGGGGCTCCATGCACTGCCTGGCAATGGATTTCTCCCCAAGAATGAATCAATTGGTCTGCACAGTGAGGCCCTTCAGTCTGGGGCTTCAGAAAGGAGACTCTGGCCAGGAATTTCAGCAGAAGCAGGCACTGATTTAGACCTCCCTAATCTATATCAGCTCTTACACTAATAAGAATGGCTGTGAGAGGGCCCAGCAAGGGCTGGGGAGCCAGGCGGGTCTCAGGTGGTGCACTCCCAAACTCAAGCAAAACAAGACAAAGAGGTTAGGAAACTTCAGAACAATCACAGCACCTCTCTCTCTACCTACACAGAGCTCCACTAGGAAGAGCCCATAAATGCCAAAGGTTTGGTCCTTCTTGTCCACCAAGCCATCAGGCCAAAGCATAACCTCAGAGGACTCTACCTCCTGGGCCCTGCCCTCTGGCTTCCCAGAGGAGCCTCCTAGAGCTAGAGAGCCTCGGTGGCAGTCAACACCAAGAACACTGGGTGTGGGCTGCTTGGAAGGGGAGGAGAGATTTTTTCTTTTGCAGTTGTGTCTGGTTTATTCACCCTCCTTACCACAAGACCATCCTGTTGAACATTCTTGAGGCAGAAACAAGAGACCACCTTGATATTTTGACTCTCTTAAATTTCCATAGGGCTATGGGTACCTTGCCCACAGCATCACAGCCCCAGGCATTGACAAAAATGTATATTTCATATAGGCAAATCCTAGGTGAGAGACCTAGAATTTGACCCACAGGTGCTCCCTGGACCTTCAGTGACCATTGTTGGAAACTGTTCAGTGAAGCTGGCCACAGCCCTGAAATCAAGCCTAATATCCTCTGACCTTCCCTGAGGGAGCATTAGGTCCCCTGCCCCTGGTCACAGATCCTACAAGGCCTGGCCTGGACCCCAAGGACCCTACAGAGTAGTTCTTATTCCAAGCTAAGCACCCCTTGTCTCTAGGACACCTCTCTCTTCGCCCAAGTAATCTCTTCCAGCCAGAACCTAAATAACCAGTTTGTTTCGCCAAATGTCACTGGGATAAGCCTTAGCAGCTGTCTCTAAGAGTTCTCTGTAGCACAGCCTCTGAAGCGATTTTTGAGGGCTCATCCCTGACTCATTTTTCATTTTACCCAGGCCCTTAGAAGACTGCACAGCGTAAGTACCCACCTCCTCACCAGTTTGGAAACTCAAAGGCCGTGGCAGCCTCCAGACTTTGCCAGCATGTGGAGGTGGTGCTGTGGCTGTCCTAGCAGCCACCATAGCAGCCAGGTACCTGCAACTGACACATTCTGCCTGACAGTCCGCTCACCATTCTCACTCCCCTCCCCTCCGTGCCATCAGGGATCTGAGTCCTTGAGATTCCCCAGGAAGGCCAAGGTCCCAAAGCTGCTGGGACATTGGGATCCTTAGCCTTTCGTAGGGGTCATCGCTCTTCACTGTTGCCAGGGTCTTAGAAAGCCCTGGCGTGTGAGAGAAGGCCCTGCACTCAGAGAAAGGAACCTGGGGCTTTCATGTTGAGCTGAGCCCCATTCCTAGGAGCTAAGCAGAGGAAAGCGAGAGAACGAGCATCTCCCATGCTCCAGGAACCCTGCTTGGTGACTACACCTGTTATACTCTTGGCAGCACACAAGAGCTATCTGTCCTCTCTGTAAAGCCCTTGCTTTCAGATACCCCACTGGCTTTCTGGCAACATCTGTGGGTGTGCTGTGTACACAGTGTGTAAGCTGTAGTGGAAGAGGCAGGTTTGAGCTTACAGCCTCCATTCAAAGGGCTGCCAGCCTTCCCAGTTTGGCAAGACTCCAAATGGACTTCTGAATGGTTTCTGAGGCAACTAAGGTTAAGGAATTATTCATGCACCCTGAAAACTTGATTGACCTGGAAAGTTTCTGACTTCACTTGACCTTGCTCAGGCCTTTGCTCAGTGTCTAGGCACTATGGAGCTTCAGAGTTTCTTACCAAGAGCTCTGTGCTTTAGTTCCTCTTGGAGCTAAAGCGAGGCTTAGATCCCAGGAATGGCACATGACTGGTGGGTACATGCATCTGCTATGAACATCATCTGCCACATGCAAAAGCTGAGCATCATTAGGCTTGACTGCACATCATGCTTTAGAGCAGGAG
Organism: Pongo abelii; assembly: GCF_028885655.2. Taxonomy (NCBI): domain Eukaryota; kingdom Metazoa; phylum Chordata; class Mammalia; order Primates; family Hominidae; genus Pongo; species Pongo abelii. The sequence goes on along the minus strand of NC_071997.2, from coordinate 87,257,116 downwards.
TGTGTCTGCAAGTCTTGTATCCACCATCCTTTATACAGCCAGGGATACTGTAAGTGCTTACAAAGGACCTGCTGATTGATAACATATCAGCCTCTAAATGAATTTAGAGGTACAAGGGCACCCAATACAGCCCCTGTTGGCCATGAGATGTGCTGCACTGGGGCCCCCAGATGCTCATGGGGGCCAAGCCAATAGGCAGCGTGGGCAACAAGGCTTCCCATGTAGGTGTCAGGAGAGCAAGAATGAGGGCTGTCAGGAGGTCCAGATGCAGGCATCCAGCATGACCTGGAAGGCTGCTGAGCCCCGGAGCAGATCCAGGCAGCTATGGATCCAGCATCAGAAAGGCCTGTCTGACAAAACAGGCATGTAAACTCACCCAAGAGTGCTGCTCTGATCCCAGGGACCACTACATAGCGAGTCCGAGGCTCCAGATGAATCAGGTTCTCCATGAGGGGAGCAGGGCAGAGACTGAAGCTCAGCAGATCATCCAGGCTCAAGTACTGAGCAGAATCTCGGAAGAGATGGCCTGATGCTGAAGGGCTTGTCCAGAGCCTCTAAGCTGCAGCAGCTGAGTCCAAGCATCTAGGTAGAGCTGAGCTCAAGGCATCATTCACGGCCACAACAGGAAAGTGACAGGAACACGGTGTCAGGGCCTCAGCTTATCACCGCAACAGCCAAGTAGAAGCCACAGAACAATGTCTAACTGTAAGGGAGGCAAGAAACTAAATGCATCACCCATGATGTGCCTTCATTGATAACCCCAAGAAAGACAAGCCCAGGCCAGCCATCCCACTAACAGCCTTACTTTCTAATGCATGCAAAAGCCCTGCGTGCCTACAGCCTGAACCTCCTCAAGCCCAATTTCTTGAATGCGCAGACCACTTCAGCCCATGCCATTTGCCTGTGTGTGCTCACCTACTTCAAGCATCAGGAGGTGTGTGTTTACGTTCCCTATTGTCCTCATAGGCATTTCTATTGAAGTTATATTTTTCTAAAATTTTATTGCCGGTGAAAGAAAGGCATAAATGTGCAGAGTGGAATTACTGACACATTCAGGATATACGAGGGACATTAAAGGCACTATTAGGATTTGATGACAGCTGCCAAGAATCTTTTCTATAATCATAAATGCGATAAGCACGAAGCAATGAAGACAACATGAAAAAACCTGGCACCAGCCAGGGGCAGGTGTTTCCCCTGCTGCAGTTAATGACCCTGTGGGAGCCTGCTGCAGACTGGAAACACGTGCAGGCGCCCCCGAGGCCCAGGGTTCAGGGGGCTGGGGAACCGAGGGGTAGCTCACTCATTCTCCACGTCCATTCTTACCTACACACATTTTCCTGGCTGACCCCCCGGGCATGGAGAGCATCCCCTCCTGTGCTTTCATCTCCCGGAATCCCTGCCAGCCTTCCCAGCATCAGCTGGAGCCCTCTTGCTCCCAAGCGACTGACTTAACTTCTCCACTCCAAGTCTGCACTTGGCTCACCTTGCCTCCGGCTGCACTCACAGTCTCGGTGGGTCTTGAGTGCTTGGATAGCTGGGGCATTCCCTGGCCCTGAGGTGGGGCGTACTCTGCTCATTCAGGAAAATATTTTACTAGGCTCTTATGAGCTGCACATGGGAGATCACTCGGTGAGCAAGACAGGCCACACTACCTCTACTGTGGTCTATCTTCCAGCTACCTGTCCTTTCCTTCCAAAAGTATTCCATTTCAAAACCTTCAAGCAAATTCTCATTAATGACACACCCTGCTCTGTTATTCTCTCAGTGGAGACACTCAAGGGAGCAGCCTGGGGCTAAGACATCTCCATCTTCCTCTCCAGACAGCTTGCAGCTCTGCAGAGGGGACTCTAGCTTCATGGCACTCATGAACATGCGGATCAATCCAAGAGTCAGGAGAAATGACACCCCAAGTTTTAAGCCTCTTGTTTTACTGTGGATTCTTGAGCTGGAGTTTTCCCCCAAGCTCGGAAATAAACATGGTGGAGATCCACAGGCACCAATATTTGGGAGGGAGGGGCTTAATGTGGAAGTCCTTGGGCAACCTAATACCCAGGGGCATTCTGGGAAATCAGTGGGAGGCAGGAAAACCTCCTTGGGGTTTTCCATCAGCTGATGTTACCTGCACTCACCCCAGGACTGCTCTCCTGCTGCCATCATACCAGGCTCAACCCTTCCCACCTGCCCGGATGATTCCTGGTTAACCTCAACCCAACACAATCTTATCTACGGCACTCATTTGCTGCCTTGTCTCTAAAAGCTGTAGCCTCTCTATGCCTCCATTTCCTCAACTCTGAAATGGAGATAACAGCAGTGCTTGCTTTTGGACGGTTGTGAGGATTAAATGATCTGAGCTAGTCCATGTGAAGCTTCTGGATCAGTGACTGACACAGAGCAAGTGCCCATTGGACGTCAGCTGTTGCAGTTGGTATTATTATCAGCATCGTTATGCTCCTGCCTGAGAGAGTTCAGGATTTTCTGTGGTCAGTTACCTTTTATGTGCAATCTAGGGTCCTTGCGGGCCCATGGGGAGGGAGAGGGAGCTGGGACCACACAGAGCCCTATGTATTGGTACCACTGCTGCTGGCTCCCTTACAGGAGCACACACTGTGTGCCAGGGATGTCATCTATACAGGATTTCTCAAACTTTAGTGCATCTAAGAACCTGCCGGAGATCTGGCAAAAGCGCAGAACACTGGGCCACACCCTCAGACTTTCTGATTCAGTTTGCAATTCTCCCAGGTTCCCAGGCAATGCTGCTGCTGATGGTCCAGAGACCACACTTTGCAAACCACTGCTATAGGATGATGCAGGCATGAACTTTTCCACTTTGTCACAGCTGTATCCTCAGCACCCAGCACAGTGCCTGCACAAAGTAGGTCTCCAATAACCACTTGATGATGATTTGTGTGTGCCTCGCTTATTCTGTGATCGTCCGGCATGCTGCCTCCTGGCTCCAGGTAGTCACACCCTAGCTTGACAGGCATGCCATCTGACCTACCCCAGCCTCTGGGGGAAACCACCCCACCCCTGAACCACCTTAACATGCATCCAGCAGAGCTAGAGGGCAGTCCACACCTGGCCTGAGTGATGCTTCCAACTTTGCCATGTCCAGCCCAGGCTCTGCACAGCTGCCTGTCATGATTAACCCCTGACATTTCCAACACTGTTATTGGCCCCAAGACTGGAAGAAGCCAGAGGTGAAAAACAAGTGGAGAGGTTGGGCATGATGGAGCAGTCTGACCACAGAGATAGCCGCTTTTTGCCTTTCAACAACCCACAGACTCTTTCAGCTTCTTGTTTATTCCTCTTTACCCTTCCTTCCTTCCTTCTTTCCTTCCTTCCTTTCTCTTTTTCTTTCCTTCTTTCCTTTCTTTACTTCCTTTCTCTCTCTCCCTCTTTTTCTTTCTTTCTTTCTTTACTTCCTTTCTTTCTCTCCTTCTTTTCTTTTTTCTTTCTTTCTTTTTTTCTTTCTTTCCTTCTTCCTCTTTTCTTCTATCCTTTTGCTTGGCTTCCAGGCATTTTCTTTGTTTTTATCTTCTAAAATGTCTTTAACCATGACGAAGCACTCTCCCAAAACCAGTGATAAGCTTCAGAAGTTCCTGAGTGAAGGATATGTAGAACTCTCTTCACTATCATATTATTCTAACGTAAAGTTTAAAAAATATTTGGTAGAACTTCCTTGGGGCTGGCTGCCTAATCTGCCTAAATCACTCTTCTTTTCTCTCCCCACTTTCTTTCCCAAGAAAAGAAGATGTGACATAATTCTTTGCTGCTGAAGCAGCATTTCTCCAGGGGACTTGCTCCAACAAAAAGGGTGGTGTAGATCCCGCCCCACCCCCACCCAAAGAGAGAGCACCTCACGAAAATGTGATGAGTCTGTGGGGGGTGCTGTGTGTGGAAGTCCACAGGGGCCTAATTTGGGGTGCAGGATGGAGCCACGTTTCAAAGGGAGATTGGGAATCTTCTTCCCAGGGCAGGTGCAATGGAGGCTGCAGGCTGGTTCCACACTCCTTTGGAGCTACATCCTCCTAGGGTGTGCTGGGCCTTTAATTCAAGCAGAGAGGAACCCATGTAGCTGGGTATGTTTGTCAAAACTAAGAAATTAACACTAGTACATTACAATGAATTAAACTTTGTGTTTTATTTGGATTGCGCCAGTTTTTCCACGAAGGTCATTTTTTCTGTTTCAGGATCAGCTTGGCAAAATGGATGGTTTCAGTAATTCAGCAAGTTTGTTTGGAGAACTTGAGGTGCTTAAAATCATCATTAAGGAATCATGTCTTTAAAAAGCAAATGCTTTTTGATCTTAAGAAGTCTCAAACATACCACACTTCTGGGATGGGTGATGCCATGAATGTACCATCAAGCAAGAGGATTCCATTTTCTGTCATTTATGGAAATTTGAAGATCACAAGCAGCTATATTGGTGACACAGCATGACAAGAGTCTGTGACCTGCAAGGGAGGCTGGCAGACAGCTGGCACAGTGGGTGGAGGCGTAGCCCAGACAGACTCTTGTGTTCCCAGGCACACACGGCATTGCTGTACACTGGAGCACCTGAGGACCTGTGTCCTCATCCTGGCAGTGTCCCTCTCCAGGTAAGGGACTTAGAACTTCAGTGCCCCCTCTCTGCTCCTCAGTATCTTTGCCTGCACGATAAGGGGGTGGGCTGGGTGGTCTCCAGGCTCCCACCTGCTGCCTACTGCTTGCCATGCAGAATGGCCCAGAATCTGACAGACAAGGAGCAAGAACAGACATAGCCTAGGCGATCCCCGGGATGCCAGAAGGTGACTTCTTCAAACCTCATCTCCTGGGCCCCTACCAAGAGGTCTAGTATCAGAAGTCAAGTTCAGAGACAGGAAGCATGAGGACAATTCCACAATTAGGAGTTTTAAAGACACCTAGCTCCCTGTAGCCAGTATGACTTCCCTGCCTCCCTTTCCCCAAGCCCTTCCTCAGGTTATACCCAAGGCCACCAACAGCCACCACAGGTTGGCTTTTCTGTGGGCATGGGGAGGAAAAGTGGTTGGGGTAGGGGCATGTCTCAACACACAAGGCTGCCTGCTCTCTGCCTGTTAGGAGGATGTACCTCATGTGCCCATCTCCCTCATACCTCTAGACCTGGCAGAGGATGAAGCAGCAGCTTCCCCTGAGGGCTGGAGAGTTGCAAGGCAGAGCCCGGGGTGTGGCTGGAGCGGAACTATTGTGGGAGGCACCTCCAATGAACTTCTGCAGTGTTCCGTGGGTGTGAGTATGAGGCCCAAGGGGCAGGAACTACATAAAGGGTGCATGGCCCAAAATTCTACCACCAGAATGAACCAAGAGGACAGGCCTGCACTGGGCTAAGAGCCCATTCACGATGGGATGTGTTAGTCCCTTCTCTCTTAATTCTGGGGCTGGGCTCCTGGGCCTCCACAGGGAAAAGGCTCTTCTAGAGAAGTACATGGAGCATCCTGGGAATGAGCAGAAGGTCATCCAAGGGTAAGCTTTGAAGGACAACACCATGAGAATTTGTGAGTTCTAATGTTTTTTGTTGTTGTTATTTTTCTTTTCTTAAACATAGTACATACAGCCCAACTGCCTGCTGCATTTCTCTGATTTTTGTTACCATAATTTAAAAGGCTTGGGGCTTCCTGGGTATATAGGAAAAGCAAACAGTTTTTCTCTATATTCTCAATATTTCTGACACCAAATATGTAAGTGATTTCCCACACCAAGCACTTCTCCAATTCTCTGCAGACAACAAATGGGTGTCCCACAGTTCCATTCAGCTCTAACACTATCTACTTGGAGTTAGTGAGGGATCCACAAGTTAAGAACTCATAAGATGCCCCCACTTCAGATGCCAACTGCAAGCCCCAACTTGCGACCTGTACTTCTGACCCACGACTGGCTATAAACTGGGGTTCCCACAACCCCTTTTGCTTGATAATTTCTTACAACAGCTCACAGAACACAGGGGAACACATTTACCAGTTTATTCTATCCTAGAGGATAGATAAAAACACAGATGAGCTGCCAGAAGGGGAGATGCATAGGGCAAGGGCTGCAGGGTCCCCAGCATAGGAGCTTCTGTTCCAGTGGAGTTGGGGGGCACCACCCTCCTGGTTCATGGATGTGTTCACCTGCACAGAATCCCTCCACACCCTGTGCTTTAGGGATTTTTATGGAGGCTTCATCACAAAGGTATAATCAATTATTAATTTAATATCCAACTCCTCTCCCCTCCCTGGGGATGGGGGTGGGGCCGAATGTTCCGAGCCTCTGATCATGTGTGGTCTTTCTAGTGACCAACCCCCATCCAGGGGCCCACCAAGAGTCACCTCATTAGAACAAAAGATGCACCTATTATCCAGGAAATTCCAAGGGATTTAGGAGCTCTGTGTCAGGAACCAAGGTCAAAGACTAAATATTAGAACAAAAGATGCTCCTAGCACCACTATCACTTAGGAAATTACAAGGGTTTTAGGAGGTCGGTGCCAGGAACTAGGGGCAGAGACCAAAGGTTTATTCTTTATTATATCACACAGGGCCACACTGACTCCTGTGGTTAACAAGAACCACAGGTGTATATTTATCAACTTGTGTGGAAATCTTCTGTGGGCTATTTCATTCTTCTTTTGCATCTCCCCACTATACTTCCCATCGTGTATTTGAATGAATGGTGCTCACCAATTTACTCCTGTGGGTTCCAATGACAGCAGTGGAGAATGAGAGGTTAAGTCCCAGAAAGAAGAGGCTGAAACTCAGAGCTGTTGGGCACCACCACAGCACCATAGGCATCTGTTCTATGGGTAAGATTTGTCAGGGTATGCTGAACTGAAAGCAGGACAATCAACTCAGTGACTTGACAGTGCTCTTTTAGATCAAGAAAAAGCATTCGTGTGTGTGTGTGTGTGTGTGCGCGCGCACACGTGTGCACCTGTGGCCTGTGCCTGTGTGTGTTTTCTAATCCTCCTTCAAGGAAAATGAGAAAGAGAAGAAAAAAAGGAAAAAACAAAAACAAAAAAACTCCAACATTCTCTTAAGCTTGAGAGTGGCCAACTGCATTCCTCAACCGCAAGTGTATGAAATGTTTCTGTTTGGGTGGTTTCCTTGAGGAGAAAAGAAGAAACAGCTTCTCTCCATCTATTTATAGTGTCTCTGAGATTGTCCACAATCATGGGACCCTTGACATTAATCCACTCTTGTCCCTGGCTCCTAGCAGGAAGAACCTCAGCCTGAAATCACTGCAGGTTTCAGACAATATGCTCCTGGAAGTCTGCACCCACACAGCATCAACTTTTGCATCAAACATCCCCAAAACGAGTAGGAAGAGTCCTGCAAGCTGGCAGTAGAGGCAGAGAAAACCTAGGGCTGAAACCAATTGGGATCCCGGGAGTCCTTGGCCAAGATGGAACATGATTCACTAGGGACAATTCTCAAAGGGTGCAAGCCCAGGCCCCACTACCATGGTTCCTTTTGATAGGACCCAAGGCATCTGCACTTTACAGAAATGTCTCAGTGATTCCAGTGTGTTACCAGCGTCACCATACACAACTGAACAGTACTAGGCAGCCTCATGGCCCTCTCTAGTTAGAACCACTGGTTTTGACCCAGCAAGGCAAGTAGCTTCTATGCAGAAACGTATTTGTATAGGATGGATAAGGGTATGATGACCATTTACCAGCAATGGGAATAGTCATTGTCATTTCTATCTAAGGGCATGGAGAGGGTGGTAAGGAGAGCTTGGGGGCGGGTATGTGCAGGCCACACCACCCAGGAACAGCTCAAAATATTAACCTGTGGCATATCAACCAGTCAGCAGGGTTCTGCCCAGGATTGACGGACCCAGAGAATCTGAGGCTCTTGAACTCTTTAGAGGAGTGTCAGATTTTCTTTTCTCTCTCTTTTTTCCCCTAAGTACAAGCCTCAAAATATAATCTACCGAAATTTAGGAGGAATGATCGAGAAGACATACTGCTTATTATCAATAACCAGCTAAACTCTTCAGCCAACTAGACAAATTGGTGATTAAGAGTGTGGATGCTGGGCCAGGCGCGGTGGCTCATGCCTGTAATCCCAGCACTTTGGGAGGCCGAGGTGGATGGATCACGAGGTCAGGAGATCGAGACCATCCTGGCTAACATGGTGAAACCCCATCTCTACTAAAAATACAAAAAAAAAAAAATTAGCCAGGCGTGGTGGCAGGTGCCTGTAGTCCCAGCTACTCGGGAGGCTGAGGCAGGAGAATGGCGTGAGCCCTGGAGGCAGAGCTTGCAGTGAGCCAAGATCGCACCACTGCACTCCAGCCTAGGTGACAAAGCGAGACTCCATCTCAAAAAAAAAAAAAAAGAAAGAAAGAAAGAAAGAGTGTGGATGCTGGTGCCAGACTGCCTGGTTCAAATCCCAGCACAACAACTTACTGTCATCTTGCACAAGTTAATCTCTCTGAGCCTCAGTTTCCCTATTTATAAAAAAGAGATAAAAGTAGTACCTACCTCAGAAGGTTGTTGTTGTGAAGAGTCACTTAGATAATGTATGTACAAAGTGCTTAGAACAGTGCCTGGCCCAGAGTGCTGAAAACAATGTTAATTATTGTTATTACTGGGGGCACAGTTCTCAAAATTTCTGTCAGTCATTCTCAGGCATCAAGCCCTGAAAAATCAGGATCCAAGGGGACTCTCCCAGGACCCCTGATGGCGGTAGCAAAGTAAAGATGCTCCCTCTTCCAGCCCTTTGGAGGGCCTTAGAAAGAGATTGGGTTAAGAAGCTTCTGGATGGGGCTGGTTGAGAAAATTATGATACATTAAAATGATGCAATGTGATGTGGTTATGAAAAATAATGGTGAGCATATATGAATATACATGGAAGCTGTCACTCTCCAGTGACTCCAGGCTGTTTATCAGATGGGTGCTCAGGTGTTCATGGGCGGTCACCTGGGGACAGTCATTCTCCTCAAGTCTCCTTTCCCCTCTTCAGGTGAAGACCTTTCCCCTCTGCCAGGACAGGTCGAGGTTACCTGCAACTAGGGGCTCACCAGCCACCATTCCTGGCCAGGGCTGGGGCAGGGTCTTGTCCCCTCTCCCAGCTGTCAAAGACAGGTACATCTGACATAATGTGCAACTTTGGGAACCAGGATTTTCCTGAGAGACACCTCTTTCTTCTTCCTCTAACAAAGCTCTTCCAGGTGACCCACGCTTAAAATCCAGGTACGGAACTTGCACCAGCTAATAGCATGGGAAAAGGCTTGGCTGCATGTACACATGTGTGCAGGGGGTGACTCCAACTGAGTGTCTGCTCAAATGTGGTTATCTCTGATAGAGGAGTGGAGAGACTATTCATGAGTCTCCTCAGTTCATCCTTCCCAGAGCGTCCTCAGTGCATCCTCCCCCGAGTATCCTCAATCCATCCTCTCCGAGTCCCCTCAGTCCATCCTTCCGTGAGTCCTCTCAGTCCATCCTCTCCGAGTATCCTCAGTCCATCCTCCCCCGAGTCTTCTCAGTCCGTCCTCCGCGAGTCCCCTCAGTCCATCCTTCCCCGAGTCTTCTCAGTCCATCCTCCGCGAGTATCCTCAGTCCATCCTTCCCTGAGTCTTCTCAGTCCATCCTCCGCGAGTATCCTCAGTCCATCCTTCCCTGAGTCTTCTCAGTCCATCCTCCGCGAGTATCCTCAGTCCATCCTCCCCCGAGTCCCCTCAGTCCATCCTCCCCCGAGTCCGCTCAGTCCATCCTCTCCCGAGTATCCTCAGTCCATCCTCCGTGAGTATCCTCAGTCCATCCTCCGTGAATATCCTCAGTCCATTTTCCCCAGAGTCCCCTCAGTCCATCCTCCCCCGAGTCCCCTCAGTCCATCCTCTCCGAGTATCCTCAGTCCATCCTCCCCCGAGTCCCCTCAGTCCATCCTCCCCCGAGTCCGCTCAGTCCATCCCCCCCCGAGTCCCCTCAGTCCATCCTTCCCCGAGTCCCCTCAGTCCATCCTCCCCCGAGTCCCCTCAGTCCATCCTCCCCCGAGTCTGCTCAGTCCATCCTCCCCCGAGTATCCTCAGTCCATCCTCCGCGAGTATCCTCAGTCCATCCTCCGCGAATATCCTCAGTCCATTTTCCCCAGAGTCCCCTCAGTCCATCCTCCCCCGAGTCCCTTCAGTCTATCTTCTCCGAGTATCCTGAGTCCATCCTCCCCCGAGTCCCCTCAGTGCATCCTCCCCCGAGTTTCCTCAGTCCATCCTCCCCCAAGTCCGTTCAGCCCATTCTCCCTCAAGCTCCCTCAGTCCATTCTTCACCTGAACCGCCTCAGTCCTTTCTTCTTGGATGCCCCTCAGCTGACCCCTCTCTTTGTCCCCTCTGTACCTCCTGCCCTGAGATGCAGCAGTACCTCCAGAAGTGTTTTTATGTGTCACCACCTCCTCCGCCTCACAATCCTTCATTGGGCGACAAAACAAAGAGGATAAGCAAGAGGATCTGAGCCTTGCTCAATCTGCCCTGCCCTGGGCAGGAGACATGGTTTACTTGTTTTGGTGAGCTGGCCAGCTGTGAGCTGTTTGTTTGTGGGCTGTGGGATTAGGACTGGACTGTTTTCCTTACTGAGTTGGTGGAGTGGGTTGAGCGGAAGGATTCCAGGCTTAGGATGCCCAGGGCCTCGCCTTTGCTGTCACCTCTCACTGCTGCTTGGGGTCTTAGCTCCAATGAGAAATGTTGGGGATGCTGTTTTTCAGGGCAGGGCAGCTCTCTGGACACAGGTAACTAGGTATCCCCCCTGCCCAAGGGCCTAAAACACTCGTAGTCTCTGGGGCTTTTCCCAGGAGTGGGAGTCTTGGAAAACTCAGAGGAAACAGGAAGGAGAACAGCTCCTGTCTCAGCCTTGGGCTCCCAGTTTAGGCTGCTCCTCCCCAAGGCCTGTCAAAAGCCATTTTCCTTCACCTCCCAGCAGATTCTCAGCATCCCCAGGACATGCAGTAAGTGGGGTCCTCAAAGGCTCTTTGATCTCCAATCCACGGGAGTGCCAGGCCATAAATATTATGTTACTACCCCCATCACTAGCCCTCCAGTGAGACAGTGTCTATGCTTTTAATTCGGACTTAGATTAACAATGGTTACATTCTTTTTAATGATTCCTCTGTCTGGGCTTTTCCTCTTAACTTGATTGAAAGTTCTTTTAGGATAGACACCATTTTCCCACAGGCAAAAACATAGGTTGAAAATTAACCATGTGTCCAAACACACTTGTTGAATGACTAGGCTGGCTGGATGGATGGACAAATAGACAGATGAATGAATGAACAGATGGCTGGCTGGATGGCAGACATCCTTCGCTGAGGTCTTCCCATAGCAGAAATAGTTTTTCTGTGCAATAATCTAACACATATTTACTTATTATTGCCAGCCACTGTTATGCATCCTTGAGATTCATCACAGTGAACAAAAACAAAACAAAACAAAATCCCTCCTTTTTGGAACTAATATTCCATTAAGAGAAAACTGTAAACAATAAATGTTTAAAATAAGTACACTGTAGGCCAGGTGCGGTGGCTCATGCCTGTAATCCCAGCACTTTGGGAGGCCAAGGCAGGCAGATCATTTGAGGTCAGCAGTTCGAGACCAGCCTGGCCAACATGGTGAAACCCCTGTCTCTACTAAAAAATATATATATATATATAATATATATTATATATACACACACACACACACACACACACACACAAATTAGCCAGGTATGGTGGCAGACACCTGTAATCCCAGCTACTCGGGAGGCTGAGGCAGGAGAATTTCTTGAACCCAGGAGGTGGAGGTTGCAGTGAGCTGAGATCGTGCCATCGTACTCCAGCCTGGGGGACAAGAGCGAGACTTCGTCTCAAAAATAAATAAATAAATAAGTACATTATGTAGACTGTCAGCAAGGGATAACTACCAAGGAAACAACAATAAATAGTAGAACAGGATAAGAAGGGTTAGGATTTGGGAGGAGGCAGTTTGTAGCTTATAGAGGAGTCAGAGTGGATCTCACTGAGATGGTAACATCTGAGCAGATTGGAGGGAAGGGAGATGGGGGATCATATGGCTGTTTGGGGAAGGAGTGCTCCAGGGAGTGAACAGGCAGTGAAAAGTTTTTAAAGTAGAGCTTGCCTGGTGTGTTTGAGGAACTGACTGCAGTGAGGTTAGTAGGCAGGAGCAGAGTAAACAAGGAGGGGAGAGTAGAAGGGGATGAGTTCTGAGAGGTAGGGCTGGGATGGGCTGGCAGATCCCACAAGGCCTTAGGGAAATAGAAAGCCACGGAAAGGTTTTGAGAAGAGGAGTAATACGATCTGATTTAAATTTTAAAAGCCTCCCTCTAGCTGCTTTGCAGAGGGACAAAGACGGAAGGAGTTAGGAGGGTACTGCATTAATCCAGGTGAGAAAGGATGGAAGTTCCAACCAGGATGGGAGCCAGGGAGGTGGAGAACTCAAGCTATTGAAAGGAGTTGCCAGCAAGTGAGATGGAGATGGCTATGAATGAAGGAGCTTCACTAGGTGGCGGTGGGCGTGGGGCAGATCAAGAGCTTAAGGTACCATCCAAGTAGGCATCCAAGTTGAGATCGAAGCCCAGATACATCAATTTAAATTGGTTGTCCGTGGTGTTTAATACACAAGGCCACGGGATTGAGTGAGATCACCAAAAGAATCAATATAAATAAAGAAGAGAAGAGGACTAAGGACTGAGCCCTAGGGAATATCAACCCTAAATGATCAAGGAGATGAGGAGGAACCAGCAAAGGAGACCAAGAAGGAGCAGCTTGTGAGACAGGAGGGAAACAAAGAGAGCCATGCTGTTCTGGAAGTCAAGTGAAGAATACACATCCTGGAGGAAAAAGGATCAACTGTGTCAAACAAAGCTGTTAGATCAACTAAGTTGAAGACTGAGACCTGACCCCCAGACCCAGCAATGTAAGGGTTGACAAGAGCAGGCTGTGGAGTATAGGCGCAAAAGGCTGGTTAGAGTAGGTCTAAGAGGCCAGGCACAGTGGCTCATGCTATAATTCCAGAACTTAGAAGCCAAGATTATGCCGTTGCACTCCAGCCTGGGCAACAAGAGCAAAACTCTGTTTCAAAACTAAATAAATGAATAAACAAACAGTGGGTCTAGGAGAAAATAGGAGGAAACAAACTGCAAGAATGAGCCCAGACAACTTTCTGGAGAAGTTTTGCAGCAAGTAAAAATCAAACAAAAAGTTGAAGGAGAAAATTTTGAAGGAAAGGTTCTTTTAAAATGGGAGAAGTAATCACATGCTTGTATGCTGGTGGGAATGATTCAGGAGAGAATGAACAATGAAGACGTGGGAGAGAAGCAGGCAATACTGTTGGAGCAATATCCTTGAGTAGGTGAGAAGGGATGAAATCCAGTGTGCAGGTGGAGAGGTTTGCTCTAGAGAGGGGCATGGAAAGTTCATCCCTGTTAGAGTCAAGGAAACAGAAGATACAAGGTCAGATGCTGGCCGGCGGGGAGTTGCGGTCTGAAGAGGGAAGGAGGTCATCTGCCAGGAGTGATATGGGGGGAAGGTGTTAGGGGTGTGAAGAGAGAAGGGATGGTGAGAAGTTGTCATCTAGGAGAATGGATGGACTCCGGGACAGAGTGTACGATGACCTGGCAGCAACTACAGGCCTCCTTGAAAATTGTGGGCCTGAATTTAAAGTGAGATCAGTCACAGGGTTGTATTTTTTTTTCCACCAACAAGCATGGAGTAAATGGAGAGTTGGCTCTAACCATAGTTATGGTTTTGCCAAAACAGTACAACGAAATGAGAGGGAAAAGGGCGTCAAAGGGATACACAAGGGAGTGATTATGATAATTGACCATGGAATTTAAGTTGCATTCTAGTAAGAAGGGTTTCCATTTTAGTAAGTGGGAAAATGTGAGGTGTTTTACTTTGCCAAGAATGAACTGTAGATGGAAAAAGTCTGAGACTCACTGCCTGGAGCCATCATTAACTTGGTGACTCCCTGATGATTTAACGGAGGTGACCTGCCTCCCAAACTTGCTCTCATAATTGGCTGGCGAAGAGATATGATGTAGTAGATAAGTCAGCGGTGGAACAGGGAGATTACGAGCTGTCCTGTTTTACCAAACTTGCTGTTACGCTGCCCATGGAGCACGCCATTCGCCCAAAGACACAGTCCTCCCTGCCTCATCAGCAAGCCTGGCCTCACCGGGAGTAGCTCTAGCAATGTGTCTCAGCCAGGCCTTCAAACTCCTCCAACCTGGGCTGAAGGAGCTCTGCCAGGCAGCTGCCTGTCCCTGTCCTCTGGCCTCCCTTCATATGGTTGGCCTTTCCCCACCCAATCTGTTAGTCCTGTGATGGCAGCGTCCACTCAGTTCACAGCCTTTGATTCCCAGAGATTTCTGATTCTCTTCTTCTGGCTTATAGGACCAAGTCCTTGGCTGCTCTGCCCTGCTACTCTTCCCCATTACTATCCCCCATGCAACATCCAAGCGGGGCCTCACCAGCCAGCCTCATTCCTACATATTCAGCCCTGGGATTGCTGACTCAGCCTTCCCCTACCACTGGCAGAGAGTCACCTCTAGGCCTGTGTCCAGAATCATGATGATAATAATAATAACAGTAGTAACTACCACAATGTAACCACTGAGATGAACCAGATCTACTTTGCTTCCTGCTACGCTCATGTTTCCAGAATGCAGCACAGAACCTTACACATTGTAGGTATTCAGTAAATGTCTGAGGAATAAAGGAATAGATAAGTACCATCTATCAAGTGTTTACTAAGCCCCAGAAAGGGCACCTAAGTCTTGTTCTCACATTACCTAATTTAATCCTCTAAACAAACTTTAGCAAGGGATAATACTGTCCTAATATTATGGGTGAGGAAATTGAGATGCTAAGGAACCATATAGCCAATAAATAACAGAAACAGATGTAAAACCCAGTTTTAGATGTCTTTCAAACCTACTACCATATACAAATCTAGCCTGTGAGTCCCCAAGGTCAGTCTGGCCCCACTAAGAACAGAACAAGAGATTACAAATCAGAGCCCCCTGGGCCAAAGCCCTAACCAGTCAAGCTACATCTCATGATGTGTTACATAGAAATGGCAAGCCGCTGGCTCCCAGAAATGTTTTGGTTCCCCCTCAGCTCTGGGAAGCCAGGCTCCAATGCATGACTGCCCAGTCCCCTCAGATAGCTCTGGACAGGGGGTACAAGCTGACCATCCAGAGCTTTGGCCAAGAACTCTAGAAATTCCTCCCACTGGTGACCACCTTCAGCCCCTCCCTTCCACAGCTGGACCACTGTGCATTCCAGGCAGATGTCTCAGACATGAGGTGGGATTTCAGTGATTTGGCAGGCTGAGTATCTGAAACAGATGAAAAGACTACTAGTCATCCCCAAACATTCATTCTCTCTTTAATAATAGAACTTCCAATTTTAGATGGGTAAGTTCTGGGAAATAGAATGACACCAGAAGTCATGTGTACTTTTTCTAGATCCATGGTCCTTAACTAGGGGTGATTTTGCCTCCCAGAAGATATTTTACAATGTCTAGATATATTTGTCATTGTCACCACTGGTATCTAGTGGATAGAGGCCAGAGATGCTGCTAAACACTGACAGTGCACACTAAAGAGAGTTATCTGGCACAAAATGCCAGCAGCGTCGAGGCTGAGAGATTCAATTCTAGATCATATCCTTAAAAGGAATGCACACGGCCTCCTCTGGTTTTCTCCTCCTCTCCTCCAGGCTACAAGTTGAGGAAAGCTGGAGCAATCTCCTTGGACTTAGAAAATGGAAACTAGGCCAGGCGTGGTGGCTCACGCCTATAATCCCAGCACTTTGGGAGGCCAAGGCGGGTGGATCACGAGGTTAGGAGATTGAGACCAACCTGACCAACATAGTGAAACCCCATCTCTACTAAAATACAAAAAATGAGCTTGGCGTGGTGACACGCACTTGTAGTCCCAGCTACTCAGGAGGCTGAGGCAGGGGAATCCCTTGAACTCAGGAGGCAGAGGTTGCAGTGAGCCGAGATCGTGCCACCGTACTCCAGTCTGGGTGACAACAGCAAAACTCTGTTTAAAAAAAAAAAGAAAAGGAAAAAAGAAAATGGAAACTACCTGCTTGGGGATGTCAGAACCATAATAACAGCCTTGGATGACCTACCTCTACTATTACCATGAAAGATAAATAATCTGCCTTGTATTTTGGGGTCCTTTTGTTATAGTAGCTTAGCCCATACCCCGATACAAGGGATTTTATGAGGCTAAATAGGATTTCAATTTAGCATAATTTAGTGTAATTCCTTTTTTTCTATCCCCTTTCTCTCTTACCCTTGCTTTTGGTAACACCCTGTGATGGGCAGAATAATGGCCCCCTAAAATGCCTCTGTCTTAATCTCTGGAACCTGTGAATATGTTAGGTTACATGGCAAGGGAGAATTAAGGTTACAGATGCAATTAAGGTTGCTAATCAGCTGATCTTAAACTAAGGAGGGTACCCCGATTACCTGAATTGCCCACTGCAATCACAAACATCCTTATAAGTGAAAGGGGGAGGCAAGAGAGGCAGAATCAAAGTGACGCAGCATGAGAAGGACTCAACTGGCCATTGCTGGCTTTGAAGATGAAAGGGAGCCACAAGCCAAGGAATGTAGGGAGCTGGAAAAGGCAAGAAAACGGCTTCTCCCCTGGAGCCTCCAGAAGGAACCAGCCCTGCGGTCACCTTGACTTTAGCCCAAAGACACCCCTTTAGGACTTCTAACCTTCAGAACTGAAGGATAATCAAGTTATGTCATTTTAAGCACCAAGCAGTGTGGTGATTTGTTACAGCAGCCAGAGAAAGAGAATATTCATCGCCTTCTTTCTTTCTCCTTCCTCTTTCCTCTATACCTCTTTTCAGTCTAGCTTCTGGGGATCTATTCATTTTCTATGAAAGTCTGAGCCACTGTGTAGGAGAGGCCAAAGCCGTAGTTTGCCTATGTCTGGAGTCTCCTGGAAAGCCCTCACCAGCAGGATAGCCTGTGCACCTGCACATGGAAACAGCAGCCATGCTAGTCTGGAGCATGAGTTCAGTCCAGCAACTCATGAATTTGACTCTAATTTCTTTCATGATATGTTTTCAGAAACACAGATTTCATCAACATCCAAGATCCTGCAGTAAGGAGCCCAGGCTGCTCTTTATGAAACCCAGGTCATCACCACGTGGTCCGCTTTCCCAAAGCTGCTCTGCCCAAAGCCAAAGGGACCAGTAGGCAACAGCCATGCTAACTGTAGGCGGAATTAGCCAGCCCTGTAATTCCAAAGTGTTTAGCTTTGGAGCACAAAAAGTTAAACACCTTCTTGCAACACATTGTAAACATGTCAGTGTGTTTAACATGTTAACCATGCTCTGTTCTCCTGCCCATGTGTTTAGAAAAGAAACAGGTTATGATGTTTAACTAGTGAATAGATGTATGCGCTCATAGCGGCTAACACTTTCTAAACACTTGTGGATGCTTAAAATTATGATGTGTTTAAGATTCGAACACATTTGCTTTTCTACACTCTTAATCCAATGAGTGCTGGCTGCATTTTTTTTTCTAATTGCAAGGTTTTGTCCACCTTGCAAAGGCCAGTCTGCCATGATGAGTTCTAAGAGCTGTCAATTGCCCTTTTTAAAAAATTAGCATTTTCTTTGATACACGAATCCCCTTCTCGAGGAAAGTAATAACTAGGAGAGTATAAATAATAGTCATTCTTTAGAGGATGTTGAGAGTCCTATTCTGTTAGAAAATTTAAAGGGTTTTACTGGCATCAGCTGTGAGATTTTACCAATTTCACCATATGGTTCAGAAAATGAAAACCAAAGAGGCTCCAAATCCTGCAAAGGCCACACAGAAGTGTATGGAGGAACTGGGGATAATACCAGGCCTCCAGGTGCTGCCCAGGCCTCTGCTTACTTGTCCTCTCTACCCAGTCTCCTCAAACCAGCAGCTGGAAAAGGCATTAAACACTGCCTTCCCCTTCCAAGCGTGGGCTCACCATTTGCAGTCATCCAGAGGGTTGTTTGGGGGTGGCTGTCCATCCAATCCTCTCTGTCCTGCTGTAACCTTTCTACCCTACACCTCCATACTCTTTTGCCTGATGATGCCAGTAATATTCTCTCCAATCTCCTTTATCTACTCTGTGTCTGCCCACTTCTTCATGCCCCCTTCTGACCACAGCCCCTCCTGTAAGTGGCCTCGAAATGGCCTCTCTCTCTGCCATCAGACACCCTCTCTAACCAACCTTATTTCTTGCCAATGTCTCCTTTCCCCTGTAGGTTCCAGCCACCCTGGCCTTCTTTTAAGCTATTTCCTGCCTCAGGGCATTTCAATACGCTGTGAGAAAACCAATCTTTCCTCGGTTCTTGTCAACTAGCTGTTTTAAACAGCAATGCCTCCGGAAAGCTTTGCCTGACTATCCCACAACCCCCTCCAGCCCAGGTCATATCCCCCTTTTCTATCCCGACACTTTTTGCTTCTCCCCTTAGAGCTCTTAATTACCATTTATTTAGGTTTGCCTTCCCCCACTAGGCTAAATTTCCAATGAGGGCAGGGTCTAAGGCAGTCTTGTTCACTGTTGTATCCTGGGCACCCAATGCCTGACACGTAGTTAGCACCTAATGAATGTTTGTTGAATGGCCAATGGGACTTCCGGCTATCCAGTCAATCTTGGGGTAGTGGAAAGAAAGATTGCATTATGAGTTGAGGGCTGTGAGTGTGGTTTCCCACCTGGTGCAAGCTGTTTAATTTCTCTGACTCTCGATCTGTCTGCATGCCAGATGGGGAACTGGATCAACTCAGCAAATGTTTATCAAGCTGGCCCCATGTATAAGGATGCTGATAGGCTCTCTCAGTGCCTGCAGAGATGAAAAACACAGTCCTGGCCCTCAAGGGGCTTGTCGTTTAGTGTGTAAGATTAAGGGGCCAGGCGTGGTGGCTCACACCTGTAATCCCAGCACTTCAAGAGGCCGAGGTGGGCGGATCACAAGGTCAGGAGATCGAGACCATCCTGGCTAACGCAGTGAAACCCTGTCTCTACTAAAAATACAAAAATTAGCCAGGCGTGGCAGCGGGTGCCTGTAATCCCACCTATTCGGGAGGCTGAGGCAGGAGAATGGCGTGAACCCAGGAGGCGGAGCTTGCAGTGAGCGGAGATTGCGCCACTGCACTCCAGCCTGAGTGACAGAGCAAGACTCTGACTCAGAAAAAAAAGAAAAAAGATTAAGACTTCAACAAAAGTAACCACAATACAAGGCAAATTTGTTTTTTGTTTTTAGTTTATGTCTTCATTTATTTCATTATGCCATTAATTATCTCCCTGCAATATTTTGTAGTTTTTAGTGTACAGATTTTTTACATCTTTTTCAGCTGTATTCCTAAGTATTTTATATTTTCTAATGATATTTTAAATTGCACTATTCATAATTCTAATGTCCAATGATTCATTGTAAATACATAAACATACAATTAATTTGTATATGTTGATCTTGCATCCTGCAACCTTGTTAAACTTAGTGATTAGTTGTAGAATTTCTTTCTTTTAACTTTTAGGTTCAAGGGTACACGTGCAGGTTTGTTACGTAGGTAAGCTTGTGTCACAGGGGTTTGTCATACAGATTATTTCATCACCCTGGTATTAAGCCCAGTACCCATGAGTTATTTTTCCTGATCCTCTCCCTCCTCCCCACCACAGGACAAATTTGATAATGCTCTAAGATAATTTGAAAGGACTAGGGAATCCATAGAAGAAAGAACCTACCTCCAAGTGACACACTGAGAAGGCATAGGGGGAGGGACACCTGGGCAAACTTAGAACAGGCAGGACTTCAGCAAGCCAAAATGAGAGGGAATCCTTTCACTAATGCAGTAACATTAAAGACACAGAGATGGAGAAGCCTGAGAGAGGCTTGAGGAGCACCTAGGATCCAATGTAGCTGCCATGTAGGTTACAGAGGAGGAGATGAAACTGGAAAGGTTGATTGGAGACACATCAGGAGGTTTTGAAATGCCACTCAGGAGTTTGGAATAAACTATGCTGTAGGTGCTACTGGAGGACTGCGGGCAGGAGAGTAACCAATGAGAGCTACGCTTTAGGGTGGTTAATCCAATTTCCAGTACAAGAGGGATGATGTGTTAAGAGGCACGTGCAGCTATTCCGGAGAGAAGGGAGAAGGCAGATGGCAGTGAGAAAAGCAGCAAGAAGGGGAAGCTGAGCTCAAGGAGCTATCAAAGACAGAAGCAGCAGGACTGAGGAGCTGGCCAGATGAGCAGGCCAAGGGGAAGAGTGAAGCCCAGCGAGGATGCCAAGGGTGCAAGCTTGGACCATCAGGAACAAGATGGGATAACAAACAAAAACACAGGCCACCAGAGTAAGAGAAGCGGGTGGGGAACACATAGCATATTTCAGACACACTTACTGCAAGGCCCTGGTGAAGCCGTCAGTTGAAAACACTTGTAGGCAATGGGAAATGCAGGTCTTAAAACCAGAATGTGGATTAACACTTCCCAGCCTGGCCACAGGGCTACTGGGAAAATCAAAGGAGATGGTGAAGCAGAAGGTACGTTGGGATTTACAAGTCACCATGTACAGGTAAGGCATGACAATTTGTATTTTTATTACTGCTCCAAAATACATCTTAAATATCTCAGAAGCTGGGGATTGGTCTCTCTCAAATCTCTAATCTTAGAGATTAGAAACCTGAAATTATTCCCCGAGTGTTAAAACCAACCCATAAAGGAGCAGAATGGACGTCCTTGTAAGACAGAATGGCTTCAGGGCCAGCAGATAGTGGCAAAGACGCTGAACCATCCCTGTGGACACGGGAAAGGGAGAAACGTGGGGCATGACTGATGCTCACCCGAGTACTGTCTAGGGGCACAGAGGCAGGAGCACTTCCCTCTCTGGAATACCTACCCCTGTCACCACACAGGTCCTCATACCTAGGTGCAGAGACACACGTACATACATATTCCCAGTGCCTGGATTCTACCCCCAGAGATGCAGGCTGGCCTTCTGGTTTACACAGCAGCCCGTGCCTGTGAGAGTTTGGTTAATGTGAGTTATGTCATTCATGGCAAGCAAGGCTGAGCACTAGACGTTACACCAATGATTTGCCAAGTGAATGCCACTTGGTGGGCCCTTAAGGCACTTTAAGGAGACAAATGATCCTGGGCTTTCAAAACAATATTTTTTAAATACTTAACACCTATTTAGAGAAATAAAGGAGAAACTTATTTTTCAACAGTAATGAACATTCAACATATTTTCTTTAACAAAAATAATTCTAATTAATATAAAATAGAATTCCAGACACTGTATGTGCCATTAGCACTTCAGTGCATTTGGAACTGTCATTTTCCAGTTTTGGCATCACTCATAAATGGATAGCATTAGTCCCCTGCACTCACTGAAGTCTGAGGTAACATCCATGGATAATGTTACAAGGTCATATTGAAAATATGATTTATGATTTTTGTTCCTGGCTTTCCATTTTTCTGTAATTCCTTTGGAATCAGGTGGGTGGACGATTGGTTTCCTGAAGGCAGCCTCCCAGAGAGGGAGTTGGCCTTCTGCTGAGTTCCATGGCTCCTCTGCAGTTTTCTGAACCAGGTATCTTCTTGGGAGGTATATTAAAACGTTTAAATTTTAGATTATGAAATAAATCACTCATTTCCTGAGAACAGCATTACTCCATGCGTAATCCACTTTCAGAATTTCAGCTGGCTATGCCTGCTAGCTCTGGGCAACAGTCAGCTGGCTAGTCTCAGGACAGGTGAGGACACCCACAATTCATACCGTGCAACTCACAAATGTGAGTTACCTAAGCACTTGACGGATACAGGGTCAGTATAGTAGAGACTGTTTCCCATGACTGTTGAGTGCACTGTCTGTGAGGTCACAGTAGGCTTTGTTGTCCTCCTGGCACAGGAAGCCTGTACTTCTCAAGCCCCTTGGAGCAGGGCAGAGCCATATGCTGGGCTCTGGCCACAGGCTGAGAGAGGAAGTGACTCCAAGGCTGAGGCACTGATGAGCCCATGCACGGCTTTTTCTCTCCTTTCCTGTGCCTCATTGATTAAGAAGGTCATGTATTTTAGAAATACAGCTCTCATGGGTCCCTGAGTTGTTATATGGAGGACCTTTGCTTTGGAGAGTTGCCAGAACTGGTGTAAGAAGTAAACCTGTGTGTAAGAACTTGGTATTTGAAGATTGTATATGGAAATGTGACCCCATGCCAGATTTTTCACTTATTTGGTGACATTTCTGCTCTTAGAATTGATTGGTGACTATATTAATTCTCTATTGCTGCTGTAACAAATTACCACAAACTTTGTGGCTTAAAACAATACAAATTTATTATTTTACAGTTGTGGAAGTCAGAAGCCCAAAATCAATCTCAATGGACTAAAGTCAAGGTGTTGGCAGGGCTAGTTCCCTCTGGAGGCCCTACGGGAGAATCCATTTTCTTGCCTTTTCTAACTTCTAGAGGTTGTCCACATTCCTTGGCTTGTGGCCCCTCCTCCATCTTCAAAGTCGCTAATGTAGCATCGTCAAATCTCTCTGGCTTCTGTTTCTGTAATCACATCCCCCTCTGTAACTTGGACTCTGTTGCCTCTCTCTTCTAAGGACCATTGTGATTATATTGGGCCCAGCCAGATAACCCAGGAAATCTCACCTGAAAATCCTTAACTGAATCACATCTGCAAAATCCTATTTGCTATGTAGGGAACATATTTACAAGTTCAGGGGATTCCATTGTGGATATCTTTGAGGGGCTACTATTCAGCCTTCCACAGTGACCCATGCATTTGCTTATCCAATTGATCTTTAATTCCATTCTGGTGAGATTTAGCCAGTAGCCAGATGGCCTTTCCCAAGTAATATTCCTCCATATTGCCTATAGCCATATAGCTTTTCTTTTGAAACACATCATTTCCACATATGAGAGCTGATTATGGGGAAATAATCCAAATGAAGATAAGCTTTATGCACAAAGATGGTTATGAAGGATTATGGATTTTGTTATAAGAAAAAAATTGGAAACATCTAAATGTGCAATGGTATAAGGAAATGTGCAAAGAAATTCTAGAACACCCCATGTGCAAATATTATGCAGCCATTATATTTATAACAAATGTTTATAACTCTGAAATGTTCTTTATACTAATTTTTAAAGCAAGTTACACATTTATATGATCTCAACACTGACAAAAACATATGTAGAGGAGAAAATTCTGCACATGTATACACCAAAATATCAATAGTGAGGTTGTTTTTTTTCTGGAGGGTATATATAACTTTAGTTTTCTTTTTCATACATCCGTTTTCTTAAATATCCACAAAAAACAAGGATGACTTTTGTAATCAGAAATCTCTGTTGATGATAATAGCAGGTCACCAAGGTAGATAGGAGTGATCTGGAAGTGCTGGATAATTCTGTTTATTAGGAAAGGTGCTGTATCCTCCATCTGTAAGCATCTAAGGACTGGGTGCTGAATGATTCCCCTTCTATGTGTGCTGGGACCCTAGGGCATCCCTTCTTTCAGGGCATTTGCCCTGAAGGAGCATCTAGGATTTCTCCAGAAGATACAGGAACCCACCACCCATTGGGCCATACTGGACAATGAGGTACAAAGTTGGAAACATCACATGGATGGTTATCCTCAGCCTTCTGTTCAGTTCAGCAAGAAGATAATCGAAGAAAGGTCTTCAGTGTGAATATGAAAAAGTATACCATCCTCCAGGGTGGCCAGAGCCAAGGTTAAAAAAAAAAGAAAAAGAAAAAGAAAATATTAGGCCATAGCTCTTCACTGCAGAGAAGCAGTGCTGGTCTCAGACCACATCATCCCCAAGGTGAAAATGAGTGGCAGCCGGTGTGGTAGGAGTGGGAAAATGGGGACATTCAAAGACTGCCAGGGGAGGTGCAAACTAGTAAAAACAAAACATCCCTGTGGAGGGTAGCAGGGTCTGAATCAAATCAAATCACAAAAATGTCAGTTCCTGTGGCCCTGTATTTCCACTTGAAGAAATGTATCCTAAAATAAGAAAACTAAAAATCTAAATTCTCAGCTTTATGAGAGCCACACAGTAGATTATGCAACCATTAAAAATCATGCCCGAGTAGAATATTTAATAAAAAGAGATATTTATAATATATTGCTAAGTTTAAAAAGCAGAATATAAAATAGCAAATATAGCATAATCAACTTTCATAGCAAATAAATATGTAAATAGATGTTCCTAGCAAAAAGCCTGCTTATACTAAAATCATCAAATGTGATAGAATAACAGGTAATTTGCAGGGTTTTAGGGGAGCTTGGTGTGGGGAGGTATAGATCTCAGTTAGAGCTCTAAGTTTTCGGCATGAAGTGTGTATACCCTTAACATAGGGCTTTTGCTTCCAAAATAATCAGCCTAAAGTTCCTTCCATTGTTGGAACTCCTGTTCTGCTCCCTGGCAGAAACACCTTCATGTCCATTGTCCTCCTGGGCCACATCTGAGTGGCCACTGGAGAATATGAACTTTGAAGAACTACCTGGCTTTTGCAGGCCCTGTCCTGCTGTTGCAGGACTGGGTACCCAGGAATGGTTTTAAGGATTGAACAAGCTTTTTTAGGCCAAGATTATGGTTCTTTTGATAACATCATTTCTTCAAATACATTTGAAATACTTTTGTTTCTGGTCATTCCATATGTAAAAAGCTACACTAAAGCTCTTGCCTATTCACAATGTTTAAACCTATAAACCGTTCTTTCACATACCGCCTGCTGAGCTCTGCCAGTGCTCATAGTTTTATGGTAACTATGTTGAGACCATCTGAAAGCATAGGTCTGGGTGGAAAGCAGCCCCCCTTAAGCCCACCTAGACCAGCAGGCTCCCTATCGCTGTATGGCAGAACACTAATTTTATCCTCTGCTAAGTCTATGACTTCTCAAATACCACTTACTCTTTGCTTCAGTTTCAGGTAGAGAAACAATTGGCTTTTTCAACCCAGCAAGGCTCCAAATTACTGAACTCTCGGTCAATTTAGACTCCAGGCTGCAGGCAAGAGAGCAGCACAAAGTCCCGTTCCTGCCCATCTGCTCTTGCAAACTAGCTCATGCTACCCTAACTTCACCGCATTCTTACCAGACTTCGTAAAAGCAACAAGATGCAATCCAACACACACCAAGAATCTGAATCTCTGTCATCATTTCCCTATTGCCACAAACCTCAGGCAGCATATGATCTCTCTTCAATGTCGGGCACAGTTTGATCAAATGTTTTGCTACACACAACAAGGGTCACTAAGCAATATCTGAGTCCTTGCTGACTGGCACCTCAAATTCTTTTTGGAACAAGACAGAGTATGTAGCAAAATATGCACATCCCAATGCATGATGACCGCTTCGAGAGTATCAACCTTCATTTGGCTGTGTGCATTCTGTAAACTTCGTTTTTAAATTGCCAGCCTCGGTTTCATATTAGTCACACTTAATAATTTCCTGCTCAATGTCCTTGGAAGGAGATCTTCTCCACATTTAAAAGCCTTTCTCAACAATTAGCAAAAAGTGAACATGGGTTTAGCTTGATTCATCATGTCATGTATTAAGGTGTCTGCACATAGCATGTAGGTGCAGCAATTCCTCATCAGATTCCAGTGAGATGTCTAAGGCTGATTTGATGACAGATATGGAAGCTCAACACTCAGGATAAAGTAATGTCTCCCAATCCCCAATATAGTTTGGATATTTTTTCCCTCCAAGCCTCATGTTGACATGTGATCCCCAATGTTGGAGGGGGTGGCTGGTGGGAGATGTTGGATCATGGGGGCAGATCTCTCATGAATAGCTTGGCACAATCCTCTTGGTAATGAGTGAGTTCTCATTCTATTAGTTCATGAAAGAGCTGGTTGTTTAAAGGAGCCTGGCAGCTCTCTTGCTCTCTCTCTCTTGCCATGTGACATGTCCGCTCCCCCTGTACCATATGCCATGACTAAAAGTTTCCTGAGGGCTCACCAGAAGCTGAACAGGTGCTGGTCCCATTCTTGCACAGCTTGCAGAACCGTAAGCCCCCCCCCCCAAAAAAAAAGCCTCTATTCTTCATTACTCTGTCTCAGGTATTCCCTTAGGGCAACATAAAACAGACAAATACATCCCCATTTCCCCAGTGCCTGACCAGAATGATGGTGTTTTTCCCCGTGGTTCTAGACAGGACATGGTGAGTTGGGCCCACCAACCCTGGTGAGTGAGACAACAGCTCTCTTTATGTGTCTGACCTGAGTCTACCAGCCCTTCTTCAATCAGCCCTTTTCTTAGTGATATGGCTGCAGGGAAGAGTCTGCTTTTTCCAAGACAAACAATCATACTAATGACAACAGCTTTGCAAGTTTGGAGGAGTCAACCTGATTTAGTACTGTCATCTCCCTGGTGAGGACAGTTCTTCATAAAAGACCAATGTGGGGGGTGAGGTGGGTGAGGAGGTGGGGAAAATGAGCAGGCTGCCTTTGGAGTGTGACCTGTGTGTGCAGGTACATCACCAAAGCTCACTGCTCACAAGTCTCTCGTACCCCCTGCAGACTCCATAGTCCCCCATCAAGGTTCCTGTTCCATCACTGGAAACTTTAACCAGGTTACTCTTATAAGTGTCTCTGCCCAAATGGGACAGCTGGTTATGATGCAGGTGAACCCCAACATTGGGGCTTAGCCCAAGAGGGTTCTTGGCTTCGCTCAGGAAATAATTCAAGCATGAGCCAACAGTGAAAGGAAGCAAGTTGATTTGAGCAACAGCATACAGCAAAATGGCTGCTCCATAGACAGGGCAGGGCTATCCCACAGGCAGAGTAGCATTGGTGGATTGCTGGCTAGGTATATTTACCCCTACTCCTAATTACATGCTAAATAAGAGGTGGGTAATTCATGAACTTTCTGGAAAAGGGACGAGCAGTTCCCAGAAGCATATGAAGTCATTTCTGGGCATTGCCATGGCATTTATAAACTGTCACTGTGCTGGTGGGAGTATCTTGTAACATGCAAATGTGTTATAATTCCTAGTCCTTGCTGGTTGTGGACAGTTTCCTTGCTACATCAGCAGGGTCAGGAAAACAAGCCCTGCTGATCTCCTGGCTCAGTTAGGTTAGGGTCTAGGGGAGTGCTGTAGTGAAGACCCCAGGCACTAACCCATCCCCAGAACCTCCTCCTCCAGGCTCATTCCCTACTCATTCATTTGCCCATCTCCTGTGTTTGTTTGGTATCTATTTCAGCTCCTCTTCCTGGTTACAACATCCAGATAATGGCTCTCCCCACTCAGCTCAATCCCTGGGGCTCCTGCTGTTCACCATCCTTGAAGGGAGCGAACCCACCCATCACCAAATGCCTCAGAAGAGCTGCATCAACAGCTGCTTCCCAAGAGGCAGGGAGCGAGTGCTCAGAGAAAATTCTGGGTAGGGGTGAGGATGATGCCAAAGGTTAGCTCTGTTCCCACTGTGCTCATGACTCTCTGGGCAGTCATGATGCTTTGCCAGGTTCTCTTGGCATCAAACCCCTTTCTTCAGGTCCTGATCCAAAGCCCAGCCTTGAGGATGCTGCCTGTCTCAGATCCTGAGCTCCTTAGAAGGAGAAATGGGGCCATGCCCAGCACTGGGGCAGATGTAAAGAGCAGTTTAAAGACTATGGGGAAAAGGAGGAAGTAGAGGACAAGGGAAAGGGAGAAAGAAGAGGGGGAGGAGGGAGAACGACAGTGCCTCCTCTATTCCAGCCTCCATGCCTTTGCTCATACTGAAACCTAAAGGGCCACCATGTATGATCTCCTCCCCACAAGCATTCTCATCCTCATTGCTCTCCCCTGCTGCTGGTCTCACATCTGTCACACAGCCTTGCCTCGCCTGTGCCCTCCCAACCCAGCCTGGGCTCACAGCCTGCAGCACTGTAGCTGTTTGCTGCATGTGCTTCAGGCTTGGGTCCACACTGCAAGCTGCTCCTCTCGCTCCCCTGTGGTGACTCACGGGCCCTCGCTGAAGCCTTGATTGATTGGGTGACAGGGTAGCCAGGGTCTGAGGCACCCTAGTGGCTCTTTGCAGAAGAAAAAGGAGTCCAGGGCACATTCCAAGCCCTGTCAACACTGGCTTAGCCTCTTAGTGGTGTAAAATCTCACGCCTGGGGTCCTGTAAGCTCCTGGTGCCAGCTGCAATTTTATTGGTGGTCTGACTTCAAAGGCCTCTCCTCCTGCATGGCTGAGCCAGGCAGGCTGCAGAGCAGAAGGCCTGTGCCCAGGGCACCAGGGAATTCCCCCAGGACCTGGACCCAGCCTCCTCTCCAACCTACACTGCCTCTTTCTTTTATAGTCACAAAAATCACTTTCCCAGCTCCCTTGGCAGCCAGAGCAGATGGAACTGCAGGCGAGGAACTGGCTTTCCTGGCTCAGTTTCTTAGGATACCGCTTTTCTGGATCTGTTTGTCCCAGATTTGCAGGTGAGACACTTCTAACCAAACATCTCTTCAATGTCCCAACTGGATAAGATACTTTTTTTTCCTCTAGAAAGCCCCAGCAGTGGAAAGACAGGAGGCTGGGGTGTGGTCTGGGTCATCCTGAGTACCCACTTGACATCTGTCTGCCTCATCTATCAAGGAGGGTGACACTGAGGCCTGGCCACTGCCTCACAGCTCTTTGGAGGTTAGAAGAGGTCAAGTCTTGGAAAGCAGGCAGTGAAGCTCTCAAAGAGAAGGCACTGCTCAGTCCACACTGCTGGTGCCCCTCGCTGGCCGTCTTGACCCTCAATGAAGTGTTTAAGACACAGTGTCTGAATCTCAACTCTGACATTTCCCAGCTGCATGCCTTTGGGAGAATTACCCAACTCCTCTGGGCCTCCATGCACTCATGGGGATTAACTCATATTGGTGAAACACTTGAACAGACCCTGACACCTGGTAGGTGCTATAGAAATGTTTGCTATTGGTTTTTTTGTTTGGTTTGGTTTTGAGACAGAGTCTCACTCTGTCGCCCAGGCTGGAGTGCAGCGGCATGATCTCGGCTCACTGCAACCTCCACCTCCAGGGTTCAAGCGATTCTCATGCCTCACCTCCCGAGTAGCTTAGGTTACAGGCGTGTAACATCCAGCTAATATTTTTTTGTATTTTTAGTAGAAACGGGCTTTTACCATGTCAGCCAGGCTGGTCTCAAACCCCTGACCTCAAGTGATCTGCCAGCCTCAGCCTCCCCAAGTGTTGGGATTACAGCTGTGAGCCACTGCACCCAGCCAGAAATGTTTGCTTTTGTCATTATTGCCACACATATGCCTCATCTTGCTCATTTATTCCACATGAATAGGATTTGTGTGCCAATGAGATGACAAGCTTCCTGTATCCTTTCCTCCCCAACACACACAGACACCCAGTCCAGCCTGGTGTGCTCAAGCAAGAGCAGCTCAGACCCTGCTCAGCCTTTTGCTTGTGAAGTAAGCTTGGGCAAATTATTAAACCCTTGCAATCCTGCATGCTCATTTATAAAAGGGAGCTAAGAATAACCTGCTTCACAGAGTGGCATAGAATTTACATGAAATTTAGATAAAGCTACTAGTAAATACCAGCAAAGCTCAGTGCCTGGCCTACTACAGGCACTTAATGAACGTATTAATGAATATTTGTAGTAGGCATTGAATGAATGTTTGTTCTCCCCGGTACTGGGCAAACAACAGCTCAGTAAACACTTGGCGGCTTCAGGTCAGTTCTGAAGAGCATGCGTTAAAGGTGGTGGTGGCATCAAGTGACCAGCCCCACCCTCCACTGCTGGCCACACCTTCCATAGTGACCACACTGAGAAAACACTTAGATGGACCGATGGGTGTGAATCCCTTGAGAACAAGGCTGCATCTTCTCTCTTGCACTTGCCAGCATCTGGCACAGCTGCGTATTAACCACACAAGACACAACTCCGGCAGTGGCGGCCCTGGATGTCTGAAATCCTGTCCAGAACATTGAGAGAAAGCCAAAGAAGGAAAGCTGCCCTCAAACATGCCCAGGATCTTGCTGGAGATGGAAACTAACAAGGATGGGAACATGACAGCAGAAAAATACAGACCAGTTTGAAGTCTGCCCACCTGGGAGTCAAGCCACATTGAAAATCAATAAGGCATCAAGGCCAGGAGCTCGGAGAGCCGACTGGATACCTGCGTGGGCCTCCTTTAAAGAGGGGAAAGCTTTGAAGTTGCAGATGACCAATAAAAATACAGCTGGCATTTACAGCTTCAACTCCTCCTGCTTTTGCTTTTCACCGTGTTGCTAAAGCTGCCTACAAAGCTGCTCCAGGCTGGAATCTTGGCCCGGGTCGACAGAGCCCATTCCCGTTCCATGGACAAGAACAGGGGCTCTTGGTGTCCTCTGGACAGGGATTGGTGATCAACTTTAGGCATGCTGGCAATTTCCCAGGACAACCCCGTCTTAGGTTCTGAACATCAGAGGCAATGGCTAAGGTCCCCCAAAGCACTTTGGTAAGTTCAGTTAGAAGCAGGCTAAGTGGTGGCCAGGATAAGCCTCAGAGAAGCTCATGCTCTTCTGGGATACCTTCGCTCTATTTAGTGTGTTTTCAGGTCTCCTGCCCATTCAGTGTTCCCTTTTCAATGCCTGTAACACCAGGAGGAGGAAGGGCCTTCTGGAATGAGCCCTTCCCCTCAAAGATGGAGCAATCCAGGTACAACAGGTTAGTCTAAAAGGGAAATGATAGTTACAGTGAGAGGGAGCTGGACCCTGATTCCCAGCCCAATGCCTAGGATTTAAGATGCTGAAGCTGGAGGCTCTTCTTTCTTCTCTCACTTCTCTATTTAGCACTCACAGGAAGCTCCAGGACCTTCCTCTTTCTTCAGTAAGCATAGAAAGGGTTCTCAGAACTAGGGGCTCCTGGCCCAGTCAGGGAGACAAGACTTAAAGCATAAAACATCCAGGCAAAAAGCTAAAAAGCAGACTCAGAATGAATGGAAGGTGTTATGCTATGCAACATATATGGGCAATGTCAGGCTTAATGACCAAGCTGAGCTAATGTCAATAAACAGAGAACTATTAGGAAATTCATTAATCAAGGTCTTGTTTATACTCCTATTTGTCAACCAAATTATTTGTTTGACTTGTGGCCTCCTTGGTTTATTATGGCCATTTCTGTCATCAGCAGAGCTGGGCTGCTGGAATTTCACAATAGGTAGTCCTGCCTCTGTCTTCAGCATGCTCCTGGTCAGCCTTCTCCCAGAATCACACCTCTCAGCAGGGGCCAAGGTCTGTCTTCAGTTAACAAATAACCATTCTTTATTATCCAGTGGTTTACCAGGCCTTAATTAATTGATTTGCTAATCGCTGTTTCCTGTTTCCAGGAATGAGCCCAGGAAGTTGACCTTTGAAGCACTCTCCTGCTCTTGGGGGCATGTCATCAGGAAGAAACTCCAGGCTGAAAACACAACTGCAAGGCCAACAGGCAGGGGAGCAGCTTTCTCAGGACACCTGAGGTCCTGCCCCACCTAGTCTTTACACACCATCTCTCACTGTCCTCCAGCCCCAACTGCACTTTGCCTTCCTCCTTCCTGAGCTCATGCTTGCCCCTCCTTCAGCATCTCCCTAGCCCCAGCCTGAAGGCCAACCTCCTCCAGAAAGCCTCTCCCTCACCACGAGGCCAGAAAGAGTCTGTCCTGTCTCTAGCTTCTGAGTTTCTTAGTCCCAATGACTGTCCCTGCTCCACTGACACCTTCCATACACAGCTTTGTGAGCTGTGCGCGTCTGTGGGTACCAGAGGGTAAGTTCAAGGGCCAGCTGACACCTACTGTCTCTACTGTCTCACAGATCTGCATCGGGTTTCCTTGGCCCCACTCCCCCACAGACACACATACAGGTACACACTCACACTTACACACACAACAATGGACCAATAGAGAGAAGTTTATCAGTAAAATGTAACTATTTCATTACACCAGAAGCTATCTGTGTTTAAAGCCCTACCCCCAAAGCAAGTAGAGAATGACAATTATCTTGGTAAGGAACAAGGGCCTTCCCACTTCCATCCCCCAAATTACACTAATTTCTGGAGTTTCCACCTTCTCTGAGCCAGTGCTTCCATTTGGGAAATAAATATGAAATGATTTCTCCATTCGAAGTGACACATCACAGGTTTCTAGGTAGCAGGCAGGGGAACCTGTCTCACAAAGGTAGACATCCTTTATGACTTTGAAGGGAAAAGGGCGAAGGGCCTTGTGGGGAGGTGGGAGTGAGGATCAGATTTCTCCAGAATCACTCGGAGTAATATCTATCCTCAGCAGCTGCCCTGTGGATTCTGACACGTCTCAAAAAAGCAGGGGTCTGGAAAAAGCAGTCAGCATCTCTTACCTTCTGCAAAAAGCTACTGTGCAGACTGTTCCTTTGTAGTTTGGGCTTAAAGAAAAAAAATCAAACCATCTTGGAAAAATCAGAAAGCAGATGCGCCCATAATTGAACTTGGCAAGAGCAATAGAAACCTCGTTATGGGTGTTACAGGCACTCACACCTCAATTAACCTAGGGGGCGTGGGGCTGTTGGTTTCTCTGCACAGATGTCAGGGTGAGAGACCCTCATGGGCAGAAGACTTAGATACCCTGAGACTCCTTCTGAAACCAAGGACCTGGGATCCCCACCCAACCCTGGCCTAGGATCCTTCTCAGAGCTTCGGAGCCTCATGTCCAGGGTAGTCCGTGGACACGGGGCCACCTCTGGTGCACCCTGGGCTGCCTAGGCCAAGCCCACCCTGGAGTGGCAGGAGCCCAGCCTGTGACCAGCTCTGCACCCACAGCCACGACCTGGTGCCGAATTTTACTATCTGCCATTTACCATTCTGACGGGGAAAACAAATTTAAAACACCTGGAAATTTATGTCTCTGATGGGTCAGGTTGCACTGTTCCATTATATTAAATAATCCAGGCTGTGCGCTTCAAAGGCCGCCGGCCTCGGGAGGCCGCCAGGGCGCGGGGCCTTTGTTAGCGGTGGGGATGCGGGCAGCCCATGGCCCACCTGCGCCTGGGAGCGCCCCAGGGTGCTTGGGCCTGAAGGCCGGGGGTGGGGAAGAGGGTGGCCTTCAGAATCAGCCCCAGGCACTGGCATGTGCTCTTTCGGAGGCTTGCTTTCCCTTTCCCTGGACTGGGTATGACTCTCATCTGCACCGGCCTGGGTTCAGAAGGTGGAGGTTTCCTTTCTCACCTGGTCACTCACAGGCTCAGTGACGCGGGGCCCCAGTCTCCTCCTCTGTGTAACAGGACCTTAGTGGCAGGCAGCTCTGTTCGCGTGGCTGACGCCCCTCCCCAGCCCCATTCTGTGCCCTAGACTTACCAGGGGGGCTCAATTGACTCTGTTCAAACTCTCAGAAGCTCTGAAGGTCAAGGTGAGCACGAAGGGTTGAGAAGATTGGAATTTGGAGGAATGATCAAACTGCTTAGACTTGGGTGGCTAGTGGGGTCAGTAGCAGAAGCTGGGAGAACGCTCAGGAGGCTCTTGCTAAGCAAAGCTCTCAAGGCCAGGCTGGTCAAGAGCAACACTGATTTGGGGGAAGAAGGAGTTCCGCACCCTGGGACCATCCGGCGAGTGACCCTCACCCAGCACTGACACTGCGGGGAGGTGGGAGGGCCAAGGGGCAGGGGTGAGGACTTGTGTCCCAGAAGCTGGGCAGGAAGGATAGGTGAGTTGTGCCTGGAGTCTGAAACCAACAGACTGGTTTAAGAACTCACATGAGGTCTTGGAAACTTCTAGAAAATGCTAGAAGATGGGATGGGAGCAGGCTCTGAGATGTTATCACCCTATGGTGAGGCCTGTGAAGCTTCTCAACATTTGTGCTACATCTATAAGATGGAGATGAAGCTTCCTGCTCCCTCTGCCTCACCGCACTGCTGCAAGGACCAGAGCGCACGTCTTCTGGAAGCACCTTGTAAACCTAAGATTCTGTAAATGAAGTCTTATTTTTGCAGTTGGGAAAAG
The DNA here is from genome assembly GCF_028885655.2 of Pongo abelii. NCBI lineage: Eukaryota > Metazoa > Chordata > Mammalia > Primates > Hominidae > Pongo > Pongo abelii. The sequence continues at coordinate 87,223,180 of NC_071997.2, read as the reverse complement.
GAAGTCTGGAGGAGGCTGGGAACATGGCAAACCCACAGCAGAAAGAGAAGACAGAGCTGGGTGTTCTCACTCCCAGCTCTGTGCTGCCCAGCTCCCGGTCCTGCCAGTCATCAAGGCTCCTGCCCCCTCCCCATGTCTCCTCTAATCCTCTAAGTGTATCATGGATCCTTCCCCAGGTCACTGGTGACACCCTGCTCAGCCACAGCACCAGAGAGGAGAGAAAACACCACAACAGTCTTCATAGAACTAAAAGACTTCCTAGAGCGCGCTTGCCCTTTGTTTTTATAGCTGCTGCTATGCGGATAAGAGTCACTAGTTCAGCTCATACTCAGGACCAACAGAACACTTCCAAAGGTGGCCCACCTCAGAGACTGGGACTCCAGAGGTCCGAGTGCCTCCGTCTAGCTGTGCTTTCTAGTGAACACGTTACTTCACCTCCCCTGGGCTCAGTCTTGTCACTTTGGCAATGAGGGCATTTGGCGGCATTCTCTGAAGCCACCCTACCCCCTTCAATGGTCTGGAACCTAAGCAGCACATTTGAATCATCTGAGGAGCTTTTTAAAAATACCATGGCCTGGGCTCTGCCCCCAGAGGTTCTGATCTCATTGGTCTGGGATAGAACCTCAGGTGGTTCTCATGTGCGGGCAAGCTCGAGGACCCCTACACTAGTTGCTATGAGGATTTTATTCAGCAAACATCAAACCCCACACGGAGTGGTCCAGGGACCAGAACCTAGACATTCAGCAGGGAGCTCCTGTGAGTTTAACTTCCTCTCCTGGAATAAAAATTTTAAGAACTCAAAAAGCACAAAAGTTGATTTTTTTGGGGGGTCTCTTTTCAAATTATGACACTAAAGTTAGGCCACCATCAGTCATATATAGGTCAGAAGGGGGCCCAGTCCTGGCCTGGATGTTAGATAAGTTTATTGGCCACAGAGAGACTAAATCTTAAAGGACCCCCTTAGCAGAAGGAATCAGCAGCCAGCGTGGCCACTCGACTGCCTGACCCAGCCCCCCAAGGTGAAGAGGCCCTTTGAGCCTCCATGCAGCAGCCCTGCCAGGAGGCATCACAGACAGTGGTCTGTGATGTATCACCGTGGTCAACCATCCCTCCAAGCCTCAGGGCAGCCTTTGAACTGGGTTGCCCTGCCCACAGTGTGAAGCCATTTCTCTGAACAGGCATGTCGGAGAATACTGCCAGAAAGTCACTCCTCGGGACCAAGTAGGGAAGGGCCTTAACGAGCAGCAAAAAGTTATCCATCAATGTGTTTAAAAGAAATCCTATGTTAACCCTTTTAAGGATACTAAATGGCAGATGTTGGTGCTTGAAGAGGCCTGGCCCAAACCGTCCCCACAGGCAGAATAGGTTCTCTTATCCCTATGTTACCTCTACAGTCAAAACCCAGAGGAAGAGCTGATCATGCGCTGCCCACCTAGTCTACTCCAGTGAAACAGGATCATTTCTAATTAGCCAGACTCTAAACAAATGGGTGCAATTGACATGCTGCGAATATTTTCCTTTCTTAAGTGATAATGATAATATTTTCCCTTTATTACGTGCTTAACTCCGATATGTTGCACAGGATGGCATTTCATAACCCCTTGAGAAAGTGAGGCAGGTATTCATGTCACTATTTTACAGATTAGGCGCCCAGCATAAGTTAATGCCAGGGCAAGAGCGTTTGTAAGCCAGGTCTCCTGGCTTATCCCCTCCTCACTTTACTATTAATTCTCTCCCCAGCTGCAATGAAGCTTACATAATCTGTGTGCTCAGCAATTTTGTTTTTAATTTAAAGGCATATGTTGTGTTCCCAATTATAATTAAAAAATGTAAAAGTATATTACGTTTAAAGTATGAACCCAAGTCTGAAAAAGTGTAAGTTATACTCATATAGAATAAAATTACCAAAATAAAATACATCAAAATATTAACCATGGTTATCTATGGATGTTGAGAATGTGGTTGACTTTCACTGTCTTTATTCTACCTTTCTATATATTTTGAGAGCTTTAAAATGAGCATGTGTTAACTTGGAATTTCAAAACAAGATGTTTCAAAAATTGAGTTTTGGTTCAGCAGACTGTGCAAGAATAAGCTTCTGTTGGCCCCATCTGCGTCATCATGAGTTTCAAAATGGCACTGATCCAGTTGGGAATGGCAATTACCAAGGGAGAGCCTGTAGTTTAGCACCCCAAGCAAAGCCCAAAATTAATGGCTGTTAGCCATCACAATGGCCAATTTATCAGGGATCACTCCAATTAGGATCGTCTCCATGACTTACAACACTAGCCCTCTGACTTCAGACAAGGCGCATCTGCAGCACAGCTGGAGCAGCTGGGTTGGAAAATCAATCACTGCCCAACAACTGTGCAACTGATGGCCCATCAATCAGAAACATAAGGCATTCACTCCATTTATAAAACACATACATTTGCTTGCAAATCTGCAAATGCAATAAGCAGCCCAAGCAGCTCCAGCCCTGGAAAAATGGCAGCACCAGTCAATTTTGCCTGTAGAGAGTCACAGACTGTCAACCCCAATGAAGCACTCCCATTGCAAGAGTCCACAAAGACCCCTGGCCCCACACTCACTGGCCCTTAAAGCCCCTACAACCCACAGGACAGAGTTCTCCAGACATATTCAAGACCTGACAACAGTCATGCTTTAACTCCATGAGAATCCATCAGTGCTTGAATAATTTCTTTGAGATCTTCTAATTGTTCCTTCCTTCCTTCCTTCCTTCCTTCCTTCCTCCTCCTCATCCCTTTCTCCCTTTCTCCCTTCCTTCCTCTCTTCCTTTCTTTCTTCTAAAATTCAAACATCAAAGGAGAAATGTCTTTTCCCTAGGTCATGGTCAGAGGAAGACCTAGTTTGTAGAACTTAAATGCACACCTGCACACAAACCAATTTCTGGGGCAAATTTACTTTCTCGGTATCTAAAAACTTTGTTGCAAGGTCCACAGACAACATCACTCCATGCAGCATTTTAGATGCCCTCAGTAAATGTATTCAGAATAAATATATGAACAGAACATTTTATAGCCATAGCCGCCTCTGTTCCCTCCAGGACATCCTAACACTGCCTCACGATGTCTCCCTCATTTGCCTGTGGAGTAAGATGAACAGTCCTTGGCCTTTGGCCTGGCACCAGGGTGGAAAGATAGCCCAGCCAATATTCCTGATCCCTACCAAGACCGCTTAATATGTTCCTCTCCGAATAATACTAATGGTAAGTATAAGCATCATATATCACTTTGTGATTTATAGATAATCTCACTTGATCCTGAAAATCCTGCCAAATAAGCGTTATCATCGCCAAGACAGATGAGAAAACTGAAAGGGAACTAAGGGAGAAGAATATTTAATAAGGATCTATCAGTGATGTGTAGCACTGTGCTAAGTAGTTTTCCAATGTGAGATCATCCATTCTTTAGGAAACCCCTGAAGAAGGTAGCATGTAGATATTATTAGACCCAATTTATAGATGAGGAATTAAGACTCAAAAAGGAAAAAGAATCAGAGAGGTTGTAAGACATACCAAGGTCACATGGTAAGTGATGGAATGAACTTGGATTTAAACCTGAGACTTCTGACTCCAAATTCTCAAAACTTTCTGACTATAGTTTTGTGAATCCAAGTATGTTAGTGGCATAGTTCTTAAAGTCACATGAGCTTTCCTGGTTGGCTGATAACCTGAAGCTCAGGATTCCTTTTCTGGAGCAGAAGACTGGACCAGGAAAACCCCCAAACAGCCCAACCTGAAGTCCAAACTCAATCTTGGGGATAGCCCTCCATGACCCACCCTAGCCCAACTCAGCCCTGAGGCTAGAGCTCAGGGTTCTGGAGGCACCACTACATGAATAGCAAGTCCAGTGTCAGGCCAACTCCCCCATCCCTGTCCTCTCAGCCCAGAACTGCAGGCTCTGTTTGCTCCTGAGGGAATGCTTCCTGAAGCTCCAGGATCCTCCACCTGCACTGGTTTGGGAAAAGAAAGACCGAGCTGCCTCTGCCTATGGCTTTCAGAGCCTTTCCCTCTGTGAGCAGGGAGTGCATGCCATTGTGGGGGCAGGAGGGAGTGCTGCAATGGGCTCCACTCCTGTTCTGAGAAACTTGATAGTGGTGTTACTAATGCATCAGAAAACTCCAGGCAGCGGAACTAGACTGCCAAACCATATCGTGCTTGGGGGTGAGCTGCAAAATGAAGAGGCAAGCGGTACACAGGGAGCTTGGGTTCATGGGGCTCAGAAATCATACTCGTAGACAGCAGTTATTGAGCATTATTTACTTGTGCCAGGTGGAAGAGCAATCGAGCTTTTCCATATGGTTCCAAGGAAGGACCACAGGGAAGAAGCTAAAGGGAGACCCACCTCAGGTTGTAAAGGGAAGAACAAGGCTATGTAGAGATACAAAGGCTGTCTTGGTGGGTAGTGCATTTCTTGTCACTGGAGGTATTCAGACATGGTGTGGAAAAGCCCTTGCTGTGAGGCTATAGATAGAATCATGGATTAGGGCAGATGGTAAGATCTGAAGATCTTCAATATGCCTTTCAACAATGAGGTTTCTGTGATTCTACTTTGGTGCCGCAGCCTGGTAGCTCCTCTCTTCCATCCTTCAAACCAGGCATTTGCTGAACAAGGAGCAAGGTTGGCCCCCCCATACCAGGAAGGAGAGGAGCTGCGGAGCTGCTCGGCTGCCCAAGGCTGCTGTGCCACCCTTGGAGTCCAGGCACAGTGCACAGGGAAGTGGCTAGGGTGGGTTATGCAGAGCTAGCTATCCCCAAGACTGAGTTTGGACTTTAAGGAAAGCTACATCTATCAGGCCCTTCCTGCATTCCCTAATCTCACAAGCTGTTTGTAAAAACTCTCAGAGCCATGGTAGCTCTTTTTGGCATTTGCAATGAACACAGAATCCAAAACTACTTTCTGTTACTGAAATAAACCCTGATTCCCAAAGAAACAGGTCTTTTGGAAGGCAACGGATTCCTTCCCTTGCTATTGCCAATTGCTGTTTTTCTTTACTTTGTAACTTTCAGATTTCCCACAGTTTGCCACTGGAAAAAATGTGGAAACAGGGCTGTCACATGTTTGAGATGGAGAGCAAACTCCTGCTGGAAAAAATGAAATCTCCAACCTGGAGCCCCAAGCCTGAGTCAAACTTTCCACTGAATCAAGATCTCTACTTACAATTTGAGAGGCAAAATTAAGTTGTAATATTCCAGCAAATAGCTGCAGCCATTCAGAATGCTACTCCTGGCTTCTTGGCTGGATCACAAACCAATGCAGAGGCAAATTTAATTACCTGTCAGGAACTAAATAAAAGGTTTGCTTCATCTAATATTCCCAGTGTGCGGGACAGCTATGAAAACAGTCTGACGCTCAATCGATTTGTTGTTTACAGAGGCCCAAAGAGGCTCTGAGACACACAAGTGGGCTACTTGAAGCTTGCGCTAGTTTAAATATTCTTTAGTGTATTTGCCAACTGCTCCCTATTCCTGAGCTACACTCAAAGCCACTGCCTATCCCCAAGGGCTCTTCCATCTGTTCCTTAAAAATATTCCATGCTCTTTCCTTTCAGATGTCAAAAATGGCTGGTAAGGCAAGTCCCACTCCATTAGATTACCCACAGCAGAATGCTCATCTCCCGCAGAGAGAATCTGGCTTTCTGAGGTCCACTGCCTACTCAGCAAGAGTCCAGGCTGCCTTTTACCTCTAGCAGCATCGGCCATCAGGGAGTCAGGGCAGAAAGGACATTTTTGCACCAGGAAACTTTGATTAACAAGGCTAAGTTCGTATCCATTGCTCTAAACCTCAGTTTCCCCAACTGCAACCTGGGGAAACCTGCCCTGCCCACTCACAGGGTTGTAGTGAGCCTAAGTGTGATGATGAGCCCGAAAGACCTGGGCTGATGTAAGGAGGTGTTACTGCTGATTGATACGTGCAATGGCATTTCATTGTCTGGAGTTGGAGATCCCAAGGCTGGGGAAGGAGCAATTTCTATCTTCATGGAAGTTGGCAATGGCAGCTGTGAGCAGCACACGGAGAACACAGAGGAAGGGCAGGGCCTGACTGTGATGGGAGATGGGCAGGACACAGCCAGCTCCCAACAAAGCTTCTCCTCCAAGGTTTTGCAGAAAGCAAAGTCAGCCCACAGAGCTGCTTGAGAGAGCCCACCCAACTTGTTTAAGGTAAGACCCTGAAGATGCTACAAAAGAAGCAGTTTGTTGGAAATGAAGGGCAAAATCAAGACTGGAGGCAGGAGCTTTAATGTTTTAGAATTATTTCTTCCCTGTGCCTAAAGTCAGAAGTATGGGTTTTTAGAGCAAGGACTCCATGTTGCTGTATCACTTGGACACGTTACTTAACGTTACTTAACTTCTCTGAGCCTCAGTTTCCTTACCTATAAAATGGATTTTGAAAAAAGTAAATAATCTTATAAGTGAAAATCATTATGTAAACAATTCTTGTACCATGCTGGCTTCTGCCAGTTTTCACCTAGACGCCTGGAGGACCTTGGTAAATAAACGGACTCATCTGTCCTCACTCTATCCTCAAGAAGGTTGTTCCAAAAAGGGCAGTGTATTAGTCTGTTCTCACACTGCTATAAAGAGCTGCCCAAGACTGGGTAATGTTTAAAGAAAAGAGGTGTAATTGACTGGCAGTTCCGCATGGCTGGGGAGGCCTCAGGAAACTTACAATCATGGCGGAAGGAGAACAGGCACATATTATATGGCAGCAGGTGAGAGTGAGTGTGTTAAGCCCAGGGGGGATCTGCCGTTTATAAAACTATCAGATCTCGTGAGAACTCCCTCACTATCACAAGAGCAGCATGGGGGAAACTGCCCCGTGATCCAGTCACCTTCCATGAGGTCCCTCCCTCAACATGTGGAGATTATGGGGATTACAATTTGAGATGAGATTTGGGTGGTGACACAGAGCCAAACCATATCAGTCAGCTTGGTGCCACCCAGGAGACACTGCAGACCTAGGTCAGTCTCCTCAACTCTGGGTCACTGGGCCAAGGAGACTTTTTCAACATAAAGGCCCTAAGCTCTTGGCATGTATGTCCTGGAATTATGAAGCATGGATTAAAGCATGGGATCTCCCCATCCAGCCCCAAACCCTGACATCCAGGCACTATCACCACACCCAGCAGGGCTCCCAGGACCAGAGAGGCCTCCTGCCCCTTTCTTCACACCCCTTAAAGACAGGTGCTGGAAGGTGCCTGACACAGCTGGGCTGGGACCAAAGTCTGTGGCTTAGTCGCCTCTGCTGGCCCTTCTGTCATTGTAAGAGTCACAAGGGGCTCTATCCATATCCCCACCTCCTTGTCTCCCACAGATCAGCTTAAAGTGTACTTTCTCTGGCCACACTCCCTAAGCCCTAGAGGGGACTGAGCACAATTTCACTCATCACCTGGCCAAACTCAGGGAGGGTCAAGTCACCCCAGCACTCCAGCAATAGCTAAGGATGAGCCAGATGAAAGCTTTTGGAGAGCCTCTGGCTTCTTTTTCTAAGAGTAGGGTAAAGAAAGATGCTCCCTGCAGCATCTTCAATGATCTAATTATCAGGAAGACACCACATTTTAAATTTCTCTCCATGGTGGCTTTTTTCCAAGGCAGTGCTAATAAAATCTCTAACCCACGTGGAGCCCCCCCACTGCTCATCAACTATTAGCTGCCCTCAGGCTGTACCAGTCTGTTTATATTATAAATAAAGGCTGAAATATGCAGCTTGCTCGGTGCAGGCTCCTTGGGGGCCGTGGGGAGTGGAGCCAGCCCCCTCCACTGCCTGCCGACCCCAGGTTGGGGAGGGATAGCCCAGCAGAGGTTTTGCCTGAAGCCAGCTCCTTTGGACATTAACAAACCACTACAAGGACCTGCGATCCGTCCCTGGAATCCTGCTTTAATTATTTAGGAGGAAGAGTGTTTTCGCTTCCCCCAAGCTCTGCAGCCCCCCAGAGCCCCCAGAATCATTGTTCAATGCTTATTACTGCCGCAGGCCCGGGCACAGTGTTGCAGAGACCTCATTTCAATATTTACCACTTAGATCACTTAAGGGCTGTCAGCTTTAATAACATTTTATCAATTGGATACTTATATTATTCACGGCTTCATAAAAATAACAAGACCTGCCTTAGCATTTCAATCATACCCGGACTAATTTCAGTGACTGCTCAGGGATTTCGTTTTTATTAACATTTAGATCCGCTGCGACTGATTCTCTTCCTGGACGCATAGCACATGAGGTGGCCACCGGCAGGCTGTGGGGGCGCGTGCGGAGCAATCTGCCCTGGGCATGTGGTCAGGGAAGGCACGGAGTTGACACGCCAAGAGGCCAGGCTGAGATCCCGCCCCATTTGTGTGAGCGTTCATGGTGGGTGGCCTGGCTCAGGGCTCTGCTAGGGGAAAACTCTCCCCCTCTAGCCTTTGACAATCTGTTCCCAGCCTGGCCTCCTTCCTCCCAGTCCTGGGGCTTGCAGCCACAGTGACTATCTCCTGGGCTCTGAAAAGCAGCGCTGTACTCCACAAGGCTCCGCCTGGAAGGCCTCCTACCTGTCTTCCACCTGCAGATCCCTACTAAGCCTTCCGGGCCCACCTCCAAGGTCACAGCCATGAAGCCCTCTCCTGCTGCCCAGGAGCCAGCAGCATGGTCGGGGCTCAGGGTATGTCTGTGGAGGGAATGGCAACCTCCTGGTCCTTCTGGTCACTTCCTGCCCAGATTCTGATGTCCCTTTCTCCCCCAGGCACCAGAGTTCTGGCCTTTCCTGAAGCCACCATCACACGCCACTCTCCCTTCCCCATCCCTCAGGGGCATGGCTTCGGAGCCTACTAGTAACTGCGAGGCAACTCCAGGCCTTTTGTCCACTGTCCATCTTGGCAACACGCCTTGGAGATGCTGTCCTTCTAGAGGAAACACCGCCTCGCCCAGCAGCTGCCACATCTTCAGGAGTGGCTCGCTCTCTCCTTTGCTGCTCCCGGGCCCCAGGGTCTTCTTCAGCGCCCTGTGGCCCTAGGCATGCTGCTGCGGCAGCTTCCTGCCTCACTGGCCTTACCTGCTCCTTTGCTCTCCAGTCATTCTCCTCACAAAGGCCAAGTTTCTTTTATGTCACTCTCCTCTGGGAAGCTTTCAAGCTTCTTCAATAAATTTTTATTGCTCTCAGAACCAAATCAAAAGTCCCCCTCTCCCAACCCCTTGCCCTGTGTGCCCGCACCCTCTGGCCTCACCATGAAGCCTTTCCCCCACTCACAGTTGGCTGGCCATCCTGGTCTTTCAGGTTCTCAGTCCACCAAGTCTGTTTCCCCCAGCACCTTTGCAATGACAGCCCTCCCAGGAAGCCCTTCCCACGGCTCCCCACATGGCTCACGCTAGCCCCTGCTTCCATGTCACCTAAGAGAGACATTCCCCGATGCCCTAATGTGGGTTTTCCCTCCAGCCCTGTCATTCTCTGTCTTGGTCCCATTTGCTACCTCCATGGGACTGATCACCACTTGCAATTTTTAAACTTCTTTGTTGATTTGTTCTGCTCCATGAACTCAGAGACTGTAACTGGTGCATAGTAGTTGCTCAATAAAAATGAACTGACTGAATGAATGAATTTATCCACTTCCTTAATCCTTTTCCCTTATGAGAATTCTCCCCATCAGCATCTTTCCTTCTCACATCATCTTGACTGTCTGTGCTGATAAAGGGAGTTTGACTCCTATAGGCCACTCATGTCACTGGTAAATGTTCAGACTAGTGTTCATGGTCCACAGACAGGAGCACAGTAGTTGAGGACAACCTCCCTTGTCAGCTGTGCCTCAGTCTGTTCATCTGTAACTTGGGATTAGTATTATAATATCTACTTCATAGGGTCATTATGAGGATTAAATGAGTTAATATATGTAAAGTGCTTAGAACAGTGCCTGGCACATAGTAAGTGCACGATAAATGCCAACTATTATTATAGTAAGTTTAGAATGGCCATCCCCATTTCCTACAGAGAAAATTGTCCCCCAACACACACACATACACACACACTCTATTTATCACACCCTGTGGGTCACAGGGAGGTGATTTAATGAAGCTGTGACTCCCTCACTTCCCTGCAGTTGCTGTGAATGGCCTTGGGGTGGGGATGGGGTGGAGGTTGGGTGAATGCTTCCTGCCAGCTCTCCAGGCAGATCTTCACATTGAGGGGGACAGGCTTTCTTGCAAGAAGGTACTTCTCATTCCTGCCTACCATCCCAAGGTAGACTCCCTGAATCTCCATAGAAAAAGCCTATTCTTTGCAATAGAGACTTAAGGAAAGTCAGTGTCCAATAACTGCTCCCAGGAGAGGATTGCCACAGCTGCATGCCCCAGGGGAGCAACCAGTGCTGCTGCAGGAAAGTAGATGGGGAAGCCTGGGGCTGGCCAGATTCCAATGTCCTTTTCTCTCCAGGCACCACTGCTGTCCTGGCTGGAGTCCTCTAAACAGAGGCAGATATTCCAGAGCTGCCAGGCTCCATTTGTGCCCCATAATCGGTACGGATTCTGTCAGTAAATTTGTCTATTGCTTGAAGCTTCTATTTCTGTTAAAGAGATGTTAAATGCCTCCCAGGTGACTGGGCTGCAAGGTTTCCAGTCTCCCAGGGGCTGTGTGGGGTGTGTGTGTGTCTGTGTGTCTGTGTGTCTGTGGTGGGGGAGCTATGTGAAGTAAGACCTATCCATTTTGACACCCTGAGTTGCCTGGGTTCTGTCCTCCCAAGTGTTCTAAATTGCAGGAGAAATTGCCCTGACAGAACCTCCTGCTGACAGACAGTGTCTTTTGTTACAGACGGAGGTGTTGATCCTTCTCTAATCAACAGCTTAATTAGGTCTGCCAAGATGAAAGAGCCATTTTTACTTTGGGAACTAATATTTATAGACAACCTTCTCCCCAACCCCTGCACTGGAGGTGTTAACAACTTGAGGGCTAAATCAAATAAAAATTATAAAACTCATTTCTTCACTCTACAAAAACCACTGGCAAACTCAGAACTCTGCAGACTGTAAGCTGCCCCATCGAGCAGCTTCATTCACTACCATAGAGCCCAGCACAGATTTTGGCACACGGTGGGCACTCAGGAAGAATTTGTTGAATCTTGAAAGAGTGGAGAGTCAGTTTGGTGGCTTCCTTCTCTAGCAGAAAACACTATGGTGTTGTGGTTAAGAGCTTGGCTTGAGAATTAGACAGTCCTGGAATTCAATCCTAGCAGCCTCACCACTCAGCTGTATGACCTTGGGCTAGTTGTTTAACATCTCTAAGCCTCAGTTTCCGTGGCTGCAAAATGGGACAATAATAATACCTATATTTAGGGCTGTTGCCCTTAAAGCCTGTATGTAGCACAGTCTTTGGCACAGAGAAGTTCCTTTAGTATTGGCTACTTGGAGCAGAGGTGGTAGCAGTAGGGGTAGAAGTGACCTCAGAGCCTCTATTGTTATAGGAAGGTCTCTGGGTGGCTTTTAAGTTATCTTGTTTTATAGACTGCTCAGTCCTGTTGAGAATGTATTAGGCTTCCTTATTTGGGAAATGAAAATTAAAACCACAGTGAGATACTACTTCATACCCACCAGGCCAGCTATAATAAAGAAAACTGGAAAATAACAATGTTGGAGAGGATGTTGAAAAATTGGAACTCTCATACATTGATGGTGGGTACAATCAATGATGCAGCCAGTGTGGAAAATGATTGGGTGATTCCTTAAAAAATTCAGCATATAATTACCATATATCCAGCAATTCCACTCCTAAGTATATGTCTTATTTTGTTCAGGATGCTATAACAAAAATACCTTAGAATGGGTAATTTATAAACAGTAGACATTTATTGCTCACAGTTCTAGAGGCTGGGAAGTCCAAGATTAAAGTGCCAGCAGATTCCGTATCTGACAAGGGCCTATTTCTCATAGATGGATCCTTCTATGTGTCCTCACATGGCAGAAGGAGCAAGGGAGCTCCCTCAAGCCTCTTTTATAAGGGCGACGATCCCATTCATGACTGTGGACCCCTCATAACCTAATCACTCCCTAAAAGCTCTACCTGTTAATACCACCACAGTGGAGATCAGGTTTCAATACGATTTTTGAGGGACATAAACATTCCGACCACAGCAGTGTATGCTCCAAAGAATCAAAAATAGAGGCTCAAACAGATTCTTGTTCACCCATGTTCATAGCAGCGTTATTCACAATAATCAAAAAGTAAAAACAACCCAAATGTCTGTCAGTTGGTGAATAGAAAACAAAATGAAGTATATTTACACAATGGAATATTATTCAGTCATGAAGAGGAATGCAATTCTAACACATGCTATAACATGGATGAACCTTAAAAACATTCTACAAAGTAAAAGAGGCCAGACACAAAAGACTATTTGCTGTATGATTCCATTTACATGAAATATCTGGAACAAGTCCACAGAGACAGAAAGTAGATTAGTGGTTGCTATGGCTGCCCATTCCTCCTTAAGCTGGGGAGATATAGGAGAATGGCCTTGGGACGGGGATACGGTGGAGGTCAGGTGAATGCTTGCTCCTGGCTTGCTTGATAATGGGTATGGGGTTTCTTTTGGGGGTGATGGAAATGGAATTAGATAGTGGTGATGGTTGCACAACATAGTTAATATACTAAAACCTACCAAATTTTACACCTTAAATTTTACATTATGTGAATTGTACCTCAATTTTAAAAAAAGAAAAAAGAATGTGTTGGGCTCCCAGTGGTTGACACTCAGCTCTCATTCCCATGGCACCCATGTACCCACTCCTGCAGGCGGCCTTCTTCATCAACTTGCTCTCTGGGACATGAACCAACAACTGTAGTCACAGCCCATACAGTATAAAACTTTCTCTAACACTTCACAATTTGCAAATCATCTTCCTATTTGATCCTTACAATAGCCATGAAGGCAGGTATTATTATCACTATTCTACAGATGTGGAAACTAAAATCCACAAATATGAAGCAAGTGGGTGAAGATCACCCAGCTAACAAGTGAAAGAGTTGGAACTGGAACGCAAGACTTCAAACCCCAACACTCTCTATTTTCCCTACTGATGATACACAATTTGTTCAACGGTGCTTTCAAATCATCACAACAGTGAGCTACTTCTGAACACAGGCCTGAGTTATCTCTGATTTTAGCCCTCAGCCTCATCTACAAAGGCAGCATTCTCGACCCTGTGAGTTGAGGGCCTCCAGAGCGCATGTCCCACAAGAAAGAGAAAAAGCTTCACATTCTGCACCTACAAAACAAGTCACTCAATTCCTGTTTCACCCAGGCAAGGAGTTGGCCTGCAGTACAAGTCAGTATTCAGCTGCCAGGTACCCCTCTATAAGTCCTGCTGATTTTGACAGTGACTAAACACCTCAAGCAAGGAGCAGTAAAGAAGTCCCAGTTTTCACTCATTTCTGTCGCCTTCCATAGTCTGCTGCATTTGGAAGAAGGCTTCTCATGAAGTTCAGAGTCTTTTACTATCAAGATGAATCAGGTGTTGGGGTCATCTAACCATCTGTGTCAAGAAGAAAAGGCCAGGCCGGGCACAGTGGCTCACGCCTGTAATCCCAGCACTTTGGGAGGCCAAAGCGGGCAGATCACCTGAGGTCGGGAGTTCGAGACCAGCCTGACCAACATGAAGAAACCCCGTCTCTACCAAAAATACAAAATTAGCCGGGTGTGGTGGCACATGCCTGTAATCCCAGCTACTCAGGAGGCTGAGGCATGAGAGTCACTTGAACCTGGGAGGCAGAGGTTGCGATGAGCTGAGATCGTGCCACTGCACTCCAGCCTGGGCAACAAGAGCGAAACTCTGTCTCAAAAAAAAAAAAAAAAAAAAAAGGAAAAGTCCAGTTGCAAAGAAGCTGAGAAGAGTGAGGAGGGCTTTCCATTCCAGATGTTAGAGGAGTGAGAGAAAGGGAGGCAGAGGAGAACCAAGGAATAGAGTGGAGAATATGCAGTGTGTGAAGGGGACCATAAGGAGCCCAGCCTTCCCGGAGCAAGAAAGGCAAAGATGAGGCTGAGAGAGCAGGTGGGAGCCAGATTTCAAAGGCCATGGACAGCAGGCTAAGAGGGAGGCCCTCTCTAGCAGGCAGTGGGAAGCCACTGGAACTTCTTGAGTAGGAAACTGATATGAGAGTTCATATTAGCCTCCAAGATATAAGTTATCGATGTGGAAAAGCCATTAAAAAGAAAAAAACACCTGCTTATTTATGGGCCTTAGATGTAGTTTCTGCGGGTGCCCAAGAAAGACTTTAATGAGCAACCAAGTTGGTGTTTGGTTGCCTCATGAGGAATGGAACTAGGGAGGTGTATATGGAAATATATACCCAAATTTTTAACTATGAGATGTTGGGGAAAGGTCCTAAAATCCCAATGCTCTCTTCTTCATTTGACTCCCCAGTACTTTGTTGAAATAGAAGCTGACCCCTTCAGAACTGGTCAGATTCAACGGATGCAAAAATAATGGCCTTCTTAAGGCTGAAAATGACCTTGAAGTCATTGATGCCTCCATGTGAAGCCCACGTTCTGAAGTAACATCCTTGCCAAACTGTTGTCCAGCTTTTGCCTGAACGCCTGGCAGTGACAGGGTTGTCACTGTCTACGGGGGTAACCTTCTCTCTCTTTAGAAATGTCTGGCTTTTAGAAACTATTTCTTTAGATAAAGTCAAAACCTGACTTCCTGTGACCTCCATTCATTGGCCTCATTCCACCTCTTGGGGCTGCTCAGAAACACATTTGCTCATTCTTGCACATGGCAGCTCTTCCATATTTTAAGCCTGCTGTTCATCCTCCATGCCTACTCAGTGAGTCTTCTCTTTGTATTTCTAATATGACACTGATTTGAAGCTCTAAACGATCCTAGTCATTTTGGTCCTTTCTCTTTTCTAACAATTCACTTTTCAGAGAAGGAAAAGTTCATATTCTGCATTTCCTCTGAGATACGCTGAACTTCTCCTCCATGGGTTAGCACAGCATAGGAAAATTCAGTAAAGAGATGGTTTTTCTCCTCCTCATCTCCCAAATGTTCCGTCTGTCTGGATGACAGCAGGGATGGGGACCTGGAACTAGACGCATCAGCTGGGATGTAGCTGCTTCTGAGGGGATGTCAAGTGTAACAGCAGAATGTGACATGAGTTAGTTAATAGGCATGAATTAGCAGGTGTGACATGGGTTAATAGGCGTGAGCTAGCCTGACAATGAAGGTCTCAAGGAGGGTCTCCCCATAGATCCAAAGATCGGACATCCAGGAACAAGCAATACCCCAAGAATCAAGCAGACAGTGGCACCAGGAAAGCTGCACAGCAAGTGGCCACACCTCAGGCCCAGGGCCCTCATCTTAAGGAAACTGGTATTCTGTGAAGGCCAACAGTTACAAGGATGCAGGCACAGAAAATTGAGCCCCAGATCTGGGTCTGGATGAGGGACTTTTCTTGGCCAGGTTGCATACCAGTTCTGATTAGTTGGCAGTGAGTCCTGGGGCCTGAGGCTAAACAAGATTCTGGTTCTACCTGCTCTTGCAACCTCATCTCTGCCCTTTTTGCTCCAGGAAGACTGGGCTCCTCATGGTTTCCACCACACACTTTGTATATTCTCCACTCTATTCCTTGGCTCTCCTCTGCCTTCTTTTCTCCCACTCCTCATCTCAACATCTGGAATGGAAAGTCCTCCTCACTCTTCTCAGCTTCTTTACGTCTGGCCTTTTCTTCTTGACTCAGCTGGTTGGATGCCCCTAACACTTGATTCACCTAAGACTCTAGGAATCTAAGACAAGATTCTAAGACTGATTCCAGAAAAAGACTTTAATGATTGATTACAAATGTCATCCCAGGCATAGGAGGGAAGAGTAATGGCTTGAATGGTTGACTATTTCCAAACCAGCAACAAAGTTTGCCTGTAGAACTGGGGCCAGGGTCAGAATGGGAAGAGAATCAAATGGTACCTGAAGTTATTGAGTCCTGATGCGGGACTGGAGTTGCATCAATTCCTCCTGCCGGAGGACAGGACTCATCTGCATAGAAGTGTATACCAGAATTTTAAACTACGAGATGTTGGGGAAAGTGCCTAAAATCCCAATGCTCTCTTCTTCATTTGACTCACCGGTACTTCATTGAAATAGAAGCTGACCTCCTTCAGAACTCATCAGATTCAATGGATGCAAAGATAATGGGCTTGTCCTTTTTTTCTTGGGATATACTTCTATATGGGGCAGATGGCAACATACTGAACCTGTAGGGGGTATGGGGGGAGAGACTGCCAAGGCTGGAAGATCAGGCAGGATTCAACAACCACAGTCTTCAGGCCAAAATGAGCTTCTGGTCATTTATAAGTCCTCCAAATTGGAGTGATGCTTGACTTTCCTCAGTTTAAGTGGCAAAGTTATGCAATTGGGAAGCATTCTGCAGAAGCAATTGTTGCAGTGAACAAAAAGAGAATTCCAATTGTTTCAGGTCAACAAAACAAAACAAACAAACAAAAAAACTTACAAAAACCAGGGGGCAGGGAAGGGAGATGAAAGGAGGATGGAAATGGTAATAAAGAGAGTCATTTCCATGATAAGTAACTGGCAAAATACTTGAAATTTATTTATGTATATTTAAAAGCTTCATATCACTACTTGGAAGGTTAGCCTGCAATGGGAAACCTGTGATAGAAACTGATCGCGTTTTCTCTGAATGACTTTATTGTAAAAAGAAAATGTACATTCTTAATGAGGCAAAGGAAGGCGGGAGGACGGAGCACAGCAAGAAGGAGGGCAGAGCATCCTGAGGTGTTTGGAGCCTATAAAGACATTTGAGTAGTATTTTATGCAAATCTAATCAGTTCACAAATCAAATCACAATTATTTAACCCATTATCACTGGCCTAGAGTAATGCCAGGCATATTATTCTTATCAACCCCTCACCCTGTCAAGACCAGGAAAAAATACGAGTGTTTACTTTTATTATTATGCATCCTGTTATGAGCGCCACAGTTGCTAAGTGCATGCAGCACCTTTAACTAAAGAAACTAATTGCAAGCCACTTTCAATATCTCTTGTTTTTTAATTTAATGTCCTCAGAGAGATATAATTGGGCTGGAGGGAAGAATTTTCACTGAAGTCATGAATTTACTATATAAATACAAACAAGAAAGAAAGCTAATACAGTAAGGGAATATGGGATTAATTTTGAAATTGTCTGATTAGTGGATTGCTGCCCATCAATAATTGCCTTATATTTTCCCAAGGCCTTCTCTTTATTGGAGTCTGGCACCGCATCTGCCCACAGTCTGTCAATCAGCCTGTGCAGCTGGGAGGGTCTGGGGAGACCACAATTGGAAGCCTGCTGGGGCACCTTGTTAGACAAAGCAATATATCCCAGACGTGAAAACACTCCCATCTCAACTCAGCTGCTAACATCTTTACACTCAATCCTTCTGCCTTGGAGCAGGACCTCAATGTGACTAAGTCTGATTTTTAAAAAGGAAAAGAAAAAGTCACAACTGCCTGTTTACATGTATTTTACAGGCCTGGGCTCTACTGGAATTGGAGGTCAGAAATACCTTCCCCCTCTCAGTCGCTAAGTTGCCTAGTAACATCCTTGAGAAGAGCTCTGCAACAGCTGGAATTTTTAAAGCAACATTGGCATCACGGGGGACACCTAAACACGCTTCAGACATTTAAAAATTAAGAAATATGATCAGAAGGGCTATGAGCAAGTGCGCAGATGGTGGGTTTCTAACTTAATCAATGCCTAAGATCTGGAATGTTCCTTAAGCTCCAAGAACATTTCCCATCTATCCTCTCCAGGCCTGGTGCTCCCAGGTCCTTAAAGACTTGATCACAGAGAAGAGAGGAGGGTCCGTTGACCGAACTCACCATAAACATCTTTTCAAACCACATGCACACGTGCACGCACATGCACACACACACACACACACACACACACACACAAGTTGCCGCCCTGCTAATGATATGTTTATGCCATGCCCATTTCCAGAAATATTTACGTCTCTCTACCTTGCCAGCAATCAGTCAAAATACACAAAAATGGATTTGCATGTAAAGATGCTTCATTTAGAAGACCAAAAATATGATAATAGAACAAAGATGGCCCAGAGCATGCTTTTTGTTTTGTTTTGTTTTGTTTTCTTATCTTCTACTGTTTTCCTTTTCTGTTTGGTAAGCTGAGCATTTGTTTTAAATTGGGATTTTGTCCTTGTGAGGTAGGAAATAAAATGATCTGGAGCCAAGGTCCCTAAACATGAGTTTATTAGTGTCAACCAAAAAGTGACTGAGGCAGATGTCAATTGATTTAGAGGCTGATTTGGCCAAGGTTGAGGACGCACCCAGGAAAGAGATACACGGGTCCCAGTAGGATCTGTGTCCTGCGCTTTTTCCAAAAAGGGTTTTGAGGACTTCGATAGTTAAAGAGGAGAGAGAGAAGGAAGTGGAGGAGGAAAGGAAAAAAAGGGGAGAGGGCAGGCAATGAAGCAAGTGGTCACATTCTTGTGAGGCTCTGATCGGCACTCAGTGAAGCTACATTTTACATGTGAGAAGAACGGAGTGGTGGGGAAGTCAAGCATGCATTCCTATCTTGCTCAGGAGATCTACATTCTACATGAGATAAAGTGAACATGTAAAGCTACAGCTGTTTGGGAGCAGAAGGAAGGTAGCTTTTTGCATGACTTAGTTCCCAAGCTTAACTTTCCCTTTGACATAGTGAGTTTGGGATCCTGAGATTTTATTTTCCTTTCACATTAGTCATTGAAAGGCAATTTCCTTTCCTCGTCACGGGGGCAGAGGTCTGAAGGACAGAGATAGCTGCGATCCAGGCCTGCGTGGTAAGAAAGCCAGCTCCTGGTACACCGAACGGCTCACATCCATGTTCACCACAGAAACCTTAGGAATCATCCATTCCTTCCTTCTACTTTCCATTTGGTTTCCAGCCTTGAAGTTGGTCACACCTTCCTCCAGTGTGTCTTCCTCCTGTGTGACTAACAAGAGCAGGTGCTGGTGCTTGGAGCACTAAAATCACCCCTGGTGGGCCAGGCGCGGTGGCTCATGCCTGTAATCCCGGCACTTTGGGAGGCCGAGGCAGGTGGATCACGAGGTCAGGAGATCGGGACCATCCTGGCTAACACGGTAAAACCCCATCTCTACTAAAAATACAAAAAATTAACCCAGTGTGGTGATGGGCGCCTGTAGTCCCAGCTACTTGGGAGGCTGAGGCAGGAGAATCACTTGAACCCAGGAGGCGAAGGTTGCAGTGAACCAAGATTGCGCCACTGCACTCCAGCCTGGACGATAGAGCGAGAGTCCATCTCAAAAATAAATAAATAAATAAAATCACCTCAGGTGGACAGCTCAGTGCGCTGGGGTACACACTTACTGTGGCCTTGCCAATTAGCAGGCCTGGGGCCAGTCTGACATTGTACATCTCCTGTTGGGAGAGAACACGAATACTTAAATCACAGAGTTGTTGTGAAGCTTAAGAGATAGAAGGCAGGTGGAAACACATTTTCAGCTCTAGTCTAGAGCGTTCTGTCAAAGTAAGGTGATTTTTTTTATTACTAATTCTTTTCATGACTGGTCATGAGTGGTA
The DNA here is from genome assembly GCF_028885655.2 of Pongo abelii. Taxonomy (NCBI): domain Eukaryota; kingdom Metazoa; phylum Chordata; class Mammalia; order Primates; family Hominidae; genus Pongo; species Pongo abelii. The sequence goes on along the minus strand of NC_071997.2, from coordinate 87,203,595 downwards.
TCAAGGCAGCTGCCTTGGCTGTTTGCTTTGCTTTGGGTGAGTGGGCAGCCACCAGCTTAGGTCACAGGTCCATGGGACTTGTACTCACAATAGTGACCTTCCCAGGTGCTGGGCTTGTGGCCCCAGGATGGAGGAGTCTTCCCTGCCTCTGTTTCTCTTTTCAAATATGCTGCCCCTCTAAGGCCTGTCAGACATTGGGCCACTTCTCACTCTGGCTTAAAGGAAATCACAATTTCTTTTCCTTACGAATTCAAACCTCCAGAAGGGCAAAGCGGTGGCAGGCAAAGTCCTTCTCTCCAGGTACCAAGTTGGCTTTTGGGACCTCTGTAGTGTGTACCTGCTATCCCTGCAAGACGTCCTCATCTTTTTCACAAGCTGATCCCATCACCCTGAGGGGGGCTGAATCTTCTACTTTTTCACATTCTTTCATCACTTGCAATGCTTCTCTTTTTCCTCTGGGGCCCAAGCCTGCCCTTCTTTAAAGCCACCCCTGACCTCATGGCTTCTAACTGCATCTCTCTCCACTTTCTCCAACCACACTAGCCCTTACTCATCTCCTCCTCCCTGAATCCTGCAGCATTCATGGTTGGTAAAGGTCACTGGACAATGATGAACCTCTATGGGCTTGCTCCTTTCACATTTGTTGAAAATTCTCTATGTGCTAAGCACTGTGCCAGGGCAGATCCACGCAAGAATATATAAAGTTATGCTGTTCCTCATTTTAGGCTAGCAATTTTCAATTGTCTGGCCTTATTCTAAGCTCCTAGAGGGCAGGAACCACGTCTTACACTATATTTTGCAAGGTTCATAGTATCTGTCAATAAATATACAGTGAATGACTCAGCGACAACCAGTGTTTGGAGAGATCCAAGGAGTGAGCTTAAACCATAGAGAAAACGATCTTGAAAATCAAAATGTTTGTTCCCCAGTCAGGACAGCAATGTCCCTTGCCTCCTAGGTGGCCTGCCCCATATTACCAAACACATGGCATTGGGGAAAATCAAAGTGTCACAAAATAGTCATGTCTCCTGTCACAAAATAATCAACTCTGTGGTTCAGGTATAACATGGAAACAGTACTAGGACTGGAGTCATCAGTGTGTTCATTCTAGGTCCAGACACGGGCTCCCTGCTTGTGAAGAGAACCCAGGGCTTCTGACTAGAGCACAAGAAGGCCACCAGGACCTGGGCCAGGGACTAGATCCATGAGATCTCCAAAGTCCCCATGGGCAGAAGCCTTAAGCCACCAAGATATAAGACTTGCTCCTGAATGGGGGGCCAGGAAACCAAGTGAAGATTCCCACAAAACCATGAGACCAGGAAGGGTGAGCTCAGGGGAGGCCTTCACTTCCAGGTTTGTAAGTGTTGGAGAGCCCTATGGCTGTCCTTGGACCTATCCTTTTCTCCACCTCCCTGAGTAACTCTGTCCAGTCCCAGGCCCTCATCTGATCAATGATGATGCCTATATTTACAGCTCCAGACCCAGACTCTTCCTGAGCTCCAGATACTTGGATGTCTGATAAGTATCCCAAAGTCAACACGTCCAAAACACATCTCATGATTCCTATCCCAAATCAGCTCCCTCTCCACATTTCCCTTTCTCAGGAAATAGCATTGCTGTTCAGCCATTCTGGCCAAAATCCTAGGAGTCATTTTTGAGTACTCACTTTTCTCTCCCACCCCACATGCAATCCTTCAGCAAGCTCTGTTGACTCCATCTTCAAAAGATACGCTGAATTTGATGGCTTCTCATGACCTCGACCACTATGGCAGTGTGTGAAGCCAGCCAACTCCACCTGCCTGGGCTACTGCTGCCGTTTTGTGGGTCTTCTTGCTTCCTTCTTTCTCCTCACTAGTCTGTTCTCCACACAGCAGTCATAGTGATGTTTGAAAACCATAAATCAAACCATGTCAGTCCACTACTCAAAATCCTCTCGTGGCTTTACTGTATGCCTAGAATAAGATCCCAAACCCCTCCTGTGGTCTACAACGCCCCGCCCAGTGTGGCCTCATTTCCTGCCATGCCTTCCTTGCATACTGGGCTCTGGTCACTTTGACCTTCTTGCTCTTCCTTGAACCCTGTTTCTTGCCTCTGGACCTTTCTACCTCCTCAGTGTTCTTCTCCTGGGTCTTTGTATAGTTCCTACCTCATTTCACTCTCACATCCACTCAAATACCTTCCGAAGAGGATCTAGCCCATCTACTCTCCCTTCCCCACGTCCTCATCACTCTTCACCCCCTTTCCTTGTTTATTTTTCTTCATCGTCACTAACTGAAACTATCTATTTTGCTGTCGTTGTTGACATCTTCCCCATATCAGACCCATGAGGGTAGAAATTTTGTCTTTTTTGTTATTTGTTATATCCTTAGGGCTTGAATCGTGTTTGGCACATAAGAGGCACTCAAGGAATATTTGCTGAGTAAATTAGTGAATGGATAAATAACCTCTAAACTTAATGCTGTATTACTATACTCATGATCATGTACATAGTAACTCTCATGGAGTAATTTTTAAAACTAAAAGCCCTAGATTTGTAGGAAGGCCTTTCTTCCTGGGGGAAAAATGGTCCCCAAAAGAAAGGAAAACACTAGAGTTGCTGACAGGACAGTGCAGACGATAGAGAGAATGACTAGTTGCCTTCATAAAGCAAAACTCAGATTTTGCAAGGTTGAGAAAGTGTGGCTGGGCCTTTCCTCCTCCCCCTCATTCTTGTCTCAAAGTTCCCCTGCCCCTGTCCCAAGACCTCTGAACTATTAACACTTGCACCCTAGTTCCAATTTCTTGCAGCAGAACTGAGACCACACTGGATCATTTCACCAAGACTTCACCAACTCATGGAAACCGAAAGAAATGCTTGGTATACAGTGAGCCGGGGGCTGTGAGAGGGCATACGGGAGGAGGAGGAGGAAAGAGCTCTGGCAATGTTCTTCCCTGAGGGCCGGGCTCACTGGCATTGCAGCACGGCCACTTTGGAGAAGACAATGTAAGGTTTGGGAGGTAGAAGGAGGACTTCGAAATGGAGATGGGAAGGTGCTTATACTTCCAATTGTTTATGTCCATCTTCCTCACCACTCATGAGAGATGAAAACTTGAATCCCAGTTTTTACAAGAAAACACCGTGCTTGGAGGCAGGAGTGGCAACAGGTCTGAGTGCCGCAAAGCTGGTGCTTTTTAATCGCCTTGGATCCCCATCCCACGAGGACCCATGGAACCAAGGGCCACTTCTCCAGCTGGGGCTTGAGGAACACCGGAAGTGTCCACTTACAGTCTACGGCTTTAAAAAGCCTACAAACATGTGTGCTGGCTTGTTTTAAAATAAATGGTGTCACCCCTGGTTCCCCATGATTCTCACACCAAAGTGGGAGTGGGGGAGCCAGCAGGGGAAGGAAAGCTCTGAAGCAAAGCTGCTCCCTAACCATAAGGCCAGAACCAGGCTAGAAACATGACTGATGATGTGATAAGCGGGTGCCTGAACCATACGGAATGCAAAACAGGAATTCCAAGGTAACTGGCTGCATCTTAGGAACACAGTTTCCATTTACCCACTTGGAACAGAACAATCTGTAGCATAAAAGGAAAGTAAAATTTGGCAGGGCTCATTGTAAGCTGGTGAGGAGGCATGAGTGGAGAGAATTCCTAAAAGAGATCCTAACATAATCAATCACTTGAAGCAGGAGGCAAAAAGCTGCTTTCAGAAATAGATCAAAAGGGTTGGATTGGCCCAGGCATGCACACACCGTATCAATCTCTGGCCCAACCGTGCGAGGCTCCAGGCATCACCTCACAAGCGTGCACAGAGCAGCCTGGTTTTATTTGTAAATGCACAGGAACCACCTGAAACCCAACCCCAGGGTAAGGCTGATGGGGCAGGGGCCATGTGGAGTAGGAGTTAGGACCAAATGGAAATTCCCTTGGATTTATTTTCCTCCTGATTTCATGCCGGTGGAACACACACTAAATTCATCCCCAAACTGACAAATTAGTGGGGCCCCATCTAAGAGCTGGAAAAGGGCCTGAGGCAAGAAAGAAAGGCCAGGGCTGGCTGGTGCCAAGGACAGAAGACCTGCCTCCCTGGCCTCTACCTGCATAAACTCAACTCCCAGGAACTGAGGCCACTCCTGTCTCTCATCTCTGTGCTCAAGGCTTTGAGCCCAGTATCCAGCCTTAGTTCACCTAAACCTCTGCCCATGTAAGCGACTATATTAGTACCTTCTTTATTTACACAGAAGACATTAATTATATACTTTGTGGTCCATCTTACTTTTCTCACTTTTATCTTTTCTCACTTTACAGTATCACTTGGAAATATTTCCATATTAACTTTGGTCCTATGAAAGAATTAAGCCCAAGCACTTTAAATCAGCAATGAATATCTGGAATTACGTTTTCTCCTATGCATTCAGAATGGCACTAGTCATGTACAATGCTTGGGAGAATTAAGAAAACAGTCACTCAAAACACTTTCTGTTTTCTGGGGTTTGGATGAGGACGTGGGTTAAGAAAGGCTGATGGAGTATGGTGAACTACAATTTAACCAGTCCTGTATTGATGGACATTTAAGTTGTCCCCTCACCCCTCTTATTTTCCTATTACAAACAATGGTGCAATGAATATCCTTGTAACCATAACTTGGAGAAGTTTGGTGGATATCTCTGTAGAGTCAATTCTTAGTGCAAAAATGCTCCACAGCTAGATTTTAAGCTCCTTCAGGATAGCAAAATGTTTTAATCATCTTTCTTGCTCCCTCACTTAGCACAGTCAGTATATAGTAGGGACTCAATAAATACTCGTTGACATGGATTAGTGAAAAAGATACAATCCATACCCTGAAATAACAGAGCCATAAGCACAAAACAAACAACAAAAAATGGTTTATTATAAAGTGGTAAGAAAAGTGGTATGGACCTGGTAAAAAGTGCTGCAGGAACTCCAAATTGAAGGTGTTAGGTCTTCGATTTTTACACTTCTTCCTACATCTGAATTTTATATAACATTGCTAATTAACATCTCATTCCAAGAGACCAACAATGGATAGATCACTCCTGCCTTCTTACTCCTGGAAATAACAAGCAGGTGGAAGAAAAAGAACCTGGTCAGAGCTTATTCCTGTCATTGTAATTTTTGGGAGACATCTAGAACATCACAGACAGGCCTGATTTCAAAACACAATCTTCTACTAAATTGACTGGCTCAAGATGTTAGTAAAAATAAATATATATATGGGAAAATGCTAGAATTTGGAATTTCATATTTTCCTATCTAAAATAATTTGGATCAGGGCTACTTATGAACATATCCCACTGCAAACGAGCAGTTTCTAAATTCATACTGTACCACAGATAGGAGGATTCCAGGCTAGCTATGGGATTTGGGACAACTGTTGTTCACTTTGATACTAGCTGATATTTCATTAAGATGATGTCATCATTATCTTATTAGTAGCACAGCACAACACTGTGAGATTGTATCACCATTTTGCAAATTGGGAAACTGAGGCACAGAGAAATTGAGTACTTGACATCCCATAATTCCTAAATAGCAGAGCTGGCTTTGAATGTTATAAATGTTAAATATTAAAACCAGCTTTATAATACAATATTTTACAATATTCTTTCTTGATTTATTAATATTAGACATTACCTATTAATTTCTTATTTCAGTAGATAAAGCTCTCTTCAACCTACCCCCTTCCTTTCTTTCATCTTCTTTTTATAGTTATATTATAATTTTTTGGTTAAATCAATAGTCAGAGTTTACATTTTATATGATAGGGATACTACTTTTAAAAACATTTAATTAATACTTTTATTTTTACCCTCAAATAGTTATTCCCCACAGAAAAGCATGCATATGTGTGTTCACCAAGAAGACAAATACAAGAATGTCCACAGCAGAATTACTTATAATACCCTCCTACTAAAGCCAACCCAAATGCCCATCGACAGTCAAGTGTATAAATAAATTGTGCTATACTCATATAATTGAGTACTCTACATACATAATAATCAACGAGCTATTTTTATATGCAACAAAACAAAAGAATCTCAAAAACATAATATGGAGCAAAAGAAACCAGACACAACACAGTACATTAATCTAATTATATAACATACAAAAACAGACAAAACTAATACTTCAGTTAGACATAAGTACAGTGGATGCCCTTGAGGGAGGCATAATGACTGTAAAGAGGTGAGAGGGAGGCTCCTGTGTTCTGGTGATGTTCTAGTTCTCCATCTGGGTCCTTTATATATGAGTATATTCGTATGTTCACTTTGTGAAAATGTAACAATATGTATACTTAGAATTTCTGTATTTTTCTATATGTGTTTTACTTCCATAAAAAAGTTTTTTTAATCATTATAAAAAGATATTCACATCTTTATTATCTTTTGACCTCCCAGATTTTAAAGTTTTGTTGTACTTGTAACATCTCTGTTTTTACCTTCTCCTCCCAACTTTTATTACTTTAATGCTTTTTCACAATATCTTGGTTTATCTATGCTTATATTTATATTCTCTTCTGTTATCAAAAACCCTACATTTGTTTTAGTTTTAGTTCTGCAGTTAAATAGACTCAGGGCTCACCAACAGATTATTTTCCTGTAGTTTTCCAGTCTTCTCCTAGGTAATTAAAATGCATGCTCTTATTCATCAAAAAAGCTCAATGAAATAATATTCCCTCCACTATGTTCTCATATATTCAAAACGGTTTGTTGGTTACTTTAGTACAGTATTAGAATGGTAGTTCAAGAAAGTATGTTCTATTGTCTTTTAGTCACTCTGAGGCTTGTCTGTTAAAGCCCTATATTACCTCCTATAAGAAATCAATTTCTTTCCTTCTTTCTTTCTCTCTTTCTCCTTCTTTTCTTCTGTTCTTTTCTCTTTCTTTCTTTTCTCTTTCTTTTTCTTTCTTTCTCTTCCTTCCTTTCTTTCTCCTCTCTTCTCAAAGGATTCTTTGATATGAAGTTCAGTAATTTTTTGAGGATATATCTCTAAGTTGACCATATGGGCTCGTTTTTTTTTCTGGCTGTGTCCTTTCCATATAAAGATTCATACCTCTCTTTCATTTCAGGAAAGTTTTTTTATCTTTAAATATTTGTTTAGTCCATTATTTCTGCCACCTTCTTTGAAGACCCTACATTGAACCCCTTGGTTTGTCTTCCATAACTATCATTTCTCTTCTAAGCCTTTCTACTCATTCACTTGCTTTCATTTCATTTCATTATTTTTCTCATTTCTATTCTGTACGCTAATAGTCTTAAATGAAGAATGCATACCCCTGGGCAAAGACTTTCCTAAGGGTATGTAAGCATAGATAGTTTTAAGAGCATCAATTTCCATGTTCTCAATTTCTTTACATATTCTTTCCAAAAATCAATCTGCCAGGAAATATATCTTAAGTCGAGATGTTTTATGAGTTATTTTTTTCCCAGCTCCTCTTCCCAAATCACTCACCATCACTGGTGTTGGTGAAGGCTCTTTTAATCAAGGCACCATAAACTCTCAGTAGGGCTTCATATCTTTCCTTCTCTCATATATATTTATAATAAGTTTGAAGGAAGACATCAAAAACTGAGAATTTTGCCTGTGTTGGCATGTTCTGAATTCATTGTAACATGGGGACACAAAAGAGATGACAAATTTTGTTTATTAATCTCACCTCTTCCAATCCTTAATTATTGTCAAAAAGAGCACTGCTGTTCAGGGAGAGACTTGTGAGGGCCCGCGGGGGACAAACTGATGACAAGCCCTGGCTCTTATCTATCTTATCTGCATATCCATTAATCTAAAATTTTGAGTATTAATATTTATTTTTAAATGATATCTCTACCACAACTTGTTCTTTCTGAATGTCCACCATTCTTGGTGATAGAGCTTAGAGAATTCTCTCATTCACCCATGCCCTGGTCCCTTCAGGGGTATATCCACATGACTTTGAGGAGGAGGAAGTGAACAGTTCCACACTCATTTCCAATGCTCTAGCAGGTTAGCGTCACATCTGGAAATGGAACAGATACCTAAGTTAGGGGTTTGTATTTCCTTGAACATTTATTCAGACTGGTGTGAGAAACCTTTTCATTAACTTTTGCCAATAGAGTATGCTATAAACTCCTGTTGATTTTTTATTTGAGCATACATCTCCTTCTCACTGCTACTAGTTAACCACTTGCTCCTCAATCACTCTGTTTTGCCATGCAGTTGTTAGATTTATATTATATCAGGGATATGCTATAGATACCACTGTAAATAATGCCCACAGTAACATTTATTAATAAAGTTTTTATAAGTCCTCCACTTAAACAATGGCCCAATAATTTCCTTTTGCTGTTACTTTCCATAAAGTAGTTTAAATTGCATTCTTAAAAGTAGAACATCTACCTCTACCCATGTAGGATAAAATATGCCCCAAACATATTACAGAACATGATATCCTGAACTTTACCAGTGCAACTTTATTTAATTAGAGATAATTCCTCCCCTTCAGATGTTGATTGTGCTTCTCTAGTCATATCAAACACATCACTATAAACATGCTCCTTTTCAACCATTAAGTAAATGACTAACTTATCTCTACATAACAACTGTCAAGGATACAACTCTCTTCATCTGTCTTGCCTTTTTAAGACATTTTAAGTTGTCCTAGAAAAGTCGAATTCACCATGATTATACTTTGTTCACAAAACATGGACAATTTCTAATTTTTTAAAGTGAAACTGTGAACTGAATTTCCAATTTTATGCTGTTCTTTTTTAAAATCTGTTTAATTTAAGCTACAAAAATGAGGATTCTCTAAAAATAACAAGAATAATAGCAATTTGATAAATCATGAAAAGACTTTTTCTGGGAAAATTGAGAAATCGAGAAATTGAATGGCTCTAAAGACTAGAAAACAAAATCTTTTGCAAGTTAAGTGGGTTCTAATTCCTGGGTTCCAACAAAATTGAGGGAAGATCTAATCAAGTTAGATCATTAAAAAGAATTTTTGATGATCATGGTATAATTTTGGCACATAACATGAAAGAATTTCCAAGTCTTTAGTGAAATTACAAAAAATTAGACTACTTTGACCTCCATCTACTTATTTATGTGATCAGCTCTATCTATAAAAACTGAAAAGAAGAACAGAATTGATGCTAAGCCTGTCAAATCCTGGAAATAAGTCATATTTATATATGTACCTATGGATACGTAAATTGAAAAATGCCTCATCCAATACCATTAAGTGGTAATTTTCTAATAAACTTTTATTTTATACATTTAATCGTTATTTATCAAAATTTAGAACATTTATTTTGCTTAATTGTATACTACTAAAAATTATATGGTTTTGGTTGCAAAGAAAAATGATAAGGTAATCAATGAACATCTTTTAAATATAAAGATATTGTACTGGCATAAAATTATATGGAAGAAGTGGAAAGGAAATAGGAGTTAAAGGAAAAAAGAAATGATGTACAATATTGGACTACTAAAAAGCTCATGCATTTCGGTACATATCAAAGCATTGTGATATTTAGGTCTGAACAGATAATTTAAAAGATTTATGCAAACAGTTAAAAGTGGCTGTTGGGTTGTAGTTTGCTAACCTCTGGTCTAGACCTAAGAAAGTGATGGAAAAAAAATGTTAATAATGTAGATGAAACTTAAAAGTGTGTCATGTCTGTAGCCATTACATTGTGAATAGGAAAGAAAAGTATCTTTCCAAAATTCAAAAACTATTATCCAATTCAGCAAAGTCAGACACACCATTGACAACTGAACTAGTGAAATTCCAACATATGTCTTTATTGTTTCACTTGCATCTTACTTGTTAATGTAAACAAAAGCATCCATCAATGTGCATGTCAGAATCACACTTGGAGAGTCGGCTGCTAAGCATTTACCAGGAGCACACACCACTGGGCTTCCATGTGGGATTCCTCGTTTAGTTGAACTCCTTTTGCTTCTCAAAACCAATTTTCTTCTCAGGACGCTTATCCCATCAGCCTATGCATTTTCTTCTTGCCATCGTTCACAAAGATTAGGTCTTATACTTTAGGATGTTTCCCTCAACTCTGAGAAAGATGTTTGCTAAGGCACTTCTGACATTTGCAGGATGAATCCTCTCTGCTGCTTTCTGCATGCTCTCCTGTTTGAGCTCCACAGCTTTTGTTTTTATCCAGGCTGTATTATCTCTGCCTTTTAATCAAAGTATTTATACTTAAAGTAATTACTGATTTATTCAGATTTAAATCTTACTATTTATTTTTTATTTGTCCCATCTGTTCTGTGCTTTCACTCTTCTCTCTTGCATTTTAAATGAAAAATTAATCAAATTATTTTTTATCATTGCATTTCCCTTTTGATTAGCTTGTTAATTAAACATTATTGGCTGGGTGTGGTGGCTCATGCCTGTAATCCCAGCACTTTGGGAGGCCAAGGCGGTAGGATCGCTTGAGCCCAGGAGTTCAGAAACAGTCTGGGCAATATAGTGGGGCACCGTCTCTACAAAAAATAAAAATAAAAATATTAGCTGGTTGTAGCATGCACCTGTAGTCCCAGCCACTCGGGAGGCTGAGGTAGGAGGATTGCTTGAGCCCAGGAGGTTGAGGCTGCAGTGAGTGGTGACAGCACCGGTGCACTTCAGCCTGGGTGTGTCACACACACACACACACAATTATTGTACTACCCTTTTTGTGGTTCCCCTAGAGATTATGACATGCATCTTAATTTGCTAGGATCAGATATAAATTTATATTTTTACCAATGCAGGGTCTATAGAATATTTTAGTTCCCTTTACTCTTTTCCTGTCTTTTGTGCTATTATTGTCATGAAGGTTTTTTTTTTTACATATTTTAAACACCTCAAAATAATATAAGTGTTTTTATACAGTCAGTATTCATTATATATATATATATCCACATACTTTTCTGGTTTTGGTATCAAGGTAATGCTGGTTTCATAGAATGAGTTGAGAAGTATTCCCTGCTTCAATATTCTAAAAGTGTTTGTGTAGAATTAGTATTTTTTTCTTAACTGTTTGGTAAAATTTCCCAGTGAAGCTATCTGGACCTGAAGTTTTCTTTGTAGTAAAGTTTTAAACTATAAATTCAACCTCTTTAATAGATACAGCACAATGCAAATTATCTATTTCTTTTTGATTGAGCTTTGGTAGTTTGCACTTTCATGAAATTTTTCCATTTTATCTAAGTGTTGAACTGATTGCCATAAAGTTGTTATTTTACTCTTTTTCTATCTTTTTTAATATGAATAGGCTTTGTGGTTATGTTAACTCTCTCATTCTTGACAATGAAAACTTGTGTTTTCTTTTTTTTTTTTTTCTGATCAGCCTGGGTAGAAGTTTACCTCCTCCTTGAGCCCCCCAACCTCCCACCCACGGAAAGAATCAGTTTTTGGTTTCACTGATTTTTTTTCTATTTCATTGATTTTTACTCATGTATTATTTTCCTTCTTCTGCTTATTTTGGCTTCATTTGCTCTTTTTTTTTCTTTCTTTTTTTTTTTTTTTGAGACGGAGTCTTGCTCTGTCGCCCAGTCTGGAGTGCAATGGCATGATCTCAGCTCACTGCAACTTCCACTTCCCAGGTTCAAGTGATTCTCCTGCCTCAGCCTCCCGAGTAGTTGGGATTACAGGCACCTGCCACCACACCTGGCTAATTTTTGTATTTTTAGTAGAGACGGGTTTCACCATGTTGGCCAGGCTGGTCTCGAATTCCTGACCTCAAGTGATCCTCCCGCCTCAGCCTCCCAAAGTGCTAGGATTACAGGTGTGAGCCACTGCACCCAGCCTGCTCTTCTTTTTCTAGCTTCTTAAGGTAGAAGTCAAGATCACTGACAGGACTTGAGGGCAAGAATCCCAAATAGAAGGGTAGTACATTTTGCGTAAGTTTTCCTTTCAGTGAATCTGCTGATCTTAAAAGCTTATGCATAAGAGTTGAAGAAACAAAGCAAAGAGAAGCAGCTTAGAACCTGGGAATCCAGGTGGGTCTTCCAGCAATCTCTCAGGCTAGGTGACAGAAATTAGAGATCAGTTCCTACCAATGAGAGGCCCTGGTGTACCTTCTAGCCTTCCTGTTAAGATGCTGGAAGAGTAACAGCACAGGTATAAGTTGGAAATAGAACAGCATGCACAAAGGACTGAAACTCAGCTTCAAATGAGCTCATTCCAGACTAGATTAAAGTGATCTATTCCTACTCTGCCTACCTGCCAAATAGTAGTAAATCTTCTCTAGAAAATGAAAACATTGGTCAGAGACTCAAATTACACTTAAAATTTTCAAATATGGTATCTGGCATTCAATCAAGGAATTACCAGACATGCCAAAAGATAGGACCAGTTGAACAAAACCAAGGAATAAAACAGACTTGAGAACAGACTCACAGATGATACAGATATTAGAGTTATCAGGCATACTTTAAAATAACTGTGATTAATTTGTTCAAGACAATACTGGGCAAAATGGAGAATTTCACTAGAGAAGAATTATCAACAATAAAAAGAATAAAATGTAAATTCTCCACCTGAAAAACACAAATTGTTGAAATTAAAATTTTGCTAAAATTAAAAACTGAATAGACAATGAAGAAAAGAGGATTAACTAAAGGACAGGTCATTAGAAGATATCCAGAGTGAGCAGAGACTTAAAAAGGCTGGTTTCACCAGTATATGAAAATGTTAAAACTAATCAAATGGCACACTTTCAACATATGCAATTTATTGTATATCAGTTATTCCTCAGGCACGTATTGTTGCCACAATGGAACAAGAATCATGGTGGCATCATATTTCTTTTCTGTAAAATCATTTTCTAGAAGACAACAGAGCAATAATTTGAAAATTCTCAAAAACTACTACTTTCATTCTAGAATTCTATGCTTAACTAAATTAGCAATTATGTGAGGACTATTTTTAAACATGCAAGTCGCAAAGTATTTACATCCTGGGCACATTTTTTGAAAAAATCTTAATAACGTATCATAAATAGAAAACGGAGTACAAGAAAAAAGACTGAAGCTTCAAGAAACAGTGACACTTACCTAAGAGTGTGACAAAAAGAAATCCCAGAATGACAGATAAGCAGTAGTTCCAATTGGACCACGGAAAAGCTATCTTACAGAAGACAGTGAGTTTTATCAAAAGGCTGTATGGTGAAGAAGATGAATGTTTTAATGTTATGGTGAATGTATGTATTGTATATATTAAAATTAATGTGTATAATGTATATATGGAAAATAAAGAAGAAAGGTAATTAAAAGCCTAGGTGGGCACTGTACAAGAAATGTGAAGCAACTAAAATAAAGTACAATTTTCTCAGTGTATAAGAAAGATAATTAATTTAATGTGATGCATGGAACATTCTCCTTCAAGAGGTAGTGACATAGGATTCTGTTTCCTTCTCTGAGGTTTCAATAACACTGTTTGACTTCACAATTCACCACATTTTCACAGTCCACTGTATATGTTCAGTGTATAATAATTTAATCAAATGCTATTTTTTTCCAGTTATAGTTACAGAGAAGAATATAAATGCCTTAAATCTCAATGTTGTAAAAATAATGAAATACTAGCAGATGTTGCAGCGTAAAATTAGAGAAAGAAGGAAGAAGGAACTGTAAATATGCTTATTTTCTTACTTTACAAGGTGATATACATATATACCTATATTTTATATATATACATATATATTCTAGATTGGCAAAAATAGAGGTTTAAATATATTAGGTAAAATTTGAAAATAACGAAGAGAAGAACTAGACTATTAATACAATTATCCGTCTCTCATTTTAAGATGGAGAAATATATCTCTGACCCCATCTGCATTCTAAAAACCAATCAGAAAAAAAAAACAAGAATAAAAATGGAATAAAAAACTCTGGCTAAGAGGATATCAAGAAACACCTATGACCTGAACTTTAATATTTATAAAGAAGTGCTGCCAAGTGCAGTGAAGGTCAGACCAGGGTGAGAAAGGAAGCCAAGAGGCCATGCTTATGGCTGCAGATCCCACACAGAGTCAACAGAGCACATTTTTCCAAGTTAGTGATGTATCTGGAGGAGCAAAAGAAACAGTTCCTTGTTTGAAAAAGCCTAAGGTTTAAAACCTGGCTACAGAATTCTCTATGACACCCTTTTGAAACAATATACACATGACATTCCTGCAAGAGAACATTTTGAGAGAGTTCAGAAAGTAAATAGGTGGCCTCGAAGCTAGCAAGTCTTGTAAATTAAAATTTTGTGAAGTCTGAATTCACAACTACAATACACTCCACTGAACCTTACATATGTAAGGCCTCGTTGTAAGTTAGGAGGACTTCTTAGTCTAGACGTTGTCCAAAACCTCTGAAATCGCTGGGTGTGGTGGTTCACGCCTATAATCCTAGCATTTTAGGAGGCCTAGGCAGGAGGATCGCTTCAGCCCAGGAGTTTGAGGCCAGCCTGGGCAACATGACAAAAACCTGCCTCTACAAAAAATTTAAAAATTAGCAGGGTGTGCTGATAGGCACCTGTGGTGCCAGCTGCTTGGGAGGCTGAGGTGAGAGGATCATCTGAGCCTAGGAGGTTGAGGCTGTGGTGTGCTATGATCGTGCCACTGTACTCTAGCTTGGACAACACAGTGAAAACCTGCCTCAAGCAAGCAAACAAACAAACACCTCTGATATCTCTCTCACATTTTCTTTCCCCAAAGAAAGTCCTACACAGAAGGAGTTTGTGTCCAAAAATGAGAATACCCAAGAAAAGGAACCAGGGGGTGGTTTCACGACTCTGTAAATATGCTAAAAGAAATTGAATTGTACACTTTAAGTAAGAGAAATATATTGTATGTGAATTATATTTCAATAAATCTTTTTTAAAAAAGAAGCCAGGAGACAAATTCATTACAGAAAAAAAGGCAAAAGAGATAAAACAAATTTGGCATTTGCCAGGAAAAAAATTTATTGTAGGATAGTTGAAAATTATCCCACATATTATAATTTCATATGGATTCAACGAACTTGGTGAAAAAGTGGCCATCGTGAAGGAAGAGTTCAAAGTGCAGATAAAAGAAGTGACAAAAGTAATGATAAGACAACATAAGAAGGTAAAATGAAGCCCAGGAAAAACGTAGAGGAGAAAAGTAATGACATCACAGACATAGAAATCACAGAAAAAACAACAGATATTGTTGAAAAGCTAAAGAAATGGAGGACAGGTTTAAGAAAACTGAGCACAAGAAAAAGAATTTTAAAGAATTATAGAAAAAATCATACACATGGGAGACAGCTGAGGGAGAGTTCACGTTCAATTATGGATTCTTCAGATGACAACAAGACAATCAAGCACACACAATTTTCAAACTGTAATCCAGGAAAATTCTTCTGAAATAAAAGACTTGAATCTATAAACAGGCATACCATCTTTCAGGAAGAAGTAACCAAGATGAATCAGTGTAGAACATACTCTGTAAAAGTTACTGGACTTTAAGGATATGATCTTTCAGACAAAAATCAAATTGCTTCAAGGGACGAGATAGAAATCAGGTTGGCTTCATACTTCCTTAAAGCAACAGTCTACATTGCAGAAATTCACTATCTTCAAACACCTCATGGAAAGTATGACTCAATAATTTTATTTCTAGCCAAAGTATACTTCAAGCATAAAGGCAACATGCGGATGATTTCAAATATACAAATATTCAAAGAACACAGTTCCTAGGGCTCTTTCTTCAAAAAAGCTACTAACAATTAGCTCTGTCAGTTAAAGACAAATGAGAATGAAAATAATTAAATGTCCAATACAATAAGTTACAAAAAGAATAACAAAGTAATCTTGAGAGCAAAAGAAGGGAAATATTAGTAAAGATAAGATCAACAATTAAAGAACTAGAAAAGAGAAGAACTGTAGGACAAACACCTCCTAGAGAATGTTCTTAAGGAAAAATAAAGGGTAAACTTTTACCTAAGCTAATCAAACAACATAAATAAAAAGGGAAGACATGAATAAATAATAAAAATGAGCATAAAGAAATAAGCATAGATATTGAGGAAATTAAATTTTGAGAGAATACATTGCTCAGCTTTATGCAAATAAATGTAATAGATAATTAGCTCGAGAAAAACGAATTATCAAAACTGATCCCAGAAAAGACAAATCAATTTCTAAAAAATTTTACAAGTTAATTATATCAAATATTTAAGGAACATAAAACCTTAATATTATCTAAATGCTTCCAAAGTATAGAAAGGAAAATTTCCAAAATCTTACCAGCTCAACATTAACATAGTCTAATCCTTAAACATTATAAATAAGGATATTAGCTGGTAGATTCTAGTCTATTATTAAGCAAATATATATCATGATCAAGAAAGACTCATACAAAAAAATGCAAAGGTGGGCCGGGCGCGGTGGCTCGTGCCTGTAATCCCAGCACTTTGGGAGGCCAAGGCTGGTGGATCACTTGAGGTCAGGAGTTCGAGACCAGCCTGGCCAACATGGTGAAACCCTGTCTCTACTAAAATACAAAAATTAGCTGGGCATGCTGGCACATGCCTGTAATGCCAACTACTTGTGAGGCTGAGGCAGGAGAATTGCTTGAACCTGGGAGATTGAGGTTGCAGTGATCTGAGATCATGCCACTGCACTCCAGCCTGGGCAAAGAAGTGAGACTCTGTCTCCAAAAAAAAAAAAAAAAAAAAAGCAAAGGTGGTTTATTATTAAGAAATCTATTATTATAACTTACACATAGATCAAAGGAGAAATACTGCAGAAACATTTCTGGAGATGCTGCAATTCATCTAACAACATTTCATATCTCTGCTGAATTACAAAAAAAGTGTATTAATGCAATACTAATAGATGAGTAGTTCCTTAACATGAAGAATATATTATTTTATTTCAAAGGCCAGAAACTATACAGTGAGTCTCATTAAAATCAGAAACAAAATAAGGGTGTACAACATTATCACTATTACTTAACTTTGGGCAATACTAGCCAATGTCATTAGGGAGGAGAAAGAAAAAAAATTAAGATCAGAAAGGAAAACAAAGAAAACATTATTATTTGCAGATGAGATGATACTACGCCAGAAAGCCCAGAAAAATCAACTAAAAAAAAATCCCTATTTCCAAAAGTAAGAAAATTTAGCAAGGTGGTTGAGAACAAAATTAAAACACAAAAATCAACAGTTCTCTCGATATAAACAATAATCATCTAGAAAATATAATAGAAGTAAGTATCCAATTTATGTTACAAGAAATATAATAGAATCCTTAGGAATAAACCTAAGAAACATGTATTATTTAAATGAAGCAAACTTGAAAACATTATTTAAGGCCATTAAAAAAGACTTGAATAAATAATAAG
This sequence comes from Pongo abelii, assembly GCF_028885655.2. Classification (NCBI taxonomy): domain Eukaryota; kingdom Metazoa; phylum Chordata; class Mammalia; order Primates; family Hominidae; genus Pongo; species Pongo abelii. The sequence continues at coordinate 87,186,250 of NC_071997.2, read as the reverse complement.
ATGTATCATATTCTTAGATAGGGATGATGGTAATGACGGCATCCTCTCCAAATAAATCTATAAATTAAACTTTCTAAATAAAAACATTGACACCATTATTTTTGGAATAAAGCAAGAAAAAAGCAATAAGGGATAATCAGCCCTACCCGGTACAGAAAAGCATTATAAAAATTACAGTAATTAAAGTAGTTTGGTACCAGCAGATGAATGGGAATATTTATGGAAAGGAATAGATATCCCAGAAACAGATGTAACTATGTATCGGGATTTTGTTTCTGACAAAGTTGGCATTTCAAATCAGTAAAATTGTGTATTTAATAAATGGTATTAGGATAAGAGGGTAGTGATTTGGAAAATATAAAATTCTTTTCTTTCACCTCTTACACCAAAATAAATTTTAGATAGATTAACGATTTAGATTAACTATTTAGATAAGAAAAAAAGTAAAAGAAATTATATATTTGACTTTATAAAAATTTTAATTTTCTTCATGGCAAAAATCCCAATTATATTTTTTATTTCCAAGCATTAATTTAGCCTGTTTTATCAGACCTCTATGGTCTTTTAAAAATATTATTTTTTCTCTTCATATAAATGATTTGAATATTCAATCCCTTCTTTCATTTAAACAGATTAAATTTACCTATTTTATAAGTCTTGCCTAATAATTCAATATGTGAAGGCTTTGTAAGTCTCATTCAGCTGTTTCTTTTCCGCTGGCACTTAACTTTGAGTGGCTTATTGCTTGTTTTGGTTTATTTGTTTGTTTTTAGATTCTTGACTGTACTATCACATTCCTTGGAACTTTTCTAAAAGAATTCTTCTTCAGGGGAGATTTGCATTCACTTCAGCAGTGGCCAGGGAGCACGGTCATTTTAAATGATATTCTTGGCTTGAGGATTTGTGGATCGCTGAGACGGTACAAAATCAGTGGTATTAGGTAGCGTTTCTGTTCATTTTGATAGGTGGTATTTTCTTCTTTTTAAAAAAGTTCTAAGTATTTTCTAATTTTCACTTTGATTTTTTCTTCGATTGATGGATTATTTCAAAGCTTCCAGACTTTTGTTATTGTTTTTTTTTTTTTGGCTACCCTCAATTACTTTTATGAGCATTCTGCAAGTGAACCTTCATCACTACTGTTTTATTCAGGCCTTGGATATCTCTTGCTTGTACTAGAATAACCACTGCACACTGTCTATGGCACCAATGTTGTCTCTCCACTCATGTTCTTTGTTTTTTGTTGCTGTTGTTGTTTTAACTGTATGTAATGGCATGTCTAATTGAGATCTTACAGAATTATTCCAGAGAAAAATTCACAGACAAAACCTCCTAGAGAGGACATCAGAGAGGAATTGAATCACCTGGGTTCACCTGAAACAATAGAGCCCATTGAATCAGGGCAGTCAAACATGTTTCCTCTGAGGACACAGTATTAATTTGTTTAATTCCTGAAAGGTCATCTGCCCTGAGGAAGGAAAGGGGAATTGTTCATTCCCTTCCATGGTCTGTAACCTCATCCGTAACAGCTGCAAGGACATGTGTATGGAGAAGAATCTCTCCTTCTCCTCATTCCCCCTCCTCCATTGCTATACAGACATAACTGCTTGAATTTACGTTCATCACCATGTCCTGAGATGGGCTTTATCTGCCAGACTTCATGTTTTCCATAGAGGCTTGCCATGGGAAAGCCTCTCCTTCTAAGCCCCTCAAATCAACAAATAAGGCATTATTCTCCCCTTGGATTCATCCTTGGATTATCTTCAGTTCACTAACAATTCCTAATCAGTATACCTATCCATGCCTGATTCTAAGTCAGTGTCTATTCACACTGACTTACATATTACCAGCTCCAGAAGGCAAAACACAAGCCAACAGAGTCAAAATCAAGCCAAGTCCAGGCCCCCGTTAACTTGTACCAACTGCAGCAACTACCTCCTGACTGATCTCCCTGATTTCTATTCCTCCCACCACCCACTACACGTCTGCCAGAGAAATTGTCCTCAAATAGTACATATTTAAATGCCCGCCAAATGAAATCCTTTCCCCCACCAACAATCTTCAGTGGATCCTCTTTGCTTAAAAAAATAAGGTACAAATGAAGAGAACCAGAAATGGTAAATAACAAGGTTAATATAACATACTATATAAATATATGTAGTTAACCCCCTGTATTTGTGATTTTCACATCCATGAATTCACCCAACTGCAATGAAAAATATTCCTCCACCCAAAAGTGAATGGCTGAATCTGTACTGAACATGTATGGACTTTTTTTCCTGTCATTATCCCTATGTAATGGGTATTTACATAGTGTTTACATTGTATTAGGTATTGTAAGACATCTAGAAATGATTTAAAGTATATGGGAGGATGTGCGTAGGATATATGCAAATACTACACCATTTTATATATCAAGGACTTGAGCATCTGTGAATTGTGGTAGCTTTGGGAGGCCTGGAACCAATCTCCCATGGATACTGAGGGAAAACTGTACTTGCTTTCTTTTCTCAGCATCTTTAATAGACATAAAGATACATAAAGTAATAATTATACCAACATATTGTTGGGTTTGTAACATATATATATATATATATATATATGTAACAACAACGTAATATATAACATAACAGTAATAGTATAAGAAGGGAAGAGAGGGACTAGAGTTATAGGAGTAATATTTCTTTATCTCACTGAGATTAAGTTAGTATAAATCTGAAGTAGGTTATGCTAGGTTAATGTGTATATGGCAAGCCTAGAGAAACACTAAAAATATAACTCCAAAGACGTCACAAATAAAGAGAGTGTGTTAGTCTGTCCTTGCACTGCTATAAAGAAATACCTGAGACTGGGTAATTTATAAAGAAAAGAGGTTTAATTTTGCAGGCTTTATAGGAAGCATGATGCTGGCATCTGCTCAGCTTCTGGGTGGGGGAGCCTCAGGAAGCTTACAATCAAGATGGAAGGTGAAGGGGGAGCAGGCATGTCACATGGTGAGAATGAAAGCAACAGTGTGAGAGAGTGGGGGGAGGGGAGGTGCCACATACTTTTAAATGACCAGATCTCATGTGAACTCAGAGTGAGAGCTCACTTATCACCAAGAGGATGGCCCAAGCCATTCATGAGGGATCTGTCCCTGTGGCCCAAACACCTCCCACCACGCTCTGTCTCCAACATTGGGGATTACACTTCAACATGAGATTTGGGTGAGGACAAATATCCAGACTATATCAGAGAAGTACAGACCAATACCTGTTATGCATGCAGATATAAAAACCCTCAGCAAAACACTAGCAAATCAAATCCAGTAATATATACAAAAGATTATACATTATATATAAGTTTTCCAGGGCTGCCATAATGAAGTTCCACAAACTTCATTGGTTTGTGGGTAGTTTAAACAACAAAACTTATTTTCTCACTGTTCTGGAAGCTGTAAGTCCAAGATCAATGTGTTGGGAGGGTTGGTTGGTTCCTTTTGAGGGCACTAGGGAACGATCTGTTCTAGGCCTCTCTTCTACCTTCTGGTAGTTTCTTGGTTTGTGGCAGCGTAACTCCAATCTTCACATGACATTTCCCCTGTGAATGTGTCTGTATCCAAATTTCCCCTTTTTATAAGGACAACAGTTATATTGGACTAGGGCCCACTTTAATCCTCTATGATCTCATTTTAATATGACATCCACAATGAGCCTATTTGCAAATACAGTCATATTCTGAGGTACTGGGGATTAGGACTTCAACATATGAATTTTTGGAGGTCACAATTCAACTCATAACATACCCCGTGACCAAGCAGAATTTATCCCAGGAATGCAAGATTGGTTTAACATTTGAAAAAACATACCATATTAACAGAATAAAAGACAAACCCTGCAAGATCATCTCAATAGATGTAGAAAAAGAATTTGAAACAATTCCATACCCCTTTACGATAAAAATACTAAAAAAAAAAAAAAAGGAATAGAAAGGACCTTTTGCAACTTGATAAAGGGTACATACAAAACCCCCCACATAGCTAACATCATACTTCATGAGGAAAGACTGAATGCTTTCCCCTGAAGATCAGGAACAAGACAACAATGTCCACTCTCACTATTTCTATTCAACATTGTACTGGAGGTTCCAGTCAGATAAATTAGGCAGGAAAATTAAATGTAAGAAATTCAGATTAGAAAGACAGAGATAAAACTCCATTCACAAATGGTATGATCTTATAATACAGAAAATCCAGAAAAATCTGCTAAAAAATTATTAGAACTAATAAAATGAGCTCAGCAAGGTTGCAGGATACAAGATCAATATAAAAAATAAATTGTCTTTCTATACAGTTGCAGTGAACATTCAGAAAAGAAATATAAGAAATCAATCTCACTTATAACTGCATTAAAAATTAAAATACTTAGGAATAGATGTAACAAAAGAAGTGTAAAACTTATACGCTGCAAACAACAAAACATTGTTGAAAGAAATTAAGGACTGCCTAGATAAATGGAAAGACAGCCCATGTTCAAGGATTGGAAGACAATACAGGTGTGCCTGGATATCCATAGGGGATTGGTTCCAGAATCCCCCTTGAACACCAAAATCCACAGATGCTCAAGTCCCTTATATAAAATGGTATAGTATTTGCATACAACCTACACACATCGCCTCATACACTGTGCTTTAAGGCATCTCTAGATTACTTATAATACCTAATACAATGTAAATGCTATGTAAATAATTGTTATACTGTACGGTTTAGGGAAAAATGAAAAAAAAAAACTCTGTATACATTCAGTTACAGATGCAGCTATCCATTTTTTTTCCCAAATATTTTTGATCTGCAGTTGGTTGAATCCACAGATGCAAAACCCATGAATATGGAGGGCTGACTGTTCTATTAAGAGGCTATATCCCCCCAAATTGACCCACAGATTCAACACAATCCCTATTAAGATCTCAGCTGACTTCTTTGCAGAAATTGACAAGTTGGTCCTAAAATCTACACGAAAATGCAAGGAACCCAGAATAGCCAAAACAACCTTGAGAATGAAAAACCAGGTGCGGTGGCTTACACCTGTAATCCCAGCACTTTGAGAGGTTGAGGAGTGGATCACGAGGTCAGGAGTTCAAGACCAGCCTGCAAAAGGTGGTGAAACCCCGCCTCTACTAAAAATACAAAAATTAGCTGGGTCTGGTGGTGGGCACCTGTAATCCCAGCTACTCGGGAGGCTGAGGCAGGAGAATCACTTGAACCTGGAAAGTGGAGGTTGTAGTGAGCTGAGATCGTGCCACTGCACTCCAGCCTGGGCGACAGAGCAAGACTCCATCTCAAAAAAAAAAATATGGTCAGAGTCTGAGTAGACATTTCTTCAAAGATATGCAAATGACCAATAAGCATATGAAAAGATGCTCAATGTTATTATTCATGAGGGAAATGCAAATTAAAACCACAGTGTGAAACCACTTCACACCCACTAGGATGGCTATAATAAAAAATACAAACAATAACAAGTGTTGATGAGGATATAGAAAAATTGTAACCCTCATACATTGCTGGTGAGAATGTAAAGTGGTACAGCCACTTTGGCAAGCAATCTTTTGAAGAACTCCTCAAAAGATTAAACATAAAGTTACCATTTAAAGACTCAGTAATTTCACCACTAGATGTACACCCAAGAGAAATGAAAACATATGTTTACACAAAAACTTGTGTTTGAATGTTCATGGCAGAATAATTCATAATAGCCAAAACATGGAAACAACCCAATGTCTATCAACTCATGAATGGATAAGTAACATGTTGTATATTCATATAGGAGAATATTATTCAGCAATAAAAAGAAATAGACTATTACTATATGCCACAACAGGAATGAACCTTGAAAACATTACACTAAGTGAGAGAAGCCAGTTGCAAAAGACCACGTATTGTATGACTGCATTTATATGAAATGTCCAGAATAGGCAAATCCATAGAGACAAAGTAGTTGTCTGCTAATGGGGGTACAGGACCTCTTGATGGGGTGATGAAAATGATAATATGTATTGGAATGGTTGCAGAACTCTTTGAATATATTCAAAACCATTGATTGGTACCCTTTAAATATGTGAATTATATGATATGTGAATTATATCTCAGTAAAACTGTTAGAAAGCAAAAGAGCAAGAGTGTGCAAGGGAAAGTTTCTAGACACAAAATTTTTGATTGCAGACTATTTTCTTTGGTTCTGGCCCTATTCACTCGGGCCAGCAAACTGTATTAGGGAAGAGTTGGCCAAAGCCCAGAGGAACTCTCTTGATCTGTGCTTTGCCCTGAGCAATTTATTTTTAAATAACCCTTTGTCAAATTAGACATACACAGTCTAGTTTTGCATATCCTCTCCTAGGGTTTTTGATGTTTTTATCTTAGGAGGACAGGGGCATGGAGGGTATGTTTTCTTGTTTGAAAGATGTGATGGGTTAAGGGCCAATTGTGTTTTAGTTTTCTTGGCCCCTGACTCATCCATTTGCAACTCCAACAGCTTCCAGTATCAATCACACAGGAGCCAAACTCTCCATGAGACAGAGAAATCTCCCCACTGCCCAGAATTTCTAATTTTCTTTCTTTAATGGATATGCAACCGCTGCTCAGTGCTCTTGGAGATCTAGGTGGGAGGGAAATGATCCAAGGGAACCTTGTAAACAATGAAGAAATAAGAGAAGTTTTGGCGCCTTGGTCACCTGGTGCTGCAACAAATTGTGAGGCCAGGGATAAGGTTCTGGGACTGGATTGCCTTGGAGCTGGTTGGGTTGCATGGGTTAGAGTTGAGTTCCACAAGTAGAGAACAGGAGCAAAAAACAATTGGGGTGGAAGGGTGGGGGGCAGTTCAGGTAAGCTGTTAGTTTGAAAGACTCAATTCTAATGCTCTGGAAGCTGTACTGGACTGGTTTATGAAGCTCACTCAAAGCCCCATAATCCACTCAGATTTACTCAGTCTTGCCTGTATCCCTCCCACCCCTGTCCTCAGCCAGTGGCTCCATGGGAAGCCTGTTTGCCACTGCAGTCATGGTGCATGCTGTCTCACCTTAGCTGGGGGTGGTAAGGACCAGACTTCAGTGTGGTCTCCTCACCTGCTGCTGTGGGATCCAAAGTAGCTCAAGCACAAGGGTCTGACCCAACTGGTTCCACTTCTTTAGCAGCTGTCCACAGAAGCCAAGTAATAAAACCTTGAAGTACGGAGGAATCAATGCCTGGTAAGGTGAACATTAACCAGTAAGAAAGAAACAGGAGTCAGGAGGGAGACAGCCAATGAATTCTCTTCCCTACCTTCCTTCCACCCTTCCACTGTTCTGTGCCACCATCATACCACAGAGCTTCTTCCATGACAACCGGGTGACTAAGAAACTGGCAATGTTTTCTTATGAGTCTATGACTAGCTAAGTAACACAGCACTTTGTATTTGCTTTCTCTGCTTCCTGGCTCACTTCCTTTTTTCCCTTCTTCCTGCTCTGGGATTATAACCCCCAATAAAGTATGAGTACATATGCCTTTTTCATGCTCTGTTTTCTCAAAAAAATGAGCGAAGAGCTAAGACAGAGCCCAAGGCCAAACACTGTATCTAGTGGAATCAAAGTAAAAAGATGGAAGACTCAGGTCTGATGAAGATGGGGGCAAAATCAGAGAAGGAATGAATAAAAAGGGGGTGGTGAGTTTCCTGATTATCACAAATAGTGGCAGATATTAAAGGTTGCTGTCCTCAGAGAGTCCTCAGAGGAAGACATTAATTACATGCTGTTATCATGTACATAAATGTATATGTGCAGGAAGTGAAGGAAAATCATGTGGTATAAGGAGAGCCTGTAATAGTGAACTTGATTTAGTCTGGGAGAAAACGCCCTCTGAGGTAAGATCCAATACTGGGCACTGATAAACGGGTGGAAGTGAGAGGGACAGGAGGCCATTTCAGGCAAAAGGAATGACATCTACAAAGGCTCTGTAGTCTGAGGTACCATGCTGAACAGGGGAACAGCAAGAGTTCTTCCCATAGACAAAAGTGTCTCCCAGTTTTGACTGTCATTTTTTAAAACCTCAATCCACAATAAAGACTATATTTTACATTTTAACCCAGTACCAATACACATATATGTGCTCATACAATTGAAACAAAAAGTCATGAAAAAATATTTAACCTTACTGTATTGGTGGTGGTGGTAGGGGGTTCACAATAGCTATTGACCTTTAAATGTGCATATTCTTTGACAGAGCGGTACCACCAGGACAATGTACGATGGTGTTCACCGCAGCACTGTTTGCAATTGTTTATACACACACAATGAAACATATTAAAGTAGATATGTAGGTACTGACATGGGAACACGTACATGCCCAATTACAAAGAGAAAGGGAAGAGTGTACATATGATGCCAGTTTGTTAAAAGTCTTTAGGAAGGAACACATGCATAGAAAAAGGGACAGGGATGTACGTAAACTATAGAAGGTGACTACTTAGCAGAGGAGATTTTTATTTTCCAACTTTCGTATTTCATTATTCCTGCCTTTTAGACTACACATATTACTTTTTCAATCAGGAAAAATCATAAAAATACGGTTATAACAAATGGTCCAAAATAACTTGATGTTTCTTGTGGGTGATAATACAGGTAAACTGACAGTGTGCTTCGCTGGAAATTCAATTATTTTGGTAATTGAAGTAGCAAATTACATCAAATTTGACTAAACTGGGCATTTTGAGTTTTAGCTTCATAAAATCACCTTAACCCTGTGAAACAAAGAATGTGAGTATATCTTAGTTTTGACTTTCACTGGTGTTGCCTTCTCTTTCATTGCTAAGAGACTTAAACCTGGGAAGCAGGTGGGCAAATGTCAAATGATCAAAGAACCAATCGTTAGGACTGGAGAGAGACATCCAAAAGCATGCTCCCTTGGGGGAAATTCCCCTAGTTATCGTGGGCCTGGCTATAAGAAGGTGGAAAGTTTTGTAAGAAGTGAAAAGCTTTCAGTAGCACTCTTTCATTCGTCTTACTTGATTGCTTTTGCAAAATACTGCAATAAATCTAGAGAGTTATATTTGACCTAATTGCTTGGATAAAACTGAACTCCTAAAACTTCGTACCCCACCAACTTGAAGCTATTAAATTGGTCTCTCCCCTTTCCTCCCTCTGTTACCCCATGTCTCCCTTCACCATTGTATCTTTAACTTTAGATTTTTCTGGTACAATTGGGCTACATAACATTTCAAGCCGCCATATTAGATGGGCCATACAGTTAGGATAAACTCTCTGCTATCTCAGAAGTTTCCCTGAAGCATTTAGAGTAATAATTTACTTCCTTTCTTCAGGATGAGAGTTTCTTCTTTAAAATATTTAAGGGGTGGCTATATAATCCTTAGATTCTTGATATGAGGCAAGAGAACAACAAATCTTTCTGGGGGTGGTTTTTAAATTAATTTCTAAAAAGGTAATGTTTAGTGCTGAAAGGACCAGAGTCTGCTTATCCCACTCTCTCCCTAAATAAGAAACATAGCCTTCATGCACAGAATCATCCTCATCATATAAAATGAGTGAGTGAGAAGAAACCTAATCTTTCTTCCTGTGGAACAGACTGCTTTGGCAACGAGCCCAGTCATTCAGGAGTTCTCCATGATCTGTTATTTAAATCCAACTCATTATGACTGATTTGAGGCAGGAAGCCAAAATGAAAAGATGAACTAAATACATTTTTGGTTTTTCCATCCTGTCCCTTCTCGCCATCTCCAATTTTAACACAAGTGCTAACTCTGAGGTCAGGGTTAGATATATAGACACCCCAACATGAGCACTCCATTAATCCAAAGCTAAGCTTTCCAAAAGGTCCTGTGGTTTCAGATAAGATGGGATGCCACCATATTCTCAAGTAGACAGCAGCCAGCTGAATTCCAAAATTCTCATGATATTGAACTTAAAACACCCCTTACTGTAGCTTAAATTCCAACTCCTTCAGGCTGAAAACATCCTCACAAGATGTGCTATCTTTTTTATCCCTAGAACCTGGCACAGGGTCTCATGGGTATTCAGGAAATGTCTTCTGAATGAAACTCTTAGGTCTATAGGTCTGTGTTTCCCCTATTTCTCCTCACATTCCACAACTGTGGCTACTCAATCGCTTATCAAAGCCCTTCTAGTTTGCTCGTAACTAAAAACAATTTATGTATAATCCATCTGGAATGTATTTTTGTTTGTAGTGTGGCAATATAATTTTGCCCCAATCTGAAGTGCCATTTCTTTACATTATATTCCCATTGATTCTGAACTGTTTTTTTTTCCCCTCACTTCAATAAGCTGGTCTATGAATTGTTTTATTCCACTCTTCTTTTCCTGTGTTAGTGACATACTATTTAAATGATGGCAGCTTTAGAGTATACTTTAATAGCAGGGCAAAGTCTCCCAAACCATACATACAACTCAATTATTTTTTTATTTTTTTTTTGATAGAGACAGGGTCTTGCTGTTGCCCAGGCTGGTCTCAAACTCCTGAGCTCAAGCAATCTGCCTGCCTCGGCCTCCCAAAATGCTGGAATTACAGGTATGAGCCACCACACCTGACCTCAATTATTCTTTTGAAGTATTGACTTGATTTTTCTCACATACTTTTCCAAATAAGTTTTAAGTTTAAATAAACATACAGACAAAAGCAAAGCCAATTGGAATGATGATTAAAATTGTGGAAGATATATATCATTTTTGGAGGACTGGTTTTTCTAGAATACTAATTATAGCCTTACAATTTAGGAAAATGGTATACCTTAATATTTTCTGCTTTTTAAATATTCATTAGTAATGCTTTATAATTTTTCTTCATATTCATCTTTTACATTGCTTGTTAGTCTAAATTTTTTTTTTTTTTTTTTTTTGAGAAGTCTCACTCTGTTGCCAGACTGGAGTGCAGTGGCTCAATCTTGGCTCACTGCAACCTCTGCCTCCTGGGTTCAAGTGATTCTCCTGCCTAGCCTCCCAAGTAGCTGGGACTACAGGTACACACCACCACGCCCAGTTAATTTTTGTATTTTTAGTAAAGAAGGGGTTTCACCATGTTGGCCAGGATGGTCTTGAGCTCTTGATCTCGTGATCTACCCGCCTTGGCCTCCCAAAGTGCTGGGATTTCAGGTGTAAGCCACCGTGCCCGACCGAGTCTAAATATTTTATAGTGTGTTGTAATGAATAGGGATCTTTACTCCATCATATTGTTTTAACATGATTTTTTAGATGTTTATTTTACATTGAACCATTTTATGGAATTCTTAGATGTTCATTTATTCACCCAATATTTATTGAGCAACTGTCACATGCTGGGCATTTTTCTAGATATAGGGGATAAAGTAGGGAACAACATAAACGTATATTAAGGAATACACTTAAGCCCCCACCCCACTCCCCTCAGCTTAAATGAATGAGGACTTTTGTTTTTTCTCACAAAATATGAAGTCCAGTGCAGGCAGTTTGGGGCTATTTTGGTTACTCCATAATGCCAAGATAAATTTGGAAATTTTCAGTCTTTCTGATGTAATGTCCAGCACCTTCAGCATTCTATCTGCATTCCAAGCAGGAAGGAGGGCAAGGGCAAAGGTTAAGAAAAGCATGATAGCTGAGCTGCCTGCGCTCCCCGCCCTTTCTAACTTTCCTAGAATTCCATCCTATGACTTTTGTCTACACTTAATTGGTCATGTTCACATCCATTAGCCACGTCATTGCTCCTCTCCAGGCAGGATCTTCTTAGAAAGAAGGGGAGAAATCTGAACAAGCATCTAGCAGGCTGTGCCATGAGACAAAATTCTTGCTCTTATGAAGTTCAAAAATTTTATAGCTGAGGGTCTTGGATTTCAACAACCCAGCCCTTGGACCCCTTCTCTGCTTTATCTCCACTTATCCCATTGGTGGTCTCATTCAGCCTCACGGCTCTAAGCAGTTATGCTAGTAACTATCAAATTCACATTTCCAGTCCAGCCCACTCCCCTGAACTTCAAACTCACATAGTCAACTGCCTAACTTGACATCAGCACTTGGATGTCTAATGAGTATCTCAAATTTAACCTGTCTAAAATGAATTCCTTTACCAAAACTGTTCCCCTACTAGTCTTCTCATTTCAGTAGATAATTCTATACTCCTGATTGCTTAGGCCAAAAACCTTGGAGCCATCCTAGACTGTCTGTCTCACATCTTATGCCAGGAAATCCTGTTTGGCTCTACCTCCACCTAACTACATCCAGAATCCCACCACTTCTCACCATTTTTACCACTAACACTCTGATCCAAGCCACCGTTATTTTAGCCTGCATTACTGAGACAGCCTCCTAAAATCATTCTTCACATAGATAATCCTTCCTGAGCTCTCAGTTCTTTTTTTTGAGAGAGGGTCTCGCCCTGTCACCCAGGCTGGAGTGCAGTGGCACAATCACAGCTCACTGCAGTGTCAACCTTCTGCATAGCTGGGACACAGGTGTGTGGCACCATGCCTGGATAATCTAATTTTTATAGAGATGGGATCTCCCTATATTGCCTAGGCTGGTCTTGAACCCCTGGGCTCAAGAGATCCTCCTACCTTGGCCTCCCAAAGTCCTGGGATTATAGGCATGAGCCAGCACACCTGCTCAAATTCTGTTCTTGACAGACCAGAATTTCTTTTAATTGATCTTATCTTATCCTTTACTTCTGCTACTTATCCCACTATCATTCCCTATGCTGTCAGTACCAAAAACTGCAACTCCTCTGTAATCTCAAGGTTATGCACTCCCCTTTTGACAAGTATTCTTACCTAAACCCATTATTTCCTTTATTATTCCCACTCCAACATCCCTCCAACTTCATCAGGGTCTACAGTCCTTTAATCCCATACTTTCCCACTGCTCCTCACTGTCCCCTTATACTCTCATTTTTCTTCTTAACCTTAAATTCCATGGCCAATAGTTTCTTTGTTCACATGCCCTCAACTTCTTTGTCCTCTTCATCGTACTTGTTTGGCAAACCCCCAAACCTGATTAAATCACCTCTCCACCTAATCTGGGCCTGCATCCACACAGCTGATGGGCTGGAGAAAAAATAAGCTGACTGATCCTAGATTCAATTAATGATCAATAACCTCAAGTGAAACATTTAACACTGCCTAGAAGTCATGCTGTTTCCCTAGGCTTTTCACTCTCATTCTCATCCGTTCCTCACACTTTCTCTTCAAACCTCCAATTCCCTTTCTCTTCAATGTTCAGTCTCATATGATGGTATTCCTTTCAATGAGAAAACTAGAAGAAATTCAGAGACTTTCCATGAGCTCCTACATTTGCCTACCTACATCTGTGCTCATATACTTAGTCCTTTCTCCCGCTGATATGAATAAACTCTTTGTATTCCTATCTTAGACCAACCCCTTGTGCACTAGATTCCATCTGATCTCATTCAGTCAAGGATATCTTTCCAGCAATTCTCCCCTCTGTTTCCTGTATCATATTTTCCTGTTTTACTGGATCATTTCCATTTGTATACATTTCGTCTTAAATTTTGACTCCATTTCCCCCTTCCAACCACTATGCTATTTCTCTTCTTCCTTTACAGCTAAACTCCCTGAAAGAACTGTCTAAGTTTACTGTCTGCCATCTACCTCCTCCTACTCTCTTAAGCCCACTCCAATACAGCTCATTCTATTTATTGGGAAGAGTTATTATTAAAGGTGAGTAAAATTTGTCCTAGTTTTGGTCATCTTTCACATCTCAAATCCCACTGAATTACTCTGACTTTTCTAAGTCAACCCATTAATTAGACGCTGTCACCATTATATCACTTATCTGATTGTAATTTTACATTTTTATATGATTCTTTAATTATGCTTTCTTTCTCAATAGACTCTAAGCTCCATAAGGACAAGGATAATGACTATTTTTTTCTTTTTCTCTTCTTTTCATGCTCCCTACCCCTATCTATTTTTCTATCACAATTTCTGGTCAGTGACTAGCACAATGCCTGGCACACCAGGAGGCCACCAGTAAATGTATATGGGAATAAATGCTTTCTCATATGCCACTTTAAGTTTGGGAAAAGGAGGTCTGCAGAAGTAAAGATACCAGCTCAAAGGCACACTGTGGATTACTAATAGAATAGGGACTAGGAATAGAATATCATGGCTCACCATGCACACTCTGCAGTTATAAATGAGATGTGGCCCCTCATTTTATAGCTTAGGCCTTCTACCAGCCTCCACCATGTTTGGGCTGGATGGGACAAACTACACAATCTAGTGCAATGTCAAGTCCTTGTTGTGTCCATGAAAGCTTAGCTGCCAGGTCAACAGAGCAGCTTTACACTGTCAACTTTTCTTGTTCCTATATCCGAAGTGACCAGGGAGACGGCCTCTTCCCCCAAAGCATTCGTGTCAACTTACATCTCGGGCTTCAGAGTAAGAGTCTTCAGGTACACATCATTCATTACTGATCTATAGATTATGAACCTGGAAGAATACTGGGAGGAGTGAGTAGGAAGATCAACTTAAAGTTATAACATTAAGATAGATCCATTGTCAGTTAAAGACCAGTAAGAAACAGAGGAAAAGTATTTCAGAAATGAAATTGCTAGGCAAATAGTTGTATATATCAAAAAAGTTGATATATGCAACTTTTAAGGAACCTACTGCATTAAAAAGATCTACGTACACTAGTTGGATATATATTTTGAAAACAGCAAACCACCGGGTAGAACTATCATGAAACATAGTCACAGTCACTACTTAGTGACTACTACTAGTTGACCATATGATTTATCATCCAAAATGGGGCACTCTGAGAATAAAGAGAGGCAATATTAAAAATTATACCAGGACAATGGGTGTTTCCTAGGCAAATGAACAAGACTGGTCGTCTTTAGTGACTATCCCCTACTTATCATGCATGGAGAAAACCAGACACTCATTCAGTCATACAAATATCTTCATCAGGCAAATCAACAGCAGCAGCAGTAGTCAGAATGAACAGGATACCAGTTCACTGTGGGCTTTATTTTGATCCTGAATGGTCATGCTAATCCTTGCCATCTCCACTAAATAAAAACAGAGTAAGAGTCACTTCCTTTATATACTTGTTTTTCTTGTCCCTTCACACCTGATCTATATTTGATCTTTAAAACTACCATTTCTATCCCCATTTGAAGTTTAATTCTGATTTAAGAGAGGACACACTCTTCTATGCTAAGTCAAACAAAACCATTCTTCAAATTTTCAAAGGCTTCCCTCTTCTCCAAAGGTTGCATGAACCATATATTCTTTCATCAAGACTGACTTCTAGGTCATTCACTGAATCAACATAGCAAAAAACAAGTCACTAGCCACAAACATTTATTGTTGGGGTCAATACATATATCTTTTTGAGAAATGTTTCGAGCCATTCATTTGATAACTACAAACACGTCAGAATCTGTTTTACTGTATATTTCTGGCTTGCATGACAAGGGAAAAGAGATTATTGCAAAATTATGAATGAAGTCCAAAAGGCCAGATTAAAAAAAAAAAAATCTATAAAATGGAAGGATTAAACACTGCCCAGCCCTACTGTGTCAACAAAGACTGTACAATTCAAATCAAGAAGACAATCCCATACAAGTCCAGCAAGGCAGATGTTGGCAAGTAGAAGTTAAGCAATCTGTTATACAAAAACCAAAAGGAGTTATAGATAAATTACAAAAAATAAAAAACAAAATTTTAGTCAGAAAACTATTACTACATAAAGCCATGTAAGAATGTGTATTAGTTGTTTCCTTTAAGGGGAAAGGAAATCAAACTGTTGGTTTTCTATTTATTCAGAAGAAAAAATAAAGGAAAGTGTTTGGAAAATATTTCTGATATTAAGTGAATTATTTCTCATCTGCTACCTAGAGTTTACAAACAACTGACTTATCCTTGTCAATCTGTGGAAATGAGAAAATAAAATCAGTGTCTGGCCTTTGCGGGATACTCATAACACCCGAATAAGGTCCAGAGTAATCCTAGATCGGGGGATGTCAATGTTGAGTACTTGGACTTCCACTCTTTCTCCGGGGCCCAGTCCAAGGCTCCTTCTCTTCTTTGTTTTTGAAAGTTTTGCTTCAGTTACATTTCGTATGGGAATCAGCCCAGATTTCCCCACTCCTATATCCACGAAAATTCCAAAGAGAGTGGCATTCTCAACTTTGCCTGTAAGAACGGTCCCAACCTGCAGATCTTCCAGGCATACTATGCTTCTCTTAAAATCAGGTTTATCAAAATCTGTAAGAGAAAAAAAGTAAGTGTAAATAAGGCATTGTACTTCCTAGATACAACATAACTTTGTGAATAAGCACTTACTACATATTGATTATGTGCCCAGACCAATATTAAAGATTAAGGGGGGATTATAAAAGGAGCTGAAGACCAAGGCTTGCCTTCAGAGAACATGCATATCAGTTGGAGATAGCATTCATGCAGTAGAAACAATTCAAGAAAATTTACTTTCTTCTACAATGCTACACACTAGCATTATACATAAGGATTGAGAAGAAAGTCTTATTTTCCTCTTTGTGAAGAGGTGATGAGAATATATATTTGCTTAATAAATATACAAAGCTAAACCACAAACACAGAAAGTAAGACCTTTGGAAACAAGAGACTGGAGGCTTTTTTTGTTTTTCCCCCAGTGCCTGGATTAAATTGTTTAAAGATGGTAGAAAGTACATCAACTTTTTGTCAAATGTGGATGAAATTCAAATGTTCTTTCTTCCTCACTTCTTCCCACAAATTTGGAACTCAGAAAATCAATTCCCACCCATTTCAAATATATTTATCCAATCAACATTTATGGATTCTTGATTATCTATGGCTCAGAATCCCAGACCAGGTAGTACCTAATATTCTTTCTCTTCTTTCAATTAAATTCATCAAACATTTGTTAACTCTATTATCTCCTGGCCAGGCACTCTGCTGGGTGCTAGAGAAACAATGATGAAGATACAGACTTCTGTTTCCAAGTTCTTTATAGCCCTTTCTTCTTGCTCACCCCAGCATACATTTCTTTGTTCATTATTGTCCAAAAGGTAGGCATAAAGCATGCCAAGGAATCATTATGGTTCTAGTTAAAAACAAAGATTTTTATGAGGGAGACAGTTAGAACTAACAGTTTAAACGGGGCTGTGGATTATCTGTGGACTCCATTTATCCATGCTCCTCTTGAAGGCCCCCTTTCCTAGGATTACTGAGTGTTGACTCTAATAACAAAGAACACATTCTATGCTTGGATCTCCTTTTACTAAGGCCTCATTTTCCCCTCCACCCATTCCAGTTCCTTTTCCTCCACAGCTGTTGGCTTTATCCTGATGACTTGTTAAAGCTATCCTTTACATTTGTATTAACAACTGGTCACCCCTTTCTTCCCTTCCCCCAGTCCAATCATACTGATACCAAGATGTTTTAAAAATTAAGCTTTTTCCTATAAAACAAAATAAAAACCTTCTTTAAACTCCAAATCTCACTGTACCCATAAAAATGAGTATGCTAAAATTGGAATTGATTCTGTGGAATTTTACCTGATGCTAAAGCAGTGAATTCCAAAAGCAAGAAACCTACTGTAATGTAATATTACACTAGGCTAAGGCTGTGTCAAAGCAAAGTGGAACTAAGTCACTGATCAGGGGCAGAGGTAGAATGGTCTCCGAGACCCCACAGGCATTGTTTTTATGCTTGGAAATTCTTTCTCTATCTCTCTTTTCTTGCAGAGGTCCAGCTGCTGCAGATTCCCTAAGGGTTCCTGATCAGCTGTTTAGTTTAATCTTGCATGGAAAATCAGAGTCAGGAACTACTTAACATATTCCTGAAGACAGTCGGGGACACTGAGAAATCAGAAAATCCTCCGTGTACCATGCAAACTTTAACACTTTCATAACCAAGCGTTTTCAGCCTCTGTGTCTGGACTGCTTCTGATGAACCCAGTTAGGGAAATTAACTAGTCACCACAGTGTTAACACACATGAAATTAATTACACCATTGACAAAACAAAAGACATAATTATTATGAGTAAAGAATGAGGCATTAAGAAAGGAAATACTTTTGAGAAAATGGAGAAAAGAGACGTAACATAAAATATCATCACGTGGAAATGCCCAAAATGCTATCTGCCCCATCAAAAGTATAGTTTGTAAGCCTTCCTCACCTTGGGTGTGTGTTTAGTAGTAAGATGAAAGTTCTCAGACATTTTGAAAATTGTGACTTACATTAGAGCAAAGGTAGTTCCAAAGTTTGCTTAAAGAGACCTATTTAAAACTTCGCTTGCCACACTGATAGAACACTGCAGTAACTGGAAAGCTCAGTCCAGAGCCCAGATGCATCTGTCTTTTTGCTCAACAACTTGGTAGTTTAATTAGATCATATAATTTGAGTGTTGATCTTTGCTCTGAGTCTACAATGCAACTGGGATAATGGAACAATCGACACTATGACAGAAAAATGAAGATGGATGTGAAAAATTCAGTACAGGATACCTGCAGTTACAGCATTTTTTGCCAACCCTCTAACGCAAAGGATGTAGCCATATCACCTCCAAATCCAGTATTTTTGAGAACCAGTGCTCCACCTAGTACTCCTGCTAAAAAACAGCCAAGAAATTCCCATAAAAGGATACCGGGCCTCCAAATGCAGATGGATTTGTCTGCTGAAACATCCACACTGTGTGGAGGACTACTAGGAGGCTTCTACTCCCACATTTTTGGCATAGTTCTTACTGGGTGTCATTTTATTTTTCTTTAACTTAAAAAAAAAAACCCTACAGAAGAAGGAATAGTACAATGAAACTGCTGGATGTATCTCAAAATTCCTTTAAACCTTTTCAAAGAAGTATGTCTAACCATCTCAATGCAGCCTAAACCATAATAAAAAGAGCCAAGCCCTAAACATGGTATCATCAAAACTGGTTATAAGACCAGTGAGCAGATTCATTTAAATCTCAGGGATTCCTATTCAAACTTCCTTGGGAAGTAGGTCATTTGATACTGTAATTCTTTTTCACTGGGTCACTGCTCTCAACAACTATGGTTGTTATACTTCCCTCACCATCTACCTGTGCTGAAAGCTGAGAGCACTTTTAATTAGAAGGAAAATCAACAAGAGATATTATCTTATTTGTTCAATGTGTTCATTGACAAAGAATCCAAGAACTTGGAAAGCTATAATTTAGGAAGAAGATTCACCTTTTAGCTTGTGAAGGGACTGCTTTACCTTGCACTTCTGGCTCCCAGGAGATAAAGACAGCTTACAAAAGGACCATAAAAAAAAGTGTGCCTCCATGCATACAGCGGTACATGCATGATGCATTTCGTTTAGTAAATGGGAAATACACAGTGAACAAGGGGTCCAGGGAGACCACCTGGCTTCTAGCTTTGGCTCTGGATATTAATTATAATGACTTTGAAGGAAGATCACTATGCTTTAATTTTCTCATGTATAAAATGGGAGAATAATATCCATCTGCTTATGGCATAGGATTGCTGTGAGGATCAAAGGAGATAATGGGAGCTATGCAAATGCAAGGTGCTATAATTCAAGTTCAATTGTTTACCTGTTCGAAAGTCAAAGCTTTCAGGCTGGCTGAGACCATCTATGATGACCTGTAAGGTGTGTACTGTTGTTTGCAATCTTTCTGCAATTTTCTCCATTCCTTCCTTTTCAAGGAATGAATTTATTTTTTGTTGCATTTCAGGCTTTCCAATCTCATACAGTGTCCCTCCAATGGATGATAAAAACCTGCAGTGGAAAAAAATAAAAAGCCCAACACTTAACAATATTACTTCTTCTGCAATCTCCTCATACAGATCACCCTAAAATTCATTCATCTTAGACCCATAGGTCAATCAATCAGTCTTTATTGAGAATCTATTATGTGTCCTGTGCTGTAAACTGTCTTGAAAAAGAAAAGGCTGAGGGAGAGGGAAAAAGTGGATTAAAGATTTTTGTGCTATTTATCAAATGAAGCACCTGCTCAGAGTCAGCACCAAAAACATTTTTCTGTTGTTGTTGAGACAGTCTCGCACTGTCACCTAGGCTGCAGTGCAGTGACAAGATCTCAGCTCACTGCAAGCTCCGCCTCCCGGGTTCATGCCATTCTCCTGCCTCAGCCTCCCGAGTAGCTGGGACTACAGGCACCCTCCACCACGCCCAGCTAATTTTTTGTATTTTTAGTAGAGACAGGGTTTCACTGTGTTAGCCAGGATGGTCTCGATCTCCTGACCTCATGATCCGCCTGCCTTGGCCTCCCAAAGTGCTGGGATTACAGGCGTAAGCCACCGTGTCCAGCCAAAAATATTTTACAGTATAATGTTCATTATAAGTTTAGTGTCACATATATTTCAAAAATGAGGCTATCTATATTTATCTGTTCCCTACAATTTCAATTAGGAAAACATTTTATTTAAATTAGCTAATAGGCAAATGATGAAATGATACCAAACTCTAACAAAATATGCATTAAATATTGCCCGCTTTTGAAAAATGAATTACTCTATTCATGTGTCCTATCACTGCTTTTTACTTCTGTATACCCTTGATGGCAGTATTACCTGTGTAGCATACCATCAGCTTAATAACTCTCAAATTCCATCAACAGTTGGGCCTCATATAAACTAAATTATATCAAGTATATTCAGTATCAGAGTCAACAGAAAAAATATATGAGGGGATATCAAAAAGAAAAAGTAACTTTCTTCCAAAATGGAAGCAGGTAAAACTTCCATTATACTATCTAAAGATGAATATTATCTTTATATTCTTTATACATCATGTAACTGTAATATTTGCAAAATAAAAACATCTGCCTTTTATAATTTTCTTTTACTATGTTTACCATTACCTTTGATTGCAAAGCTACCTCTCAATTACTTTCCTTTATAATTCAGTAAGAAGAAAAAAACAATTAAAGGGTTAAGATGCATTTCCCTTTAATTTCATGTGAATACTGGGCTGTAGCTTACTTTCTTGACATTCCTTGGCTGGGTATTTTTCTACACCATTAAGTTCCATTTCCTATGATTAATGGCACTTTAAAAATGTCAACACAGTAATCAGGCAGATAGTGATACTAATGCCCTCAAATCCTTTCCTCTAGGGATACCTCTGGAATACAAAAAGAGAAAAAGAGAATTGCTGGAGGTTTGTCTATAATCAGAATGGGGATATATCCCATTTGGCAGGTTGCTGCACTATCAAAAAAAGAATGCTTGTGATTTTAAGTCTTTTTTGCATTGTTGTGTTCAACCAGAAAGGTCTCTTCACAGTGATACTCAAATCTGGCATCTAGTGGAGAAAGTTCTCCCATCTCTCACTTAAGTAGGGCATCTCTTTGGATTCAAATGTGCAACACTCCTACATTATTACAGCCACATATATGGCCAAAAATAGACACACTTTATGGCATCCGACTAATTCTCTTGAGAATGTATTTTGGTTAATGGTCTAATAAAATACCAAAATGTTGGTGTTTGGTCTCCCTCTTTGAAAATGAGCTTTCATCCAAACTGGTGGTCAGTGAGATAACACTGTAAGTCTGTGTGTCCGTGGCCTCCCCAGCATGGTGGAAAGGCAGCCAGTATCTCTTAGTGCTGATGGATGGACAGTAGCATACAAGGGTCCTGGTGACAGGGAACAGCTGCTGGAGCTCTGACTGATGGGGCAGACGACACATGACAACCTCTGCCCAAATCCAACTTCCTTATACAACTTTCTAAATAATGCGTGCCCTGCTGAGCAGGCTTCCCTGGTATTCACCTTCTTGGTTTTACTGGTCTGCAACTGGCTACTTAGCGGAGTATCTTTCAAATCCTCAAGATTCTGGCTTCTAACCATCTGTTAAAAATGACAAAATGTATACTCATGTGCTGTAAGTCTAGAACCTTGAATAGCATTTTATAATTAATAAAAGTAACTAAATGGCAGAAACTTCCCAAAGCACTGTATGAGTCTATCTTAAGGTTGCTTGCACATGTGTATGTGTGTGTATGAGACAGAGAGAGAGGGAGAGAGGAACTAACTGCTACCAAAGTCACTTCCAAATAAAGAATTCTGCCTATAGTGGTTGCAGATGTAACAAGAACATTGGTCTGTTTAACCTGGGTGCATATTTCATATATAATTTTCATTCTTACACACATAAGCCTGAGGGCATTAGTAACTGAAATCAATAAAAAAGCACCAACTTGTACTCCTAGCTAATGCTTCATATTGATCAACTCTATTTTTAAATTACTACAAAGTCAAGTGCTTTTTTATTTTGAAAACTTTCTTAAAGTTAACAAGGTCACACACACACACACACACACACACACAAAGAGCCAACAACAAAGAGAGGAACTGTAAAACGAACTTGGAATAGCATTCAAACTGACCTCTACCTCAATGAATTTTAAATATAGTCAACTGTACATGATAGGAAGCAATGTTTTATGCTTAGTAGCCATTCAATAAACATATGTTCCTTAAATAGCCTAAGAAAAATTTATTCTACGTATTCTAAATTTCACTTCAGAATTAAGTGTGAAAAGTAATATCCAATACAAAGTTTCACTTTAGAATTGAGTGTGGTAATACTCAATACAAAGTACTTTCTAGCTCAAAAGTACCAAATAAAAACACACTGCTTTATGAAGCTTGGCATACAGAAGTGAATAGGTAGTGATAAATATCTGTCAGACATTGTTCTAAATAGATTTTTCTCGTTTAATCATGACAATGATCCTAAAAGACAGGTATCATGTCATACAGAAAAAAAAAAATGAGGGTCAGGGAGTTTAAATAACTTGCCCAAGGCCATGAAGTTATTCTAACTCGAGTTTTATGCCACACACAATATATATGTCTGTGTATAACAAGATACGTAAAATTTAAAGTCCTATATTTGGTTAAGATAGAAAATAATACTTTTAGTAATATTTTACAAATAATTTACTGGCAGATTACTTTTAACATTAAAAACACTGAGTAAACCTGCAAAGAAATTACATACATGCTTTTAAATAGACAATTCTTTCAAAAGTCAATGAATTATTAAAGTCATATTCTCATTTTCTCCACTGTTTTTGGAAGGCTTTTTCAGGTTGGTAAGGACTGTTGTTTTTATTTAATATGTAATTTCATCCATCTTACTTAAAGTAAGAAAGTAGCATAAATGCAACAAATAAGCACATCATGTTCTTTAAGCACACATCTGCACAAAGTTAAAATACAGACCTTGCAGCAGAGTTAATGCTTATTTTTCAAACAGAATGCTATATAACTTAAAATGGCTAATATTTTCAACAGAAACTTGTTATAAGTGCAGGGCTTTTCCCCTCAAAGAATAAGAAAAGTCTTGTAAGCCTTTTCCCAAAGAATAAGAAATTCTCAAGATTCATGACTTCAGACATGGCCATTCAGTTTTATGTAATCATTTCCAGCATGGAGATTTAGGAGCTGAGGACTTGGTTCATTACATTAAAGCAACATGATACCCCACAGAGCATAGAAGAACCATGGTGATGCAACACAATCACTTTAAAAACAACTTAATATTAGCATGTGCTTTGTGGGCAAAACACATATGATTTACAACTCCACCAAGAACCATGCTATAAGGGCAAAGTACATCTAGTAGTCTACCCACTCTCAACACTTTCCAGAGACTTTTCTACTTGTTTATTTTTACCCATTAGCTTTACTCAGTTTTAATACAGTAACGCAACAAGCACAAAATTAAATGCAAGAACACATCATTTTAGAAATGAATAGGTACAGGTAGATAGAGCAGGTCTTAATTTGTAATACAGGTTAAATATTCAATAATTTAAAAAGAAAGCTTATACTCTAAGAAAATCTGGCCTAAAAAACTATGTAAACTGTGGGACATAAATGCAAGTTCAGTAGTAATTTGTTACTCTAAAAATCTGTTACTGTTTCTATATTTTCTCTCTATATAACATATATGTTACTCTATGTATACATTTCTTTAAAATTTATTACTCTCTATTTTCGAATTTACTGCTCTTAATATTAAAAATTGAATATAAATTCAAGTGTGGCAAATGAGGAAAACCTACTGCTCCTTTAGGCTATCTACAGAGGAGCTGAATTTACACAGCTGAGAATACCACAGTACCTATTTAGCTTAGCTTACAAAAGGAGTGCTGGCTTCACCATAGGGGCTGTTCTAGCAGTCAAATCAAAGGGACAGCAATGCAAACTGCATTTTAATCATCATTGAGGAATCTTTTCAAACTTTTTTTTAAGACAGGGTCTTGCTCTTTCACCCAGGGGCTGGCTGTAGCAGTGGTGCAATCACAGCTCACTGTAGCCTTGGTCTTCCAGGCTCAAGCGATCCTCCTCCCTTGGCCTCCCAAGTAGCCGGAACCATAAGCCCAGCTAATTTTTATTTTTTAAAAATGTTTTGTAGAGGTGAGGTCTCAATATGTTGCCCAGGCTGGTTTCAAACTTCTGGGCTCAAGAGATCCACCCACCTTGGCCTCTAAAGTGTTGGGATAACAGGCGTGAGCCACTGCACCTGGCATTTTCAAATGTCTTACCTCCTTGTTAAACCAAGATACTGAAATAGGCCAGAATCCTTAACAATCTATGCTGGTGCAAAATATACAAGTAATTATAAATTCAAGTATCATTCATTTATAGAGAGGCCCACAGAACTACCTATTGTACTACAGAAGCTAACAGATATCTAGTGAAAATAATATTTAAATGGCATTTCTTAGCATAATAATCAACCACAAAAAGGGCAAAGAATTATCCAGTAGAACTTACAGCTGAGACCGTTTTTTTACAGTAAATTAACATACTAAGATAAACATTTTAAAAATGTAACCCCTTCAGAAAGTCATGAAGTTGTTCTGAAAGCTCTTCCAGACTCTGATGAGAGAATATAGTTTTAAAATGCATGCAGCTATCTGGGCATGGGTGGGGGCATTTTAAATGTTATTTCTTGGTACCATTTGGAGCACCTCCTGCATATATGAGTAGAAGAAAAAAAAAAGAAATGAAAAGAGAAAGATTTCCTGTCATACATGAAGGAATGTAGTTTGTCTTCCAAAGGACTCTGTATTATAAGCATCAGACTGTTACCTGCTTCTAACTTCTGAAGAACTTACTAAATGTTTCCTGCTTTTTCAAAGATCTGTTATACATGTACAGAAACTGGATACTCACTGCATGTTGCATTCATTGTATGTAGGAGAACATATCCTTAGAAAGCTGTTTTATTTTAAAATTTCTATTACTTAGCAATTTAGCATTACTGAATAAGAGTAAACATTTTTTAAAGTGCCATTTAAAAAGTCCTGAGACAGAAATCTTCTAAAAGATTTAGGATGATCATCTTTTCAGAAGTAGTTGAACAGTGCTCATATAGTTACCTCAAAGTATCTAAGATCAGTGAAATAACCAATGCCATACACAACCACAGTGATTGTGTAGCTTTTCCTATTTCAGAACCACTCGCTTTATACTGTGTAATTATCATATAATTTAAACAAATGTATGTATACCTCTAAATGAGTATGAGTATATAAAAATAGGAAAGGTGTCGTGTACTGAAATGTTGCTATTATTGCTCCAAAGACATCTAAACTGTTGTAGGAACTGTCTTAGAAATAAATTTACAAGTGACATTGAAAAATCAGTCTTCTCACATTTTGAAAAATAACAAACCATTACCCTCCCAAAAGAGAACCAGAAAAAAAAAAAAATCAACAACCCAGTATTATGCAGCCTGATCACCCTCTTTCCTGTGAGTCTGGTTGTTTCACACACCCTGCCATTCCCCCGCCCAAATGATAAAGATTTGCTAAAATCAAGGCTCTTCAAAGGAACATGACAAAATGCTGAAACCAACAAAAAATAATTTAGAAAAGCATACTCAGCTTTATTCAATAAACGTTTATTTACTGTGGAGGAAGGCTCTATGAAAGACAATAGAGCCTTTGCCTTGAATGAGCTTACAATCTAATTTTAAGTAATGACAGTATAAAAAAAGTCTTCCGCTTATATCTGCTCTTTTAGAGGTAGGACTTTATGTGCAGACAAACAGATACTTTGAAAGTGCCCAGAACAGATTATTTCATTTAATTCTCTCAAATA
Organism: Pongo abelii; assembly: GCF_028885655.2. NCBI lineage: Eukaryota > Metazoa > Chordata > Mammalia > Primates > Hominidae > Pongo > Pongo abelii. Next base: position 87,160,144 of record NC_071997.2, on the reverse strand, counting down.
TTTATTGTGAATGTAGATTTGCTGATAGGAAAACAAAATCTCAGAGAGATTAAGAGACTTGCCCACACCTGACATCATAAGGCAGTAGTAGTGAAGGTAAAAGTTATAACAGATTACATCTTCATTAGCATGCCTACCCTTTTACTTTGGGAGATTTTCATGCAGACAAAAGATTTAGATCTCTGATAAACCTTGGCACCCAGGACCACTGCCTGGGAGCAATTTCTTACTATTTTTTAAACCAAATTCAAAAGGAAAAAGCTTTGGCTCTTTTTGAATTTCTGAATAAGAGTTGGACAAAATTAAGTTAGTGATTTCAAAGGCTACAGACTCTCTACAGCTCAAAAACACTGTGTTTAGAATTAATATAATTTAATTTACTGCCTGTAAAGCCATAATGTGGATTAGTGTCTGTGAATGTTTGAAAGAAGAGGGCAGATTAAAAAAGTAGTATTTAAAAACATACAGGCTCATGGTGGAAAAGCTGAAATTAAACAGACCTTGTACCACTAGGGAATAAAGCCTATGTATCAGAGGTAGAGGACTCTTCCTTGGGAAACAGCCTTTTTACTATAAATGCCATACTGTCAAGGAATCCTCCTACCAAAAAATTTGAAAATGCTTAACATCTGCCATTTCAATAAATCCCTAGTTGTCCTCTGAATGGGCAAAAACATTGTTATTCCATCTAAAGAGTATGCAACTGAGGTCAAAGTAACTCGCTTATGGTGACACTGAGAATCAAAAGACAGGCTAAGATTAAAATCCATAGTTAGGCTGGGAGCAGGAAGGGCAGGAGGAAGATAATGGGAAACTAAATCAATAACCTACTGAGTTTCAGGCTCCAGACTGAGTGGTCTAAACTTGATGAAAAGAAAAAAAGAAGGACAGGCAAATATTTTGAAGATGGAAGAGGCTGAAGCAAGCACAATTTTGACTGGCCGGCAACTCCCTCACACTCCTCCTTCATTGGGTACTAATAGGTTACTCAAGAAACACAGGAGAGAAACCAGCATTTTCTCCAGTCTCAAAACCCAATATTAATATTCATTAACAATGTTAAATGTCTCAAATTACATCCAGATCACAGGAAAAAACAACTTTTTTCCTTGGGGACCAACCATTGTAACTCTCCCCCACTCCCTCCAACTACCCCCATTTCTTTTATGGCTTAGCTTAGCCCCTCCTCAATCACAACAAAAATAACAGCAATAATAATCATATTAACACTAGCTTACTCTGTCCAGGTGCTAAGTATTCTACATATATTAATTAATATAACCCCATGAGATATGGTACTATTATTACGCACATTTAACAGACAAGAAAACCGAGGTATAGAGAGGTTAAATAACATTCCCAGTTCAAACAGCCATGATTTGAATCCAGGCAGTCTGACATTTCACTGCCTCCAGTGAAATGAGCTAGGGGAAAGTTATATCAAGTCTCAGGTTCTTGATCTTCCTAGTTTCCTCTACCAGCTTTGCCAGAAACCTCATGTGGGCTGTGTTTTGGAACAGTGTGTAAGACATTGGATATGACAATCAATCCATAGCCTGATCATCTAATTCTCAAGTGGGTGAATTTTTTTCACTTTTCTCATTTGTAAGGGCACTTTTGAAAATACGAATGTTACCTCTTGGGAACTATAGTAAGATGTTTAGGTTTTAACTACTAACAACAACAACAACAACACACAAAACTGGGCCCAGTGGCACACACATGTAGTCCCAGCCACTAGGGAGGGTGAGGAGTAGGGTCATTAAGCCCAGGAGTTTGAGTACAGCCTGGGCAACATAGACTGCTGCATCTTTAAAAACAAAATTCACTTTTAGCAATCTGTCCACTTAACATTTTTATATTTAGGTTTGGCCTCTCTTTTATAATGCTATGTCTTTTTATAAGGCAATCTAATATTGTCTAGCCATAGCTCTATTAGAAATTAATGTAGGATAACTAATTGACACACATCTTACATTATCATTTAGCAAAAGCCAGGAACGAGTCTTTATGCCCTGCTGCCAATTCTTAAAAGGCAAGTCCAAGTTCAGAAAAATTTGGGCTTTTTCAAATTTGCAAATAATCTCTTAGGTCTGTTTACCTAATCATCATTTATTATACAGCATTTGCAGTCGGATTTCTTTTCAGGCAAGTTTCCCACAAAGGAACATGTTTTTATCATTGCAGGAGTTAGCTGGCATGCCAATGCAGGACGAAGCTGTGGTGAATTTTAGATGTGGGGAGGTGTGTTAGACATATTCAGTAGGCTAATGACTCACCTGTCAGAAAAATTGCAAATTACGAGTCATGGGTCTTCTGGTTGCTCATAGTGAAAACTCTGAATATCAAATCTGTGAAGCGTCAACGGTTACTGTTTGTTTTTTAAATAAAACCAATGTAAACTCTTTGCATTACAGTCAGTTATTAGTTAGAAGACTTCTTTGCTGGGCAGTAAGCTCGGGTTGGAGGGAAGGCAATGAAGACTCTGAAGGCAATTCTCAAGGAGCAGTTCAGAGATGCTAAATCCTTGAACAGGAATGGGAAAGAGACAGAGACTGAGATATGCCCACTCATTAAGGGTCTTCAGTAGAGGCCATTCTTCACTATCTGGCTTGACTTATTTTAGCTCCACGGCAGGGAGCTAGGCAGAACCTTTAAGGGCCCTCCCCCAATCTCAACTACTTTTTAGCTCAGGGCACCAGTTAGGATCCTTTATATTCATTTATCTCATGACGGAATCCTTGTGTATCTGTTGGGTTAATCTACTTTTGGTTCTAAAAACCTGACACAAGTTTTTAGTAAATTAAAGAAAAACATTTTTTGGCTTTTGTACAGAAGTTTCTTCCCTCCCCAAATAAATATTCTGCTATGTGATTATTCCTGTCCCAGACCTGAATTTTACATTCACGGCTGTCTACTCTCTGATACTTTTCAACACTGTTTGTAAGGGTCACAAATAAGCACATCAGCAGAAACAAAGGAAATCCTATAGTACAAATATCACAAACAGGTATTGATACAAATCATTCCTTGATATACATTTACCTGGTCCATTCCAATGCTACTGCATGTGATATTCCTGCTACACAGGCTGTTAACCACTTATAGAAACTAGTATTAGAATTCCTCCCTAATGGGAAAAAATTGAAATAACAAATACTAGCTAATGCTTTATCAAAATGAGTGCCAAGTAACAGTCTTGACATTAAATTTCCTGATATTTTTCAAGTTAAATCAAGAGCACAACCACTTTCAAGCTTAACTATCTGGAGTGAATCAAATTCTTAATGCAGCAGATTCTCTGGGAGAGTGCCAGGTCTCACTGTGGCACATACAAATCAGCATCATCTGCAGCACCAAGCACTACTCCTGGCACCTTATTCAAGAAAAAGAGGAAATCGGATACCTGCCTTAGCTCTCTGCATCAACCCAAACGGTAGGACAAAAACAGAGGGGGTAGTAGTGGGGAGAATAACCCCTAAATAGGCTGTTTCTGGGTCTCATTCTACTAATATAGCAGCAATTTTACTTATGGTTTATGGTACACAACACAACGAACTCACACACACAGACATGACAGTTTCTGGATGACGACAGAAAATGGTAAGAAATCCTCTTTCATGGTCTCTAGACTTTTAGTCTGCAAAATCTAGGAGGGCCTTGGCCCTGGATACAATGCTCTGTGAAGGCAAATGGGATTCAGTTGGGGAGGTCTTGAAATTTTTTCAATCCACAAGAGATTCTGGAAGAAGTACTTACACAATATGTAGGAAAGGCAACATTAGGAAAGGATGATCTATGTGTTCTACCAACAATTTTGTTTGTCAACAATACAACCGCATTGACCACAGCCAGTTTAGATTATGTGAGAAAAAATACATGAATTAAAGTAAACCTAAACATTTCATTTTGTTCTCCTGAAGTTATCAGTTCCTGAGTAGTTCCCTTCCTCAGTGTTCTTTTATGTAGTCATCTTTCATTATTAATTTCTATCATTTATTTTTTCTTCAAACATTGCCATATCAGTATTTGTCAGGTGCTAGGGATAGAGAGGTAAAACAGGCTCTTATGATCCACGTCCTATTGGAGCTTACAGCCAATAATTATAAACTAACCTGAAATTTAATTGTCACTAGCTTAGCAAATCTGGTGCCAAACTTTCAGATGCATTATTTATTTTGCAGAGACAAGGACAACTGAAGAAGCTCATGGCTTTACTATGATATTCTACTATGTTATACTCCTTTTTGACCATCTGAGCCTATTATGAGTAAGTGGGGTATGGTGGAGTAACCAAGGGGTACATCAAAAGCAGCTTTTTAATGAAAAAAATTAACATTATTTTTCTTGCTTTTATGCAAGATGTGTCTTAAGATTCCTGATCTCTAAGATAAGTTCAGTGTTCCCCATATTCTTCGTATTCTTATTTTAATATTTACTCTGAATTTTGTTGATGATTTTATGCATCATTTAGAACGTGCAGAGCACTGTGGCAGGGGCTGAAGAATATAAAAATGAATAGAGGTGGTTTATGCCCTCCAGGAGCCTCCCAAAGTAGGAAGGATATAACTTATACTCACAGACACCATAACAGAGGTAAGAAATTAGTAAATGCCCTTAGTGAAGCATAAATGTTGTTCAAGGAGAAAGATCTCATTTCCAGCTAAGGATATCTCGTCAGATCAAAGATGATTTCAAGGCTCTAACTGAGAAACTGAAAGGATGAACTGAAATAATCTGAGATGAAAAAGATTGTAGTTGAAGATTTTGGGGAGAGAGGGGTTCAGATTTAAGCATGTTAGGTTTGAGATCTTAAGTAGGCAGATACAGTTTGGAAGAGTGGTTTGGGCTAAGAATATAAATTTGGGAGTCATGTGCTTATAATAGTCCTTGGAGCCATAGGACCAGATGAGATCACTATGGGAGTGATCACTGTTTAGTTCTTTAACTTTTCCCTTTTCCACTCCCCTCCAATACAGTGAGTTTCCACTTCATCCTCCACAGTGTCTCTAGTATTCATATTATTTTTGCCGTTTGTAACCAGTTACTAATTTTCATATCCTTCATCCAATCTTTCAGTAAATCCTATTGACTCTACTTTTAAAGTATATCCAGAATCTGAACACTTCTCACCATGTCTTCTGCTGTATCATCTGGGTCTCAGTCATCATCTTTCTCTTGGATTACAGCAATTAGTTTAACTGGTCTCCCTGCTTCTACCACTGCTCCTTACAGTGGACTTAAAACAGCAGACAAGGGGATCCTTTTAACATATAAATCAGATCATATCACTCTTTCAGAACTACAGTCAAGCCCCTATAGTAGCCTCCCAGTGCCCTTTTGACTCAATCTCCTATTTTTCTCTCCCTTGCTCACTCTGCTCTGGCCACATTGGCTGCCTTGTTATTCCTTGAACATGTCATGCCTGCTCCCACATTCGAACCTTCACACTCTCTGGCTCCTCTTCCTGGAACTGTTTCTCCAGATATCTGCACAGCTAACTCTTTCCTCCGTCAAGACTTTTCTTAAATGTCACCAAGTCAATGAGGCCTATGATGACTACCCTACTTAAATTTTCAAACCCTTACCCACAATCTTGGCAATCCCTATTCCATTACTCTGCTCTTTCCCTGTTTCCCACAACATTTTATCACACTGTATAATTTATTTATTATGCTGGTTGTATACTGTGTCTCTTTGAGAGCAGGGATCTTTGAATGTATTCCAAGATTGCATAACAGTACTTGGAATATGGCAATCACTCAAAAGACTTTTTTAAATGAAAGGTTCTGTCAGTTCTAGCCTAAGTTAATGGAAAGAGATTCATGCCATTAACCATTCATTACTGAGCCTTTTTTGTTTGTCTTGTTTTTGTGTGGGGCTAGTAAGGACTGATGATAAGAGAAGATGGAGTTGTAAAAGGAGGGACAAAGGGGGGTGGTACAAGTTTCAATTTTAGATACATAGAGTTTCCATTGCTATGATACTCATGAGAAAATCTCTCACAGACAAATGGAAAGGTTGGGCTAGAGCTTAGAAAGGCCTGAACTAGGGATGTTAAGACATAGGATTTGAATTATATAGTCAGGTAAGATGGTCATGTGTATGAGTAGAATCATCCAAGGGAGCAAGTAGAACAAGTAGAAAAGATGATGAAGGTCAAAAGCTTGAAGAATATATACATCTACAGGGCCAGAGGAGAAAGAGAAACCAGAGACAACATAAAAGTCATGGTAGAAGGTCAGTAAGCTGATAGTATCAAATGTGGCAGAATGGGTAAAAGAGTTAAGAATGGAAAGAGGTGACTGGTCATTAGTTGAGAGAATAATTTCAGAAGAGGGGTAAGGATAGAAGCCAATCGTAAGGGACTGGGAGAAAGCAGGCAGAAAGAATTAGAGGCAGATAGTTCTGAGAGGGTCAGCAATGAAAAGAAGGAGTGATGAGTTAGAAGGTCTAAGGGAAAGTAAGATAAAAGGTGGCCACAGCTTCTAGCTTTTCGGAAGTGAGGAATAGGGAGACCCCAGCAATAATACATCTCTGACCAAAAATGATGAGAAGAAGTGAAGACATTAAAGATATGAGACAGTTATAAAGCTTTATAAAGCTATTATAAAAAATCTTATTCATTTGGCTGCCAGTCCCCCACCCCTCACATTTAGAGGTGAGGCAATTAAGACACAGAAATCAATACAATGGGCAAGGTCAGGAGTCCTCAGCAGCAACCTGGCAGAAGTCAGGGTGGGGAAGGAAAGAGAATCAAGACATGGAGGAGCAGTGTAGGGAAGGATGGGGCAGAAGGAGTAAAAATACAGAGACAATCTGAAGACAGGATTGTAAGGTAGTTTTGAGTTTTTTCAGTGAGGTAAGAAGCGTCACCAGGTGAATGTTAGAAGACAATGAAACAAGTAAAAGGAATTTAGAATAGAACGGCTTCAAAGAACTATTGAGGGAAAATCTATCTGTGGCAACAGTGTAGAGCAATACTCTAAATCCCATGTTCCCCTTATATCTTCTATAACATAGGTTCTCTTGCCATATTTAATTGACATTCTACCTCCATCCTTTTGCTGAAAACCCCTGCTCTGGCTCTAGGATGAACATGCTACTCCTGCTCTGTACCATACTCCTCTCCTAAAATAAGACGGCAAACACATGCCTCATATAAAAAACATGATGGAAGCGAATTATTTTTAGTGGAATATTCTTCAGGAAATAGCATATCTGCAGCAGAACAGCATAAAATTCTACATACTCTAGAGAAGAATCCATTTCCTACATACCCCTTAATAAAATAAATCGGCAAAGTTTCATTTATTGGACGGGGTAATGTTTCCTTGAGAGAAAAGGCAGTGTCAAATTTCAGCCACGTGATGATAGAGTAACACTCAAAGACAGCGTATTCCAGATACTCTTTTTTTTTTTTTTTTTCTTAAGAAGCACATGTAACACAAGCCCTGTTACTTTTCTGTGCAGAATAATACATAGAGTCTTTAGGGTACAAATACCTTTAATTGGAAAGACCATTATGATTTCATTAAAATCTGGCCGCAAGCTAGCTTTTTCATTGTAGCCTAGTTAAGAGCTCAAGCTTTAAAGTGACATAGATCCAGTTCAAATCTTGGTTCTACTAGCTAAGTTAGCTTAGGCAATTTACTTACCTATCAAAGACTCTGTATACCTGAAGAAGTGGGAATAATAATAGTACCAACCTCACAGGGTTGCTGTGTGAGGTTTAAATATGATGATGCTTCTAACATGCTTGGTAATGAGGAAGTAGTCAATGAAGGTTGTTTATACTGGACCATTAACTATTCCAAAGCTAGCCTGAGCTATATATTTCTGTCTCCAATCTTCTAAATGCCTCTTTCTACAGAATGAAAGTTTTAAAAACCTAGCCTAAATGTAACCTTCTGCATAAAACTTTACAAGATTCCCCTATCTGGAAATGAGTTATTTTTCCTGGGAACAATCTTTGTGCTTCACAAAGGGTACTTTCTAATTGTTCAGCACTATTGTGATATCTGTGAATGTAAGTTTTATCCTCCCCAAGGAATTATTAGGCTCCTTGAGAGCATAATCACCTCTATTCATTTTTATATACTTCAGCCCCTACCAGTGTTCTGTACATTCTAAGTGATGAATAAAGTCATCACCAACAAAATTCAGAGTAATTATTAAAGTAAAGAACACAAAGAATACGGGGAACACAGAACTCATCTTAGAGATGAGGGATCTTAAGACACAACTTGCATAAAAACCAAAAAAAGTTTTAGTTCATAACAATTAAACATTCATACTTCAAAAACATAACATTATAAGCAGATATAAAAGGTAAACAAGTAGAAAAAAATGCCAGTCCATATAACAAAGGGCTTTAATATTCAAAGAACTCATACATAAATAAGGCCTTTAAAAAATTATATAAATAATAAATATGAACAAAAAAGTTGACTTTCTTTAAACCACTAAATAACTCAGGCTATAAAATATAATCTCGATTTTCCTAAAAACAAATATGAGACAGACTATCATAAACACGAAAAGAAAGACATAATCATGTTACATTTTGATGTATTTATGTGGGTGATATTATGGAAGGGTGACATTAAAGCCATTTAATTTCCAGTAGTTTTCTGATACAACTAAAACATGAAATGTACTGCAACAAAAATTCTTTTAATAGAACTGAAATCAAACCAATGATGACCTAATCACATCTTAAATGGGCCTTTTTCTTCCCTGGGAAGACACTTGTGTGAGAACATATAGAGTATGAACTACCTATGCTGAGTGATGTTTAAACTAAGCGTACTTGACAGACAGAAATTGCTATCACAGTTCCAAACTGGATAATGGGGATGGCAAGATAAATTGCTAATTTCATCTCTAGATTTTACACTTGATCTTAGCCAAAAGGCTGAAAAGCGATCATCTCTAGGTTTTAAAGGTCAGGAGTTGGACTGCAACAGAAGAAATTTCCCACTGAACAGTTCATAAATACCCTCCTCCTGAGAGACAAGCTTAGTCCCAAAGGAAACAGACAGAAAGGTGAAGTCACTAGCAGGGCATTTATATTTCACATGCAGAAACTGGACCACATCAAAGTTGAAAAAAAAAGTCCTGTTTACAGGAGAAATTCAAGATTTTTCAGGTTTGAACATTGCTGATGGCATTATAAATCAGTGTGTTACTTGGGGATGTATTTCAAGAGCCACAAAGACTTTTAAGCCCTTTGGTAGAGTAATTCTACTTCTAGGAATCCATCATAACGAACCACTATTAGCACTACTATAACTAAAATAAGTTACAGTTCAATCAGTTGATGAAACATTATCTAGCTTTTAATGAGAGGGGTATGTAGAAACAAAAAAAAATGTGTTTACAATAGAAAGCAAATTAACAAAAATTGAAAAACTTCCAAACCATATTATAACTAGATTATGGAAACAAACAAAAACATACATTATAACAGATACTGGCCGGGTGCAGTGGCTCACGCCTGTAATCCCAGCACTTTGGGAGGCCGAGTAGGACTGCCTGAGCGCAGGAGTTCAAGACCAGCCTGGACAACATGGTGAAGCCCCGTTTCTACTAAAAATACAAAAATTAGCCGGGCATGGTGGCACAGCACATGCCTGTAGTCCCAGCTACTTGGGGCTGAGGTGGGAGGATTGCTTGAGCTCAGGAGGTTGAGGCTGCACTGAGCCAAGATCACACTACTGCACTCCTGCCTGGGTGACAAAGTGAGACCCTGTCCACATCCCCTCCGATTGATTCTCCCCCTCCCCCCAAAAAAAGATAGTGATTTGCACAGAACAAAATGATAATTTAGTCTCCATGTACACCTCAGAATTACTGCAAGAAGTCTATGAATCCCTGTGCACATATGCACCTTCTCTTCAAACACTAAAAATACAATTATGGAACCACAATATTTTTTTATATTAAAAAAATCAGAACCATGGCTCAAAGTTGAGAACAAGACAAGGATATCTACTCTCACCATTCCTATTCAACACTGTACTGAAGGTCCCGTCCATTGCAATAGGCAAAAAAAAAAAAAAAAAAAAAAAGAATAAAGAAAAGAAAAAAAAGAAGCATGAAGATTAAAATGGAGGAAGTAAAGTTTAATATAGTTACTGATGACATAACTACTTATATAGGAGAACTTAAGGAATGTACAAATACCTAGTAGAACTAGTAAGTTAATTTAACAAGTCTGCAGGATATAAGGTTATTATACAAAACTCGTATTTTTATATATTAGCAACAAACAAGTAGCAGCAAATTTTAAAAACTCCATTTACAATAGTGTTGAAAAACATATAACACATTTAATAAAACACATGTAAAACCTGTACACCGAAAACTACAAGACATTGCTTAGAGAAATAAAAGAAGACCTAAATAAATGCTGACATAATAAGTTCATGGACCAAAACACTTGATAAATATTATTAAGACAGCAATATGACATTTTTTTGTCTCTAAAAAAATAGAGGTAAACCACAAACTGGGAAAAATATTCATGAATCATATATTTGACAAATTACATTTTTATATATGCAGAATATATTAAAACCCCCAAAACTCAATAATAAAAGGGCAAATAATTCAATTAGAAAATGGCCAAATAATATGAACAAATATTTCACAAAGAAGATATAAAAATGGCTATTAAGCACATTAGAAAGTGTTCAGTGTTGCCAGGGAAATGCAAATTAAAACCAGATAGATCTTTCCACACACATTAGAATGGCTAAAAACAACCATCACCACCTAACGTCATATGACAAAAATGAAAGGTAACCAGAATTCTCACGGTGAAAGTGTAAAATGTGAAATGGTACGACCAGAGGAGTTCTAAGAAAACTGAACTTTCATCTACCTCATGACTTATTAATTCCTCTCCTACGTATTTTTCTAAGATAAATGAAAACAAAGGTCAAAGGCAACAAAAAAACTGTGCAAGAATATTCACAGCAGTTTTACTCAGAATGGCCAAAAACTGGAAATAAGCAAGGTTCATGTGATATTGGGAAATACATATCTGGCTTTCCTCCTGTTTCCCTGCAAAAAGCTCCTAAAACCTTTGGAATCTCCAGAGTGATAGATAAGAGTGTCTTTTGTATGACACGACTGGTAGCTGGGGTCCCCTAGATAGCTTCAGGATAGGGGATGGTCACCAGAAAAACCAAACAAGTGACTAGAGGAGTTGTCACTTTCAGCTCCAGACCCCCAACCTCCAGGAGGGGAGAAGGGCTGAAGGTTGAGTTGATCACTAATGGCCAATGATCCAATCATACCTACGTAATGAACCCTACTAAAAACCCAAAAGGCCTGGATTCCAATGAGCTTCTAGATAGCTCAACACCTGGAGGTTCCTAGAGGGTAGTATGCCCACGTAGAAGTTTCATATCCTTTCTCCCATATACCTTCCTCCTATACCTTTCCCTATACATCTTCTTCATCTGGGTGTTCATCTGTATCTTTTGTAATATCCTTTATAATAAGTGGATGAACATTAAGTAGATGTTTCCCTGAGTTCTGTAAACTGGCAAATTAATTGAACTCCAGGGTCATAGGAATCCTGAAGTTATAGGTCACAACCAGGCCTCTCAAGTTGGGAGCAATCTTGTAGTACTGAGCCCTCAACCTGTGGGATCGGACACTATCTCCAGGTAGATAGTGTCAGAAATTAACTAAATTAGAGGACACCCAGGTGATGTCTGCTGGATAATCTACTGCAGAACTGACTGGTTGGAGGGGAGAAATCCCTACATATTTTGGTGACCAGAGGCTACGAAAGTGTTCTATGTTGTACTGAGAGTAGACAGTATAAAAAAAGTTTGGTATTTCCTGTATCTCTTAGATTTCATTAACAGGAAAATAGATAAGCTGTGGCATATTCACAAAATGGAATATTACTGAGCAATAAAAAAGAAGCTACTGGTACTTGTTACAACATGGATAAATCTCTAAATATGATGCTGAAAGAAGCCTCACACAGATGAGTACAATTGTACGGTAGAGGGAGAAAACTAATCTTTGGTAGAAAAAAATCAAAACAAGTAGTTACTTCTGGGAGGTTGGGGCAGTAACTGATTGGAAGAGGTATAAGGGAACGTTTTCAGATAATAGAAATGTTCCTGATCTCAACAGTAGTTTGGTTACACAGAAGTAGGTATTTGTCAAAATTCAGCTAATATAAACTTAAAATTTAATTGTTATGTAAATGTGACCTCAAAAGAAAAAAATTGTAAAGAATTATCAAATTGTAGTTAATTACATGAATGCTCAAGTATTTAGTGCAAAGTGTACCAATGTCTGCAACCTTCTTTGGAATGCATCAAAAACATAAGATGGGCCAGGTGCAGTGGCTCACACCTGTAATCCCAGCTCTTTGGGAGGCCAAGGTGGGTGGATCACTTGAGTCCGGGAGTTTGAAACCAGCCTGGACAACATAGCGAAACTCCATCTCTACTAAAAATACAAAAAATTAGCCAAACCGTGGTGCCGCACACCTGTAACCCCAGCTACTTAGGAGGTTGATGCGCAAGAATCACTTGAACCCAGGAGGCAGAGGTTGCCGAGATCACACCACTGCACTCCAGTCCGGGTGACAGAGAGACCTTGTCTCAAAAACAAAACAAAACAAGACAAAAAAAAATAAGATGGATGGATAAGTAGATGGATATGTGGAAAAACAATAAAATGTTAATGATAAAATCTAGGTGTGGCTATATAAGAATTCACTGTAAAAAATTTTTTTCCAATTTTTCTGTATGGCTAAATTTTTTCATCATAAAACTGTTGGGGGAAACCAGGAACTAGTTGGATGTTGACAGAATATTATTTTTTACTTCTTTTTTCTAAGTTTTCTATAATATACTATAGTCTTTTTAAATATTTTTAAAAGAAAGCAAATTAATGACATTTACTAAAATAATCAAATATAAGTGATTTTAAAACAAAAATCTCATTTTAGATTCAATAAAAGTTAAAATATTCTCTATATTTATTATACTGTCATATAATTCAGTAAGAATCTTTAAAAAATGTCATTATGTAGCAAGTCACTGTTTTTGAACTAATTAAAAAAATTTAAAGCTAATTAAAATGCTATTAAAAAGTTTTTTCTTTTCATGCCTTAAACTTCCCTTTTACTCAAAAACATCCCCCGTGTCATTCTGTTAATGTATACTCACTAAAAGTACATCATTTCTTAGATTTTAAGATTTTAATAACCAATAAAGATAATATTACTTAAGAAAGCTGAGTTGGCTGTTTACTTTCAAAAGGGTTTTATCTTTAGAAAAGCACAAGTTTTATGCCAGGTGCTAGTCAATTGTGTCTTGTTAATTTCCAAAACAAACAGAGGGGAGTGCCATGCAATTTCCATTACACACACTTCACCATTAGTATCAGGGTTTATTAGCTTGACAATGCTCCAGGAATAATGGTTTCATTCCTCACTGAAATAAAATAATGTGCCACATAACTCAGCAATGCAGAACTTCTGAAAAATGTTGTCACATTAAACACGGTCATATTTTTCAGTTTCCATTATGCCAAAACAAAGGCCATTTGCTGTAAAGAACTCACTCTGGATATGGAGAATTCCCACATGGGCCTCAGACTTACCTCATTGCTATGTCATATGATTCTGGATGAATACAAGTTTGGTCCAAAGGATTTGGCTTCAGTAAAACATTCGCTACAGTTTTGCTCTTCTTTTTGCCCTGCTTCTCATTTGTGACCTCAACATCTGCTGAAGATGTCACAGCAACTCCTTGAATTTGGCCTGAAGTTTCAGTTTGCTGACTATATAAAACCAGAAAAAACCACATTTACAAAAAGGGGAAGGTTGGGCAGAAAAGTCTTCAAATTAAAATGTGCTTACTTCTCTGTCATACAAATATGCAAAAACAGCAACCAGATTTTGACCTTTCACTTCATAGAAACTACCACTTATCTGTTTAAATCACTGGGAAAAGGGCTTTCTGTTACTTAAAGCCAAAAACATTCTTAACTGGTTGTCTGTATAATTGCCATTCTAAGAGAGAAAAGAGGAAAATGTAGGGAAACAAAATAATAATATTTCTCAGAGCTAAGAAAAACAAGCTCTCAAAAGAATCTATTGAGTGTTAGAACAGGATGAATAGAAAAAGACTCATACTTGGCTTAGTGCAGTGGCTCACGCCTGTAATCCCAACACTTTGGGAGGCCAAGGCAGGCAGATCACCTGAGGTCAGGAGTTCCAGACCAGCCTGGCCAACATGATGAAACCCTGTCTCTACTAAAAATAAAAAAAAAATAGCTGGGTGTGGTGGTGCATGCCTGCCTGTAGTCCCAGCTACTTGGGAGGCTGAGGCAGGAGAATCGCTTAAACCTGGGAGGCGGCGGTTGCAGCGAGCTGAGATCCTGCCACTGCACTCCAGTTTGGGCAACAGAGGCAGAGACTGTCTCAAAAAAAAAAAAAAAAAAAAAAAGGAAAGAAAAGAAAAGAAAAAAAAAAGACTCATACTTGACATATCATGGATAAACTTTACAATATAAATAATCTTTAAAATTCTAAAAGGCTTTCAAGAGAGAAAATTAAAACATTAAAAGGATCTGGAATCAGACTAGCATCAGATTTCTCACTGGCAAACATCACTTGTCAGAACATAGTGGAACAATATCTTAAAGGTTCTGAGAGAAAATGATTTTGAATTTAGAATTGCATACCTAGTCGAATTAGCATTCAAGTAGGAGGGCAAATTGAAATCATTTGCAGGTATGTAAGGACTTAAGTATAACCCATGCCAAGCTCTAAAAGAATTTCTTAAGGATTAATTCTAGCAAAAACCAATAAATCAAAGAAAAATGATAATATGAACTACAAGAAACAATGTGGAAAAAACTGATTAAATTAAATAAGTGCTCATGAATGATGTAAATATATATACATTATGTGTATATATACATATACACTATATAGTATATATGTAGTATGTATAGTGTGTATATAGTATGTATATACACACACACATAGTGTGTGTATGTATATATACACATTTAAAAAACAAAAATATACATCTATAAAGATATATTTTATATATATGGAGTGTGTATATATAGTGTGTATGTGTATATGTATATACACACGTTTATACACACGCATATAGTGTGTATATGTATATATAGGTTAAAAAACAAAAATATACATAAAAATATTTTTATATATGTATAAAATATATAGAGAGAGTGAGAGAAGGGGAGGGGAGGGGAGGGGAGGGGAGGGGAGGAGTCTGAAACTAAAATCCCAGATCGTCTTATCATGGGAGGTAGAGAGAGTTGAAGAGAGAAATATTGGGAAGGATCCTGTTTCTAGTCTTCTCTAAGAGGCCAGAGACACCTATTAACTCCAGAGGTCAGTCCAAAACCAATTTAAGGATGATCATAAGAATAGAAGATGTACAACTTTGAAATCACTAAGGAGAGATAAAGATGAGATGGGAAAACAAGGAGAGAAACAGAAAACTTATTAACTGACAAATCTAATAGCGTAAAAGGAAAAGAAGAATCAGAAAGCATGATGGAGGCAAAATACATAGGAAGAATAAGCCCAAACATATAAATAAATACAACAAATATGAATGTATTAATAACAGATTGAGTAAAACCACAAAATCTAGCTATGTGTTTCTAAGAGCCGTATCAAAAATTAAATGTCACAGAAAGTATAAAAATTAAAAAAAAAACAGGCATATACAGTAACATTGCTAGCAAATAAATTTCAAAGCAAAAAGCATTAAATGTGGTAGCAATATTCCATTCTGAATAAACCTATGAACTATTCAGGAGATGTAACAGTCACAAATCTTCAAGTACCTAATTATCAGCTGGAAAAGTACAAGGCTTTAAAACAAGCTGAATGTTCATCAATAAGACACTGATTAGACTAAATTATAGCCCATCCATACAATTAAATATTATGCAGAAAATATAAAGAATAAAAAATTAGAAATCTATATGTAATAATTTGGAAAGAGATCCAGAAAACTGAAACAAATAAAGCAACTTTCAAGTAGTTGCAGAGCCTGATCCCTTGTGCATACATTTTTAAAATAATAAACATATACATACAAGGTGACATAACTGTAAATTTACTTTCTGGAAGCAACATATAAGAAACTTTTTCAAGTGAGACTTGAGAGGCATCTTTTACTTTTTGTTCTTTTTTTATATTGTGAGTTTTTTGGTGTTTTTTTGGTTTGTTTGTTTTTGAGATAGATAGGATCTTGCTCTGTCGCCCAGGCTGGAGTGCAGTGGCATGATCTCGGCTCACTGCAACCTCCACCTCCTGGGTTCAAGCAATTCTCCTTTCTTAGCCTCCTGCGTAGCTGGGATTACAGGTGAGCACCATCATGCTCAGCTAATTTTTGTATTTTAAGTAGAGACGGGGTTTCACCACATTAGCCAGGCTGGTCACAAACTCCTGACCTCAGGTGAACGACCACTCCTGGCCTATGCTGTGAGTTTTCTAACCAAGTGTTCAAAGAACATATAAACTAACAAAAACAGAATCATTTTATCTTCAATTTTTTTCAATTGTGACTTCTAGGTTTCGTGATCTATTTAGAAAGAATTTCCATCACTCTAATGCTCTGCAAGATTTCCCCATGTTTTCTTCTGGTGCTTTTACAGTTTTACTTTTTTTGACATTTAAGTCTATGATAAATCTGTAATTTATCTGGGTATAGGAGTGAGAAATGGGACTATAGCTTCCTTCACACATATTGAATTACTGGCAGTTGTCATAATATCATTTGTTAGATAATTAATCAATTTTACCCTACCATTTGAAATGTCACCTTTACTACAAACTAAATTCTAACTATGTTTTGGTGGATTTCAGACCTTATTCTGTGCTATTCCTACATCAAAAGCGAACTGTTTAATTTCCACAGCTTTATAATGTATTCTAGTGAGGCTTAATCAGTCTTTTCCAGAATAAAAGTTATCTTCCATATGACCTCTATTATAATTTTGTCAAAAGAAAAAAGTCCATATGAATTAACCAGGTAGTCCCAAAGTAGTAGATATGTAAATGTTCTTCTTTCATGATTATATCATGCTAAGAAGTTCATCTAACAAGCTTTTGTGCTTTCAGGATTAGAAAATAAAGAAATTTAGCTCTTGATCCACACAACTGATAATCAATGCTTTGGTCCATTTTCAGTGAGGAGGGAGTGGGGAAACACATCTATGCTTAGGGAACAGCTATGTCAATATAAATGGTCATTTTGAAGTCACCATTGTCACCTCATCTTGTACCAGTCCTTCCCATTTGCTGTGCCCTAATTGTGTGGGCCTTTGCCTCATTTCCTGAATACACCAAAGTTGGTCCTGCCTTAGGACTGTGCACACTTAGTGTTCACTTTGCCTGGAATGCTCTCTTTCTGATCCTTGGATGGCATTTCATTCAAAACTCTGCTCAAATAAGTTTTCAAAAAATAACGAATCTAAAGTAGTTGTATTACTCCCCTAAGACAGTGTCACATATCCCTGCTTTAATTTTTATAGCACTTCTTGCCATCTGAAACTACTAATTTTACTAGTTTGCTTATCGTCTGTATCACATGTTAAAATATAACTCCATGAGAATCCGGAATTTGCTGACTTGCTCACTGCTGTATTCCCAATGCCTACCAAAGGACAGTCACTCAACACTTACTGAATGAAGGCATGAACAACAGACACTTAGAATTTTACACTAATCAGTGGTAGGATAGTTAACAGTAACAAGAGAGGAGGTTGACAATAGAATCAAAGTGTATACTTATAATCACCTGCAAAATGTTTGGATATAATCCTGGTTGATTCTGATGAAGCCAGCACACTGTTGGAAGGATTTTGGGCCCAGCCCTTTCACTTTCTTCAGCTGTTCTCGGTTGATAAAGGGTCCATTTTTCTCTCGCCATTCAATAATATTTTTGGCCCTGTTGGCATTGAGTCCTGCAATATGCCTAGAAAAAAAAAAAAAAGCAAACTGAAAAAAAGATCTCATCTGAAAAGACAATGACATAAAACATTTGGATCATAAAAACGACTGCAATGACATATCCTCATACGTCTAAATTAAGTTAATCCAAAAGGGAGTTAAAAAAAAAAACAAAAAAAAACAACGGAGAAAAAAAGAGTTGTGCAAGAGGAAAGAAGGAAAACAGAATACAAAAATAATGACAAAACCAATAGCTGTCATAAAGATGCTGGTAAGAAGGCTAACACTGATGCAAGAAAAAAAATGTTCCTCAGTTTTTCTATACTATTCACATTCCTTATGTTTCTGGATAAAGTAATAATTTTGCCTATTTTTTTCAGCATACATACAAAGTGAGTTAGAAGTTATAATAGCTACGACTGTGTTGTACTACCTTTTTTGTGTGTTAGCCTGTTCTCAGTAATATAGAGCTGAACTACAGAAAGGCCCTTATCTATAATTGTCATGGTTAGTATAAATTATATATAAAGGCTATATCATTAGGTAGTTTGCTTGGTGTTAAAAGATTATTTCAGAGAATCTCAACTCTATTATGAAATTCCATATATGAAATCATGAAATGTTTGTAGATGTGTTAGAAAATCAACAACTTAAAATGTAAGGGATAGTTTCTGCTATACCTGTTTCAGTGAAAAAGGTCCAGATCAGGGAATTTCATGCTGCATTAGCAGACTTGTGTAATAAATGCAAAACTGTGAACAAAAAAGCAGCTCTTCTAAAACCACAGGGGAAAAGAAGATTATATAGCATGTGATTATAGTATGATAACAATTTTGACAGGTTTCTTGTGGAATCAGGGTAAAAATATGGTAACCATACCTTGAACCCTCAGAATTTATCTTTTGGTTACTGCCAGGTTTGACAGATGCATGCAAGAGGCTTAACTAGTGAAAAATCTCTACTCTCATGTGGTGGGAAACAGCTCTTTTCCATGTTAACCTTATTTAAATTCTATTAGCAACACTAATGCACTCAATGGTTACCATATGCTCTTCACTTTAGACCTGCAATATTAAAAATGATAATGTGAATTGTTATAATTCTTTTCTTAAATGATGTCTTCCCCTCTGATTACTTAAAGCAATGTATAAACCCATAGATGTTCTATACTTGACAACTTTATACATGTGTTCCCTTCTTCTAGCCGAGTTTGGACTGGATAGCCAGTTAAACTCAAGATTCTGTGATCTTCAGCCACATATTTATCTCACCTTAACAAAACTTCTGAACAGATGTTAATATCCACTCCCACAAAGCTGACACATTCTTCTACAACACTGTCCAGTGTTGCCTTGAGTAAAGTCTGGGATACGTCATGCTGAAAAGACAAAGATCAAATATCAAAAGTGAAGGAGATGTAGTTCTTGGACTATTCCATTACTCTGCCTATATTACTGGTAGTTAGCTAACACACACCATGGTAAATTTCTTCATTCCTCTTAAACACACTGTTAGCAGAATTAAGCTGAAGTCAAGGCATCTGCGGCTTCTTACTCTTTAAGCTATGCATATATATCTAATTTGAATATAACAGTACCAGTATTTTTCCCTTGCCTGAAATTGTGCCCAGAGCAGTGGTTCTCAAACTTAAGCTTGCATTAAAATCACCTGTATGGCTTGGTAACACACCCACATCCAGATTCCTGATTCAGTAGGTCTAGGATGGGGTCTAAGAATTTGCATTCTAACAAGTTCCCGGATAATACTGTGGCTGCTAGATCACAATGAGACTTGGTCTCTATCATTCATGCACGGCTTTATAGTGTTATGGAGAAGAAAACATGTTATAATAGGAAGCAGTAAAATAATAGTAAGACAGTAAATCAAACTCTTTCATCAAATTGAAGACAGTACTGTTTATATGAAGCACCATTTTATATAACACTAAGGAAGAAAATAGTCAATTAAACCATGACACGTGCTTTCTTTTTGCTTAAATTTTTTATTTATTTTTTAAATATTGAAAGAGCTCTTTAGGCTTATTTAGAAACTGTAAGAACTGTATATCATGTACAAATAAGAAAAATATAAGCAATCTAAACTGGCTAAGCTATTCCTAAAATTTCTTCACATTCAGTATTCAACTCTTCTGATCACTTTTATATTCAAAATCATAGGTGTCAAGGTTTTCCATGCAGTATTGTTTTTTATACTATCATGATCCTTGATAACGTAGCATTTCTTAAAAGAGCAATCCTCTGTTGTCTCCGGGACTTTCTTTCAAGCTTCAGATGCTCATTCTTACAAGTTTTGATGATAGTAGCACTATCTTAATCTTTTTATTTTATTTTCTTCTTCTTCTTATTCTCCTTTAAGTTCTAGGGTACATGTGCACAACGTGCAGGTTTGTTACATGTGCATACGTGTGCCATGTTGGTGGTAGCACTATCGGAATCTTAACAGAAGACATTTTGGACAGCGACAAAACTCCTATTCTTTTCTGAAAGGTCCTTAAATGGTTTATTATTCAATGGTTTGTTAACTAAAACAGTGAAAGGTGTGCAGTTCAGTCATGTCTCTAGGATTAGCAACCAAGTTCATGTGGAAACTACACCATGATTTACCACAGGGACAACAGCAACTGTAGGACACCATTAAATGTAAGCTGCATTCTGATTTCAGAGGTATTAAAATGTCAGAAAATGGCCGGGTGCGGTGGCTCACGCCTGTAATCCCAGCACTTTGGGAGGCCGAGGCGGGCGGATCACGAGGTCAGGAGATCGACACCATCCTGGCTAACACGGTGAAACCCCATCTCTACTAAAAATACAAAAAATTAGCCGTGCGCCGTGGCGGGCGCCTGTAGTCCCAGCTACTCCGGAGGCTGAGGCAGGAGAATGGCGTGAACCCGGGAGGCAGAGCTTGCAGTGAGCGTAGGTCGTGCCACTGCACTCCAGCCTGGGCGACAGTGCGAGACTCCGTCTCAAAAAAAAAAAAAAAGTCAGAAAATGAGCATCTTACAATTGATGAAATGCAATATTTTAAAGTATTTGTTGACTAACTGAAGCTAGGTTACAACAATGAATACATTTGATGTTACTCATAATTCTAAAATTAATGATCTGTGGGACAGGAGACTTCTCTTTACCCAACCAACATCAAGGAAAACAAGGAATATAATCTAGTAGAGTCCTCAAGTATTGTCATTACATTATTACCATTTAATAACAGCAGAAGCTTTTGTTCTGGAAGACTGAAGGGTACAGGAGCACTTCTGTATTTCAGAGATAACTTACTGGTAACTAGCCAGGCTGCAGCTAAAAATTTTGGATGTCATTTAAAAAATCTAATAAGCAAATATCACCATGAAAAAGATCATAAAGTAAAACCTTAGATCTTACCGAGAACTTGGTTACTCTTGAGCCACAGCTTTTAAGAAGCTAGTCTTTTGTCTAAGCAGATGAAAAGCAGCAAAATGAAAAGGGAACTTTTTAAAATGGGAGGGTAGGAGATAGTATGACAATGTAAAGGCAAGCACAATGATAGCAACAAGAAAAAATATCTGAGGAACACAAAACTACAAACAAACCGGAAAAGGGAAGAATAACCGTTGAGAGCCATTAGAATAAGGGAAACAAGTTGATACAGTACTTCCTAGCACATCAGATGCTCAGGACAGCTAAATAAGTAAGCTACAGTCTCTGCAGCAGATTATTTTGGTTGCCTATCCCAACCTCTAGTTGTCAACCCCTTCTCCTCCTTTCAAAGAGAAGCCTGACCATGTGTCTAGCATTTATCCCATTTCTGCAAGGCCATATGCTTTGGAAAAGCTGGTCCCACCTCCCACAGACAATGGTGACTGGTTAAAACCCATGTTTTTCAAACTGAGGGTTATGATCAATTAGTGGATCATAAAATTAAATCAGTGACTTGCCACCGGCATAAAAAAATAAAGGAATAGAATAAACCACATAGAGCATATTGCCTATACCCTTAACATCGAATGAACAATAGAATGAACAATGCAGCCAATTGAGACTATCATGTGAGAGGAATACAACATAAATTGGTCAGGAATAGGTATTCGGTTCACTGATATCTCATTTGATCTTCTGACATGGATGGTCAATCTGACAATAATGAAAAGGTTAAAGAGTAACTGCAGAGTTATAAGCAAAGCATGTGAGACGTTTATCTATTGGCAAAGTGCTGATTCTTTCAACCAAGTTTAGTTACAAACTTTCAGTGTATTTTTCAGAAAGAATGTTATTGAGTATAAAATTTTTCAAATTCTCAGCAACTGTAATATTTTAACTGATTTAATATAAGCAGTCCTTAAAATGAATCACTCTATACTCAGAAGAAAAAAAGATAGTGAAGTAAAACCTACAGAGGCAAGCCCAACTACCAGATTTGGAAGTGTTGATAGTGACAAAATTGAGAGAAAATGTTGACTCCAATCAGTAATCTTTGACTTGACTTGAGCCACGTTTTATATAGAAAATAATAACCATAAGACTTTAAAATAAGCTTGACTTAAAACATGGTTTTATAAATGTGCAAAACAATAAAAATGACGGACCCCAGATGTATTGTTGGTAATGATATTCTTGTAGATGACAGTGTTAAAATAAAACTTCAAACTTAAAAAACAAAATCACTTGGAACACCCCTACCACAGGGCTAAAATGAAAACAATGGAAAATACCAAATATTGATGTGAATGTGAAGCAAATGGAATGCTCAAATGATAAGTGCATTTTAGGTTAGATATGCAAGGCAAGGCAGTTTAATGGAGGATTTATTTTATATGGTTTAAATGTAACTTCACATAAAATTAAATCAGATATGTTTACACAATGCAAAAATGCATTATTGTTCCATATACATTAAACCAGATACATGGTAAGAGAATAAAAAATGGACAAATTACTAAGAACACCAAAATTGCCAAAACTGACTCAAGAAGAAATATAAAATCTGAACAAACCTATAAGTACAGTCAATAAGTAATCAAAACTCTCCCAACAAAAAAAAGTTCAGAACCATATAGTTTCATTGGTGAATTCTACCAAACATTTCAAGAACACCAATCCTTCTCAAACTCTTTAAAAAAATAGAAGACGAGCCAATACTTCTTACCTATTCTATGAGGCCAGCATTACCCTGATACCAAAGCCAAAGATACCTCAAGAAGAAAGAAACCTACAAACTAATATTTCCTATGAATATCAGTTCAAAAATCCTCAACAAAATACTAATCCAACATTCCAACAGCCTATTAAAACATACACAACATACATATAATGTATTCAGTATGTATGAACTTAAGAACCAGACTCACATTGTTTTCATTTTAAAACAATCTCTCTTGACATTTTAAAATTTTAACTTTGAAATAATTTCAAATTTAGAAAAGGCATGCAAGAATAGTATGAAAACTTTATTACCCTTCACATAAATACTTCAGCGTATAGTTCCAAATAACAAAAACATTGACTTACATACCCATAATACAATTATTAAAATTAGAAAACATACTGATGTAATAATATCACCTAACATTCAACCCATGCTCAAATCATCAATTTTCTCAATTTTTCTTTACAGCATTTTCTTCCCAATCCATAATTCAACCCAGGATGACATACTGCATTTAGTTGCCTCATACTTTGTGCTAGGCAGCTTCCAAGACGGTTCCCAATGATCCTCAAATCCTGGTATTGATACACTTGTGTAATCCCCTCCCACTAAGTACAGAACTCATTGATGAATCTCATCTGAATAAATTATTATTAAGATTGTTTTACTACTCACAATGACCTGTTTGTGTAAAAAGGTATTTTTAATCTTGACTCAAAATTTGAAAAAAACGGCTCAACCATGTACTATATATGCTCATAGCATTGTCCTCATGTATTCCAGACTGAAAAAAATTCATGAACAGCCCATATCTATACATAAAGTTAAATCTGTTCTAAATTTTTGTATTTAGGTATCAAAAACCTATTTAAACATAAGTAAAATAGCATTTAACTTACAATCAGTAGTAAAGGTAAGCATTATTTTGAGAAACTTATTTTGAATTACATTTAATTGTATAAGAGAGACATACACATACCCAAACAGAAGTGATGTGTGATAAGTGTCCTTGTCATGACGAAGTAAAACTTATTTCCTAGTGTGTCAAAATCAAAAGGTATGAAAAACAATGGTCTAAGCTATTCATGGTGGTCCCATTCTATTTATTCTATAATGGCAAATGAAATGTGAGGGTAAATCTGCTAGGTACTTCAGAAAAAGACTTCACTGCCCTTAAATAGAGTGAGAGAGAACTAGCCTTTTCTTCTTTTGATTCAAGTATGACTCTCAGTAAGCACCGTATCATGTGATGGGACTAGCTTGAAGAAAAGCTAACTTAGCGAGAATGGCAGGTAACATACATTGAAAGACTGGTTCTTCATTGATACTCTTGAGCTTCTGTATTAACTAGTTCTGTACTCAGTCCCCCTGAGCATCCTGTAATAAAATTTCTTTATCATTTAATCAAGAAGCAGAAATTTCCTTATTGTTCAGGCCACTTTGAGTAAGGGTCTCTGATGTTTTTCTAAATGAAGCAGTCACTTTATTTAGGGGCTCAAAGTCAAGCAGCAAGACTGACAATGAAAACAATCACCATACTATCAAAACCCCTTGAGATTTTACTGTCAGGCATTGTTGTAAAGCTTTATAATAGCACGTAACTGAATCCTCACAACAATTCTAAAAAATGTACATATGACTTTATGCACTATCTTCATATATAAGATTTTTTCTAAGGAAATAGCAAGACACTTGAGCAAAGGGGTGTGTATATGTGTACAATCTAAATATCCACATAGAGGTGACTTGTACAAATAAATTATGGAACAGCCCCACAATGAACTATTCTGATGCCATTAAAAAACACACAGTAGGGGGTGGCTGGCAAGATGGCCGAATAGGAACAACTCCAGTCTGCAGCTTCCAGCGAGATCAATGCAGAAGACAGGTGATTCTGCATTTCCAACTGAGGTACCTGGCTCATCCCATTGGGACTGGTTAGACAGTGGGTACAGCCCACGGAGGGCAAGCAGAAGCAGGCTGGAAAGCGCAAGGAGTCAGGGAACTCACCCGGAAAGCACAAGGAGTCAGGGAACTCCCTCCCTCCCCTAGCCAAGGGAAGCTGTGAGGGACCGTGCTGTGAGGGACTGTGCCGTGAGGAATGGTACACTCTGGCCCAAATACTACACTTTTCCCACAGTCTTCGCAACCCGCAGACCAGGAGATTCCCTTGGATGCCTACACCACCAGGGCCCTGGGTTTCAAGCACAAAACTGGGCAGCCATTTGGGCAACACTGAGCTAGCTGCAGAAGTTTTTTTTTTCATACCTCAGTGGTGTCTGGAATGCCAGCGAGACAGAACCATTCACTCTCCTGGAAAGGGGGCTGAAGCCAGGAAGCCAAGTGGTCTAGCTCAGCAGATCCCAACCCCATGGAGCTCAGCAAGCTAAGATCCACTGGACTGAAATTCTCACAGCCAGCACAGCAGTCTGAAGTCAACCTGGGATGCTAGAGCTTGGTGGGGGGCGGGGCACCCATTATTACTGAGGCTTGAGTAGGCGGTTTTCCCTTCACAGTGTAAACAAAGCTGCAGGGAAGTTTGAACTAGGTGGGGCCAAAGCAGCTCTGCAAAGCCACTGTAGCCAGACTGCCTCTCTAGATTCCTCCCCTCTGGGCAGGGCATCTCTGAAAGAAAGGCAGCTGGCCCAGTCAGGGGCTTATAGACAAAACTCCCATCTCCCTGGGACAGAGCACCTGTGGGAAGAAGGTGCAGCTGTGGGCGCAGCTTCAGCAGACTTAAACGTTTTTGCCTGCTGGCTCTGAAGAAAGCAGTGGATCTCCCAGCACAGCGCTCTCTACTAGGGGACAGACTGCCTCTTCAAGTGGGTTCCTGACCCCCATGCCTGCTGACTGGGAGACACCTCCCAGCAGGAGTCGACAGACACCTCATACAGGAGAGCTCCAGCTGGCATCTGGTGGGTGCCCCTCTGGGACAAAGCTTCCAGAGGAAGGAAAAGGCAGCAATCTTTGCTGTTCTGCAGCCTCAACTGGTGATACCCAGGCAAACAGGGTCTGGAGTGGACCCCCAGCAAACTCCAGAAGACCTGCAGCAGAGCGGCCTATTAGAAGGAAAACTAACAAACAGAAAGGAATAGCATCAACATCAACAAAAAGGACGTCCACACAAAATCTCCATCCGAAGGTCACCAACATCAAAGACCAAAGGTAGACAAATCCACAAAGATGAGGAAAAACCAGCACAAAAAGGCTGAAAATTCCAAAAACCAGAATGCCTCTTCTCCTCTAAAGGATCACAGCTCCTCGCCAGCAAGGGAATAAAACTGCATGGAGAATTAATTTGATGAAATTGACAGAAGTAGGCTTCAGAAGGTGGGTAATAACAAACTACTCCGAGCTAAAAACGCATGTTCTAACCCAATACAAGGAAACTAAGAACCCTGAAAAAAGGTTCGAGGAATTGCTAACTAAAGGAAAAATAAGCAGGGGTTGCAATCCTAGTCTCTAACCAGTTTAGAGAAGAACATAAATGTCCTGATGAAGCTGAAAAACATAGCACGAGAACTTCATGAAGTATACACAGTATCAATAGCCAAATCGATCAAGTGGAAGAAAGGATATTAACCTTAAATGTAAACGTGCTAAATGCCCCAATTAAAAGACACAGACTGGCAAATTGGATAGAGTCAAGACCCATCACTGTGCTGTATTCAGGAGACCCATATCACATGCAAAGACACACACAGGCTCAAAATAAAGGGATGGAGGAATATTTATCAAGCAAATGGAAAGGAAAAATAAGCAGGGGTTGCAATCTTGGTCTCTAATAAAACAGACTTTAAGCCAACAAAGATAAAAAAAGACAAAGAAGGGAATTACATAATGGTAAAGGGATCACTGCAACAAGAAGAGCTAACTATCCTAAATAGAGGGACTCCTCCCTAACTCATTTAATGAGGCCAGCATCATCCTGATACCAAAACCTGGCAGAAACACAACAAAAAAAGAAAATTTCAGGCCAATATCCCTGATGAACATCAATGCGAAAACCCTGAATAAAATACTGGTAAACCGATTCCAGCAGTACATCAAAAAGATTATCCACCGAGATCAAGTTGGCTTCATCTCTGGGATGCAAGCCTGGTTCAACATACACAATACCCAATACAGCTGCACCCAGATTCATAAAGCAAGTTCTTAGAGACCTACAAAGAAACTTAGACTCCCACACAATAATAGCGGAAGACTTTAAAATCCCACTGTCAATATCAGACAGATGAATGAGACAGAAAATTAACAAGGATATTCAGGACCTGAACTCAGCTCTGGACCAAGCAGACCTAATAGACATCTACAGAACTCTCCACCCCAAATCAACAGAATATACATTCTTCTCAGCACCACATCACACTTATTCTAAAGTTGACCACATAATTGGAAGTAAAACACTCCTCAGCAAATACTAAAGAACAGAAATCATAACAGTCTCTCAGACTACAGTGCAATAAAATTAGAACTCAGGATTAAGAAACTCACTCAAAACCACACAACTACATGGAAACTGAACAACCTGCTCCTGAATGACTACTGGATAAATAACGAAATTAAGGCAGAAATAAACTCACGCCTGTAATCCCAGCACTTTGGGAGGCCGAGGAGGGCGGATCACGAGGTCAGGAGATCGAGACCATCCTGGCTAACACAGTGAAACCCCATCTCTACTAAAAATACAAAAAAATTAGCCGGGCATGGTGGTAGCGGGCACCTGTAGTCCCAGCTACTCGGGAGGCTGAGGCAGGAGAATGGCGTGAACCTGGGAGGTGGAGCTTGCAGTGAGCCAAGATTGCGCCACTGCACCTCCAGCCTGGGCGACAGAAAGAGACTCCGTCTCAAAAAAAAAAAAAAAAAAAAAAAAAAAGAAAAATAAGTTCTTTGAAACCAATGAGAACAAAGACACAATGTACCAGAATCTCTGGGACACAGCTAAAGCAGCGTTTAAAGGGAAATTTACAGCACTAAATGCCCACAGGAGAAAGTGGGAAAGATCTAAAATTGACACCCTAATATCACAATTAAAAGAACTAGAGAAGCAAGAGCAAACAAATTCAAAAGACAAGAAATAACTTAAGATCAGACCAGAACTGAAAGAGATACAGACACAAAAACCTCTAAAAAAAAGAATCCAGGAGCTGGTTTTCTGAAAAGATTAACAAAATAGACTGCTAATAAAGAAGAACAGAGAGAAGAATCAAACAGACAATAAAAAATGATAAAGGGGATATCACCAATGATCCCACAGAAATACAAACTATTATCAGAGAATACTATAAACACCTTTACGCAAATAAACTAGAAAATCCAGAAGAAATGGATAAATTCCTGGACACATATACCCACCAAAGACTATACCAGGAAAAAGTCGAATCCCTGAATAGACCAATAACAAGTTCTGAAATTGAGCTAGTAATTAATAGCCTACCAACCAAAAAAAGCCCAGGACCTGAAGAATTCACAGTTGAATTCTACCAGAGGTACAAAGAGGAGCCAGTACCATTTCTTCTGAAACCATTCCAAACAACAGAAAAAGAGGGACTCCTCCCTCACTCATTTAATGAGGCCAGCATCATCCTGATACCAAAATCTGGCAGAAACAACAAAAAAAGAAAATTTCAGGCCAATATTCCTGATGATCATTGATGCAAAAATCCTGAATAAAATACTGGCAAACCGATTCCAGCAGTACATCAAAAAGCTTATCCACCGAGATCAAGTTGGCTTCATCTCTGGGATGCAAGGCTGATTCAACATACACAAATTACTAAACGTAATCCATCACATAAACAGAACCAATAACAAAAACTACATGATTATCTCAATAGATGCAGAAAAGGCCTTTGATAAAATTCAACACCCCTTCATGCTAAAAACTCTCAATAAACTAGGTATTGATGCAACATATCTCAAAATAATAAGAGGTATTTATGACACACAGCCAATATCATACTGAATGGGCAAAAGCTGGAAACATTCCCTTTGGAAACCAGCACAAGACAAGGATGCCCTCTCTCACCACTCCTATTCAACATAGTATTGGAAGTTCTGGCCAGGGCAATCAGGCAAGAGAAAGAAATAAAGGGTATTCAAATAGGAAGAGAGGAAGTCAAATTGTCTCTGTTTGCAGATGACATGATTGTATATTTAGAACACCCCATCGTCTCAGCCCAAAATCTCCTTAAGCTGATAAGCAACTTCAGCAAAGTCTCAGGATACAAAATCAATGTGCAAAAATCACAGGCACTCCTATACACCAATAATAGACAGAGAGCCAAATCATGAGTGAACTCCCATTCACAATTGCTACAAAGAGATTAAAATACCTAGAAATACAACTTACAAGGGATGTGAAGGACCTCTTCAAGGAGAACTACAAACACTGCTCAAGGAAATAAGAGAGGACACAAACAAACAGAAAAAACATTCCATGCTCATGGATAGGCGGAATCAATATTGTGAAAATGGCCATACTGCCCAAAGTAATTTATAGATCCAATGCTATCCCCATCAAGCTACCACTGACTTTCTTCACAAAATTAGAAAAAAACTACTTTAAATTTCATATGGAACCAAAAAAGAGCCCGTATAGCCAAAACAATCCTAAGCAAAAAGAAAAAAGCTGGAGGCATCATGCTACCTGACTTCAAACTATACTACAAGACTATAGTAACCAAAACAGCATGGTACTGGTACCAAAACAAATATATAGACCAATGGAACAAAACAGAACCCTTAGCAATAAAGTCACACATCTACAACCACCTGATCTTTGACAAATCTGACAAACACAAGCAATGGGGAGAGGATTTCCTATTTAATAAATGGTGTTGGGAAAACTGGCTGGCCATATGCAGAAAACTGAAACTGGACCCCTTCCTTACATCTTATACAAAAATTAACTCAAGATGGATTAAAGACTTAAACATAAGACCTAAAACCATAAGAACCCTAGAAGAAAACCTAGGCAATACCATTCAGGACATAGGCATGGGCAAAGACTTCATGACTAAAACACCAAAAGCAATGGCAACAAAAGCAAAAACTGGCAAATGGGATCCAACTAAACTAAAGAGCTTCTGCACAGGAAGAGAAACTATCATTAGACTTAACAGGCAACCTATAGAATGGGAGAAAAATTTTGCAATCTATCCATCTGACAAAGGGCTAATATCCAGAATCTACAACGAACTTAAACAAATTTACAAGAAAAAAACCACCCCATCAAAAAGTGGGTGAAGGATATGAACAGACACTTCTCAAAAGAAGACATTTATGCAGCCAACAAACATGAAAAAAAGCTCATCATCACTGGTCATTAGAGAAACACAATCAAAACCACAATGAGATACAATCTCACGCTAGTTAGAATGGCAATCATTAAAAAGTCAGGAAACAACAGATGCTGGAGAGGATGTGGAGAAATTGGAACACTTTAACGCTGTTGGTGGGAGTGTAAATTAGTTCAACCATTGTGGAAGACAGTGTGCTGATTCCTCAAGGATCTAGAACCAGAAATACCATTTGACCCAGCAATCCCATTACTGGGTATATACTCAGAGACTACTATAAAGACACATGCACACGTATGTTTATTGCAGCACTATTCACAATAGCAAAGACTTGGAACCAACCCAAATGCCCATCAATGATAGACTGGATAAAGAAAATGTGGCACCATGGAATATTATGCTGCCATAAAAAAGAATGAGTTCATGTCCTTTGCAGGGATATGAAGCTGGAAGCCATCATTCTCAGCAAACTAACAAAGGAACAGAAAACCAAACACCACATGTTCTCACTCATAAATGGGAGTTGAACAATGAGAACACATGGACAAAGGGAGGGGAACATCACACACACTGGGGCCTGTCAGGGGGTGGAAGGCTAGGGGAGGGATAGCCTTAGGAGAAATACCTAATGTGGATGACGGGTTGATGGGTGCAGCAAACCACTATGGCACGTGTATACCTATGTATCAAACCTGCATGTATCATACATGTATCCCAGAACTTAAAGTATAATAGAAAAAAAACCCAAACAAACCAGTAGACCAGTTATTTCACCAAAACATCCTGCAAGAAAAAAGGTCCAAGTTAACACACTGAATTTAGAAGTTTTAAAAACTCCTCTAGCAGCTATTTATGTAATAGAAACGTCTGTAAACACTGCCATCAGGTCGGCTGTAAATATAAATTTTGCCTACATTCTTCCCCAATTTTTTGCTTAGGAAAGTACTAAAGAGTTAAAAGTATTGATTGATTGATTGATTGATTGATTGATTGATTGAGATGGTGTCTCACCCTGTTGCCCAGGCTGGAGTGCAATGGTGCGATCTTGGCTCACCACAACCTCTGCCTCCCAGGTTCAAGCGATTCTCCTGCCTCAGCCTCCTGAGTAGCTGGGATTACAGGTATGTGCCACCACGCCCAGCTAATGTTGTATTTTTAGCAGAGACGGGGTTTCAAGTATAGAAAAAATCATATGTATTCCATGTCTTTAAGAAGCTCCATTTAGATTTGCTGAAAGCTGAGTTGTGACACATCACTCTACTGGCAGTAACTGGTACAAGAAGCAAGAGGGCCTGAGGACTAACAGTGCCAATAATCCCTAAGGACTTCATGCCAGGAAAAATGGACTGTTCCATTTTTATATAGAAGTTACCTAACTCTGAATTTTTGTGCAAGTTACTTGAATTGTATAAACAGTCTCTCTTTCGAATTCAAGGAAATCCTGGGACATTATATTTTTATTAAAATTTATGAGATTTTTACAAAGGAATATAAGTGATCATTTATGCTAGTCAGCTTTTGTTCTAAGGTCAGAATTCTCAAAAAATAAAACTTTATTATTCTACCACAAACTTCTGAAAAACCTGCTCAAACTGCTGTGTTTTATTTTGCCCTGAAGGACGAAAAGTATCTAACAACTATTATTTTTTTAAAGTCCTTCCAGATGAAACACTGTGGACTACAGTTTCTAGAGCAACAAAATTTCACTTTACATTCCCCATACTAAACTTGAAGTTTTTCCCAAAGTGGTTTCCTAGCGCAATATTCTTAAGTCTTTATTTTACTCAGCGATCATCATCCACTCATGTCTCTTCCTGCCCCTTAGTACTGCCAAAATACAAAATGTAGCTAGAAAACCAAAGATGCAAAAAAGCTTTACAGGTGCAGGGTCACTAGGGTAAATGAGGATATACTGAATTCTTTAAAAATACAAAGAGAGTGGATGCTGAGTGCGCCCATTACAAAAATAACTGTGTGAGGTAATACATTTGTTAATTAGCAAGAGTTAACCATTTCACAATGTATATGCACCTCAAAACGTCATGCTGTATGTGACAAACATATACAATGTTATTTGTCAAACTTAAAAAAATAAATTTAAGCTTAAACCAGGGGAAAAAAAAGCTTTACAGGGACAGTCTATTCAATTTCAAATAGAGCAAGTTTACTTCTTCATTTTGCATCTCCTTTTCTTTGACTGACATGTGACAGTTTTTAAAAGAGTCATCCAAACGAGTGTGTGCTGAATGACCCATAATAGACAGAACTGACAGGAGGCTGGGAAACATTCGAGAAAACAGTGTGTGCTTAAGAAAGCTCCTCCTCCAATTAATCAAATCCGGTAAACAAGAGGTCTTTATATACTCCCTTTAAAGACAATGTTCAGCACCAAAGAAATGCTTTAGTTAACTGTTTAAAAACCTGTGTTCTAGCTCCTGATCACAGACAAGTACATAGAACAAATAATATTGGAAGAAGATCTTGAAAAAGATATTTTCATAAGCACATTCTTTTAAAAATACATACTTCAAACATCAGAAGATTTTTATTTTGTAAATGCATAAACTTGTACAATAAACAACTCATTGTGCCTATAAGGCTCTGGGATTAAGATGGCAAAGGGCATCAGCACTGGAAGGATTTTTTCCAGAGCTGGAAACATAGATTGAAGCATGGTCAGTGGTCATAAGAGGGAAAAAAATAAACAAGAAGACATTCTCTTTGCAAATCCTCCTCCTCTGATAAAGCATATGGAAGGTATGCCGAAGATTCCTTTACTGCTAACTCAGTATTTAAGCATCAGATTTGCATGAACCTATTATCAATTATTCAAGCCAACTTGACAGAAGGATCCTTGGGACAATGATTGTCTTATTTGTTCTGCACAAGACAAATGGAAACTAATTTTTAAAACCCAACATTCCAGGGCTTCAACAGCCTTACTCAAGACATGGACCTTCTCGGGTATCAAATGAGTGCCCATGTTGTTCAGTGAGGTCTCCCCACTCTGGATGGCCTCAATTCTTATGTTCCCAAGACACTGTGTAACCCCTGGAATCTCCACTCACCTCACAAATCTTTAGCAGCTTTTCTGTCCCAGCCCTCATTGGATCTTGGCTTACATATGTGCACCTTAATATTTGGCAAACAATTTTTTTTTTCAGAGAAATAAAGTCAGTTTATTCTGTCAAGGATCTCCTACCTCTAAAAACAGATAATAATTTCATAAATTTTTAAAGGGTCAATGTTCTCAGATTTCCTATACAATCAATTATGTGTTAGAATCAATTTAATCAATCACCTCCTTTGTAGGGCTAACTCTCAGTTAGAATGTCAAGGGTCTCCAGTTGACTTAAACTTTTGGCCCAGAGGTGTTTATGTCAGCAAGATCTGAAATCTGATATGTTCCAGAATCAAGCCTTTCTTGCCTATTTGCATTTTTTCTTTCTTTTTTTTTTTAATTATACTTTAAGTTCTTGGGCACATGTGCACAATGTGCAGGTTTGTTACACATGTATACATGTGTCATGTTGGTTTGCTGCACCCATTCACTCGTCATTTACATTAGGTATTTCTCCTAATGCTATCCCTCCCCGCTCCCCTCACCCCACAACAGGCCCCGGTGTGTGATGTTCACTGCCCTGTGTGCACGTTCTCACTGTCCAATTCCCACCTATGAGTGAGAACATGTGCAGTGTTTGGTTTTCTGTCCTTGCGATAGGTTTGCTCAGAATGATGGTTTCCAGCTTCATCCATGTCCCTACAAAGGACATGAACTCATCCTTTTTTATGGCCGCATAGTATTCCATGGTGTATATGTGCCACATTTTCTTTATCCAGTCTATCACTGATGGACATTTGGGTTGGTTCCAAGTCTTTGCTATTGTGAATAGTGAATATATGGCAACCAATTTTAGACAGCTGCAGGACTATGATCCCAGGGAGAGGGAAACTACATAGAATGAGCCTCACAATTGCCCCAGCTTTCTGTCTGAGAACACTTTCCCAGGGAGAGGGAAACTATATAGAATGAGCCTCACAATTGCCCCAGCTTTCTGTCTGAGAACACTTTCTAGACTGTGGCACCAGGAGGTAACCCAAGCAGGGCATAGTAATCTTACTGAGCTGGAGAAACAGACTGGAGGTCGAGATTCCTGAAGGTTTTAAGAGTATGATATCAGAAAGAATGAAGCTCTGAAGAGCAGTACTCCAGTTACTCATATAAGTGACATCTTAAGCATTTAGCTAAATACTAAGCTGCACATACCCAGGGCACCAAGACAAGACAAGGGCAGGGGGGAAAAAAAAAACAGCTGCCTGTGAGTTGGCAGCTACCCAGAGATTCCTGAGATTACACAGAGCTGGGAGACATAGGACGTCCTACCAATCATAGTGAAGAGACCTCGCTGAACACCCCGGATACTCTGCTGATACCCAGAAAGGGGTAGAAGTGAGCTATTCTAGTCCTAGAGAAAGGATTACTCTACCCCTACCCTAACAAAATTTTAAAAAATAATCCTTACCCAGATGGATTCACTGATGAATTCTATCAAACATTTAAGGAAGAAATTATACCAATTCTCTATAATCTCTTCCAGAAAATAGAAGCAGAGGGAATACTTCCTAAATAATTCTATGAAACCAGCATAACCTTAATACCAAAACCAGACAAAGACATTACAAGAAAATGACAGACCAATTTCTCATGAACACAGATGCAAAAATTCTCAAAAAAACTAGGAAATCAAGTCTAACAATCTATATGACGAATTACACACCATAGCCAAATATAATATATCTCAGGTATGCAAGTCTGGTTCAACATGCAAAAAATCAATTAATGGAATCTATCACACCAACAAGCTAAAAAAGAAAAAAAAAAATCACATAGTCCTAGCTGCAGAAAAAGCACTTGACAAAATCTAACTAACACTCATTCATGATAAAAATTCTCAATCAACTAAGAACAGACAGGAAACATCCTCAAGGTGATTAAAAACATCTACAAAAACCCTACAGCTAACATAATATTTAATGGTAAGAAACCAGAATATCTCCCACTAAGATCAGAAACAAGACAAGGATGTCCCTTCTTACCACCACTCAACATCATACTGGAAGTACCACCTAATGCAGTAAGAAAAGAAAAGTTGTATAAGATTGTGAGGTGTATTAGTCCATTTTCACACTGCTATCAAGAACTTCCCGTGACTGGGTAATTTATAAAGGAAAGAGGTTTAACTGACTCACAGTTCCACATGGCTGGGGAGGCCTCAGGAAACTTACAATCATGATAGAAGGGGAAGCAGGCATGACTTACATGGTGGCAGGTGAGAGAGAGTGTGTGTCTAAGTGCAGGAAAAACTACCATTTATAAAACCATCAGATCTTGTTAGAATTTACTCACTATCACGAGAACAGCCTAGCGGGAGCCACCCCCATGATCCAATCACCTCTCACCAGGTCTCTCCCTCAACATCTGATGATTACAATTCATGATGAGATTTGGGTGGGGACACAAGCCCTAACCTTATCATGAGGAAAGAAAGAAAACAGTCTTTGTTCACAGATAATATGATCATCTATGTAGAAAATTCAAAAGAACTGATTAAAAAACTCCTGGAACTAATACGTGATCACAGCAAGGTTGTAGGACACAAGGTTAATATACAAAAGTAAACTGTTTTCCTATATGCCAGCAATAAATAAGTGGTATTTAAAATTAAAAACACAGTACATTTACATTAGCACCCTCCAAAAGCTTAAAGTATAAATCTAATAAGATATGTATAAGATCTATAAGAAGAAAACTACAATACTCTATTGATAGAAATCAAAGAACTAAGAGGAGAGATATTTCATGTATGTGGATAGGATGACTCAATACTGTCAAGATGTCAGTTCTTCCCATCTATAGATTCAACACAATCCCAATCAAAATTCTAAAGTTTACATAGAGAGCTAATTAGACCCAGAACAGCCAACATAGTATTAAAGGAGAATGAAGTCAAAGAACTGACACTATCTAACTTTTAAGACATACTACACTAAGCATAGTAATCAAGACAGTGCAGTATTGGTAAAGAAAAAAAAAAAAGGCAAATAGATCAATGGAATAGAAAGCACCAAAAGACCCATATACATATAGTCAACTGATCTTTGACAAAAGAGCAAAAGCAATACAATGGAGAAAAGGTATCTTTGCAACAGATGGTGCTGGAACAACTGAACATCAACATGCAAAATAATGAATGTAGACACAAATCTTACACCCTTCACAAAAGTAAATCAAAATGAACTGTAAGCCAGACATGGTGGTGCATGTCGATATTCCCAGCTACTCAGGAGGCTGAGATGGGAAGATCACCTGAGCCCAGGAGGCGGAGGTTGCAGTGAGCCAAGATTGTGCCATTGCACTACAATCTGGGCAATAGAGTAAGACCCTGTCTCAAAAACAAAGACAAAAAATGAAACAAAGTCACATCAAAATGAATCATAGACCTAAATGTAAAACATGAAACCATAAAACTAGGCAATAACATAGGAGAAAATCTAACTAAACTTGGATATGGCAATGACTTTTTTAGATACAACAATAAAGGCACAATTCATAATAGAAATAACTGATATGGACTTTGTTAAAATTAGTGTCTTTATGATACTATAAATAGTGAATATAGGTTATTATCTGTTTGTCCAAACCCATAATGTGTAACATTACACCATAATGTAAACTATGAACTTTGACTGATAATGATATGCATTCATCAATTGTAACAAATGTGCCATTCTGGTGCAGAATGTTGAGAGTGGAGGGGGCTGTGCATATGTGGCAGGAAGATTTATATGGTAACTCTCTGTAGTTTTTGCTCTGTTGCGAACCTAAAACTGCTTTAAAAATAAGTCTTGAAAAAAATCCCTATATGATTCATTCTGATCTGATAGTCTGATCTGAGAGTTAATTATCTGATTACCAGAAGAAAATTCAATACTCTCTAAAGGAAGACAACAAAATTTGTATTTTCAACAACACAGAGCATCCACAATATCCACCATGTAATAAAACTAGCTAGACATACAAAAATGCAGGCACATGTGACCAATAACAGAATAATGGGTCAACTTATCCAGCAGAAACCAAACTAGGATGACCCAGATGTTGGAAATAGCAGACAAGAACTTTAAAGTAGCTCCAGGACTTAAAGGAAAATATGGTCCCAAATCAATGAATAGATGGTAAACAGCAGTAAAGGAATTAAAGCTTTAATAAACAAAGAATAAAGAAATACAGCATCTGAAATAAAATTATTGAATGGGCTTAACAGCTGATTGGAGTAGAAAAATAAATAAATCAGTGAACACGAAGAGAGATATGCAGAAATTATCCTATCTGAAGACCAGAAATAAAAAAAGGAGAGATAAGGATGGGGGGGGTATAAAAGAACCTTAATGAACTGTGGGAAAAGATCACAATGCACAAATATATGTAACTGGAGTCCTGAGAGGGAAAGAGAGAATAGGGCAGATAAATATTTGAAGTAGTAACAAAACTTTCCCCAATTTTTTCAAAAACATAACATAATGTAAAGATCCAAGAAGCTCAGTGAACCCTAAGAAGGATAAAAACAAAGAAAACTATACCTAGAAACTTTATGGTCAAACTGCTGGAAAACAAAGATGAAGAGAAAACTGTCAAAGTAGCCAGAGAGAATGTACATGTTATATATGGAGGAACAACAATATGAGCAATGGTTAACTTTTTATCAGAAACAACAGAGGCCAGGAGACAATGAAACGGTATCTTTAAAGTGCTGCACACACACACACACACACACACACATACACACACACACAACCACTTGTCAACCTCAAATTCTATATCTTTAAAGATAACGGAAAAGGGATTTTTAGATAAATGAGATCTCATTGCCAGCAGACCTACACTACAAAAAAATTTTAAAGGGAATTTTGCAGACTAAAGGAAATTGACACCAGCTGGAAAATATATGGGTAAATATAAAATTGTGTGTGTTTATTCTAATTTTACTTGAAAGACATATAACCAGAAAGCAAAAAGTAAAACATGGTGTTCTAGGACATATATATATGTAACAATTGATGAATGCATATATATATATAGCACAAAGGAGGAGGTGAGGTGGTAAAATATTAACCACTGTTGACTGTGAGAAGATATGAATGTGTATTATAATCCCTAGAGTAACCACTTTAAAAAAAATGCAAAGAAATATAGCTGAAAAGTCAATAGAATTAAAATGAAAACCTAAAAATGATTTGATTTTCTGCCAAAATAAGGCAGAAAAGGAATAAGAAAGGATCAAAAAGCAGATGGGACAAACAGAAAGCAAACAGCAAAACTGTAGACCTTAATTCAATTATATTAATACTTATATTAAATGTTAGTAAAAACTCCAACTAAAAAGCAAAAATTGTCAATAAAGACTGTATCACTTAAAATCTTTGCATTTTTTCTGCAGGTAGATCATACCAAAAAAAAAAAAAAAAAGACCCATAGTAAAAAATACAACCTAAGTTTCTAAGTTTCTAACCAGGTAGGCCAGATAATCAGTTTAGAAGACAACAGCAGTGCCCTTAACATCTGTCTCTCGGGTTTCATAGCTAGTGGCTGGGGTGCAAAATATAGAACATTTCTGGTTTTTGTCCACTGGAATCTGATAGCAGATGTCCTCCCCAGATGTCTCACCTCCTGACTCTAAAACGTAATCCTTTTCTATACAAAGTATTTTGTAAAGCCAGAATCATTCTCAGCATAGCTTCTGTAGACCACATGGGTACTCAGTTAATGACACAAGCTTGCTAGTTAGCTGCTTGTTTGGTTCTCATTCCATAAATAGACATTAAGATACTGATCCTGCCTTTAAAAGTTTCTGGTGATGATTAAAATTTAAACAAAATGTATAACTTCTTTATGAATCATGAAACTAAAAAAATGAGTCTTTTTGTATGTTATCTAAGAGTCCTGTGTTTAAATTTTAATGTAGACAGACTTTCATTCTTTCCTCCAGTAGGTGCTCTTATGTCCCCTAGTGGATATAGGTCGATATGGTGGAGGAATGATAGGGCAATACTGGCTAAGTAAAGGTTCATAAATCCTAAATGTCTGCCTTGCCCACATATTTTTCCAAACCAGTACCTTGCACTATTCTAATTTACCATAAACAAAGAAAACATTAGTATATCTGAACTGGACCACACCCATCTGCCCCGATGTGTGGTCACTGGGCTAAAACATAGTTCTGGCTCAGGACATATGCATGAACAAATGCACACCAATTAGCTACACATTTTGACCTGACATAATACAAAGGAGTTGATATTTCCACTGTAAATCTCTATTTTTAGAGATTTATAGCTTAGTCATAAAAGTGGACTTTAGAAAAATCAAGAGTGCAAACTTTTAGCCATAAGAAATAATTTTTCCCTTCTAATAAATTAAAACAGTGTGTAGAAAATCTAATCCGAAACTATGGTTGTGTGTGAGAGAGACAGAAAGAGAGACAGAAATAGAGGGAAGGAGGGAGGGAAGGCAGGGAGGCATCCTCCTGGTGTTCAGAAATTTTGACAGCCATGTTTAAATTATTTGCCTGAGGAGACAGAGGTTGGAGAAAAAAAGAGTATTAATGCATAATGATAAAAAAAAGGCTTTTCTTCTCCAAATGTAGAAAAAAGGCTCTTTGCTAATGTTTCCAGTAGTAAGTTCTAAAGATACATTTTCTCTTCCCAAATACACATACATGTATGTGGCCACACATGTAGTCAGATATGAACTGGCTTCCAGCCCATTATTATTATAGACAGTAAACTTTCCAAATTAGACCTGAGGCTGACACTGCCAGGACAGGATCCACATTAATGTGGAGTCAGAGATTTAATATGGAAAGGAAAGGTTTCCTTTCGCTTCCATGTCCCATCTCTACATAACCATGGCAACAGAGCCCAGGCACTCCATGTGATCTGCAATGATCCTCCACACCTAGCCTCCTGCACTGGTGGCAGTGAAGACCAGGCTGCAAAACTCTGCCTCCTATACTGTTCCTATCCCCATTTCCTATTTTATCCATAGTATTTATTATCACCTGATGCACACAGGTGTGTATGTGTGTAAGTAAATAAATATGATTTGTTTGTTATTGTATCCTGGTACATAGTACGTACTCACTCTAACTGCTGCTTTAATTTGTATTTCCTTAAGTACTGGTTTAGTTGAAGATCTCTTTGTGCATTTGCTGGCCATTTAGACTTTTCTTTGTATTCCCACTTCTTAACACCATGCTTCTTAGTACATAGTAGCTACTCAATAAATTGGGTAAAGGAAGGAAAAACCAGGGACAAATTTCTAACAGTTCAGCTTTTGGATTCTTCTTGCTGAAGCTGGGAATTTGGTTTAAGAAAAAGAATTGCTCTAAAATAGGAGATACTGGTGACGTGGCATTGCTTGAGGGCATTACAGCAGCACAATCTCAATTCCTATTATAGAAACTCTTTCTTAGCAGACATCAATCAACAGCAAACTCAGAAATTTTAAAGTGAAATTTCAGATGTCCTAACATGTTAAGACTGACCATAGCCACAGGCCCTCCCACTCCAAGCTGCCAAATTCTCATGCAAATAGTTTCTGGGTAGGTTTTTAGGTCAATAAAGAGTTCCTGTTAACTCACACCCTAGTCAGACTAATCTCTGATGCTTTAATTAGAAATGCTTAAGTCTTTCTTTTCCTGGGAACTCAAAACTTAAGCTTCTGTCGCTTCAAACATGAACTAAAGTACAGCACCTTGTCATACAATAAAAAGATAGCAAAGAAGCTGGGAGATTTAGAACCGGTATGCAAAGACACACTAGGAAATCCTGACATGCCAGCTCCCAGGTCAAGCCTTATGAAACTCATTTATGGGATGCCATTTACCACAGACAGATTCTCTATCTTATAACTGACATGGTCAGAAACCAATTAAGCACCTCTAACAGAAAGGTCCAACAGCATACGTTGGTACAGACACATACCTTGATGCAATTAATAGATTTGGGAAAAAATTTATATGAAAATGTTGCCTTTAGACAAAATCTTTTCTTTAATGTTCAATGTAGTAGGACTCATTTTCCTGCAACGTCTCAGGTTCTGGGAGAATTAGGTGAAACCACACCCATTTGACCCACAGACTAACCGTGCCATGGACAAGGGCTAGGTCACAGAGTTAAAGAAAATACAAATTGAAGAATTCTGGAATTTAGAAAAGAGATATGGATATTACTAACTCCTCTTTACCAGGGAGAGAATCCTAGGGTATAGGAACCAAATGTTGGTCCTTAAGGAAAGAAACAGCTATATGAGCAAGATCAGGACTCAGATAATTTATCTTATTCATTCTCAACCCATCAAGGGAATATTCTATTGGAGTAAACCTCAGCTTAGAACTGACAGTTTATTTTAAATAAGTTTGGGTTTTAAAGTGAATCAGCAACTTATTTCCATTTCAGTTTGACAGTTTTCTGACACTGAGAAGAAATGGATATAAGGCAGTCTAGCTACCTTTACCTGCCACCCTTTTATAATATTCTAACAAAATTTCTTTCCTTCTCTTGAGGCAGTAGTGTCTGGTCCCTAAAAGTAAGTTTGTAATAAATAT
The DNA here is from genome assembly GCF_028885655.2 of Pongo abelii. Taxonomy (NCBI): domain Eukaryota; kingdom Metazoa; phylum Chordata; class Mammalia; order Primates; family Hominidae; genus Pongo; species Pongo abelii. Next base: position 87,118,046 of record NC_071997.2, on the reverse strand, counting down.
CTATTGTTTTGAATGGCCACACGTAGTAACAAGCTACAATGTTGAAACTGAGAGGAGGGCAACGTGGCTGAGACATAACCAAAAAAAGGGGAAAGTACTAAGAAATAAGGCTGGAGAGTAGACAAGCTCTTGTAAGTCTCCATGGCAAGGAGTTTGAATTTTATTCCAAAGACAACGGGAACAGAGATGGGATCTGACATACTTTTAAAAAATTATGCTGTAGAAAATGGATTTTAAAAAGACAAAAGTGAAAACAGGAAGTCCTGGTAAGAGACTTTCTCAGTATATCAAGAGGGAGATGATGGCTGCCTAGAGTCAGGTAAGCTGGAGGAAAAAGAGGGAAAGAAGCAGATGGAGTCAATAGTAGAGAATGATGAAGCAAAAGGAAGAATAAAGAATCTTAATAACAAGAAGTTTTTAATGACAACAGGTTTGCAGTTTTACTAATTGGGCAGATGATGATGCCATTAATAGATATGGGGAAGGATAAGACAGTATTGTGGTTTTAATTTTAAAATTTCGGTGGGGGGGATTAGTGGAGGGACGTCAACAGTTTTTTTCTAGACATGTTAAGTTTGAGAAGCCTATTAGACTTCCAAATTGAAAGGTCAAGATGGCAGGTGGATATATGGAGTTTGGAGTTCAGGGAAGAGATCAATGGTGAAGTATTTAAGGTAGAAACTGTCTAGCATGCAGATGGGAAGAACACTGTAAACATCTAAAACTTTGGCAGAGAGGCAGGGTGTGGTAGGGAGAAGAACCAGTAACATCAAAGAATAAAGTGGAAATGTGTATATTGTAAGCAGCTAAGTAAACAAAGAAAAACAAAACAACTCTTTTGCAGTGGTTATATGCAAATAATTTTGAAATTATTTTGGAAAAAAAAAAGAGGAGGTGATAACCACCCACTAGTTTTACAAAGAGTGTTGCTTCCAGAATTTTTCTTACGCATATCTAGTAATTTTCATCAGACCAGGGGCTTAATCTTTAATGACAGGTACTCCATAAATGTCTATTACAAGGCTGAATTTCCAGAGAAATATTCATAATCTGGTGCAGCTGTTTTTTATTTTAAGGGGCAAAATACAAAATGTTACAGAGAATCTACAGGAAGTTTTAAAGTTCTTCAATAGCTCTACATAAGAAAATCCATTTTACAGTACTAACACCAGAACATATTAATACTTATACTGGCCAGGAGCAGTGGCTCACACCTATAATACCATAACTTTGGAAGGCCAAGGCATGAGGATCTCTTGAGGTCAGGAGCTTGAGACCAGCCTGGGCAACACAGTGAGACCCTAACTTTACAAAAAAATTAAAAATTACCTGGGTGTGGTGGTGCACCTGTAGTCCTAGCTACTCAGGAGGCTGAGGTGGGAGAGTCGCTTAAGCCTAGAAGTTAGAGATAACAACAAGCTTATCATTTCTTTACCAAAATATCCACATAACTTTAGTAAAGAAATAAGCTTGTTAATATCTAAAGTCATGGAAACCTCCTGTATACACTTGGGTGAAGGTGGGACAGTGGTAATATTTTTAAATCTTTTTTCCTTCTTTTCCCAAAGAACCACTTTTAACTTTTCAGGGAAAGTTTAAAATAGCTTTGCTTTGAATGAATCCTTTTTGTTCATTACTTAAAAATCAAAATATGCAAATAAATAGACAAAGGACCACACTATAGTGGTTCAAAGTTCTTTATCCTTCTTCTTTAGTTAAAAATAATCACATACATATGTTAGTTGGCATCATAATTGGGATAATTTCAATAATCTTTTTCTCTAAATTTCCTCTGAATGTACTTCTCAATTGCTCAAATACTAATGCTCTTCTGCACTGGCATCAGAAGCCACTCAAGTTGGGGAACTCCTTTGGTATCAGTAAGAGAAAAAGCCTCTGGCCCTGCGACCACTCAGTGTTCAGCAAAGGCAATCTTCTGGCATGAAAGTAAGGCTTCAGAAGTCAGTCAGAAAGAATGATGCAAAATTTCTTGAAAACTTTGCCAGATGATGAACATAAAAAGTAGAGGGCAAAATAAGATTGTCAAATTTGCTCTCCATTTTAGGAACTCAAGGCAAGACAAAAGTCATCCTGACCACAGTAGACAATGTTTCTATTGCTTTTAACTAATCCAGTAGAAAAAAGCATCTAAAGTTTCAGGCATTTAAGAGTGACAATTGTCTTTCAGACAGTTGGAAAGGATGTGAAAAAACACTTGTTGGAATAAACGGAATGTGCCTTGGCTTCTGTGGTCAAAATTTCTGGGACTCAGCTGAAACAAGGTTCTGGCTTAAGACTTACATGGTTTTCATCACCCCATAAATATTAACATTATTGATGCAGATCTGTCACTTGAAATATTTTACCCATATCCTCCACTGCAAGGAATTTTCTTTTTACCCATTCATCTCTAGTGACAAATTTGTGGCATTTACAAATTTAAAAGGCTGTCAAAATCTAATAATGAAATCTTGGGGGGAGTCACATGGGGCACAGATCAGAAGGAACCAAAATTAATTTTAGAGGATTTACTACATAGGTTAGGGGTCACAAGGAGGCAAGTTTCTCTCTACAGTGTGAAATGCACAGAAGCAATATCTTCCCAGAGGTAAAAAAAAAAAAAAAAGAAAAGTAGAAAAGGAATTAGTGTTAGTCAAGCCATGGAGCAAAGTTAGAAACATATTAAAGAAACCTATGTTTAGACAGCATAGAAAAACCACATGTTGTCAGTGACTTAAACCATGCCAGCGTCCATCATTGTTTTAATAATAGCTATTACTAAGAGTCATATATATTTTTCAACTACTGATAACTCACCTATGAAACGTTTTCATCTCAACAGAGATTAAATTTAAAGGCTCAAGTTCTACAATTTTTCCCCAGTAAAGTTCAACAAAAATGGAAACATGGTTTAAAAAGTAAAGGCCAGGGTGTTTTCCCTTGCCAAATCCTCTGTGATGTACCTGCTACTAGAGAAAGTTCAATGGCTAGGAACAGACATTTGCCTCAAAACTTCAGTATTAGGTGTCTTGAGTAAGAAAAGTCAGAAGGAAGAAGTTGTAGGCTGACACATACATGATGGGGACACAGTTAAGTGGCTCCTGTCAGGCAGACCCTCTAGAGAGGTCTGACTTGGGATATGTCAGAGACCATATTGGACAGGATTTAGGGCATTAACTCAAAGTCAGAATATAAAACAGTTGCCTCCTAAGAACGAACTTATATGCCAAAGACTGATTCCCAGCAGGTTGGCTTCACACAGATGTTGGCCTTCTGCACCGTATGCCATGGGAACGATAGCATAAACTAATCAATCCTGATAGAAAGCTGAGGTGCTAAATCAGGTCCCTGCTTCATAATGTCTTTAATGCTGGAACTGCAAGTCTTGAGACCCTAAGTCCCCATTATCATGCCTAGGGGAGAGCAGGGAGTCCCCTAACCATGTATACTGAGGTAGGAGAACAAAAGGCAAAAATTCTGCCATACCCTACCACAATTGAATCTCCTTAATCCTTAAGGATCCTCCCAAATCATTAATTCTCACATCTTAAGGATTGGAGATCCTTTTCCCAAGTCTGAGTTTTCAAGTGTGAAGTCTGGTCCTAACAGTCCAATATTGAATAAGAAATCAAATATATAGCAAAAGATAATTTCCCAGAAGTGAAGGACATCTTTAGATTACAAAAGGTACAAGAAGTGTCCAATCCAATTAATAAAAAGACATGAGCATCTAGGCATATAAAGATGGAAAAAAAACCCCACAGAACACCTACAAAAAACAAAAACACCCCAAACTTCCAGAAATTAAAAACATAGGTCGCCCTCAAAGGAATGAGCATCAGACTGCCATCAATACCACTGGGTGGTAGAAGGCAAAAGAATGGATGCAAAAAAATCACTAAGGAAAAAATATTTGCAACCTAAAATTCTACATCCACTGAAACTATTATTCAAGCAGGAGGGCAAAATACCTTTTTCGACATGCGTGAACTTAGAACATATACTTCCTATACACCCCCAAAGAGTCATCCATCAGTGGCAGGGTTTTACGTCCTTATTCTTTTCTAATTTTCTATGTACTACTAGTGTAATAAATGTTTTGTATCTGTATAATGAATACTTTCTCCTTAAAGAGTTTAAAGCAGAAATTACTTCTGTGACTTTCTTCCTTTTCCCATCACTTACAAAAAATTACCTTTAAAATGGCATGTCGAGGCCGGACGCAGTGGCTCATGCCTGTAATCCCAGCACTTTGGGAGGCTGAGGCAGGTGGATCACAAGGTCTACAGATCAAGATCATCCTGGCCAACATGGTGAAACCCCGTCTCTACTAAGAATACAAAAATTCTAGGCGTGGTGGCGGGTGCCTGTAGTCCCAGCTACTTGGGAGGCTGAGGCAGGAGAATTGCTTGAACCCAGGGAAGCGGAGGTTGCAGTGAGCCGAGATTGTGCCACTGCACTCCAGCCTGGCAACAGAGCGAGACTCCATCTCAAAAACAAAAAAAACAAAAGGCATGTCGCATTTCCTAAATAGGTCAGATACAAAGAGTTAAGTGATTTAACCCTCATGAGAGTATTAAAAATTCTGGAACACATTATTTTCTGTTCCATATAGAAGCCAATTTTCTCCCTCTAATCAGAATCTCCCAAATTCGTTTCTTTTGCCAAAACAGAACCAAAAGGCAAACCAAAACATATATTTGAAGAATAGGCATTAGGCATATAAAACCATGAAAGTTGAGTATCAAATTATTTAACAGACAGCTTTCTTTTTATACACTTAGGTAGTTATTGTAGGGGTTATATTCCTGAATATGTTATGTAACAAAAGCTGAGTATATCAGAATTACACACTTTAAGCTAATATAATTTTATATAAGTGTACTATTCCTTGGGGCAGAGAATATTTATATCAAGTTTCCATAGTAAACAGTATTTGCTCTCCATATCTTAACATACAACATACAACTACCTTACATTTAAAATGACATGGTTTATTGTTTAATAAGAGTATTAAAGGATGCATTTTTAATAATTTGTTGTTTAATGATTTGTTGTTTAATTAAATAATACCACGTCGTTTATGATATACAGAAACAGGAAAAGCAATTGTTACTGAGTCCTCTCTTCAATAAGATAAGATTATTACTGGTTAAAGACTTCCAGAGATGCTAAAATATAATCATTCTGTATATAACTTAGTTATCAATATTAAGAGCACAGATTTTGAATCCAGGTAGACTTAGCTTCAAATCTTGCCTCTACTATTAACAGATTCTTAATCTCTTTGTGCTTCAAGTTGTTTTATCTACGAAATGGGGAAAATAACAGCACCTAGCCATACAGAATTATTAGAACTAGATAGAATAATATATTTTATTATAAACTGGGTACTACAAAAGGGCTCAACAAAAAAATATTATGATCACCATGACCATTACCATATGCTGAGTAAGGAAAAAAACCCAAAATCCCAAACTTGGAGTGGACCATTCTACTATTACGACAAACGTGTTCAGTATTAGGCACAGAGCTGGAAAAATACAACATTTGCATCTCAGAGGCCTGGGAGGTTACACAAGTGTCGAAATCACACAGGTACAAGAGAAAGATGTCACGGCTTAGGGTAAACTGGAAAGGCTTGTGCCCTAATGACCTTCAAATTTACATTATTTAAAAATTTTAGTGCTAGACAAGCAAAAATACTCTGCTAGTGGAACAGACCTGCAGATAACTATTTTTCACCTCTTGAACTAGGGCCATTATTCAAGAACTGAAGCTACCCTGAAAGAAATTAGAAAACAGGATTCCTACATTCCAATGTGTCATTATTTTTTTTCTGGATTTCTCATTTAATAAATCCTTTTTTCTCCTTAGGGAAAAAAAAAGTTACATGTTTTAATTACAGCAAATTAGAGCAGTGCACAAATGCATAAAGAGAAGAAGAAAATAATACACACAATCTTATCACCTGGGGAAACTCATCTTAATTTTTAGGGATTTTTCCTTCAGGTTTTCCTAGGCATATTTTTCTTCTGTAATACAAATGTGAACCCAGCTTTTAACTATTTGAACATTTTATTTTCACATTTTATTAAAAATTGTTTGGAAGCTTAATTTTAAATGACTGCAGATTATTCAATTATATGAACAAATTTTAATGTCTTTTTTATTGAACATTTTGTTTGCTTTTCCAGTTTTCAATGATTATAGGTAACACTATAAAAACATGTTTATGCATAACAATTTACTTGCTTAAGACATAATGCTCAAAAGAGAACTGGTCAAAACAAAGCAGGACATTTTGAGGACCTTGATACACACTGTCAGTCTGCACACCGAAACAGTTAAATCAGTTTACATTCCCTCAGAAGGACAGAGGAATGCCCTTTTGGCTACCTGTTTACCGACTGTGGGTCCATGGATATTCCTAATAAATGTCATATTAAGATTCTAAAATTGGGAGGAGCCAAGATGGCGGAATAGGAACAGCTCTGGTCTACAGCTCCCAGCGTGAGCGATGCAGAAGATGGGTGATTTCTGCATTTCCATCTGAGGTACCGTGTCCATCTCACTAGGGAGTGCCAGACAGTGGGCGCAGGTCAGTGGGTGAGCACACCGTGCCCCAGCTGAAGCAGGGGCGAGGCATTGCCTCACTCGGGAAGCGCAAGGGGTCAGGAAGTTCCCTTTCCAGGGGTGACAGACAGCACCTGGAAAATCGGGCCACTCCCACCCGAATACTGTGCTTTTCCAACGGACTTAGGAAACGGTGCCCCAGGAGATTATAGCCCGCACCTGGCTCAGAGGGTTCTACGCCCACGGAGTCTCACTGATTGCTAGCACAGCACTCTGAGATCAAACAGCAAGGCGGCAGGGAGGCTGTGGGAGGGGCGCCTGCCATTGCCCAGGCTTGCTTAGGTAAACAAAGCAGCCGGGAAGCCCGAAATGGGTGGAGCCCACCACAGTTCAAGGAGGCCTGCCTGCCTCTGTAGGCTCCACCTCTGGGGGCAGGGCACAGACAAACAAAAAGACATCAGTAACCTCTGCAGACTTAAATGTCCCTGTCTGACAGCTTTGAGGAGAGCAGTGGTTCTCCCAGCACGCAGCTGGAGATCTGAGAACCGGCAGACTGCCTCAAGTGGATCCCTGACTCCTGACCCCCAAGCAGCCTAACTGGGAGGCACCCCCCAGCAGGGGCAGACTGACACCTCACACGGCCGGCTGGGTACTCCAACAGACCTGCAGCTAAGGGTCCTGTCTGTTAGAAGGAAAACTAACAAACAGAAAGGACGTCCACACCAAAACCCATCTGTACATCACCATCATCAAAGACCAAAAGTAGATAAAACCACAAAGATGGGGAAAAAACAGAGCAGAAAAACTGGAAACTCTAAAAAGCACAGTGCCTCTCCTCCTCCAAAGGAACG